>NC_135572.1:295007630-295632630 GCF_965152235.1 Eretmochelys imbricata
GGATAATCTGCTTCCCATAATAAGTTGCTATGCTTCAAGTCTTAAACCAATCTCTAGCTATTAAAGTTTAATATCCCTTCCAAAAATGTTACCAACCATTATTTATAAAAACTCTAGACATTTAAATGCCTATAAACTGAAATTCAAATCCTGAAACTCAAAGGAGTCATATCAAACGTGGAAATTAAGTCAAAATACAAAGGATGAATATAAAAACCCAACAAGCATGTACAGACAAAATTATCCTTATGAAACAATGAATTCACACTGCTGTGGCTCTTTTGGGAAATGCTGATCACTAATTTGACTCCTGAATCACCGAGTATCACTAGCCGAGTATCACTAGCCTAGATGAACCTTCTATAAAGGTGTGCGCACAAATGGTTGGAAAAGCATACTCAGGATCACAATCAAGCTGGAATGGCATACTGGAGTGGAGTCCCACAATGATCTGACCTGGGTTTGCTTCTATTCAATAGCTTCATAAAGGATTTGGATGACGACAGAGTACACTTATAAAATTTACCGACAATACTAAACAGAAAGGTTGCAAGCACTTTGGAGGACAGGATTAGAATTCAAAATGATCTGGACAAACCGGAGAAAAGGTCCAAAATATGAAATTCAATAAGAACAAATTATAGCATTATCTTTAGGAAGGAATAATCAATTGCACAAATAGAAAATGGGAAATGACTGCCTAGGAAGGAGTTCTGCAGAAAAGGATCTGGGGATTATAATGGAACACAAACAATCTGAGTCAACCATGTAATACTGTTGAGAGAGAAAAAAAGCAGACAGACATTCTGGGATATATTAGCAGGATTGTTGTAAGCAAGACGTAAAAAGTAATTCTTCCATGCTACTCAGCACTGATAAGCCCTCAACTGGAGTATGGTGTCCAGTTCTGGGCACCACATTTCAGGAAAGATGCTGAAAAATTGCATAAAAGGCCAGAGGAAAGTAAAAAACGGTTACACACCCTCTTGTAACTGTGCTTAGAGATGTGCTGCTCACATCCGTTCTAATTAGGTGTGCGTGTGCTGCATGCACAGTTGTTGGAAAGTTTTCCCTTAGCAGCTCCCACTGGGTTGGCTAGGGAGCCCCCTGGAGTGGCACCTTCCTGGCGCTCAATATGTGACCTGCCGACCTGAGCCCCCTTCAGTTCCTTATTGCCAGCTACTCCGACAGAGGGGAAGGAGGGTGGGTATTGGAACAGATATGAGCAACACATCTCAAAGAGCAGCAGCACAATTACCTCCGCTTTGTCCCTAAGGATCTTGAGCAGCACCTTGTGAATGAGTGGGACTGATGGGAAGGCATACATGAGGCAGTCTCCACAGGGTAGCAGGAACACGTCTGTGATTGGACCCAAGCTGTGTTTCTGGAAGGAGCAGAACATTGGGCACTTTCTGTTGCTCCGGGTGGCAAAGAGATCAACCTGGGGAAACCTTTGGAAGATGGAATGAAGGACATCCGGATGGATAGACCACTTGTGGTTGCAGAACGATCTGCTGAGGTGATCCGCTAGTTTGTTCTGCACTCCTGGGAGATAGGATGCCTCCAGGTGAATGGAGTGGGCTATGCAGAATTCCCATAGCTGGAGGGCTTCCTGACATAGCTGGAAGGAATGGGCTCCACCTGCTTGTTGATGTAAAACATAGCAGTGGTGTTGTCCATCATCACTGCCACGCACTGGCCTTGCAGCCGGGATTGGAAAGTTTGGCATGCTAGTCGTACTGCTCTGAGCTCCCTGATATTGATATGGAGGGAGAGTTCGTCCTGCGACCACAGGTCCTGTGTTGGGAAATCTCCCAGATGCGCCCCATCAAACCCAGAGCTGACGTGTCCGTTAGTAGGGACAAGAAGCGCTGTGGGCTGTTGAAGGGAACACCTTTGGTGGTCAACCCTCAGATGGCATGCAATGTTGGGACTCAAGTATGTGTCCTGGCACTGTCATTACCGAGTCCAGGCTATCGCGTTCTGGGTGGTATACTGACACGAGCCATGCTTGGAGGGGCCTGATCCTCTGTCAGGCATGCTGGACCACGTAAGTGCAGGCTGCCATGTGACCAAGGAGACTCAGGCATCCCCTTGTGGTAGTGGTCGGGTACCGCCTGAGGTTTTGCATAATGTCTGTTATGGCTTGGAATCGGGTCTCTGGCAGGAACGACCTTGCCTGTACAGAGTCCAGCACAGCATCGATAAATTCTAATCTGTGGATTGATAATAAGGTTGACTTGTGCATGTTGAGGAGTCGTCCCAGTCTCTCGAAAGTGGATTGACTAAGCAGACCTGAGATTCCACCTGCTCCCTGGTATGCTCCCGGAGCAGCCAGTTATCTAGTATGGGTATACCTGTATCTCCCTCCTCAGAAGGAAGTCTGCTACGACCAACATGCACTTGGTGAACGCTCATAGGACTTTCGACAGGCCGAAGGTGAGGATCATGAACTAGTAGTGTTTGTGGTCGACTACAAACCGCAAGAATCGTCTGTACACAGGTCAAACGGCTATGTAAAAGTATGAGTCTTTCATATCGAGGGTGGCATATCAGCCTCCTGGATCCAAGGATGGGATAATAGAGCTCAGGGAGACCATGTGAAACTTCAGCTTTATCATGAACTGGTTGAGCCTTCGCAGGTCTAAAATGGGTCTGAAACCCCCCCCCTTTGCCTTGGTGGGATAGGAAATAGTGGGAGTAGAATCCCTTCCCCAAAAGCTCCTAAGGAACCTCCTCCACTGCCCTTTTGGCAAGGAGCTACTGCACATCCTGGATAAGGAGCTGCTTGTGAGAAGGGTCGTTGAAGATGGACGGGGAAGCAGAATTGGAGAGAATATCCCACTTCTACCGTGAAGAACCCTGTGGCCCAACGTTATTTGGGACTAAGCACAGTAGAAGTGGGACAGACAGTTCAGAAAACATGGGTAAGGATCCGGCGGAGAGACAGGTGTGCCATCCTCAGTGGCACCTTCAAAAGGCCAGTTTCGAGCCTGATGAAAGTTTGGACTGGCCTTGGCCCTGCCCCAAAGGGGGATTGTAAGGCTTGAGCCGCTCGTTCTTGCTCCTTCGTCTACAGAAATCCTGCCTCAGCTGAGGAGGATATGGGTGCTGTTGTTGTGGCTGGGGCTTGAAGTGCTTGGGTTTGGTGCCGGCATGTGCATCCCCAATGACTTCATGGTAGCCATGGAGTCTGTCTGCTTGGAGAATAGCCCTGCGCCCTCAAAAGGGAAAAAGTTTTGCAGGATTTGCTGCACTTTGGGGGGTAGCGTGGACACCTGAAGCCAGGATTGTCCTCCTCATGGCTATGCCTGAGGAGAGGGTACGGACGGTTGAGTCTGCAGAGTCCAGGGAAACCTGCCGCAAGGTCTGTGCCACCATCTTCCCTTCCCTGACAATGGCAGAGAATTCGGTCCTAGAGTTTGTAGGGATCAGCTCGTTAAACTTCAACATGGAGGTCCATGCGTTGAAGTTATATCTGCTGAGGATAGCTCGCTGGTTAGCTATCCTCAGCTGAAGGCCCCCAGTGGCAGAGACCTTCCTACCAAAAAGGTCCATCCTTTTTATCTCCTTAGATTTGGGGGCTGGCCCTTGCTGTCCCTGACGCGCTCTCTCATTAACCGCCGACACGACCAGAGAGCAAGGCTTGGTGTGAGAACAAATATTTGTAGCCCTTGGAAGGGATGAAATATTTGCATTCCACACCCCTGGCGGTCGGCAGAATTGAGGCTGGGGGTCTGCCACAGAGTCTTGATATAGCTCTGAATTGATTCACCGCAGATGGACCTTCAGGAGTAAGGTCTACCATGGGGTTCTCGGCCTCGAACAATTCCTCTGCTTGAAACCCCATGTTCAAGGCAATCCGCCTCAGAAGGTCCTGATGTGCCCTGTGGTCAATGGCCTGAAGCTGAAGCCCCTGCCACAGCCTTGGCAGGGGATGAAGATGAGGTGGCTGTAGCCAGACCCTGCAGCTGGTCCTGTGCCGGAGTCACCTCAGCTGTGGCCAGAGCCTCAGGGGGCAGCTGGGCCAGGGTGGCCTAGGATCCCCAAGATGTAGGCCTGTCCCTGGCAGTGAGAGGTGGTCAGTGTTCCGAGGTAACCGACCATGAACCCCGTGAAAGCAAGCCCTGGGCCTGATGGTAAGCCCAGGGGGTTCACAAGGGCCACTGCGTCTGTGCCTCCCTTCGCTGCCTCTTGGACCTATGCTGACGGTGACTCATATTATTCCCGGCACAATCTGAGTCCGAGGAAGCGGATCCTGATCACAATGACCAAGGCAGTGCCAAAGGGCCATGAGCAGGAGACTGGTGTCGAGTGAATGAGGTGGGGAAAACTGACAGAGACTGGTGCCGAGTATCCTGTGCTGGCGATGGAGGATGAAGGCCTGGAGCCGGGGACTGGTGCCAGTCTGCTCTTGGTGCTGGAGAGGAGGAGCTTCACACCAGTGCCAGAGATGCTCTTATAGACTTTGGAGCTGGGGATCGGTGCCACAGCAATAGCGACTAGCTGCCGAGCCAGGGACCGCGAGAGCCGCATCATAGCTGGCTTGCCTCTAGATGGTACCTCAAGATGAGTCTTGTCCCTCAGAACTGGGGGCCGTGAAGCCATCATTTCGATCAGGTCTCTGGAGGCTTCAAGTGTCTGGGATGGAAGGTGGCTTTAACTCAGTGACCTGGCACTGCCATTGCAGAGAGTCGCTGCGTGTCGGACCGAACGGTCTCCTCTGGGGCACTGAAGTCAACAGCAATGAATTTTGGCAATGAATCCATTCTGGAGTGCGCCTGTGTATCCCCTGATGGTCTTGTGGTTTCGGAGCGGGTGAGCGCCCCCTTTCGGTCTTCCTATGCTGCTTGTGGGGCACTGGTGAAGTCAAGTGGTGCCGGGCTATTGCCCCTGGCACTGGTGCTCCCTGGCACCGCAGCCAAGGATCTCTCGTACTAGAGTCCTTCCTCAGCACCATGTCACGTACTGATGCGCTCAGCGCTGGGTCCTGGCGGTTTGCAGCAGGCTGGGGATGCAGAGTGGATTTAATGAGAAGTTGTTTGAGGCGGAAGTCTTGCTCCTTTTTGGTTCTCAGATGAAAAGCCCTGCAAAGTTTGCACTTCTCAGTCTGGCACGCTTCCCCCAGACACTTTAAGCAAGTGTCGTGGGGCTCACTAATGGGCATAGGCTTGTTGCAAGCAACTCAGGGCTTAAAGCACTGGGCTCGCAGCATGCCCTGGAGCCTGACGAGAGGTTAGGTTAGGGGAGAGATCCTGCTCCCAAACCTCTCTCTCTAGTTACTCGTTTTAATTTAGTTAATAACGCTGATGAGAGTTCTTGCTGAGCAAGCAAATGATGTTTCAACGGCTGTCATGGATGGTAAAAAGGAACTTTGGGGGGGGGTCGGCAGGATGATATATTGAGCACCATGAAGGTACCACTCCAGAGGGCTCCACAGCCGACCCGATGGGAGCTGCTAAGAGAAATCTTTCCAATGACCGTGCACACAGCGTGCACTCACCTACTGGGAATCGATATGAGCCATCACTCTAAGAAGAGCAAAAGTGATTAGAGGTCTAGAAAACATGACCTATGAGGAAAATTGGGTTTATTTAGTCTGGAGAAGACTGAAAGGGAACATAAGTCTTCAAGTATGTAAAAGGTAGTTATAAAAAGGGGATGATAAATTGTTCTCCTTAACCACTTAGGACAGGACAAGAAGTCCTTGGCTCAAATTGCAGCAAGGGAGATTTAGGTTAAACATTAGGAAAAAGCTTCTTAACTGTAAGGGCAGTTAAGCATGGGAACAAAACACTTTGGGTAGTTGTGGAATCTGTCGTCATTGTCTAACCTGTTAAAAACCTCCAAACATCTGTCAGGGATGGTCTAGATCAGAGTTCCTCAACCTTTTCAAAACCAGGGACCGGCTTGTTGACCTCCTAAACTGTGTCAGGGAGATCTCAGGGACCTGCACCAGTCCACAGACTGGTCATTGAGAAATACTGGCCTAGGTAATGCTTAGTCCTGACTCAATTCAGGGGACTGGACTAGATGACCTACTGGGGTGTCTTCCTGTTCTATATTTCTACAATTTTATGATCCTGTATCAAGAATATCTAATTTTTTGTGACTCTCAATAAGTTCTTGGCCTCAATGACTAACAGAGTTCCAGTTTAATTACACAATGTGTGTAAAGTAATTTCCTATCAGTTTTAATTTTGCATCTTGTAATTTTATTGAATGTCACCCTGTTCTCATGTTAACAAAGAGAACTGAAGCTCCTGATCCATCTTCTCTATACCATACCTTGTCATCATGTCCCCCCATCTCTTTTTTTTTTTTAAAGGTAAACAACCAGTTTTTTCTATCTCTTCATGTGTTTTTCCCATGCCCCTAATCTGTGTCACCCTTCTCTACCCGCCCCCCAATTCTGCAGTATCCTTTTGGGGATACGCTAGAAGTAGTGGTTCATAGTATTGAGAGGTTTCTGCATCATTAATTTATACAGTGGCTTAATTTTTCCCATATGCTCCATCCTATTCCTTATGTATCCCCATCTTGTATAGGGATAAAATAAAGCCAATCAGTATCGTGAACAGCTCAGTGAAGACCTC
Organism: Eretmochelys imbricata; assembly: GCF_965152235.1. Taxonomy (NCBI): domain Eukaryota; kingdom Metazoa; phylum Chordata; order Testudines; family Cheloniidae; genus Eretmochelys; species Eretmochelys imbricata. The sequence continues at coordinate 295,014,227 of NC_135572.1, forward strand.
TGCACAAGGATGCCCAGATCCCTCCCGAGTTGATACAATTAATTTAGAACCTTGCAAGCTTAAGTTTCTCTCTCCTACATGCATCGCCTTGCATGCATCAACATTGATCATTTGCCATTATGTTGCTCAGTCATCTAGTTTGTTTAGATCACTCAAGTTCCTCACAGTCCTCCAGTCTTAAATAATCTAAGTCATGGCATTTGAAAATTTTGCTACCCGACTACTTAGCCTTCCTTTCTAGATCATTAAACAATATGGGGCTTAGTAAGGAACCTTGAGGCACTCCACTGTTAGCCTTTTGCTATGATGAAAATGGACTAAACGGTTTCCCCCTCTCCTAGTCAGTGTTTGATCCATGACAAAACTATGCTTCTCAATCCATGACTACTTCCCTTCTTTAGCAGCCTCTCCTGAAAGTCTTTGTCAGAAGACTTTTGCAAGTCTAAATAAGTCATGTCAACCATGTCTCTTATATACACTACTGTGACATGTTCAAGTTTGAAGTGATTAGTGAGACAGGATTTTTCCTTTGCAGAAACTGTGCAGGTTAAACCCTTATCACATGGTCTTCCCAGTGTTTTATTCTATTTATTAGTTTCAACCAATTTGTCAGATACAGAGGTAAGACTTACTGGAGTGCGATTCCCTACATTATCCCTAAGTATAGGTAAAACATTTGCTACCCTCCAATCCTCTGGCACAGTATCTGTTTTAATGAGAATACTTTGATTTCATGTTACTGCATTTCTTTTAAATATACAGAACAGCCTGGGAGCTGAAGCAGTGCCAGAAAGCTTTAGCAACAAAATTCCTCTGGGGGAAGTGCTTGGGAGTACAGTGTAACTGTTCTGAACCATAAGACTCCCAGAACAGGATCAACCAACCTCTTCCTTGCAAGATTAAAAGGAAGTTTTCCAAAACCCAGTCTGACTGAATTTGAAGGCTGATTAAATAATTCTGTTAGTTGCTAAACTGTAGTCAGAATTCTCCACTTCAAGAACCAGCATAATGCCAGGTATGCAGCATACTACAGTCTCTCCCCCAGTCTAAATCATTTTTAGAATAGTCAACAGCCTAAACAGACATTTTCAATAGTGTACTAGCTGTAGCATGAGAAACAAAAAGCCAGCTGCTAGTTGATTCTGTTCTTGTGTAACACATTGCCCATGTGGGAGATCAGAGTTACTCATCACACAAATTCTCACACCTTCAGCAAGCAACAGTTGGAAGCGTAGGGAGGTGGCAACAGTGGAATAATACTGACTAGATGTTCAACATTGCTTCAACATAGAAGGTACTCGTCCAGACTGGTAAGTTAATGATAAACACTAGTACTTCCAGTGAATTTCATGTGGAAGTTAAGATGCTTTTAAAGCGGATATGGTTGTAGGTTTAAAAAAAAAAAAAAACACCACACACACACACCCACCCCATCTTCTTTCCAGCCTCCTATCTGAGAACTGGTCTTCTGCCACCTCCCCAACCTGCCCTTGAATTTTGGGTGCTGCTAGACAGCAGAACCTATTCACTATACTGTTAAGGCCCATCCTCACTACATATTTTAAGCTGTATTGTAACCAGGTCCCTAGCTTCATAATGTAGGCGACTCTAATGTCCTCAATAGCTAAGAAATATGAATTGCTACCAATTCATCTCAGTGAAGTGTAGACTTCAAAACACAACAAGTTAAAAATGTGCAATTTGTCACTTTTGCAGATTCATCCAAATGATGTGCTTATCCAGTTTTCGTTTATTCCTTTCGTTGAGGATATACCACTAGAACAAGGTTGCAAGTTTGGCGGGAGAGTAATGAGGGTATATTCTGAAGAGGTTTGATGATTAAAAAGATCTTCTACACTTTCCACAGTATGCATCTGATGAAGTGAGCTGTAGCTCACGAAAGCTCATGCTCAAATAAATTGGTTAGTCTCTAAGGTGCCACAAGTACTCCTTTTCTTTTTGCGAATACAGACTAACACGGCTGTTACTCTGAAAGTAGTGGGCTTGCAAGACAGCAGAATGGAAGAACAAGAGTTGCTAACGTCCTGGCAGCAGAAGATAAACCAAAATTTTTCAAATCTGGCTACCTGAAGTCAGGTGACACAGTATTGCCAACCTCAAGCATTCAAAATACTTGAGACTGGTTTAAGAATCATGACATTTTAACAGCAGTCTATTTTTCTTTACCTTGTTTTTTGAGCGTACCTTTTTAAATAAAAGCTGAGATTCTCAGTCACATAACTCCAGGAACTGGGGTTTCAAGACAGACCACTAATGAGAGTTGGCAACACTCCCAGTTTTTGAAGTGTGAGCACCCAACCTGGCAACCAGTGCTGAAATGAAAAACCACGGGGGGCAGGGGGGCAACAATTTTTGGGGAAAAAAAGTCAGTCTACTTATTTAGATGCCTAATTTTTGGCACTCAAGTCTGGAAGATTCTCGGTATAAATGTCCAATTGCCAGGCTGTCACAATATGAGAGGCCATTTCCCTCCCAATATTAAGTCAAATCATATTTAGCACCAGCAAATAATTCTACTACATATAATACTCTGACTTGATTGGTAAATAAAAGCCACTTTAGAAATATAACTGAAGGAAATACCAGACTCCTCCAATCACATTCAAACTCAGTCTCAGTCTCAAGCATGCTGTGAAGAAAGATTCTTCCTGACACCTGCCTGTCAGTCACACCAGGAAACTCATGCACTAGGGTCATCTTCCCTTTCCTCTGACAACTCCGCTTTTTGTCACCTGCTCAACCAGTCTTCCTCCCAGTAATTCAGTTCGCCTTGTTCCACACTCTTTCAGGCCTACCAGTCACCTGGAAAGCTCAATGTTGTCACCCCAGTATCACTCATCCCAAGCTCAGGTTTACTGGTTCTTGTACAAGAACAGAGGAAGCTAACACTTGGCCAGATAACTTGTATTTGTACTGGGAAACAAGATAGTGAGCCATAAGAAACTCCTGTAGACCCTAAAAAGGGTTTTAAAAAGCTGTCCAGACAGTGAGGAGAAATGGAGGAAGCAAGAGGCCCCCAAAAAACCCTTCCTCTTCCAGAAAGGAAGAAACACATATTCCCCCATATCATGCCATAGTGCATTCTCAAAACAGGTGGAAAAGACTGTCACACACTCTTTTCCAGGTTCCAGTTGTGGAAATGTGGATGGGAAAAGGATCCCTGGCACAACAGGTCACACCTTCACTAACAAGAGCTGCCAACAGATAGAAACACTACATTCCTCTCAGAATGGATGGGGCCGACCTTCCCTGACAAGGCTGCCAGATCTCTCTTGCTGCTCCACATCAAGCCAGCCCCATCAACCCTTAAGGAAGGTTGAGCCAGAGTAGGGGAAAGGAACAAAGACAAGATTGGGAACACTGACTAGTATCAAGAGATCTGCAATCCTGTAGGCCCTTGTTTCAAGTTAGTCAACGGGGGGAGGGGTGGGGAGGGGCAGATGCCCAGGCCATAGAGCAGCCAGCAGAGGTTTGTTCCACCTCCTAGAGATTGGAAACAATTGGACCCTGGCAGTGAGCAAGACCCATAAAGAGTGACCACCAAAAACCAGTTTTCCTCTCTTTACCTGCTGAAAGAGAGAATGCATTACACAGTCTGTGCTGGCATAGGATGATAAAGGAGGAATACGTAACTGCAAAACTACAAACACTGTCAAGTGGACTGAAGTCAGGATGGACACTAATCAGGAAGATTCGATTTAATCATGGTTTTCTACATAAAAGTGCATTCTTGTTGGTTGTTATAACCTTAATACATATTCTTCACAACTCAGATGTAGGTTTCATTTTTAGAAGGTACACACTATACATTTTTAAACAGATTTTGAAAACTTTTCAGAGTAGTTTTTTCGGCTATATCAGAAAATGAATGATTGTTTGGCTATTTCATTTACCAAAGATAATTGAAGCAGATATTTATAAAGTCATTGGGAGGCGAACTATCTCCAAATCAAAAGGTTAATCATTAATATTTGGAGGATTCTTGCCATGGTGTATTAGGAAGAGAACATCACCAGACAGACATTTAAGTTGTTTTAACTAACTAAAACAACGTTAAGTATTCTGGATTTTTTTCTTCAACAGCAAACATAATATTTTAACAAAACAATCTATGTCCCTCGCTTCTCACATCTCCAGACTTCTTCTCCTCATCCACATCTATTTCACCCCCAACAATCTTCTATTCATTGAACTTTTTGAAACTTTGCACTTTGAGAGAGGGGTAAGGGATTGACTCTCTGTACACAAATTTACAGAGGGACAACAGAGTTGAGGTCTGTTATTTCTCACTTCTATATATTTAAAAACATTTTTGCTTGTTAACAATCATGTTACCTCTGGAGACACAAATCTATAGTTTGAGAACTGCAAAACTAAGCATCTCTGATGGAATCCTCTAGACTGAGCACTGAGTCCCATTGGGTAGATAAAAAGATTAACCTTTAAAAAAAATAATCTATACAGAAGCCTCTGGAACCCCATAAGATTGGGTCCCTAATTCATGAACTATTGGAACTCATTTACAAAAACTTTCCTTAAACATTACATAAATATATTGTCTCATACTATAGAATTAGAATTTATAATCCCTATTCCATGATGAGCTATCTTTAGATGGTTTTCCCCTCAAAAACCTGAATTAAAAAAACTGATTTTTTTTTAAATCATTGATTTTTATGCACCCTGACTGAAGTGGGTGCAGTACCTTTAATTTTTCATTCAATTTACACTAGCTGTACTTCACTTTGATGATAATCTAGGAATTTAAGGGGTATCAGGAAGTTATTATTGTGGCACCTCATTGGCAAATTTATCTTTTCATAAATGACTAAGAACTTGACATCTAATCAGCTAATAAAACTGGGTATTTTATAACTATATTTCCTATCTGTTATTCAATACTCAAGTTTGAACTATTCTATGACAGCTTGGCTTCAATTTCCAAAGTAAGACAGTTTACACAGATATACTTCATTAAGCTCATAAATTTGTGTTTCTGCACAAATAAGTAAAGGTATACTAAATCCCTAGAGTGTGGGTTAAAAGAAAAAAAATAAATGCATAAAGTGCGTGGGGGGAGGGGAGGAAGTGGGTGTGAGACCAGTAGTAGCTGGCTGTGTTACCTCATAATGTAAAACACACTAATTTCTTTCATAAAGACACTTCATTAGTTGCTCAAAGGATTCACAGAACCTTTTATTCTAACACCTATATATAAAATAGAGCTTTAAATTCACCTTTTGGATTCAGAAAGGGGAGAGAAGTAGTATTTTCAGAACACTTACCAACCAGCACAGGGATCAATTTAAGTTACATATTCAATCCTCCTCTGCCCTTAGTTTACTCACTAACCCACTGCCTTGATCTTGTTCTCTTCACTACTGGCTGCTCCCAGCTAATTTGGTAGCCACTGACAATTCCCCTTCTATCATAGCTCTGCTGCCGCCTATGCGCCACAGCAGCCTAAGAGGGAAAGTTCCAGGCAGCGAGTAATGAGTGGACTTGGAGAGGGAAAGGACCATCATTACCAGAGCAGGGCAGAGCAGCAACAAGAGGAGGGAGTCAAGAAAAAACCAAGAGCGCTTACAAGCCAAACCTCTGCATCCTGGCTGTTAAAGACCAACACTCATTACGTTCAAGAGAAGAACAGGACTTGCATCTTGAGATTAACAAGTTTAACATAGTTGCAGATTCTGCTAGCACTAGACCTACGTTTTGAAGTCTAAAAATAGAAGCAGCAACTTCCCTCACAGAAACAAATATCATCCAAACAAACTTTAACAATATTGCCCACAGACTGACAAATTGTTTTCTCAAATAATTCAGTACAGAATTCACAAATTAGCTCTATGTCATGGAAGGTGCTGTGAGAATAGCTCTGCATATACTAACACCATGATTGTTCATATATGCACAGGGTTGACTGAGGATGGCCTCTCCAATCACAGAAATGCTTTCTTCTATTTCCTGGTCACAGGGGTGGGGGGGGGAGAGAATGGGACAAGAGAAGGAATAGAAAACATGGAGGAACACCCAATCCCCTCCAGGTTCACTACAAACAGGAATTCTCCTATACCAAATTTCAGCAAAACTTCTTAGCTTCTATATGGTTTTCTGTGGCTCAGATCCATCCTCTGCCGTGGGGAATTAACAGTACAAAGGTATGTAGAGGCCAGGAAATTAGTGACCAGTGAACCAAATGGGTTGAAGTGCATTGTTGAATACACCAACTCCTTCCCCCTGGTAAGAATCTTTAAGGACGCATCAGAATGACTGTTTGGAGGATTCTATATCTGAAGGTTGCAGTTGCTGATGCCCTTTGCCCTTCTCTGCACTCCCCCTCCCCATCCTAATATATCTTTTTTTAGGTTAGGGCAATCAAAACTGCATGCATGTATTCAAGGTATGGATGTACCATGGATTTACACTGAGGCATTATGATATTTACTGTCTTCTTATCTATCCCTTTCGCAATGGTTCCTAACACTTGTCAGCTTTTCTGACTGCTGTGGCACATTAAGATATTTTCAGAGAACTATTCACAACCATGACTTGAAGATCTGAGTGGTAACAGCTAATTTAGAAAAGAGAACAGAGCACCTCAGAGACTAACATATTTATTAGAGCATAAGCTTTCGTGGGCTACAGCCCACTTTATCGGCTGCATACAATGGAACATATAGTAAGAAGATCTCTCTCTCTCACACTCACACACACACACACACACACACGAACGAGAGAAGTCGGAAGTTTCCATACAAACTAAGAGGCTAATTAGTTAAGATGAGCTATTATCAGCAGGAGAAAAAAAAACTTTTGTAGTGATAATCAAGATGGCCCATTTAGACAGTTGACAAGGTGTGAGGATACTTAACTTTAGGGAAATAAAAGGAGTACTTGTGGCACCTTAGAGAATAACCAATTTATTTGAGCATAAGCTTTCGTGAGCTACAGCTCATTTCATCGGATGCATTCAGTGGAAAAGACAGTGAGGAGATTTATATACACACAGATCATACACACTGTAAGGAGAGTGATCACTTAAGATGTATTGATAGATTTCCACTCCATACGGCTAAATGCAGTGCCTTGCATAATGACAGGTTTCAGAGTAGCAGCCGTGTTAGTCTGTATTCACAAAAAGAAAAAGGAGTACTAGTGGCACCTTAGAGACTAACCAATTTGAGCATAAGCTTCCATGAGCTACAGCTCACTTCATCGGATGCATCTTAAGTGATCACTCTCCTTACAGTGTGTATGATAACACCCATTTTTCATGTTGTGTGTATATAAATCTCCTCACTGTATTTTCCACTGAATGCATCCGATGAAGTGAGCTGTAGCTCACGAAAGTTTATGCTCAAATAAATATGTTAGTCTCCAAGGTGCCACTAGTACTCCTTTTCAATATGTGTAATGACCCAGCCACTCCCAGTCTCTATGCAGACCCAAGTTAATAGTATCTAGTTTGCATCTTAATTCAAGCTCAGCAGTTTCTCGGGGAAGGAACCTCATGGAAGGGGTGGAGTGGAGGCAGGGCCAGGGGCAGCAAGGTGGGGGTGTGTGTCAGTGATGCAGCCCTCGGGCCAATGCACTAGTCCTCATGTGGCCCTCGTGGTCATTTGAGTTTGAGGCCTCTGATCTAGCAGTTACAGGCTGATAATCCTATGATAATTTTTGGAGCCTTTTATATATAAAAACACCCCCCTGTCCTCCCAAACTGGCATTATATTAGCCATCCTCCAGTCATCTGGTACAGGAAGCTGATTTAAACAATAGATTACATACCACAGTTAGTAGTTCAGCAATTTCACATCTGAGTTCCTTCAGAACTCCTGGGTGAATACCATCTGGCCCTGATGACAAATTACTGTTTAATTTATCAATTTGTTCCAAACCTGGCTCTACTGACACCTCAATCTGGGATGTTCCTCAGATTTATCACCTAAAAAGAATGGCTGCGGTGTAGGAATCTTCCCCGTTCTTGAGGGAGCAAAGAAGGATGCAAAGAATTCACTTAGCTTCTCCTTTAGCACCTCAATCATCTAGTGGCTTCACTACTGTTTGGCAGGCTTCCTGCTTCTGATGTACTTAAAAAAAAAAAGTTTGCTGTTAGTTTGCGTGTCTTTTGCCAGTTACTCGATTTCTTTTTTGGCCTGCCTAATTGTACTTACAGTCTGGTGAGTCGAATGTAAATGTTCCTTTATTTTCTCAGCGGGATCGGACATTTAATTTTTAAAGGATGTATTGTCATCTCTAACTGCTTCTTTTACTCTGATTAGCCATGGGGTGGCTTTTTTTTGGTCCGCTTAAAAAAATATTGGGATATACATTTAATCTGAGCCTCTACAATAACTATTTAATAGTTTCCATGCATCTCACTTGTGTGACTGTTCCTTTTAATTTCCATTTGACTAGCCTCCTGATTTTCTAGTAGTTTGCCTTTTTGAAGTTCAATGCTACTGTGGTGGGTTTTTTTGGTATTCCTCCCCACCTGCAAGGATGTCAAATTTAATTACATTATGGCCGCTATTTCTAAGCAGTTCAGCTATATTCACTTCTTGGACTAGTTCCTGTGCCCCACTTAGGACTAAAACAAGAATTGCCTCTCCCTTTGTGGATTCCAGGAGGAGCTGCTCCAAGAAGCAGTCATTAATGGTGTTTAGAAATTTCATCTCTACATCTTATCCTGAGAAGACATGTTTCCAGTCAATATGAGCATAGCTGAAATCCCCCATTATGACTGGGTTTTCTGTTTTTGTAGCCTCTCTAATCTCCCTGAGCATTTCACAAGGACTTTCAACATCTTTGTCAGTAGTATATTCCTACGGCTATTCTCATTATTCAAGCATGGAATTTCTATCCGTAGAGGTTTTTTTTTTTTTAAAAAAATAAAAACATGTCTGACTCTGTGCTCTTTCACACACAGTGACTTAGTGTTGCAGGAAGTGCGGCTACTCCAACGAGACCCTGCCCCATGTCCTGTGCAGTTGCAAGCCCCACTCTGGAGCCTGGCAGCTGCGCCACAACGCCATCCAGAACCGCCTAGTGAAAGCCATCGCACCGTCCCTGGCGAAGGTCACCGTGAACTTCGCCATCCCCGGTACTGACAGCCAGTTGCGACCTGACATGGTAGTCACTGACGAGGCCCAGAAAAAGATCATCCTCGTCGACATCACGGTCTCCTTCGAGAACAGGACCCCGGCCTTCCGTGAATCCAGAGCTCGTAAGCTGGAAAAATACGCCCCCCTGGCCAACACCCTGAGAGTGAAGGGCTACGAGGTGCAGATGGATGCCCTGATCATCGGAGCCCTGCGCGCTTGGGACCCCTGCAACGAGCATGTGCTGTGGACCTGTGGGATTGGTCGACGCTACGCACGACTCATGCGGTGCCTCATGGTCTTGGACACTATCCGATAGTCCAAGGACATCTACATCAAACACATCACCGGCCACCGACAGTACCAGGAGATGTGAGCCGGTACAACATCGTGCATCAACTATGGGAAAGGGACAGAGACTTTTTCCATTGGACCATATGAACTGGAACCATAAACTCACTGAACATTAAATCCCACCAAATGAGGGTAGATCCATCCTCATCATCGTATCTGCTCATTATACTCCACAGCCGAACATAGCCATTATATGGACAACATACTCCCATATCTCAATGCCTGTACTTTGACCCATTAAACTTTTACCCCCAATAGGGGAGACTGCAGATTATGTATTCCTTCTGCCACCTGCTCCTAAACCGAATTTCGCACCCCTTGATAATCTCTACCTTATTCCCTGATAACCAGAAACTTCTATGCCTAAACTCTGTACTGTTTTCTTTCTACTTCAACATTATATTCCTACGGTTATACTCTTATTATTCAAGCATGGAATTTCTAACTGTAGGTGTTTTTTTGTGTTTTTTTTTTTTTTTTTAAAAACATGATGTCTGACTATGCTCTTTCACACACAGTGACTTTCCGCGACCAGCGCAACCTACTCTATCATTTTTGTATATTTTGTACCCTGGTATTACTATGTCCCATTGATGATCATTATTCCACTTTGTTTCTGTGATGCCTATTATAAAATATCCTCATTTAATACCAGACATTCAAGTTCACCCATCTTAGTATTTAGACTTCTTGTATATGTATACAAGTACTTATAAAATTTGTCAATATTTAGTTGTCTGCTTTCACTTTATATAATTGAATGCGACTCATTTGATTCTCTTCACTTCCTATCTGTACTCTAGCAACTCCTCTCCTCTTTACTAGGATATTGAGTATCCCCCCAATAAATCCTCCCTGAAGGATTTCTCTGTCCAAACAGTGTGCTCCTCTATACTGGTCGGCTTTCTGTCACTCTGTTTAAAAACTCCATGACCATTTTTATTTTACATGTCAGCAACCAAAAGATTTTATATTATTCCAACAATGATGATTTAGCCCATTACATGCATCTGCATTAGGGGTGAAAACCTGACTCTAATCAAGTCAGTGGGAGTTTTACCACTCATTTCAAGGAGGCCAGGATTTCATCCTAGAGATTTGCTCCCGTTTAATTAGATTGATTTAGTTATAGTGGTGCAACTTTTCAAGTTTAGAAAAGTCCATAAGAGACAGGAGCAGAAATACTCATGTCATCAAAAGCCTTTATGCCTATGGCTCCAGTCCAAGAGTAGCTAATTCTTCCTGAATATACATACCCTTTAAAACAAAATTCAAGCTGAGAGACAAAGAAGTGTTTTGATTTTTTTTTTTTTTTTTTTTTAAATAAAGAGGAGAATGAAAAGGACTGCTGTGTTTACAGCTAGCAGTAGGATAGACTACCAACTCTGTAAGTGAACCTGCTATTTTGGCAAATGAGAAAAGCTGACACTTGTTTTATTTCTTCCTTTTGCAACCACAAAAAGCTATCAAAGCAGGCAAAATTAAACATTTGTTTCATCAGATGGATGCTGACTAGTTCCTCAAAAATAATCTCAAAGTGCAAAACGATCTTTACACAAAGTTTCCTGCTCAAATGACCATCTCCAAATATCTAAACTAATGTCTCAGCCTATCTTCAAAATGTTTACTACAAGTTCTGTAATGATGAAGAAATTTAACTATATGGAGCCCATCTTCACTATAGTGAATTCAAACCGACCATCACATGACACCAGTTTAATATAGTTAGCTAGAAGTTACTAGTATAACTTCCAACTACAATTCATTTATGAAGTATGTGTGACCCTACACCCCATATTCTTCATAGGTATATGCTTATGATATGAATCTGGAATAACTAAGATGTATTTTAGGAAAAATGGGTCATTGGAAAGGTTATAATTTACTGAATTTAATTATCCAATTTGTATGCATGTATCATTTCTGAATCTGAAGTTTAATTATTACACTGTCAATATTTCTGTTTTCACCTGCGGAATGCCCACCAGACAGTATGCAAACAGCCTGGATGGGCCATTAGGAAGGACAATAGGACTTTGAAGATACTAATCTCCCTCCTTCCTGAGAAGTTTCCTGGGCTGCTGCTTTGACACCGCCCCCCTGCTCAAGAAGAAAGACTGCTGAAAATACTTGAAGAAACAAAGGAACTAAGCTGGGGGGCCAAGGGAGGGGAGCACAGGGGCTGAGCATGGTGTCTGTCCTGTGAAAAATATACCCAAGTTTTAAGCTGCAAGAGCTGTCTGTCCACAAAGAAATTCTGCAACCTGCTTAAAACATTTAGGGTGAGAAATTATTATTTGTAGCCAGTATTCTGTAGTGTATTAAGCTTAGTTTGTGTATTTTGTTTTATTTGCTCAGTAATCTGCTTTGTTCTGTTTGCTATCCCTTATAATCGCTTAAAATTTACAGTTTATAGTTGTTAAACTTGTTTGTTTATGCTAAAACCCTGTTTGTGCGATTCATAACTGGGGTGGCAAAGCTGTGCATATCTTCCTCCACATTGAGGGAGGGAACCAATTTCATGAACTTATGCTGTATAGATCTTTATACAGTGCAAGACCATATAATTTTGGGTTTACACTCCAGAAGGTGTGTGCAGCAGACTGCTGGGCAATCCCTGAGCTGTCTTCCCACACAGAGCTGATTGCAGACTCAGATTCTACACCTGGGAGCATCCGTGCGTGTGTGTACACACGCGCAGGAGGACAGGGTGAGGGAGCCCAGGGCGGTGGAATGGGCAAACTCAGTGGGACCCCAGCACATCAGGTGGCCCCCTGGAAGTGGGGGGGTCCAACCCATCACAGGATGGGCAGAAAATTTTATGTAAATGTAATGTAACTACTATGGTATTTGAAAGCCTTGTGAGGTACAAGTTGCATACAAACTGTATGATGCATTTTGAAAAATAAAGTTATATGCGCTGTATTTTAGTCAGGCAGAAATGCTGAACTGCTACAAATTCAGCTCTACTATAGCCACTGGTGCTTTTCTACGAAGTTTAGATCTCGTGAGCTACAGCATACACAAAGCCTGCACAGAAGTGCACTTTACAGAAGTCTCTTAACCTGGGTCTCTTCCTGTCTGTACAGGTCTATTTGACCTCTAGCTGGGCTCAGTCAAGAAGCTGAGGCTAGGGTTTGAGAATTGACAAAATCCCAAATGGAACTACATATTTAAAAAAATAAAATAAAAAAAACTAAATGAACTGATAAGTTCATGAGAAAGTTAGTTTGGGGATATTTAACTAATGGTAGTCCTGTCTTGGAAAGCGATCTAATACAGTATATCACTACAAATATCATTGCTTAAATCTAAACCATAGCCCAAAACTTCCTAGAAGTGGTACTGTTTTGAAGCTAAAATGACTTAAGTTTGAGGAGCTCTTTCCTCCCCCTTTTTTTAATACTATAATTTTAATGATAGGTTTCAGAGTAGCAGCCGTGTTAGTCTGTATTTGCAAAAAGAAAAGGAGTACTTGTGGCACCTTAGAGACTAAATTTATTTGAGCTCACGAAAGCTTATGCTCAAATAAATTGGTTAGTCTCTAAGGTGCCACAAGTACTCCTTTTCTTTTTATAATTTTAATGTTGGGAAAGCAGGGTTAGAAGTAATAGGACCATGTTAACATACGTCTTACTGTGGAAGTTTCAAAGAAACAATCATGGAAGACTTTCTTCATTGAAAGTACACTCATTGGGCTGTTTGGAGGACAATGCTCACTTAGCAGACGTTTATTTTTACTACATGAAATCATTCACTAACATTTTTTCCTTGTGAAGAAAAAGGTATTTTAACATTATCTGCAGAAAAAAATAAGATCCAGCTTGAGTTATCCATGATATCTGCTTATACTTGCTGATTCTAACTCGATTCTGCTTGTTATATTGATTGCCTGCTGAGCCAGTCATCCTATGTGTTTGGTTCCCTTGATGTGACTGGCCTTTATTGACATTAGATGTTCTGTCCAATTCAGGAACCCTGCTGTTATCCTGATGTGACAAATCCTTTGTCTGCCATAAACAAGCAGGGAGAGAAAATTAACTGATGTTATATACATCATTAAATGTTAGCAACTGGTGATTTTGGATGAATCACCAACAGGGATCCTAGAAATCGGCTGCCACAGAAAAACATGGAATTTGCATTTTTACACAGAATTTTTAGTTATTTTTTCACAAAATGTAAAAATAACAGTAGAACCCTGTTTATCCGCACCTCGGTTATCCTGCTCTCCACATTAACCGCCCCAAGCGGGAACCACAGCCAATGGGAGCTGCGGGGGTGGCGCCTGCGGGCGGAGGAAGCATGCAGAGCTGCCTAGCTGCGCCTCGGCCTAGGAACAGGTCACCGCTTGCAGGGAACCACCCAAGGTGAGTGCTCCCCACCCTGGATCCAGCACCCTGAAACCCCTCCTGCACCCCAACCCACTGCCCCGAGCCCCCTCCCACCCTCTTAGTTAACTGGAATTTTTCCCCACTTACCGACACCCCCCGTTCCCTCAACATGCCAAATTAAAAAAAGCTTTTACTGTAGATGGTTTAACAAAGTTGTTTTAAAATAAATAAAAAGGGGGTTTTTTTGGGGTTCCCTTGGTCTTTCAGACAAGAATCTGTTCTTACTGGATTATAGTGGCATCGACTTTACTGGATAGACCATGTCAATTTACTTTAATGAGTCACACTAAACCTGTGTTCCATGGAACACCGTTAGAGCCTCCAGAAAAGTTCTATCAGACTAAGAAAACCCATTTCTTGTGGCTGAAAGGAACCCTCTAATTGTGAGCCAACGCCTCTCAGTCTTCCTCAGTATGGGCAACTGATAGCTCTTATTTATACTGCGACCATAAAAGTATCTGAGGACCTGTTACTGCTGCTGATGACTAACCTCACTATTTAAGAGTGCAACTTTGTTAATTTCATGCAAACCATTTCAGCAGAATCATTCAGCTATTCTGGGTGAAGCTTAATACTAGGGGCAGAAATTGAGGCAAAGAGTCACTATTTTAAATTTTAACCAACTTTCAATATGAAAATTTTATCCCTTCCAAGTTTAATCAATCAGTTCAGTCTCTGCTGAAGTTGTCTTCTTTTGATACCTATGTTTTAAGGAATATTACTACTTTAGTTAAGTTTTGTCAGGGCTTGTCTGCAGGAACAATTAGTTCTCAGCTGGTGTGGGGGTCAATCTTTGGCAGGTGAGTGAGAGAAACTTGTTTATGTGGACCCTGATGATGCACATTAACGGTTTGTTAATGCGATCTGATCTAGCCCCATTTCTAAGAGGGCCAGACTGCATTGCATTAATGAACTGTTAATGCACATCAGCAAGGTCCACATATTGACAGTTAGTCTGAGGCAGGCCAGCATGTGGCAGATACATACCTCAACTTGCTGCATATTAAACATTTTGCCATTGTTTCTTCAATCATGTATTGTTTTTGCTACCAGAACCAGAGTTAAACACTCAAATTAAGAAATGACAAGGTTAAGAGTTCCGTAAGAGTTAGAATACTATGTTTCAGAAATACAGTAGTAAGAGCTGACCAAAATTCAGAGTTCTTGGTTCATGAGACATTCCAATATTTCGGCATCTCGTTTTGAACTGACTCCCAATGAGGCAACACAGGGAGACAGCTAGACCAGGAGTTTGGAAACCTTGGGATTCCCAGCCTGGGGAAGTCTGCACTGCATGGCTGCCCCAGAGGCATGGACCCTGAGAGCTGGTCACAGGACTTACAGCTCCTTACTATGGATCCAAGAGTCTACCAGTGACTAGAGCTGGGGCATTTAGAACTTTCAGGTTCTTGGCTCCAAGCAGGGAGCCTGGAAGCCCTGACATGCCGGGGCTGCGAAGGAGCCCCAGCTGGAGCCCAGGTTCTCATAGTTCTGGGCTCCTTGCAACAGAGCAGGAAGCCCAACAGTGCTGCCACAGAGCGGGTCATCCAGCAGTGCTGAGAGCAGGGCTGGCTGACTTTCTGGAACATTGACTCCTTGACAGATTCCTTGAAACCATTACAGACTTGCCAAAACATTTCACTTCAGCAAACTGGTATTTTCCAATTAAACTTAACATTTGTCAGAAAACTTTTGAAGAGCTCTAAAATAGTATCTTGCAATGAAAGACTATTTGATATACACAAGAGTTAAAAGGTAACCGCCAAATACTTATTTTTTTTTTTTTAAAAAGCTGAGCATAAGCACATTTGCTTCTTTATGACATGAAGGAGAACTGGAAGTTTAGTTGCTTTTAAGAAGGTTTGTCTATTTTTTAATCATCTTTGAAAAAATCAGGAATACCAACTCATCTTTGTTTTCAATCAGTGGTTGGGAAGTCTCAATTTGTATAGTTAGCACTTTACCATTTTAGGTAAGGTGTGTGTCTTCAATTTTAAGACATCCTTTCTTCAAAATTTTACTATAAAGATTTTAAGATGACTAATCTTTCCCCTCTCAATTTTACCTTTGTTCTTCTAATGTCATTGTACTAGTTCTCCAGTTAATCTTCCAGGCTACACAGGACCCAAATTTCTAATACAACACAAGTTAGAAATTTCAGAACTTCTTATACATCATGAAAAGATTAAAGGGTACAAACACCTTTTTTCTTTCTTTGCAAGTCACCTTTAAGGCCGCACGTACAACATTCTGTCATTTCCTGATTCAAGTTCTTAACCACACAAATTTAAGATTCTATAAGAGTTCTTTTTTCATAATCTTGCTCTAAAATGTTTAAGTAGAACTTCCAAGCTTTGCTAACTTGCGAGAGAAATATTGATGGTGCTTGTAGCAATGCCTATATAGTTGGGTTTAGCTAACACTTTCCAGTAGAAGACCCTGCTTTCAGTTACTCAAAAATTTGCTAAATTTCAACCACTCAGGCTGAAGTTTTCCAAGTAGGACTTTTGCCTCAATGCCTTTGAATTTTTCAGTTCAGGCATTTCCTCCAAAATAAGGGGAAAGGGAGTTTTGATAATGTTAAAATTTTCTTGCAACCATATCACCGAGCCCTTGCTCCCCCCATATTTTAGCTCAGAGACTTAATTTGTCAAAGGAATCACACCTGCAGTCAAGCACATGTTTTGGACACAACAATCTAAGCAAATTTAACTAAGTTAATATGAACTGAGGTTTTTCAGGAACTAATAATAGTCTATCCTTTATACGGCACTTTTCCTCAGTAAATCTTATGCCCAGTGGAGATGTTAGAAGCATTATTCTCCAAAGATTTCATCTGCATTGAGATTATTCCATCCCCACTGTTCCTACATGCTGGCCAAACTGAGAATGCAAAAGATCGCCACAGAACGACTGAACATGCTCTACTCCAGGGCTGAGTAAGACTTCTTATGCATTTGTTCCTCCAAGCACGAGAACTAGAAATAGGGAGACATTCTTGTACTCTCTCTCCTTCCTGGCACACAGACAGTGTGAAGTATAAAGAAGCTGCCTGACTTGCTCATATGCAGAGATGTAATGAGAGGAGAGGGGCCAGGTGTAGGCTGGGGAAGAACACACAAGTTAGACTCTTCTACATCTATTAGAGCAGGTGTGTGCAAACTTTTTGGCCTGAGGGCCACATCTGGGTGGGGAAGTTGTATGTAGGGCCATGAATGTAAGGCTGGAGCAGGGGGTTGCGGGAGCAGAGTGCGGTATGCAGGAAGGGGCTCAGGGTAGGGGTACAGGAGGGGTTCAGGCTCCGGCCCAGCTGCAGGGCTAAGGCAGTCTCCCTGCCTGCCTGCCCACCCACCCTGGCCCTGTGTGGCTCCCGGAAGTGGCCAGCATGTCCAGCAGTGGCTCCTGGGAGTGGGGTGGGGCAGGCGGCTCTGCCATGCGCTACCCTCGCCTGTGGGTACTACCCCCGAAGCTTCCATGGGCCATGGTTCCCTGTTCCTGGCCAATGGGAACCACGGGAGGTGGTGCCTGCGGGCGAGGGCAGCGCGCAGAGCCCTCTGGCCACCTACCTTTCCCCCTCCCCCTGTACCCCAGGGGCTGCAGAGATGTGGTGCCACTGGCTTTCGGGAGCAGCGCAGGGCAGGGTCAGGCAGGGAGCCTGCCTTAATCCCACTGCGCCATGGGGCTGGCAATCCCATGGGCCGGATCTGGCCTGTGGGCTGTAGTTTGCCCTCCCCTGTATTAGAGCATAATCCTCTGCAGAACCTGGAATTGAATCCAGGATTCCAGAGTCCCAACATTTCTTGGTTGTCATCAAACAGATGTGAATACCACTGGCAAAGCGTGCCTCATATCTCTCTCTAGTGGCTGGTCCACATGGAGGATAACAGCCCACCACTTTTACTAGTTACCCCTTTTTAAGTGACAGAATTCTTTGCTGCGGATCTGAAAGTTCCAACTCTGATGACTGCCTTATTCAGTGCACAGAACCAACCCGTGCGCAGGGAATGAGTCAGCGTTGTGTAGAGAATGAGGCTGTTGCCATCACTTGTTGAAGAAGCTGGAAGGTATGTGGTAAAGGAGGCAAAAGGATGCAGGAAGAGAAAGGATGGTCTTACAGTTAAGGCAGCTGAATGCCACTCTGAACTGGATTCTATCTCTACCACAAAGTTCTCATGCAATGTTGGGCAAGGCACAAAACCTAACACACAATGGCCAGTCACCTGTAAAATTCCTCATTTCCTGTGCGCCTACCTTGAGCCAACCCAGGCTTGATTTGCAGAGTGACAAATGCTTAAAAATGCGATTCAAAATAATGGGAGAGCTGTGCTTTGAACATATGAAGAACTTTAAAAAGTGCTAAGTACTGAGAAGTCAGGCCTTAGTTATATCAACTTGGGCATCAAAATTAGTGAGTATTTTTAGCTTTAGTCCGTGTGCCTCAGCTCTCCATCTGAGAACTGGGAATAATACCATCTTACTTCAAGAGATAAATTCATTAATGTTTGTGAAACATGAAACAGATGGTATGGTAATGAGTGGTAGCATAGAAAAACCCATGCATAAATTAATACAGTAATCAACTGAGATTTTAAATAGCATGCAGCAAATAAGGCATGGGGCCACACACTGAATTAGGATGAGGAAAAAAAAGTTGAATTCACCATTCATCCTGCACACTGAATGTGATGGGACCTGTTGAAAAAAAATACTGTATCATGTCATTAAAGACTGTAACAGCAACCCCACCCACCCCCAACCAAATTAATATCCTATAGGCAAGCTTAATTCTGGCATTTCCTAATGTTTGAGTGCTTGACTTTGCAATCTTTGCATTCTTCTAATGTAGTTTTTTTTGTTTATAATTTGCAACTTGTGTAAGCCTCACATAGGCACTATTTTAGCTACACTCTACTGCAGGGGTGGCCAACCAGAGACTGGCAATGTACATTGGTAAATTCTGGCTCTTTCTCAAAGAGCCACAGTAATGTGTCAGCAGCCCCTACATCCACTCCTCATCTCCTGCCCCCAGTGCCTCCCACCTGCTGGTAGCCCCACCAATCAGCAACTCCCTCTCCCCCCCACACCTCCCACCCACCACAGTCAGCTGTTTCACAGCATGCAGGAGGCTCCGTGGGGGGGGGGGGGAAGAGCGAGGGCATGGCAGGCTCTGGGGAATGGGCAGGAGTCTTGGGGGAAGGGGTGGAGTGGGGTCAGGACATAGGGCAGAGCCAGGGGTTAAGCAGTGAGCACCACTGCCACATTGGAAAGTTAGCGCCTGTAGCCCCAGAGTCGGCACCTATGCAAGGAGCCGCATATTAAACTTCTGAAGAACCGCATGCGGCTCTGGAGCCACAGGTTGGCCACCCCTGCTCTATTGGGTCATCTTTTCTCATCTATTTAGCAAGAAGCTGTTCTCCTGACAACTTGAAACGCTTCATAGCTGAGGAAAACTTAGAGGAGGACTCTTGCCTGTGTATCTTACAAAGTGACCAGAAATCCATTTGAACTTCTTCACATTTAATAAGGTCACAAGTATTGAGCAAAGAGCATGTGCAGAGTAGCTGTATCAGATCACATGCATGCCTAACACACTTGCTTCGCTACTCAGCTGAACTGTCCATGCATGCAACAGCAGTTTAGTTTCAGCTGCAAGTGCTACAAGCTTAGTACATTTCAAATGGGATTTTATTGCTAAACGTGAAGAAAGTCATAACTGGAATTCAAGAACAAGTTTCATATGAACACTTCAATAATCCTTTCTATTCTATACCTTTTTAATCTCAAATATTTAAGCTTTATGTTATTTTAAAGTGTTTGCAATATTTTTAAATAGGTAAAAGATTATTCCTTTCTTTCCCCATATTTAGGAAGAAAAGTAAATTTTTCTTACAATTTCCATAAGGCAGTTTGCCTTTTATAGGCAAAGCCTGGAAGATATCCAATCAAAAAAAATTCATAAATTTGTATTTAATTGCACTCAGGGGAATTAAAATTACACAAGCTTACTTATCATAGGAGCAGTAGTGACAGCTAAGTGCCCAAGCAACCCAAAATTATACACAAGAATACTACATTTTGCAATTAAGCTTCATCTTAAATGAGCAAAATTAATTTTCCATCAAGCCTTTTTAAAAAACAAATATAAATGCATGGGCCTGATCCTGCAGCTACTCAACACACAAATCTTAGACTTCAATGGTGTTTACATGTGCAGAAAAGAAAATCTGAAATATTTAGTTTTCCCTCCTCCACTTCCCCACACTCCTCCATACAGCTTGCTGACAAACTGTTCATTTGCAGGTCATCTTTAAAAAAGCTTTATATATCATGAAGAAGCAAGAAAACTGCACCTATTTTCTTTAAAGTTTCATACATTAGAAACTCAAATGCAATCCAAATTAGAAGCCTCTTTGAGGACTGGAGAACTACAGTAGAACCTCAGAGTTACGAACACTTCAGGAATGGAGGTCGTTTGTAACTCCGAACAAAACATTATGGTGGTTCTTCCAAATTTTTACAGCTGAACTTTGACTTAATACAGCTATGAAACTTCACTATGCAGAAGACAAATGTAAACTACTAAAAAATAAAAGGGAAAGCAGCATTTAACACAGTATTGTACTGGCTCCCTCCCCCCCCCGCACCTCTCTGCTGCTGCCCGATTGTGTACTTCCAGTTCCAAATGAGTTGTGCTATTGACTGGTCAGTTCATAAATCTGGTGTTCGTAACTCTGAGGTCCTACTGTACCAGAGTGACATCAAAAGCCAAGAGTATTAACACTGAGCAATGGAAAGGAAAGAGCTTTAGTCAGGAACAGTCCAGATCAGGGTGGGCAAACTACAGCCCAGATCAGGGCACTCAGGGCTTTGGATCCAGCCTGCGGGATTGCCCTCCGTGGCGCCGCAGGCCCCGCACCACTCACAGAAGCAGCCAGCACCACATTCCTGTGGCCAGAGCAGGGGAGAGGAAAGAAGAGGGCTTCATGCATTGCCCTTGCCTTCAGGCACCGCCCCCTGCAGCTCCCACGGGCCGGGAACGGGGAACCGCGGCTAATGGGAGCTTTAGAGGAGGTACCTGGAGGCGTGGCAAGGGCAGTGCACAGAGCCCTGTGGCTCCCCTCCCCCAAGGGCCACATATGGACATGGTTCCAGCCGCTTCCTGGAGAGGCGTGGCATGGGGCCAGGTCAGGCAGACAGGGAGCCTGCCCTGGCCCCAGTGCCCGCTGCTGCTACCCTGGAGCCACTTTAGTTAAGCGACGCCAGGCTGTAGCCCACACCCCCCTGCCCTGAGCCCCTGCCGCACCACGCACCCCCCTGTTCTGAGCCCGGGTTGCACCCTGCACCCCAACCCCCGCCACACCCCTCCTGCATCCCAACTCTGTGCCCTGAGCCCTCTGCCACACCCTGCACCCCAACCCCCTGTCCTGAGCTCCCTCCCACAGTCCGCACCCCTGCCCTGAGCCCCATCCTGCACCCCAACTCCCTTCCCAGAGCCCCCTCATACACCCCACACTGCTCCTCTGCCCCAATCCCTTGCCTGAGCCCGTTCCTGCACACTGCACCCCCCTCCCCACACCCCCTCCTGCACCCCTGTCCTGGCCCTGCATACAATTTCCCTACCCAGATGTGTCCCTCGGCCCAAAAAGTTTGCCCACCCCTTGTCCAGACTATTAGGAAGGGTTAGATCAGGTCAGGGTTAGCTACCACACACTACCGCAGTGGTCAACAAAAGAATATCCCCTATGGCCAATCTTGACCCACTAAATCAAGGAACGAGTGCTAAACTTGGCTTATACTAGGGGAAAATGGCATGGTTAATCCAGACCTCTCCTCTTAATCTACAGAATCAGACGGTTAAAAACTGTTTAAGAGAGTTAGTTTCAGCAACTAAGTACTCAAACAAGCAAGTCTGTTTAGCATTCAAACTTCTCTACCCTTTATTTAGGTGAATAAGGACTAACAATACATTCCCAACAAGCCCCCCACAGCAAAATAAGAGAAGGCCAGAATTGCAATTACTGATATTTCCAAGGTTACAAAAGAAGAGGACGTTCAGTCCTAGCAGAAATACCACAAAGCAAAAAAGGACAAGTCCAATAAAAAAAATTTCTAGATTACCTTTAACAGTGTCTGCAATTTACAGGAACTTTCTATTTTATAACAGCTGTTCTAAGATTATTTGTCCATGTATTAGTCCTGGAGATACTAGTAACATTGGCACATAATATACTTTAGAGGAACGGGATGCAATTAAGGTTCAAATCATTCACCCTTTAAGTTGCAATGCCTGCAGGAGGGGTACAAGTGGCCCTGGAAACTGAGAATCCCCTTACAGGATTAAAAATTAGAGGCTTGCAGAAGAGACCAGGGATGCAGCCTCTGAGCCACATGGTTTTCAAGGAAGAAACCCCTTCAACAGAGGGGCCTGATCTGTGTCTCTGTGCTGCTGCCTGGCCTTCCTGCCCTGGCAGGGTCCTTCCATGGCGGCACAGCAGCCCTTGCTTCAAGTAGTGTCCGCTCCCATTTAGCTTTCCAGTTGGGAATCTATGGACTAAGCATAAAGTGATATTGCAGAGTGGCTTTTCAAAGTTCCATTGCAACAGTTGTTTGGGGTGCTGTCAGATGAACTTCTGTAAGGTCCCACAAATGACTAGAGTGTACTTGGTGAAAACCATCACAGAAGAACCAGGAGCCAAAATATGGTGACATTAAGGAGAAGTATCTCTGGAATGATGGAGCTATATCAGCAGCAGTTTCATTTTGTATCCAAAGTTAACTACTTTATAGGTTTGACAGTCATAACCCTCCTCCCTTTGTTTATGGCTAGAAGGGAGAAAGTGCCTAAAACCTTTTCTGTAAGAACATGCGGTCACAGCATACAGGTGGTTGAGAACCACTTAACAGTATATAAACAAGTGTAAAACTTAAATCACCCTTATTTCAGTAGCCTTAAATATTGTATAGGTTTTTCTACGTGGGGGAGACATAGTCGTCTGCAGCTAAAAAATAATTCACAGGACTAATTTCATTTCTGGAAGAGAGATTTTACCACAACAATGCTAGAGGGAGGGATACTGATCTGCTCTGTATGATGGCTACCAGGTAGTGCTTGTCTAGACTTGGGACTTGTCAACATGGGGAAATTGAACAGCGTAGCTATAGCACAATAGCTATTACACTAGAGCGGTGCCAGTATAACTTCCCTATGTGGACACTATTCTGGACTAAGAGTGACTAGCTATTCCACTATTACTATGCCAGTCAGTTGCCCCATGTAGGACAAGTGCTAGGAAAGGAGGTGTTTTTTTAAAGAATATTTTGCTAGATGTTTTAATTAGTGCTGTTTAAAGTGTATTAGCACTTGAACATGTTTTCAAAAGTGTTTAACTCCTTGTCAACTCTACCAGAGTTGGTTTTGTGTTTGTTTAAAAACAAAAACAAAAACACACATTAAAAAAAACAGCACATGAGATCTTAGCTAACTTTAAAAAAAAATAATGAAACTCAACTTTCTCTAACTCTTGACAAGGCCCTAGAGAAACTACCCTATAGTGTCAGGTGTATGATCAAGGATAGTAAACTGGTACGTGTATGTGCACGTGAGGAGTTGTGTTAGTTACTTCTGACGCTCTTTCATCCATTAGGAAGAAGAGGACCATGAATGTAGGGTTGGGGTTAGGGAGGGAGTGCGGTGTGCAGGAAGGGACTCAAGGCAAGGGGTTGGGGTGCAGGAGGGGTGCATAAAGGGGCTCAAGGCATGGGGTTGGGGTGCGGCAGGGAGTTGGGGTGCAGAAGAGGTTCGGGCTCTGACCCGGCGCTGCTTACCTTGAGCAGCTCCATTGTGGCAGCAGCACACAGCGGGGCTAAGGCAGGCTCCCTGCCTGCCCTGTTCCTGCACTGCTCCCAGAAACGGCTGATACCACATCCCTGTGGCTCCTGGTGGAGGCGGGGCAGCAGAGGGCTCTGCATGCAGACCTCACCTGCATACACCGCCCCCTGCAGCTCGCATTGGCCAGGAACGGGGAACCGCAGCCAATGGGAGTTGAGGGAGGTACCCGCAGGCGATGGCAGTGCATGGAGCCCTCTGCTCCCTTACCTCCCCCAGGGGCCGCAGGGACATGGTGCTGGCCACTTCTGGGAGCAGTGCAGGGCCAGGGCAGGCAGGAAACCTGCCTTAGCCCCGTGGCACCACGGGTTTGGGAGGGAGGGAGATCCCGTGGGCTGGATAAGGCCCAGGGGCCTTAGTTTGCCCACCCCGATGTAACTTTTAGCTGGTATACAGCAGTTTATCAACAGTTTGAAGAAGCAACCTTTGCTTAATCTTAAATCTTGCACTTAATTGTGGTCTAGCAATCTCACAGTTTCAGTAGAGGAGATGTCCATGTAACAGGCAGGTACCTAGAGATGATAAATGGCCTTAACTGACTAAACAGAGACACTATCATATATAACAGCAGACCACAGAGGTTTGCAAAGACAGTTAAGACTTAACTATAGTTTGGCATAACAGTTTTTTCATCTCAAAGCTGAAAGAGTCTACTACTCTGCTGCCAGTGTCTCTCTTTAGGGCAGGGGCAGGCAACCTATGGCACGCAAGCTGATTTTCAGTGGCACTCACACTGCTCGGCTCTACATTTTAATTTAATTTTAAATGAAGCTTCTTAAACATTTTAAAAACCTTATTTACTTTACATACAACAATAGTTTAGTTATATATTATAGACTCTTAGAAAGAAACCTTCTAAAAACGTTAAAATGTATTACTGGCCCGTGAAACCTTAAAATAGAGTGAATAAATGAAGACTCTGCACAGCACTTCTGAAAGGCTGCCGACCCCTGCTTTAGGGTATGTCTACATAGCACCTGGAAGGGTGGCTTCCCACCACAGGTAGACAGAAATAGTAGTGTGGCTATGACAGCAGGGGTGGTGGCGGCTCAGGCTAGCTATCTGAGAATATATACTGAGGGGGTCAGTGCTTGAACTCACAAATCTCAGAGTTCCTATACAAGAACTGGTTGTTATATTTAATTAAATGTGCTATCAAAATTTCCAGATGAGTGAGTCCCAACTGCATTAAAAATGCTTGGTTTATGATGTTGTCTAAATATTCCCTTTTGGAGTCACACAAAGTTACATACTTATACCACAAGTAATACAGAAACTCTTTTCAAAATGGAGAGACATTTCCTAAATAGCATTTATTACCCATTCCTTTTAAAAAAGTCAAAGAACAACAGCATTTCAGTAAATGTTGCACAGTCTAACTTGTGTCAATTTGGACTACAGTATAATGATCACATCCTGCAAGGCCTCATTTTATTCTTCTGTGGCATAAATTTTGACAGCTTTCAGTCATGCCACCCTGGATACCTTTCTAAAATATACTGTACCTCAAAGTTGGGGGCTTGATACAGAAGTTATTGGGTGAGGTTTTTCAGCCAGTATTATGTAATAATTCAGACTAGATGATCAAGACCTACAAATTCCCCAGGTTTCTTTTCCTTTTTTATTTGGATAAGGGTCAGAAGATTCATAAACATTAAATGACTTGCAGTGTTGTCTATTTACATGGCAAGCTTTTTCTGGGCAGGCACTATGCCTTCTTAGTCCCACTACCAAAGTGCTCAGCACACTCAAGGCACTGTACAAACAGCACAGAAACCAGAAGTTTAAAAGCAAAAAACAAAACAAAAAAAACCACCACCAGCATGAAGGGATGAAGAGAGAACGTTTCGCGAGGTAAGAGCCAGCGCAGTCTTAATATGTTGCCCGTGATGCCCGGACTTTGGGGGCCGACACCATGGCAGGGGATCACCTCAGTCCAATGCAAGTGAAACGGACGAGGCCTATGGGCAGGACACTCTCGCCCCACGCCGGGGGAGGGTGATGGAAACTGTGAGCAGCTTCTCTCCAGCGGCTGATACTGCCGGCCTAGGTGGGGCTGGACGCAGACTTCCCACAACGGGCTGACAAGGCGGGGGTGAGAACTTTCTTCACCGCCCGGAGCCGAGAGGCCCCTGACCCCCGCCGGCCCAGGCGCGGGCTGGGAAACAGCTCAGAGCTCTGGGGTTACAACTTTCCGCTTCCGCTCTAACTTCGGGGCAGGCGGGCGGGGGCGGGGGCCGGGGCGCCCCCCCCCCCCAAAGCTCGAGGGGCGGGGGAGCGAGTGGCAGCCAAGCCCCAGACTCTCCCCCCCCCGCGTGTCCCCGCTGCCGGGGGCAGGAGGCGGCGGCGGCCGCTCTCGGTTCCTGCTCCGCCATGTTCAGACACTTGCCCCCTTTCCACACAGCGCGCTCTTCCAGCCGGCGCGGCCGCCGCCGCCCCGGCCCCCTTTGCCCGCTCCGCTCCCTCTGCCGCGGGGCCACCTGTACCAGACACACACCGCTGCCGCAGCCACCGCCCGCCCGGTACCGGAGTGTCCCGCCCGGGGCCCGGCCACCCCGCTCCCCTCTCAGCCGCCGCCGCCGCCTACCGGACGGCGCCGCCGCTCCGCCTGTCGCCTCCTCCCCGGCCGAGCCTGCTCCGCACACCCGCTCCCTCTCTCGCTACCGCTGCCTGGGCGAGGCTTGAAGCCGTCGTCGTGACGCGGACGCTGCACGCCGAGCCTCGCTTTGGTTTCCCTTGCTCGTTCCGGCGGCGGGGGTGGGGGTGGGGGTTGGGGAGAGGTGACCTCTCCGCCCTGCTCCGAAACTGCGCACGCGCGAGCCCTAGCCCGGCGGCCCCGCGGCCCCTCCCCCGCCTCAGATGGAACCTCCCTCCCCTTCCCGCCCGGTCAGGGTGACTCCCTCCATCCCCTCGCGGGGTAGTGGAGCCGTGCCCGAGAGAGGGCGGGGCGGGCACGTCGCGCGCTGGGGGTGTGCTGGCGGGTACGCTAGGGCAGAGGGGTGGGGGCTCGGGGGTAGCACGGGTGGGTTACTGCCCAACACCGTGTGGTTTGTACCTGCCTGTGACAGACGCTTTTGCTATCTGTAGAAGTTGGTCCAATAAAAGCTGTTACCTCGCCCGCCTTGTCTCTTAAGGGTCTGAATCAGCTTTAGCCTGTGACAACGTGTGTAGCTTGTCATGCCAATGGATTCTCACTGACTTGGTCTGTTACGCCACAACCGCCAGCATGCCCTCTGAGGGGTCAGACCCTTGCACTGACTACCCTCTTACACTTCACTGCCCCACTCAGGGTCCTAGCGACTCACATCAGGGAGATCAAGGGTGGTTGCTGAGCCCGGTTCCCCAATCTCTGTGTTAGAATTTACATAATCGCAAATACTTCATGATTGGCATTTCTGCGTTCATGCTTGTCATGTACTGCCTCAGAGAGCGAGTTTGGGGAATGAAATAAAGCAAGATCTAGTCTTCCTGTGGTATTGCCATCAGTCAGGAACTGAAATATGAGAGGGCTAACTCTAGGAACATACGAAATTGCCATATTGGATCAGAGTTATGGTCTGTCTAGTCTTGTATCCAGTCTCCAACCCAGAGAAGCACCATACGCTTCAAAAAGAGGTGCAAGAAACCCCACAATAGGCAGATAAGGAAGAATCTACTTCCCCACCAACGTCTCATCCTAATTCCTAATAGTTACAGATCAGTTAAAACCATGAGATTGGTTTAATACTGATCTCAATGTATAAACAGCTCCTTAAATTATTGAAAAGAACTGGGGGGAAATGTAAAAAATTAAAACAAATGCATAGACCCCCTTAATTCTTACCCATGTTTGTAAAGTGCTTTGAGATCCTTGGATAATTGGTATCATATAAACACAAAATATTATTACTCTGGACATGCCTTATTAAGCCTCCCAACCCTTACAACTTATCATTAGCCTCCACTGCCACAAGGGCAGGGGACCGATTAAAGTTGAAGGAACTATGATCTTTCTTGAGCCTTCTTCCCCCATTCATATTAGTTTTATATTGAATAATATAAAATGCCTTTTTTCTTAAAGTCACAAGTGTTCTCTCTCATTTGAATAACAATGTATTTAAAGACTTAAATGTTAGGAATAAATGATTTATATTTATGGGAAATACTTATTAAGCAAATGGTTAATGTGGTGTGTTCAGATAAAGCTCTTGCTTAGAGGAAGTTCATCACAGAGTGTGTGAAACTGACAGGAAGTTACAATGAGATTATTGGCAAAGGGAGTGGGTGTGGAGGAAGCAGAGGCTTTCTGTTTGTAGCACAGAGATAGAAAAGACAAAAAAAAGATTAAATTTCCCCAAATTGCATGATAGTGGAAAATTATTTGGTATGCCGCTTGGAGTCCATGTAGCTCATGATAAATATATAGTAAATACTATACCTCAGAGTGTTAGAGCAGAGGTGGCCAAAGTGCAGCCAAAAGAGCAAACAGATCACAGCATTAGATGTTCCATCTAGATCCAAGGCACTAAGAAAGTGACAAAGAAGTTCTTATTTTCCCCTTTAAAAATATTTTTCTTCAGAGCATTGCACTAAAATAAAATCCAAAACATCATAAAATCTCTTCCAAAGTCCAGACAAATGTCTTGATGTTTTACAGCTAAAACGCTGTACAATACTTTGATAATGAACCCTTGTAAGTGACAGATAATTCAAGAGAGCTCAGGTTGCAAAAAATGTAGTACTTTTTTTAGACCCCCTTTCAAGGTAAAAATAATTAAGCTGGGAGACTTTAGCTGCTAATCTAGGTGAATTTGTAATCGTATATTTTAAATAAAATTATATTCATGGTGTTTCTTGTAAGTATTTTTACAGTACATTTACTGAAAAAATGTGAGAATATTTGTGTGTCAGTATTTATTTTTTCTATTTGTATATATTTTTGTCAGCTCCCTCAAAAATTTAATATAGAGATTAAAAGAACAAATTGGAGGACATCTCCTCCTCCCTCTGGTTAAAAAAAAAACATACACAGCTTTCCTCTGTGAGCTAGTTTAATCGCGTACAGTATTAAGTGCTAATACACATGCTGTTAATTATAACAGGAGTGATAGCAACCACAATGGTTAAGATTTCAAGTTAGTTTCCATTATGAAAATATTTTACACAGTGCCTTTCATTACCAAATGCTTTACAGACAGTGGGCCAAATTTTGCCCTTTGTCATACCAGTGATCAGCTGGAGGGGTTTGGTGGGAGTTTATG
This sequence comes from Eretmochelys imbricata, assembly GCF_965152235.1. NCBI lineage: Eukaryota > Metazoa > Chordata > Testudines > Cheloniidae > Eretmochelys > Eretmochelys imbricata. The sequence goes on from NC_135572.1 coordinate 295,043,223, forward strand.
TGAGCCTTTTGTTAACAGAGCTTGGCCTTTGAGCTTTATGAAGGGGAAAATCAGAATTTGTTTAAAAAAATTATCCTTTGTGTTAGTGAAGGTCAGTTTTGCTGGAACTAGGGGTGCTGCCTCACCTCTTGGCTTGAAGTAGTAATAAAAACCACTAAATACATGGTTTCCATCATCAGCACTCCCCTATAAAAATGGTTCCAATACCCCTGTGAGGGTGGCCTTGAAAATGTAAATTGCTGCAAATTGATAACTAGGCTCAATAGAAACAGGCAGCTAGGATTCATTTCTGCAGTAGGATGCTGGGTCTTCCCCCTTCCTCCCTTTTAATGTAACATGAGTTCTTAATTTTGAGGTGTAAGTCAAAGAATCACCTTGCTAACCCTCACCAAAATCCTCAGGCCAGTCATACTCATAATGATGTGACTGTGGTGAATGGAATTGGTTATGTTTGGGGAGGGAGGAGGCAAAATATTGATTCACAGACCCACCCTGCTTGTTAAAATGTTTTGGATTTAACAGAGGCTATGTCTACACTAGCACTTTTGTCAGTATAACTTACGTCGCCCAGGGGTGTGAAAAAACTATCCTTCTGAGAGACATAAGTTACACCGACAGAAGCGCTAGTGTGGACAGTGCTATGTCGGCAGAAGATGCTTTCCTGCTGACATAGCTACCGCCGCTCATTAGAGGTGGTTCAATTATGTTGATGGGAGAGCTCTTTCCCATCAGAAAAGAGCAGCTATACGAGCGATCTTACAGCAGCACAGCACTGCAATCTAAACAATAACAAACATCAACATTACTTACAGAGTCTGTTTTCCTCTACTTGGTGGAGACTACTTTATCTGAGATAACAGCAGTATGTGTAAAAAGTGTGGAATAAGGTCCAGCATGACTGCTTTCAAAGCACACTACTCAGTATCATAGGGGGATTCAAGAAGATGCCATTAGCCTTGAAACTTAAACTCTTAAAGTAAGGGTTAATTTGGAAACAGAAAAGCCTTCTTTATTTTATTTTCTGTTGAAAAGATCTGTCAAATTGCATTGGGCAGTCAGCTAATCAGATAAGGAACAAGATTGTCACAACAGCAATGTTTTGGGAGGACAAAATTAAGAATAATGTATCGAGTTGAACTAGAGAGGGAATGTAACTACCTGAGGTGGAATGTTGCCAGGATCTGAGCTAGCACTCCTACCCTTGCAAAATATCTCATGGTATTTTAATGATTTCAAGTGTTAGGACCTTGGCTTTACTTCTCTTTCAAGAGACAGCACTTCCAGCAATGCGCGTGTCATGAGTAACTAGCTCAGTACTGACTCAGAAAGAGGATTACTGCTTCCTGAATCACCAACTCCGCTTCCTGCAGTACCTGGATTTTTCTTAGAAGTCTCCCATCAAAGGCACAACCCCACTTAACTTATGAGAGGGATGAAACCACATTTCAAGATATTAGGACTGCATAGAGTTTAACAAACCAAATTTCAGTTTCTCCCATGTGACTCTGAGTTGCATACTACTGGAAATTGACACAAAGCCTTTCCCCGCTCTGCTTTTATATACTTTGTAGAACATTGCATCTAAAATAAAACCTAAAAAGTGCAGGTAAAGAGAGTGCTTGGGCTAAGTACTGCAGTTCTGCAGTGAAGTAAATGAAAGTTTTGTTTGAGTTAGAAGTCAGATGCACGAATAGTGTTGATGGGCTCAGAAGGTACCTGGGTCCAGCCCAACTTGATCAGAAGGTCAGGGCAATCAGTCTGATACAGGGATGGTGTCCTTGTAACTCTGAGACCACTCTTTCCCTTGGAAAGAGAAAAATAATCTTACCTCACCGAAAAACGGCAGGGTTTAAACTTGAAAAAACAATATTCTTGAACCTTAAAAACTATACTTTGATTTGTATGTCAATTTCAAAATGTTGGCAACTTTTTATTTTTTTTTCTTCTTCATATTTGAAATAGTCTTTAAAGGCCAAATTCAAAACCTATTGAAGTCAGTGGAAAAACTCCCATTGACTTTAATAGTGTTTGGATGAAACCTTAAATTCATTGATCTTCCAAAGTTATGTAACATTTAACAAAGCTGATATTTAAAAATAGCTCCGTTTCTGGTTTGACCCAAAATTTAAGCAAAAGTTAGTATATTTAATAATGACTGGTCTAAAAATATTTTCTACTTCTTTTGTTGCTAACAGGGAGTTTTGAGAGGGAGTTCTCAAGATGAAGGAGGAGCAAATACAGGACCCTTGGGGTAAGTGGATGTCTGTAGTGTGTGTTTGTGTTTGGGGGTTACTTGCTGTTTGCTGAGCTTGTGTTTGTTTGTTTGTTTGCTTGTTTGTTTGAAGGGCTGTGTGCTGTGGCCTGCAGTTGGAAGCTGGAAGCTTCGAAACAAGGTTTGAAACCTAGAAGCCTCTGTTCTTTGGCTGACCCTTAGTCAGGGGGCAGGGCTATCAAGAAGGCCAGGACTTTATAAAGCAGTGAGCAAGTGACCAGGGACAGCTAACAGGGAGTTTGGAAGGGGAGTGGGAAGGGGGCGAGGTACACTTGCCATTCTTTAAAACCTTTAAACTAACCTATAATCAAAACTTCTTGATTTAATCAAAAACCCTATCATTAACCTAGGTAGCTGTAGGAGAAAATGCAGGCAGAAGCCCAGCAGAGAGCGGGTCGTTATCCTGTTTATTGCACTCAGTGTAGCATATATGATTACCTGCCCATGGCGTATGTGTGCATTTGGTGCATGGAACTCCTGGCCCTCAGTGACCATGTACGGGCTTTGGAGGCCAGAGTGGCAGAACTGGAGGAGCTAAGAGAGGCAGAGAGGCATGTTGATGAGGCTTTCCGGGACACTGTAGATTTGTCCCACCTCCGGTCAGACAGCCCCTGCGCTGTTAAGGAGGGTGAAAGGCACAGAGAAGGAGAGAAGTCAACAGGAACAAAGGGAAACCTTCCCATAGTTGGGACCCTCCTTCCAGATGATGTTGGGGTTTCCTCTCACACTGAGGTTACCTCTCCGGGGGAGGGAACTCCAGTCATTAGGAAAAGGTAGGAGTTAGTAATGGGGGATTCGATCATTAGAAACATAGATAGCTGGGTTTGTGATGACCGGGAGAATCGTATGGTGACTTGCCTGCCTGGTGCGAAGGTTGCGGATCTCTCGAGGCATCTAGATAGACTTATGTGCAGTGCTGGGAGGAGCCAGTGGTTGTGGTACATGTAGGTACCAATGACATAGGGAAGGGTAGGAGAGACGTCCTGGAGGCCAAATTTAGGCTGCTAGGAAAGAGACTGAAATCCAGGACCTCTATGGTGGCATTCTCAGAAATGCTTCCAGTTCCATGCACAGGGCCAGGTAGGCAGGCAGAGCTTCAGAGTCTCAATGCGTAGATGAGACGATGGTGTAGAGAGGAGGGTTTAGATTTATTAGGAACTGGGGAAACTTTTGGGATAGGGGGAGCCTATACAGGAAGGATGAGCTCCACCTAAACCAAAGTGCATCCAGACTGCTGGCACTTAACATTAAAAAGGTTGCAGAGCAGTTTTTAAACTAAGAGATGAGGGAAAGCCGATTGCTGCAGAGGCGCATGTGGATCGGACAGAGGAGTCTATTGATAGAGATTCTCTAGGTTTTAGTCAGGAGGAGGGAATGGAAGAGAAGAAAGTATGGGCCAGATCAGACGAGAAACATTCACATAAAGAATCTGAAACATCAGAAAAGGGCAGACAAATAAACAGTGACAAGTTTTAAAGTGCTTGTATACAAATGCTAGAAGTCTAAATAATAAGATGGGTGAACTAGAGTGCCTCATGTTAAAGACAGAGGAGGGGGGAGGGATAGCTCAGTGGTTTGAGCATTGGCCTGCTAAACCCAGGGTTGTGAGTTCAATCCTTGAGGGGGCCATTTAGGGATTTGGGGCAAAAATTGGGTATTGGTCCTTCTTTGAGCAGGGGCTTAGACTAGATGATCTCCTGAGGTCCCTTCCAATCCTGATATTCTATGATATAACAGGTATCACAGAAACCTGGTGGAGTGAGGACAATCAATGGGACACAATCATTCCGGGGTACAAAATATATCGGAAGGACATAACAGGTTGTGTGGGGGGCACTATATGTGAAAGAAAATGTGGAATCAAATGAAATAAAAATCATTCCATAGAATCTCTATGGATAGTAATTCCATGCTCTAATAAGAATATAACATAGGGATCTATTATCGACCACCTGACCAGGACAGTGATAGTGATGATGAAACGCTAAGGGAGATTAGAGAGGATATCAAAATAAAGAACTCAATAATAGTGGGGGATTTCAATTATCCCCATATTGACTGGGTACATGTCACCTCAGGACGAAATGCAGAGACAAAATTTCTCGATACTTTAAATGACTGCTTCTTGGAGCAGCTGGTACAGGAACCCAAAAAGGGAGAGGCAACTCTTGATCTAGTCCTGAGTGGAGCACAGATCTGGTCCAAGAGGTAACTATAACAGAACCGCTTGGAAATAGTGACCATAATATAATAACATTTAACATTCCTGTGATGGGAAGAACACCTCAACAGCCCAACACTGTGGCATTTAATTTCAGAAAGGGGAAGTATGCAAAAATGAGGAGGTTAGTTAAACAGAAATTAAAAGGTACTACAGTGACTAGAGTGAAATCCCTGCAAGCTGCATGGACACTTTTCAAAGACACCATAATAGAGGCTCAACTTAAATGTATACCCCAAATTATAAAACACAGTAAAAGAACTAAAAAAGAGCCACCGTGTAAGAGAAGCAGGGAGAGATAAAAAGGCATCTTTTAAAAAGTAGAAGTCAAATCCTAGTGAGGTAAATAGAAAGGAGCATAAGCACTGCCAAATTAAATGTAAAAATGTAATAAGAAAAGCCAAAAAGGAGTTTGAAGAACAGCTAGCCAAACTCAAAGGGTAATAATTAACTCAAAAGGTAATAATAAAATCACCTTTGCATTACACTGACTCTGTGGCAGAGGTACATCAGGAGAATCTCCTTGTGTAACTTGCAGTAGCCTGAAGGCTGTTCTAACTTGTGCCCATTGCCAATGATCCCAAGGTGCTATTACAATATCCAAAGATTGCTAGGATGAGGGGAAGCCCTGGCCATGCCCCTTTGCCATGACCTTGCTCCCTACATCAGCCACAGGGAGAGGAATAGCATAGGAGCTGTTACACTGGCTCTGTATCATCTGTGCTGGGGTGATAAAAGCTGTACTGGCTTTAAAGCTGCTTTATGCCAACAGTAAAGAATTTGGGCCATGATCTTGATCATATAACCTAAAATTAAACTCATCTTTAAAAAATTGTGTTGTGTTTTTATTTTTTGCTTCTCAGTGTTGCTTTAAAGATTTATTTGATCCTGCTTTTCTTAACTATTCTTGTTATCTTCTACATAATTCTCTTTTTGTTAAAAAAGAACCAATTGACTTTCATGGCAACTTTGACTAAGAACTGCAAGACTGGTTCCAAAATGAACACAATGTTAGCTGCAGTTTACTATTTTTTTCTCTAATGCATATACTATAATTTATTCCAGACTCCATTATATTTAATTCCATTATTTTATAATATAGTTAAACTTTCTCCCTTTTCTTTTTCTGTATCTTTATTTTGTCTCCTTTTCATTTCAATGCAGCAATGTGAAGAAAAGCTTTCAAGCTAGCTCAGGAGTGTGGTTTTGTGATACAATCAACTTTAAGATCATTTTTAAATCTGCTATAGCCTCCATAAAACTGAAACCTATTCTGTGAGATCAGCACTTGATCTTATTTTATTCATTTATGCCCCTTTTGTGGCAGAAAACAAAAAGGGACTGTAGCTGTTTCTTGAAGACACCCTTGTCAAACACCACGTTAGTCCAGAGTCTTCCTACATAGTATAGAGTTATGGGAAAGATTACAGCCTCTAATTTATAAGCCAATTTGTAAATTATTCTTATGAGTAACACTATTTGTTCTTTACTTTTACTTTGTAGATTTAGTGCTGGAGTGAAAACCCCGAAAATGGAAACCTTCCATTTACAGAATGTGTTTTGGAGTGGTAGCCGTGTTAGTCTGTATCAGCAGAAAGAATGAGGAGTACTTGTGGCCAAAAACAAAACAAACCAAGCCTGGTTGAGCTGTTGCCGAAGTGCTGCCGAAGAGGACAAGAGGGCCTGAAGGGCCCACCACCAAATTGCAGCCGAAAACCCGGACGTGCTGCCCCGATGACGGACGGAGTGCCGCCCCTTTCTATTGGCCGCCCCAGGCACCTCCTTCCTTCACTGGTGCCTGGAGCGGGCCCTGCTTGTGGCACCTTAGAGATGAACAAATTTATTTGAGCATAAGCTTTCGTGGGCTAAAGCCCACTTCATCAGATGCATGCAGTGGAAAATACAGTAGGAAGATATCTATATCTATATCTATATATATATACATATACAGAGAACATGAAAAAATGGGGGTTGCCATACCAACTCTTAACGAGACCAATCGATTAAGGTGAGCTATTATCAGCAGGAGAAAAAAAACTTTTGTAGTGATAATCAGGATGGCCCATTTCAAACTGTTGACAAGAAGGTGTGAGTAACAGTAGGGGGAAAATTAGCATGGGGAAATAGTATTTAGTTAGTGTCATGACTCATCCACTCCCAGTCTTTACTCAAGCCTAATCTAATGGTGTCCAGTATGCAGATTAATTCCAGTTCTGCAGTTTCTTGTTGGAGTCTGTTTTTGAAATTTTTTTGTTGAATAATTGCGACTTTTAGGTCTGTAATTGGGTGTCCAGGGAGGTTGAAATGTTCTCCGACTGGTTTTTGAATGTTATAATTCTTGACGTCTGATTTGCATCCATTTATTCTTTTGCGTAGAGACTGTCCATTTTGGCCAATGTACATGGCAGAGGGGCATTGCTGGCACATGATGGCATATATCACATTGGTAGATGTGCAGATGAACGAGCCTCTGACGGTGTGGCTGATGCGGTTAGGACCTATGATGGTGTCCCTTGAATACATTTTGTGGCAGTTAAAACTTCCCCATGATGCCCCACCTCCTGGCATATGTTTCAGACCGGTTCTAGGGATAAGCAAATAGTTTAATTTTCATGACCATTCTATCCTTGACTTCTATGCTTAAACTGCTAATTAGTGCTGCTCATAGTTTGTGTGATCTGGACACTTATCCACTAGAAAATGAATGGAAACCACCAATCTTATTTTACATAGGATTCCAGGTAGTAACAACTTTCAATCAGTACTAACTTCAAAAGAGTATCCTAGAGGTAAAAAGCTCCATATGCCATTATGTAATGTATGCAAATCAACATTTATGGAAAATAAATCCTGGCAAACTATCTTTTTTGGATGAAATTACAAGTATGCTTGATAAAGGTAATTTTGCTGATGTAATGCACTAGAAATTCTGTAAGGCAGTTGACTTGGTACCGCATGACATTTTGATAAAAATACTAGAAAGTTGAAAAATTAACATGGCACCACATTAAGTGGATTAAAAGCTGAATAATTGATAGGACTCAAAAAGTGATTGTAAATGGGGAATCATCTTCAAACAGATGTGTTTCCAGTGGGGTGCCACAGAGATTGGTTCTGGGCTCTATGCTATTTAGCATGTTTATTAATGACCTGGAAGATAACATAAAATTGTCACTGATAAAGTTTGTATATGACACAAAAATTGGTACAGTGGTGAATAACGAAGAAGCTAGGTCATTGATACAGAGTGACCTGGATCACTTGGTAAGCTCGGTGCAAGCAAACAATATGCATTTTAATATGGATAAATGTATTTGTATACATCTAGGAATAAAGAACATAGGCCATACTTACAGGATGGGGAACTCTATCTTGGGAAGCAGTGACTATGAAAAAGATTTGGGGGTCATGGTGGATAATCAGCTAACATGATCTCCCAGTGCAACGCTATGGCCAAAGGGCTAATGCAATCCTTGGATGCATAAATATCTTGATTAGGAATAGAGAGGTTATTTTATCTCTGTATTTTGCACTGGTGTGACCACTACTGGAATACTGTGTGCAGTTCTGGTTTCAGTTCAAGTTTGATAAATTGGAGAGTTGAGAAAAGAACAACTAGAATGATGATAGGATTAGAAAATATGCCTTATAGTAATAGACTCAAGGAGCTCAATCTATTTAGGTTAACAAAGAGAAGGTTAAGGTGTGACCTGGTTACAGACTATAGGTAACTACATGGGGAACAAATATTAATAGTGAGCTCTTCAATGTAGCTAATAAAGATATAACAAGATCTAATAACTGGAAGTTGAAGCTAGACAAATGCAGACTGGAAATAAGGGGCACATTTTTTAACAGTGAGAGTAATTAACCATTGGAGCAACTTACCAAGAGTTGTGGTGGATTCTTCATCACCCACAATTTTAAAATCAAGATTGGATGTTTTCCCAAAAGACATACTCTAGGCATTATTTCTGGGAACTTCTGTGGCCTGTGTTATACAGATGATCAAACTAGATGATCACAACGGTCCCTTCTGACTTTGGAATCTATTAATCTATTCAGCTGCCACTCACTTAACTTGTGTGGGCCACTTCAATTGCTCCAGAAGGGTGTCTGGTAATTGTAAACTCTTCAGGGGGCACAGGACCATCTTTTTGTGCCGTTTTTGTGCAACAACTACCTGGTCTAGGACCAGGGCTCTTGAGCACTAAAGTAATATAAATAATTACAATGCATTTCATTTTAAGTGTCACAGTGACCAAGAGCCAGCCAGCAGAACTTGTGGGGGACCTGCCATTTCTTGAAAGGTTAGTTTAAAATATGTTAACTGCTGATGGGTTGATTGTTTGGCACAATCAACCCATAAAATACATTTAGCTTATCTGTCATAAAATATCTGCAGTTCACTTTTTAAGGTTCACAGAACTGCCAAAATCCTGCTGTCTCATATGTACAATCACACAGTATATATGCAATCATACAAAATAGTACATATGTACACGTAGAAAAATGTGCAGTTTAAACATAAACTATATACAATCAATTTATTCACACAAATTTGTTGGAAGAACAGTATACAGAAAAGATCAACCAATGAATGTATTTTTTTCTATTTTTCTGTATATTTTTATTGTATCCTGATTTTGGTGGTTTTCCATTGTCAGCCATTTTCAGCCAAAATCTCTAAAAAAAATTCTCTCCAGATGAATAAGGGCTCATTAGATTATGTCTGCCTTCTCATGAAGTTTCATAAATCCTTCAGAAATTATGGGTATCGGAGGAAAATTTTCTTTAGCAAAGAAAAGTCCTGAGATATCATTTTCTTTTTCCTTGTCTGTGGGGGGAAAAAAGCAGAAAAATATGGAAAATCTCTTGGGTGATGGGTGTGGATGGAGGAGGTAGAATTCCTCTGGGGAGGAGGTAGAGGGCATCATAAGAAGATCTCTGGAGAAGAGGAATATTTCTCCAGGGTTTTAGGTGGAAAAATTTGGGGTAGGAGAAACAGGGAGGCAGCTGGTCTTTGGGAAGGAGAAGGAAAGAGAAGTTCATTATAGAACAGTGTATTTTTAATATATATCCAGAGTGAAATTCATGTAACTCCCTATCCACTTACCTACAGGTTTTACAAACAATTGTGCAGTTTTTGAGTAACAAATTTTCTTAGAATTTGCTAAAATTTTCCATGGATATTTTCAATGGCTCTACTGTGCTCTTACTGCGGATGTGTGTCCAAAGACACACTTAGAAGTGCTCTGGGAATCTAACTCTGAATTTTCTCACTTTTATGTGATTAAAGCCTCAACTTTTACAGTGTATTGACATACAGTGTTTAAAAAAAATGAATATACAGATGAAATTGGGACAGAGGAAACATCTGAATGCCTCCGATTACCTCAGGACAACGGCACCTTCCTGGAGTTGCTCAGCTGCTAGCATTAATGGTCTTTATAATAACAAAAGCAGCATTAGATAAAAATCATTCAGAAGAAATATCTCTAATTGTTTGAGCATATAAGAGTAATTGGCCTCAAACAGCAGCTGTGCTTGGGTGTGGTTTATGGATATCATCAAGAAATATTGATGTATATGCTATATATGGATGATATATGGATATAATCAAGAATTATGCACTAGGTGCTGTGTCATCCTCTCATTTTAATTGACAATAACTTTATCACTTATCCACTCTCTGTATTTACAAATCTTGATTAAACCACAATACTTACAGTCTATAAAATCTCTGTGCATATATTGACATTTAAGTGTTACCTACTACTTTTTCTGTTTGAATAGTTCATCCACAGACTATAAAGGGCACTCATTTATAAACAAGAGTTGGTTAGTGCCAGCTGCCCATAGGAGACATTGAGAATATGTAATATAGTAGAAACTGTTTAATGAAGACATCCCAGTAGATGGCTTCTCATCCTGACTAAGCAGCCTTTATGAATAAGCAATCTTCCTCAGGCCCACTGTCCTGGGTGAGGTCTAGCCCTGTTGCGGCTGGACCCAGATAAGGGAAGCTTTCAAGCTCTACAGGGCCACTATGAAGCTTCTAATGGACTGGAATGGAGCTGCGTCCGTCTACGTGGTGCTTACAAGTTCTGTAGAAGACGCTGTAGACATGTTTTGCAAATTGTACTCTTTGCTTCTCAGCCCTCAGAGATCCTAAAAGTGCCTCTGCTTCTTCCCCCTTATACAGGCTCACCTACCTTGTCTCTCACAGAAAAACGAAAATATTTTTGCTTCAACATTTGTGGCTCCTTTTTCCACCCAGAGCATTCACAAATCTACTTTAGAAAAACATATAGAAGCTCAGACTCTCCCACTCTCCTCATCTCCCATCCTGACACCACACTCCTCCCACCTCAAACACTGAGCTCTGTAGAAGTTTTATTCTATGGCTTCCACTACTAGAATGAAGTCGGGATACAAATTCCCCAGACTCAGTGTAGGCTACAGGTCCGCTGTCACAATACTCCAATCCTCACCACAATTCTTACTGAATTTTGAGTATGCAAGACATCGGAATCTTCAGTTCACAGTTCTCTCAAAGAACAAAATCTATTCCTAAAGTTTTTCTCCAGTTCTGGTAACAGCCAGAAATGTAACTTCAGAGGAGCTATGCCAGTTTATACCAGCTGAGGATCTGACCCATTTTCTTCTTATCAGCAATGAAGAGCTGTAAATGCATAGATTATAAGGCCAGAAGGGACTACTGTGGTCATCTCATCTGACCTTCTGCATTACACAGACCACAGAACTATCCTGGTGTTTGAACTAGAGCAGATCTTTTAGAAAAATATCCAATTTTGATTTAAAAATTTCCACTGATGGAGAATCCACCAAAACCCTTGGTAATTTGTTCCAATGGTTATTTACCCTCACTGTTAGAAATGTGTACCTTATTTCCAGTCTGAACTTGCCTAGCTTCAACTTCTAGCCATTGAATCTTTCTATATCTTTGTCTGCTAGATTGAAGAGCCCATTATTAAATATTTGTTACCCATGTAGGTACTACAGACTGTGATCAAGTCACCGCTTAACTTTCTCTTTGTTAAACTGAATAGATTGAGCTCCTTGAGCCTATCACTATATGGTATGTTTTCCAATCTAATAATTCTGATGGCTCTTCTTTGAACCCTCTTCAATTTATCAACATCCTTCTTGAACTGTGAACAGTAGAACTGGACACAGTATTCCAGTAATGGTCATGCTAATGCCAAACACAGAGGTAACATAACAGACCTACTTTTATTCGATATTCCTATTTATACATCCAAGGATTGCATTTACTCTTTTGGTCACAGCATTGCACTAGGAGCTCATGTTCACCTGATTATCCACCTTGAATCCCAAGTCTTTTTTCAGAGTCATTGCTTCCCAAGATAGAGTCAACCATCCTGCAAGTGTGGCCTGTATTCTTTGTTCCTAGACGTATACATTTACATTTAGCTATATTAAAACACATATTGTTTGCTTGCACCTAGTTTACCATGCGATCCAGATCGCTTTGTATCTGTGATTTGTCCTCTTCATTATTTACTACTACCCCAATTTTTGTCTCTTCTGCAGATTTGATAAGTTATGACTTTATGTTTTCTTCCAGGTCATTAATAAAAATATTTTATAGTGTAGGGCCAAGAAGCAATCCTTTCAAGAGCCCATTAGAAAGACACCTGCTCGATGATGATTTGCTGTTTTACAATTACATTTTGAGAACTGTCAGGCAGTTTTTTAATCCATTTAATATGTGCTACATTAATATTGTATCATTTGAGTTTTTTAATCAAAATGTCATGTGGTACCATGTCAAATACCTTACAGAAATCTTTTGCATCAAATCAATTACCTTTATCAACCAAACATGTAATATCTTAAAAAAAAAATAATTAATTTGACAGGATCTATTTTCCAGGAATCCATGCTCATTGGCATTAATTATATTATCTTCCCTTAATTTTTTATTAATTGAGTCCCCAATCAGTCATCCTCCCCTCTGTTTATTTCCTTTCTTAGCTTGTCTGCCTAGGCCTGACCTGCTCATATTCCACCAATTGGATTTAATTAAGCCCTACACAGAGGTTACTTTGTATCTTGTGAATTATCTTAAGTTTCTGATGCCCTAACTGTAATGGTTACACTGGGACAGAAATTTTTTGGAAGGCATTGACAGCTATCTGTCACTTGGCTGAAGAAGGAGCAGGAAGGATGTTGGCTTCATATCCATATGTCTTTTTATATGCCAGATATTTGAGGGCCTATTGGCAGAACATAGCCTGCCCCTTCTACAGTCAAGGCCTCTCTCTAGAAATTGGGAAAGATATTCCACGATAGCTGTCATAACTGCCATTGCCTCTCTTTGTTTGGCAAGCCTGAGGAGTAATGCTCAGTTCCCTAACTATTCACAGTCAGGCCTTTTTCCCTCTCTCTGCGTTTCAGCTCCCTTTTTTAAAAGCACGAGTCCTTAAGTATGGATAAGGTTTGACTTTTTTGTTTCTAAGTATGCTACCCAACTATTTTCCACCTAAGGATATATCACTTATCTTCACTGGCATCAGGTAGGTCAAATCTATTGCTTGCTTAGCTATCTTACCCTAATTGCTGGGGTAACAACCAATACTGGTACAACATGGCATCTTATAGGACCAGTGGAGACATAAGAGAGAAGTCAACCAATTTAAATGAAATTACAATGTCATCTAATACAACATCTCTACAAAGACCAGAAAGATGATCACAAACTTCAGAATACTTGAAAGTTCAGAGATAGGGCTTTCCAGTAACATCAAGCACAAACTACAAATAATTGCAGAGATATCTGCATTAAAGCAAATTATAGTAAATCCCAAATAACTCAGCTCCTTTTTCTTTCCTGCTATTCTGACCATGTCACTCCCCTCTTCAAATTCATAGTGTTCAAGCAGCTTGACCTCACCACCAAGGTTTTACAACTTCTCTCCCCCCCCACATCTCTGCTCTCATTTCCTCCTTCTCTCTCCACTTCCTGTGCTCTTCCCAGACTCTTTCTTAACTATTTCATTTTTTGTCCTTCTCTTTTATTTGCATTACTCCTACCTTCACATTTGTGAACTAACTGCTTCTTCTTGTAAAACAAGGGCTTCCTATCATCTACTAAAGAAAAAATACCTCATTAAAATGCCTTTATTTCACAAAGCCTTTCAATGTCCATCTCCTCAGAGATGAAGTCTGCACCCCTTCATATTAGCAGTTTACAGTGTATCATATAGGCTGGCCCTGTTCTGCTTGAAGCTCAGACAAGTGGGAAAGCCAGTGTAGGTAGACACTTGAGGATTCCAACATGGCGGAATCCAGGCTCTATGCCCCCATCCTGCCCCTTTGCTGCATGTTCCAGTGTAAAGAACATGTCAGGGGTGTGGCCATGGGGAGTGGCATGGCCAGAGTGCTACTGCACAAAGTCAATCCCTAATTGGTATAACATTCTCTTGAGGATCTTTGTCAGCCAGAAAAAGGTACAGTAGGCCTTGGGCTGCTCTATATTGGGTTCAGGTCTTTACTGGCACTTGGCAGTTCTGGGGATTGACATCAAAGGTACTTTTGCACCGTCACCCTCCTTCAGTTCCTGCACTGATCAGAGCTTGGCTGCACCTATTGTGGGACTTAGACTCTGATCCGGTAAAGGGATTGCCTGATGTATTCCTTTTCAGGACTGAAACATTACTCTATAAATGCAGTGCAGGAAATTCATTTGTCCTGTGTTTGTACAGCACCATGTACACCTGCAGTGCTCTGTAAATAAAAAGTACCAAAGAACAGATCACCTCAGAAACGCCTTATTTTCTATCATAATCATACAACATCTTCAAAATCCTTGTAAACACTAACCTATTATTATTCTGCAGAAGTGTTTTGCATTGCTCTCTTACAGAACTCATTTCTAGCTGAATTTCTTTCAAAAACCTAAGGGTAATTTGGAGATCTTTTTAGGCATGTTGCCCATTGTTCAGTGTGTCTTGAAAACAGTCCTCCAAGGGTCTGAGCAGGTTTGTCATTAAGAGATAATTGGAGTGTAAGATGATATAGTGATAGAACTGTAGGAGCTTGGAAAAAAATGTGTGTTGATAGACTAAATTAAGCTCTTAGTTATTCAAAATGTTAAATTCTTTCTCTTCCAAAGAGATGATCTTACTGCAACCCTTCCCACATGCCTTTTTAAAATACAATATGGACTCAGCGGTACCATCTTGGCACAGTCTTAAGAAGTGGGCATACAGAGCCACATCTCTTTGATAGACTAGCTGTTTGAGAGAGAGATTGCACCTGAGTTATTCATCTTCCTGGAGCCTGCCACTGAACAGGGGGAGTGTGCAGGCTGAACGAACCTTTAAGATGTTTTAGCTTGTTTCCTCAATGTAGAAAAGGGGTTGGGGCATGGCCCTGCTTCCTTTCTCTCTCCTCAGATACACACAGAAAGGGCAATACTTGTGCCTCCTTGGGTCAGGGAATGCTGTTGTCTTTGGTCACTGCACAGGGTTGTTCCTTGTGCCCTCCACAAACACATCACAGAAGAGTCAGAGATAAAACTAGCCCTGTAGTATTATATTTAACTCATCTTTTGTGCATAGGTGTAATTTGACTTCTATATTTGGGGGGAAGGGAGGGGACAGCTCCAGTTAGGCCAATGAGGCCATTTGTGTGTAGAGGGGAAAATTCTGCACCTGCCCCAGTCTTGTAGCTTGAGGAGGGGGAACACCCCCCTTCCCACTTCAAACTTCACCCATGCTTTTCATCTTTCATACAAACTATCTCAAAATATTCATCACAGTTAAATAGCTTTTGGGAAGCCAGGTAAAAATTCTGGATCCTTTAGAAAGATATAGGGCCAAATTGTGCCCCTCAGGGCAGTGATTTCAATGGGAGTTGTATCATGAATCTGGGGGAAGTGGCATGAAATTAGCCTTTAAGGTAGAAATGTCAGACAGATTTCATATTACAATTTTTTTATTTCTTTCTGAAATGCAAATGGTATGTTAATATAAGCCCTTGTTCAAGTTAGCATTTCCATGATTTCTATTCATGTTAATTACATATTTTAGGGGGGCTGTGTGAAAGTTAAAGAGGCCATCCCTTATATTTCCCTTGGTAACATTAAGAAGGCTAGCTTACCCCTGGTGTGTTTGCTCTTCCACATGAACCTAGCTATTCACTTTCAAAGAGTGTCAAACTTTTTCTTGGGATCAGAAGAGATAAAAGAAGACAGAGTACAATGTCCAGCTCATCACCTGAGTCTGTTGACCTTCAAGGCATGTTGCAAAGGTCATCTATTTAGCTGGGCCTTTTTTAAAGGAGGAGGATTGAGAGGGAAAGGTTTAGTCACACTTTTTGTGTGGTGATCTCTTTGGAGAAAGTGTTTTTAAGAATTATTTGCTTTTTTAATGTAATTTTTGTAGCACTTACAGACTGATAGCTGCTGAGTTAAAATAAATACTTATTTTGATTGGTTCACTTTTTCTTGCAAGAATGCTCTATTGTACCTTGTAGCCACAGGCCTGCACTGGACCTCCCAGATATATCTGCGTGTCCATGGAGAGTGTATCGGCTGTCCCACACTTCAACAGGGAGTAGCATATGCTTCCCTCTGCAGCTGGCCACATCTGTGGGTTGGTGCAGAGAAGGGAGAGGAAAGGGATATAGGAATTGCCATGCTAGATAATCCACCTGTATTCTGTGTCTTATAATAGTTACTGAATTCTTCAGAGAATAATGCATGATACCCCAAAATGAAACCCCATTATGCAATAATGTGCCTAAAGAAAAAATCTTTTCCTAATCCCTATGAATTAGAGCAGGGGTGGCCAACCTGTGGCTCCGGAGCCACACGTGGCTCTTCAGAAGTGAATATGCGGCTTCTTGTATAGGCACCGACTCTGAGGTTGGAGCTTCAGGCGCCAACTTTCCAATGTGTTGGGGGTGCCCACTGCTCAACCCCTGGCTCTGCCACAGGCCTGGCCCCCACTCCACCCCTTCCCCCCTCACCCATCAGCCTGCCATGCCCTCGCTCCTCCCCTGCCCCGAGCCTCCTGCATGCCACAAAACAGCTGATTGGGAGGTGCAGGGAGGGAGGGGGAGGTGCTGATCGGCAGGGCTGCCAGTGGGTGGGAGGTGCTGGGAGTGGGGTGGGGGAGCTAATGGGGGGTTACATGCTAATGTATTACTGTGCTCTTTGGCAATGTACGTTGATAAATTCTGGCTCCTTCTCAAGCTCAGGTTGGCCACCCCTGAATTAGAGGATGTCTTACAGCTAGGAGTCATAGTCCTGTCTCCATCCTATCCCTTTTGGCAAGGCTAGTGATGCTACTTTCTCAGTCTTTGGCCAGATCCACAAAGGCATTTAGGCTCCTAACTCTCATGGATTTTGGTGGGAGTTAAGTGCCTACATACCTTTGTAGGTCTGGGCCTTTGTGCTCAGGTGAGTGCAAAGAGTGACTGTGTTTAGCCTCTGCACAGGGTAGAGGTTCTTCCTTAGTGTCCACTGGCAGCTGGCCATGTAACATTATCAGTGCTTAGATACATATCATGGTGAGGGATGCATTAGAAAGTCCACAGATGGATGGATAGATAGAAATAGAGAATAAATATGATTTGGGTTCATTAACTTTAAATTCCAAATAGCTACTCCAGATTCCAAATGCCTGAGTATTTATTCCAGGTAGAAAGGTTATGGAGTCTGGGACATAGCATGATGTTATCAGAGTATATTGAGATTCTATCATGAATCTACCTTAATCCCTTAGAAAATTATCTCTGACCTAATTTTTACAGCCAGCTATTCTTATGGTTACAGCAAATAATAAGGGTGACCTTGGGCATTCCTGTTACCTCTCTCTCTCTCTAATGTACTCCTTTTCTCTCTCTAATGTAAATTATTCTAATCTTAGGCCATTTACTTGTACTTGTGAAAAGACAAAGTCACAGATCAGTCCTAGCCAGCTGATACATTTCTGCAAATTCATATCTGACAGTACTGCAAATAGGTAAATATTTCCAACATATGTTGATTGCTTTTCCGCATCAATTGAGAGTACAAGAGTTGACGGCTGGATCTTCATTATTTTGAAATTATATCTAATGGTCTCTGATGTTATCTAAGCTGTATCATCTCATTGTAAATCCCACTTGTTCTGAGCATTATCTGCTTTGTTGGAGCTTCTAATCTTTCTTACCAACATCTTTCTGAACATCTTGTAATCCAGATTTAATAGGGAAATACTGTAGGTTGCTAGCCGTGGGTCTTTGGTTTTGATATTATCAAGATTGTGGCCCTTTGCCACGTTGTGGAGAATTGTCTGTTTGTTAACATACAGATTATTGCTGCTTGGTACAATGGTACTAAAGTGTCCAAGAGTCTTATAAAATTGTCTTAACTAGCTGTCTGGCCACTGGTGCCTTATTATTTTTTAGTGACTTGATAGAGTCTATTATAGTCTCCTTCGTTATTAGGTCTCTTATACTGTTGATTTAGTTAGAGGAGTCCCATCTGTAACGGGTGGTACAGAACTTTCAGGACTCAAAAGGTGGTCCATATTACCACAGTTTCCTTTCAGTACAGTTTTTCTAACAAAGGGAAGCAACTGTCTACCTGGGAGCTGGGAATCTAGGACACAGAGGAGTTCCTTCAGGAACTCAAAGGAAGAAGGCAGGAGAGTTGGACACATGTTCAAACTCATATCTACTTCAGGAAGGGGGCTGTTATAATAATGGAGACAACCACTCTCCATTCCTTATCTCTGTATTTTTGTTAGTTTATTTTGTTTTAAACTTGTTTTGGATAAACAGTCAGAGGCACTGTAGGCTTTTAGGAAGGGACTTTACTTTGTGTTTGCGCTAAAAGAAATAACACGGCCTCTTTCCCAAAGGAAGTTTTGCTTCTGTGCCAGAAAAGGGGCTTCTGCTATTTGTGGGATGGACTGTGGAACTGGGCTCTATTATATCATCTAAATACAATGGCTGCAGTTAGAAAGGAAACATCTTATTGATCACACTATTATTATTAATTATATGTACTATGGTAGCATCAAGAGGACCCAGTTGGATCCCAATTGTGCTAGTTGTTCAAAAAACCTGGTGCAAAACGGCATTCCCTGTCTCAAGAAAGACATACTTACTTCAAGAAAAGGAGGAAATCTAATATTCCTGTTCTTGACATGACTGTTGGTGAATATAGTGCAGAGACCTGCAAGAATAAATAAAATCAATAACATAAGATGAATGCTTCCCTTTAATAGCAAACACTGCATGGAGTAATTTAAGAACCCTATGTCTTTTACAGGTTATGCAAGTATACAGTGACTTACTTTCACTCTGACTTTACTATTTGTTCTTCATCCATAGGGAGGGCATAATTTTACTGCTAACATTCTATTTTCTGAGTTGCTAGACCAAGAGTTCACCTGCTCTATTTCCATATTCAGAAAATATGTGTGTAGTATCTCGTTTGTTTCTCTCTCTCTTTTTGTAACAGGGTAGGTAGGTTCCTGATGAGTTTGTTTAAATTCCCCTTTTCTTGCATTCACCTTCCAGAAGTTTAATTGTCCCTTCTAATTCAGGAGGTCATCTCTGGCTGACGCCGGCATGAGTGTTTGAGAGGAAGGACCCATGGAGTCTTCCTTCCTCCCCACCCCATACAGGACAGCTCGGGACAATCTCTGTCACCAGGACTTTTCTTGGTTAGTACTGTTAGCTACCTCAAAGGAACAGAGTGCGGGAGGCAGAAGGGCCATCTTTCTTGGGGATCGATTGCTTAAATGAGCAGGTGGGAAGGAAGAGGCCTCCTATGTCCTTGTCCTCACCTTGTGCAACACAGAGCAGAATTTAGCTCATAAAATGTTTAAACAGCCATAAAATTCACTATTTGGGGCTCAGTTTTGCAGCTCTCATGTGCACACAACTGCCACTGAAATCTGTGGTAGTCAAGTGTGCAACGGCTGTAGGACTGTATATAACTAACCATGTGGACAAACACTATTGACACTTTGGCCTAGGGAAGAATTCTAAGTTTTTGTTTTCCTTTGTTTATGGCATGGCTGCATTATACTTTAAAATGAACTGTGGTAACAACTTTGGAAAATTCCCCAGTAAAGATCACATTATAAGGAATGACCAAATTATCTTGCAGACTAAAATAATTGATTTATATTGCAAATGCCATTGAAGACCACATTGCATGGCTTGTCTCTTCCACAGTATTTCTGCAGAGGAATATGCTTGTCTGAATTCTGAAACTATACTACAGTACGTGCCATTGATAGGTGCCATCCATTATCCAAATTCAGCCTTGAGACAAATAGCTACCCCTCAGTGAAGTTGGTACCTTTATACTTTCTTGCACCAGGGCTGAATTTTGCCCATTATATTTTATTTAAGAAAAATGTAGTTAAGAATAGGATAAATAGCAATTATTTAATTTTCCATCCTGAAGTTTCATTAGGAGTTGTTATGATAGGGACAGAGGATACGGTCATTAAACAACCCATTCTTGCATTTGGCTCACAATTAGATGAAAGAATGCCTTGTGTATTGCATAGCTCCAGAGACTTAATTCCCTTCACTTCATTCCTCTCCTGTGTTCATACGTAGGAGTAGGCCCAATATTTCATTAACTCTGTGTTGTGGGACCTGGCAGATATAACCCCATAACTGGCCACTATTGGCAGCAGGCACTAGGAGCAGCACCCCTTCGTTGTAAGAGGCTCTGCAGAGCATGTTGTCCGTGAAGGCTCTGAATCAGGATGACTCATAGGCCCTCCACGTGGACACTCTTGCTTGTTCCCACCTACCCTGCCAAAGAGTGAAAACTAACACTGATTAAAGTCAGTGACTTCAGTAGGCCTTGGATCAGGCCCTCAGAGAGACAAGAGCAGGATATTGCCCGTAATCTGTCTTTCTAAGTATTCATATTAATAAGTGTCTTGTCTCTGTCTTTGTCCCAAGTAGGTAAATTGAAGCAGAAATGAAGAATTGCAAAAGGAGGAGGACTGCAAGGTTTCAAAGGAGAGTGCCTTTTCCACCCTTCTTTTGTCCCCAAACCAGCTCTAAGTGCTCAGGATGGAGGCTGCCAGCTGCTGATTAGACATTTTGAACAGTTTACAGTTTAAAAATTGAGGGGCTAATGGCCCTCTTCCTGATCTTAATAATAAAATCTTCATCTCTGGTCTTTCTGTGAAGAAGGGAAATTGAAGCCGAAATGAAATGTATTAGGAGGGCCAGTTGCACTATGACTATGGTAAATGTTGAGATATTTGCTGAATAGAAATGCTTTTAAAACAGTGTAATCCTTCACTGACCATCTAGGATAACCAACTGGAGAGCAGTGATTGCAGAAATCGTTTAGATCATGCAAATCAAGCCCCAGCAGCACCATATCATGCAGTGAGAAAGGAAGACTTAGACTGCACTAGTAAGAAGCCAGATAATGATAAAACATGATTAAAGTGATTTAGAAGAAATTACCAAGTGGGGGGTCAAGAAGTTCTAAGAGGGGGAGGTGATCATGGAACTGTGCTTTTAAAATGGACTATTTCTAGGAGAGGATGTATTTCATAATCATACATAAATGGCTGAGCAATAATCACACCAAATTATAGCCCTTAGGGTGGCTTAAGATAGTTTAGATGCCTTTAATACAGAGTCAATATAGACCCGATGATGTAAGAATCTGAAATTCTCATGAAATGTTTTTACAGAAAATGGCAAAGCTTTTCTCTTGACTTAAATTTAAATGTCACTCAGAGAAAAATCAAGTTACACAACATTGTACAGTAAGCAACAAAAAGTACTGCAGCTAGGGCTGCTGCAATAAGCTTTATTATATGGAGAAGCAAGTGCTGTCGTTTTCAGATAGTGAAGATGAATTTCTCACACACAGATGCAGAGCTGCCAGCCCAACTGCATGAAGACAAAATAATTACTTTCTTTAATGGAGGTAAAGAATTTGGGATATTTTTATGTGTGGCAAGACCTAGAGGAAAAATATCAAACACAATATTTGATTGGTTACAGTAGGTAGTATACAAGCCCTTCCCAACTGACAACATTAGCTCTGCGGTAATATTGCAAAGCATAGTTGAGGAGTTCCACTTCGTAAACTAATGCTTATAAAGCAGATTGAACAACAGTCTGTATCTTGGCAAACATTGAGAACCACTTGCTGTTTTTTCCTCTGCTTTAGTTCTTTCCATTTACTTTTTCCCCTAAGATTTTGGTAAGAAAAGGCCATAGTTCTGGTGTATGTGGGTAGCACTCATCAAAGTCAATGGCACTGAAGACAAACAAGTGGCATCTGCTGACACCAGGTCTGAATTTGGCCTGAAGTGTTTTGGAATTGCCAATTCAGAATTGTGTTTTGAAGAGTACACATTTTTGACAAGCTACAGAATCATGCAGTTGGCTAACTACCGGGCCACGCCAGCTGCATATTAGCCTTCCTATCCAAAAGGAAAATGATATTGGTGGTTTAGTAAAGAGAAAAGTTCAGGAGGACAATGGTGGCCACTGGAGTGAAAGAAAAGGGAGAACAAAGGCCCTCTTGGGGCTGGCATTAGAGTTGGCAGCAGCAATTAGAGTTGTAGAAAAACTCACACTCAGGTATCTAAGGGTATTCAGAAGAGCTTGGTAGCTAATTACATATGCAGGTGTTACTGTGACAGCACAAGAACTAGCGGCACCTGAAAACTTAGTTTGAAAACCTGAAACTAACATAGGGAAAATAAACAGCAAAGAGGAGAAGATTAAACCAACAGAAGGAGTGAAGAGTAGAGAAAGAAAAAATAATGTAACAAACTCAAAAGTAAATACAAAGGTCAAATTAAAATTCAGAAGGAAGGGGGAGAGAGCGACTATTAGAGTAAGGGGACCCTGAGGCAAAAAGAACCAGAAATAATCTTTTTTAAAGTGTTTAGTAATATGAAAAATGGGCTTACAGGCAAGAAATCACTGAAGCCATCATTATGTTGCATCCTCACACCATATCGCTTTAGACACTTAGCTACTATCATTTCATATGAATAATTAGTCACAATGCATAAGGAATCTAGGCTAATAAATGGGGTACCATTGATACATCCTCTTAGATGATATTGCATTTTGCAAAGTTAGGCATTAACTTTTTTAATGTTTTCCACCTCTTCCTCTCAATACTCATTTGCTTATTACTCTGGTCAGTTTGGCGGCCCTTTAAGGCTTTAGTGTCAGGTACTGTACGCCTTTAGAACCGTTCATATTTAATGGTTCTGGAAGAACCAATTATAAAAAGGAAGGTTTTGTGGTACAGTGCTGACAAGAGTGTGATGAAAGTTAATGAAAACATAGTTTATTTAAAACAGCTAAAATGTGTTATTGATTTAATTATATGCCCAGCTTGGAATGAGAAGTAATGTACAGCAGGCATAGGCCTCCTACAGCAACTGAGGTGATAACCTACTGTAGAGATCAGAGAGGTAAGACTGTACTACTAATGAGTGAAACATTCTCTACCAACAAAATAATTATCAGGCAATGAAATGAGCTTGAGCCAGAAAATATGAATCCAGATTTCAACCATAACAAAGTTCATGAATTCAGGATTTTGGTTTAGATTCCTCTCTCTCAAATCACCAGGAAACAAAAGGCAGGGTTCTGTGCACACCACAGCACAATGGAACCCAACTGCACACTCACATCCTGACATTCTGGTAACAGAAATATACTCTAGCTCCATGCAATGCAATTTCTAGGGTGGATGGAACTTTAACCTTCATTCCCATCCTACAAAACCCAATCCCACCCCCACAGCTGTGGCCCATAGAAAAATGCCCAAATCCTTGGTCATGGAATCACAGAGTGTGAAGAAGACTGTACCTCTCAGAGCTATTTGTCAGGCTGCCTGCAGACTGAGGCAGGCAACACTGAATAAGTTTACAAAGGATTCATATTTTAAAGGTTATCTTTTCAACCATAAGGAAAATATCATAGAAATGTAAGGCTGGAAGGGATCTCAAGAGGTCATCTGCTCCCTGGCACTGAAGCAGGACTAAGTATACCTAGACCATCCTTGATACGTGTTTGTCGAACCTACTCTTAAATGTGCCAATGATGGGGATTCCACAGCCTCCTTAATAACATATTCCAGTACTTACCTATCCTTATATTTAGAAAGTTTCCCCTAATATCTAGCCTAAATCTCCCTTGTTGCAGATTAATTATGACTTCTTGTGCTACCTGCAGTGGACATGGAGGACAATTGATAACTGTCCTCTTTATAGCAGCCCTTAACATATTTGAAGGCTGTTATCAGGTCCCCCTGTCCTCTGGTGTTCATGCCTTGTCATGGTGGGACAGTTTGTGTGCTCTAATGATCCCCAGAGTCTGTATCAGTGGGGGCTTTTAGCTTCTAGTAGGTTCAACCATGCCGGATTGGTCTGTGGGGGAGGGGCCAGACAAAACAGACACCCTAGTCCTCCAGGTTAGGGGTTATGCACAGGGCTAACAACCCTGTCCCATAAAAAACAAAATATGTTACAGAAACAGCAATGGAGAAATCGACCATTACTCTGTGTGACGGCCTTCAGGAGTCAATGACCCTATGACTGCCAGTGGTGAAAGACAAAAGGAAGCCACTGGCATGAAGACTGAAGTGCTCAACACCAAGACAAAAAACAAATTTGGTTTTTGGAATGTACAGACAATGTATGAAAACGGAAGCTAGGTCAGGTCACAGTAGAGATGAGACGCTACAGCTTACATACCCTGGGTGTCAGCGAGAGTAGATGGATGGGATCAGGAAGATTAACAACAGCCTCGGGAGAAACTTTACTGTTTTCTGGACGGGATGATGGACAACACCATGAGGGTGTTGCCATACTTTTGAAGAAGGGAGTGGAGCATTCCCTGCTTGAATGGAAATCCATCAGCAGCAGACTTATGAGAGCCAGACTGAAGGGGAAATACAATAATATCACCCTGATTCAGTGCTATACTCTGACAAATGACAGTGATGAAGAAGTAAAGGACAAATTCTACCTTACACTACAGGCGGAGTTAGAGAGAGTGCTACGCCACGACCTAACTATCGTCATGGGAGACCTGAATGTCAAGGTCGTTAAGGACAACACAAACAATGACAGAGCAATGGGAAGACATGGGCGTGGCACCATGAATTAAAATGGAGAAAGGCTTGTTGATTTATGTAATATGAATGACCTAGTCATCAGTGGAACCCTATTTGAACATTGTGAAATTCACAAGCTGACATGGTGTTCTCCAAATGGCAGAGATAAGAATCAGATTGACCATATCATGATCAATGGCAAATGGCGACACTCACTGACAGATGTGAAAATGAGAAGGGGTGCAGATGCTGGCAGCGGCCACCACCTTGTGACAACCTCCATCTAGCTAAAACTGAGAAGTGTGGGACCACCAAACAAGGGACATAGACATTATGACATTGACAAGCTACAGTCCCTTGAAATACAGAAAGCCTTCGTTTTGCAGTTAAAAAACAGGTTTCAAGCACTGGCAGACCTTGATGAAGAGGAGGGGAATGCAGATGAGGAGATTAACAAAGAAGTGGGACAAAGTAACAGCAATTTATAAACAGTGCAGTGGAGGCTGTCTAGGCTACAGGTAGAAGAGAAGGAAGGAGCGGATTACACCCAGCACATGGGAAGCCCTAGAAACCAGAGGATCCCTGAAGAAAAAAGTTTTAGACACAAAATCCCAGAAGCTAAAGGACAAATACCACAAGCAGTACAGCAAGGCACACCGGGAGGTCAAACGTCTTGTGAGAGCAGACAAACAGCAATATATTGATAATCTGGCAACACAAGCGGAGGATGTAGCTGCTTGTGGTGAACAAGGAACCATCTACAAAATGATGCAGCTTATCAGTGGTAAATGGCAGACACCAACAAACACTCTTATCAGGAACAAACAAGGACACCTACTAACAACCGAAAAAGAACAAGAAATGCACGGGACAGAGCATTTCAAAGAATTGCTGAACAGGGAGACATCTAAAGAGGAAGCAAACATCCAGGAAGCAGAAGAAGATTTTCATATCAACATAGACATCCCAAATAAGGAAGAGATCATTCAAGCCAACAAATCCTTAAAAAATGGGAAAGCGCCTGGCAAGGATAACTTGAATGCAGAATTGTTCAAGATAAATCCTAAATTAGCAGCATCTATCCTGGCCCCTCTATTGATATCAGTCTGGGAAAGGGAAAAAGTGCCAGATGAGTGGACCAATGGGGTTATAGTGAAGATACCAAAGAAAGGAACTCTCAGGGATTGTAATAACTGGCATGGTACCACACTTTTATCTGTGCCAAGCAAAGTATTGTGTAAAATCATAGTCCAGCGTATATCAGAGGCAATTGATAGTGTTCTCAGAAAAGAGCAAGCTGGTTTTTGGAAAGGGCGTGGATGCACAGACTAGATCTTTACTCTATGAAACATAATAGAACAGTGCTTAGAATGGCAATGGCAACTCTACATAAATTTCATAGACTTTGAGAAGGCTTTTGATAGCATTCACAGGACCAGCCTATGGCGCATTCTTCAGGCATATGGAATTCCTTTCCGTATAATCAATGTCATCAAAAACTTCTATTTCAACTTTACATGCAGTGTTGATCACAGTGAGCTCAGTTTTGAAGTCAAAACAGGAGTACGTCAGGGGTGTGTCATGTCTGCCATCCTCTTTAACATTGCCATCGACTGGGTAATATGGCGTACAAGAGAAGACATGCCAACAGGCAATAAATGGACACACTTCTCATCCCTTGAAGACCTGGACTTCACAGATGATGTCGCTCTCCTATCACATGCCCAACACCATATACAAGAAAAAACAACTCGACTCAACGCATTTAGCCAGCAAATTGGACTAAAAATCATCTGCAATAAGACTGATATCATGACCTTTAATATTGTCTCACCATCACCAGTACGGATAGAGGATTATGTTCTCACCAATGTAGAAACATTTACACAATTGGGCAACACCATCAGCCAGGACGGTGGAACAAGCCAGGACATCCAGAACAAAATCAAGAAAGCCAGGAACACCTTCAGGAGCTTAAATACAGTCTGGAAATCATCAAAATACAACACCAAAACCAAACTCAAGCTTTATCAGAGCTGCATACTTTCAACACTACTTTATAGTGCAGAATGCTGGGGCATGAGAAAGTAGGACATGTCCAAACTGTCTTAATT
This sequence comes from Eretmochelys imbricata, assembly GCF_965152235.1. Taxonomy (NCBI): domain Eukaryota; kingdom Metazoa; phylum Chordata; order Testudines; family Cheloniidae; genus Eretmochelys; species Eretmochelys imbricata. The sequence goes on from NC_135572.1 coordinate 295,069,958, forward strand.
CCATACAACCTGCCTCAGAAAAATCCTCTGTACCTTTTGGCCCAGAACAATCTCAAACAAAGATCCATTGACACAGTGCAGCCAAAAGGATCTGAGCACCATCATTGCCAGGAGGCGTTGGAGATGGATTGGTCATGTGCTTCGGATGGAAACTGAATCCATCACCAGAGTAGCAATAAGATGGACACCCGAAGGCAAGCGAAAGTGCGGCCACCCAAAAACAACATGGCGAAGAGCTGTGGAAGCCAAAATGAAAAACCTGGGGCACAGCTGGGGAACCATTGAAAGACTTGCCAGAAACAGACAGGAGTGGAGTAGTTTCATCAATTCCCTAAATGCCAGAGGTGTAATTGGAACATGATGATGATGATCAAGTCCCCCCTTGGTTTCCTTTTCTCAAGACTAAACATGCCCAATTTTTTTAGCCTTTCCTCATAGGTCACCTTTTCTAAACCTTTTATCATTTTTGTTCTCTTCTGAACTCTCTCCAATTTGTCCGCATCTTTCTTAAAGTGTGGTGCCCAAAACTGGACACAGTGCTTATCAGCTGTAGCCTCACCAGTGCCGACTAGAGCGGGACAATTACCTTCCATATCTTATATCCAATATTCCTTTTAATATACCCAAGAATGATATTAGCTTTTTTTGCAACTACATTTATATTGTTGGCTCATATTCAATCTGTGATCCACTATAACCCCCAGATCCTTTTCAGCAGCACTACCGCCGAGTCAGTTATTTCCCATTTTATAGTTGTGCATTTGATTTTTTTCATAAGTGTAGTATTTTGCATTTGCCTTTATTGAAATTCATCTTGTTGATTTCATACCAATTCTCCAATTTATCAAAGACATTTTGAATTCTAATCCTTCCTCCAAAGTGCTAGCAACCCCTCCCAGGTTGATGTCACCTTTAAAATTTATAAGCATACTCTCCACTCCATTATCATAGTCATTAATGAAAGTATTGACTCATACCAGACCAAGAACTGATTCCTGCGGGGCCCCACTATCTATGGCTTCCCAGTTGGCAAGCAAATCATTGATAACTATTCCTTGAGTATGTTTTTTTGACCAGTTATGCACCCACCTTATAATAATTTAACTTAGAGCACATTTCCTTAGTTTGCTTATGAGAATGTCCTGTGGGCGTTCCTAAACTAAAACTTACTAAATTACAACCTTAATAAAATTAAGATATATCTTGTCTACTGCTTCCCTTCTATACATGTGGTCAGTAACCCTGTCAAAGAAGGAAAGTAGTTTGGTTTGGGATGATTTGTTCTTGACCAACCCATGTTGGCTATTACTTATCATCTAATGTTCTTCTAGATGCTTTATACATTGATAGTTAATAATTTGCTTCAGTATCTTTCTAGGTATTGAAGTTAGGCTGAGTGGTTTATAATACCCTGGGTCCTCTCTGTTGCTCTTTCTAAAGATGAGCAAACATAGTATCTTTCTGCAGTTCTCCATGACTTTTTGAAGATAATTGCTAATGTTTCCAAGAATGCAACAACTAATTCTTTAAGAACCCTAGGGTGAAATTTGTCAGGCCCTGCTAACTCAAATACATCTAATTTATATAAATATTCTTTAAACTGTTCTTTCCATATTCTGTCTTGTATTTCTTTCTCCTTGTTAATATTATATTAAGCATCTGGTCACCATTAACTGTTTTTAGTGAAGACTGAAGTAAAATAGGCATTAAACACCCCAGCCTCCTTGATGTTGTCCATTATTAGGTCTCCTTTCCTGCTAAGTTGTGTACCTACATAAAAATATAAATAAAAAAAGAAACACAGACTTCCTATCACCTAAACTAAATCTATGTCCCAACTCACTCATGAAATACAGATATATCAGGTTAAAACACAGCAATGGGGTTACTCAGAATAATAATACTTAGCTCTTTTATATAGTACTGTTATCTACAGATCTTAAAGCACCTTACAAAAAGGAAGGAAGTGTCACTGTCCCCACATTACAGATACTGGGGAAATTGAGGCAGACAGCAGTGATGTGACTTGACCAAGATAACACAGTAAGTCATTGTCAGAACTGGGGTTAACCACTGGATCACACCGCATCCCAGTGAAATAATTTCAATATATGGGTTGAGTTTTGTTGGAGACACACATAATTCATAATTTTCATAATTCTTCTGTGCAAATGTTGACACATTGGTAGATTGCTAAGGCTATATTTTCAAGACCAAATTTTTCAGGGAAAACCTTGTGGTACATGTTTTTGTGCACACAAATTGGGTAAGTAAGCAATTAACTAAAGTGAAACCTGAACTCCAGCAATTAAGAGTTTGCCACAGGGACTGTGTACTTTACAAATGCAACTGAATCAGAGGACTGAGTTACAACACGGTGGTAGTCTGACTCAGTATTCTCAGATCTCACTTTGCAGGTAGATGGGAATGTTTGTAACAGTGTTTCATGCTACACTATTATACTGATTTTATTCTGAATCACTTGTTCCCAGCACATTTGCAACTTTTAAAAAGGTAAAACCTAAAATTTACAGCTATTTAAATCTAAACACTACAGTAGTTAGCACCATTACCTAAATAATAAAGGCTCTAAATCTAAGCAGGCAAGTTTTTGTTTCATTATGTCTAACTACTTTCTCATTACAGGCTGTTTTAGGCCAGTCTTAATCATCAAGAAAAGGTAAAGGAGAAAGCAGTGCCTCAGGGATTTTAGTTTCATCTATTATCTCAGTTTGTAGATCCTGTGATACAAAGCTACTTGGGACCACTGCTTCTGAACATCCGAGGAAATGTACAGCTCACCATAGTGAGCACTATGCAGGAGTTGGGCCCCTAGTGATTTAATAGCCAGGACAATACCTGGTCACCACTCATTATTTCTATTTCCTAGGAAAGCTCAAGGATGTTACATGCAACGAGTGTATTAATGCAATATTATGCTTGCAATTTTGCACAAAAGTCAGGAAATTCAGTCACATTTCCTACAGCTATTGAATTCTGCCACATTAAACACAAATATTAAGGCACTTTTAATTAACACTAATAGTCAAAGTAGGACATATTCAAGACGGGTGAGTTGCAGTTACTGTGGGAACCATAACTCTGAAGACTGTACAGTACCGAGTTATATCTGAAGTATAATTTAATACTCTGAATTGCACCAGAAGTGATAATAAGGGCTATAAATACCATGATTATAAGGCATGATACTTGTAATACCACTTTCTAATTTTTAAAAAGCCAAATATAGAAAAATCCCTCCCAAATTGTGTCAGGAAATGGAGCAGCTTCCACATGTGCTCATCTGTTTTTGTAGGATATCCACATACCACCTGAGGGAAACACTGATTGCTAGGCAGATATGTCAATGTTAAATATGGAGTGAGACTTGAGCCTTGACCATGAAGAGGAAAGCAGATTTTTCAGCATGGATGTATCTGAATGAACTAGTGAAATATTCAGGATTCTAAAATTCGTTCCAGGCGAATTGGTGAGTGCGATCACAATCGCATTTCAGTAGCAGTCTAGCTACGTATCTATTAATGTGCACCACATCCTGAGAGCCTTGCTATTCACAAAGCAGTTCTACTGCCCTAGGGGATTCAAGTTCAAGAATACAGCTCTGTTAGAGTTTAGGACAGCTAGTAGCACAGTATGACATAACACTGCCTGCATAACACCCTGCCTGTATTCTTTATGGCCAAACCCTAATTCTGGCACTCAGTCTACAGACATGGGCTGTACCTAGGAAAGAACTGGTGAGATCCTTTGAAGGTTGGACAGGTGAAGGAATTTTCTCCCCTCATCTCAATCTATGCTACAAAATAACAGAGGAGCTTCAGGGCTTGGGGTGTTCTCTCAGGCCTGCAGTAGCCCCCATGGCTATTTGCATGCCCCCATCTCACCTCTCTCTGGGAAAGGAACAGTACAGCAGAGTTACAGATGCAGTCTCCCTCCTGCACAAACTCCTACACACTGGGATGAGAGAGCCCCTATGGAATTGTGCCTACTATGTAATCTTCTGCACCCCTCCGCCCTCTCTCCCCTGCCCAGTACATCAACTTATGTCTCTGCATGGTTCTCCTGTGCCCGGCGCCCTCCACACACATAGAAGGAAGCTTTTACTTTATGTGTACTGCGTAAGGAGAGATTTTTCACTTTATTCATCATTTAGCCTAATCACTGCAGCACACTGGAAATCAGTGGTAAACTGTAAAGAGACCTTTCATACTGAGGAAGACAAAATTTCACATATTAGACCTAAAGCATAAACCCTTCATCTTTTCACTTGTTTTTCATAGCATTTCTTGCCTCATGTCTGCTAGTTAGTGAAAGCATTTAGGTTTGAACAAGGCTTTGGACTTCTTCCCAGTCACGTTCTCTTCCTGCTTAGTCCTGTGGTGAAGTCGTAATCCTGGCTATACATCATCACATTGTCTCCTTCTACCTAGATGCCCTCCCCAATACCTTTCTTTCTCAATCCCTATAGACAACACCATCATCCTGCCCATCACTCAGGCCCATAACCTGGTTGTTATCTTTGACTCAGACCTCTCTCTAGCTCATCACATCCAGCCTATGTCTAAATCTTGCAGATTCTTTCTACATAACTTGCTAAGATACAGTCTTTCCTATCCATGTAAACAGCTACAACTCCAGCTTTTTCTCTTGCCTTGACAAATACAGTCTTGCCCTGCTCATATCACTTCCAATGCTACTGCAAAGATCATTTTCTTAGCCTGTTGCTTTGACTATGTCATCCTCTCATTGCAGCCCTCCACTGCCGCCCCTTTCTCTATTGCTTCAAACATAAGTTGTCTGTCTTCCCTTTGAAGGCCCTTCACAGCCTATTCCCACCCTACTTACCTTCTCTCATGTACAGTCATAGTATTGCCAACCTTAAGGGTTAAAAAATCATGAGTCAGACCCCCCCAGATTATGGGGTTTTAAAAAAGATTGTTTCTTTTGGTTTGTCTTGATTTTTTGAACTCCCCCTTTCCCCCGCCTTCTCTGTATTACCACCTCCCATAAGTAAGGTGACTTGGCCCCTGCTTCAGGAGCTCTTACCCCTGTATCCCCCTCATCTCCCTGCCCAGCAATTAATTCTGCCCCCACATCAATTCTTCCCCTCCAGTCCCCACATCAGTTTTGTTCCCCCAACCCCACCTTAGCTCCTGCTGCAGCTCTAGGGGTTCTCACCCCACGCTCCCAGCCCTGAGGGGCAGTTGCAGAAAGGTTCCCTTCTCCGCATTCCCGGTTGGACGCTGCAGGGAGGGAGAGGAGCAGAGAGGTTTATCCCATTCCTCACAGGAAGGAGGGGAGCAGTAGTGATGCTGAACCCTTTCTGCTCCCTCGCCTCCTGTGAGAATGGTGCTAGCTTCTGAGGGATGGGAGAGGCAGCTCTGCCTGCTCCTGCAAATGGCTCCTCTTCCGAAGGAGGCAGGCTAGTGGGGAAGGCAGCCAATCCGAGGGGGTTTCTCTGAGGCAGGGCTGAAATTTGTGAGAGGGCTGGAGCTTCTTGTGTCACAGTGAGACTAGCTCCGGCCCCAGCTGAAATCCTATGACTTGTGAAAAAATCACGAGAACTGGCAACACTGTTGTCAATATGTTGACTCCCATCTCTGATTAACCCACAATGCCAGCCTCTCTTGCCCCCTTGTTAAATTTTCAAACAAGCACCTTCATGGTTTCTCCCATGCTGCCCCTCATGCTTGGAAGGAGCTCCACAATAACATCTGCAAATCTGAAGATTTGCCTTCACTAGTCTCATTATCCACTTTCAAATCCCTCCTTTTCTGGGATGCCTACAAAAACTTGACAACAGTAAGGCAGCTAGTGTGCAGAGACCACTGCCTACCATGCAGCCCAACACTCTTTCATTGTTTCCCTATACACCCCCATCAGTCTATCCATCTGTTGTCTTATCTGAGGTTGGGGCAGGGACTTATCTTTTTTCTGTATTTGCACAGTGCCTAGCACATGACTAGGGTTCCTAGGCACTGCAGTAATACACAATTAAAAATCAAGTTTCCAGGGGAACAGATTGTGAAGTCACCAGCACTAGATTATGACTTCTTCTCTGGATCAAACATTAGGCAAGGTGGGGTTGTGAGGGAGGGAGGAAGCTCTTGTTCAAACACATATCAGATATAAGAGAATACAGAAAGTGACCAGCCAAGCACACTGGGCCAAGTTCTGCTGTTACCATTGAAGTCAACAGAGTTGCAGTAATCGACAGTAGAATCTAGCTCACTCTTTTCAATATATGTGTTGGATAGTTTTAGATTTGCTTCATTACTAGGGATCTCTTTCGATACATGAGATCTCCTGTATATATCACCAAAGGAAAGAACTAAAAAAAAGAGCATTCTGGTTCTGAAGTTGCATGGTTGTGATACTGACAAGCAACACTGGACCATGGTGTTATGTCATTGTCTACCAAGAAACTACCTACAATTCTGTATTCTACTGTATAGTCAGGTTAAGTTTACTTACTCAGGGTTTTCCTGATAAATTAGCCTAGACATGCAGAAAGCCTTGTGCCTGAAACCAGTTTGGTAAGAACACTTTTGTTACACTTGAAGTCCATATGTTAACACAGCAAAGCCATTTCTGTCCCTGGTTTAAAGTGACCCTTTGATTTGGTGTTCTATTATAGGTTAGTTAAGTCTCCTCTCCGCAGCCCAGTCTGTAAATTCCATCACAAAAGTTTTCTTTTAAACATTAAAAAGAAGAACCTTAGATAGGCAAACGGATGACAGTGATTCCTATGGCTCCCAGTTCTTGAGGGGGAAAGCTGTGGGGAAGGAGAGATCAGGTGACAGCTCACAGCAGAGTGGAAGAACTTGAGAAGGGAAAAGCCAGGGGATATTTCAACAAGAGGGAAGTTCAGGACAAGGTAAACTCTCTAGGTACTAATATGGCCTTCATCACCATAGAATTGGGGCCCACAGAATAGGGAGAACCAGTTATTTTGGGGACCATATCAAGAAGGCTTAATGTCTGGGTGCATTTAGGCTCATTTCCTCTTAATCTACACTATGTCCTTCCACAGAGCCTGCATTTTAATTTGATCAATCGATGTCGAGATAGCGGGAGCACGGCAAACTACACTTACCAATGCCCTCTACCTCCCCACCCCAATACTGCTCTTCCCACATTTACTGGAGTATAATTATGAAACACCTATTCAGCAGAACAAGCTGGGGCCTCTGTTGGCTGCCAAGCACTGTGTACAACATCTACAGTGTAATTCTTTTCCTTCCAATCAGAGAACTGTGAAAATGTCAGGCCCAAGAAGAGGTAACATGATAAGGCTTAAAAGAGTGATAAACTTGTAACAAACTGGTCTAACTTCATCCCCAATAAGCTGTGATTTTAGGCTATTCTTAGCGTCAAAAGAAATACTGTGTCAGCAGTGACTCTGGCTCAAGTAATGAGCATATAATAAAGGAAAAACAATATCTGATTAAATGCTAGTGGATGCAGGCAATATCCTCTCTCTGAAATGGTTCTGGGCAAGCTCCCTAAAAATTGGTCCGACTGGATAGTTATCTAGCGAGCCACATCTCTGTGCCCAAAAGATAAAGCTATATTTGTACCATGCTGATCCAGCTTGTTGACTGATTTGAGGCGGTTTGGGAGGGGAACTATTAAGGAGAGAAAGTGCACAGCGGATTTAGTACCATTTTGTCCTGCTTACTGCTCTTTTATCTTCTCTGGCTTTTGTTTTTCTCCTCACTCTAAAAATGGTGCTGAATGTGTTATAAGGTAATATCAGGTGCAAAACATTTTGGGTATTGAACATCTGATTATTTGGTAGCAGCATCATATATCCTGACAGGTTGGATCTTTCAATATCTCGCGCCTCATTCACTACACTCAATACACATTTAGCTAGCAGGTCTGTCTCATGATTTAATGACAAAGTTCAGACAGAACTTTTTGGTAACCACAAAAAAGTGCCTCTGAAGTCTATTTCAGTAATAAGGAAACATACTTACTGCTCAAAGTCCTGTCATTCACATAATCAATATGTTGAACAAACAGTTCTACATTTATCAACACAGAACCATCTATTCACAAGTTAAAAATTCCAGACCACTCTGTCTGCGGGAAATACTGGAAAAAATTATAAAATGCAAGGTTGACTTGAGAGGTCATCTGGACTAGTACCTAAAAACGGGGCTTAGAAATCAGGACTCGTGGGTTGTAGCTGCAGATCTGCCAATGACTTGCTGTGAAAGACTGTGAGCAAATCACTCACCTTCTCGGTGCCTCAGTTTATCCATCTCTAAAACAGGTATAATTAGAGCAGGGATTTTGCCATGGCTGCAACTTCTTGTCAAACACTATGACTGGTAGGGTTATTTAATCCAACCTCTTCTCTGGCTGGTCAGCCTGCATGCCACGCTTTCACCCCAGGACAGAGTGAAAAATACTGTGTAGTTCTGCAAAATGGCCAACCGTCTGGAACAAGCTGCACTCAAGTTTCCCTTCTCTGGAATACAGTGAAGATATAGGCAGGGGTGAGAGAGCTTAGAAGAGAACCTTGCAGTAGGCAAGGATCTCTCTCCAAAGGATCTCTCCTCTCTACAAAGGGATCTCTCAAAACTGGGTGACTGGGCAACAAAATGGCAGATGAAATTCAATGTTGATAAATGCAAAGTAATTGCACATTGGAAAACATAATCCCAACTATACATATAAAATAATGGGGTCTAAATTAGCTGTTACCACTCAAGAAAGAGATCTTGGTGTCATTGTGGATAGTTCTCTGAAAACATCCCCTCAATGTGCAGCAGCAGTCAAAAAAGCGAACAGAATGTTGGGAATCATTAAGAAAGGGATAGATAATAAGGCAGATAATATCATATTGCTTCTATATAAATCCATGGTACGCCCACATCTTGAATACTGCATGCAGTTGTGGTCGCCCCGTCTCAAAAAATATATATTGGAATTGGAAAAGGTTCAGAAAAGGGCAACCAAAATATTTAGGGGTGTGGAACGGCTGCCATATGAGGAGAGATTAATAAGACTGGGACTTTTCAGCTTGGAAAAGAGACGACTAAGACGGGATATGATAGAGGGCTATAAAATCATAACTGGTATGGAGAAAGTAAATAAGGAAGTGTTATTTACTCCTCATAACACACGAACAAGGGGGCATCAAATGAAATTAATAGGCAGCAGGTTTAAAACAAACAAAAGGAAGTATTTCTTCACACAATACATAGTCAACCTGTGGAACTCTTTGCCAGAGGATGTTGTGAAGACCAAGACTATAACAGGGTTCAAAAAAGAACTAGGTAAATTCATGGAGGATAGGTCCATCAATGGCTGTTAGTTAGGATGCACAGGAATGGTGTCCCTAGCCTCTGTTTTCCAGAAGCTGGGAATGGGCGACAGGTGATGGATCACTTGATGATTACCTGTTCTGTTCATTCCTTCTGGGGCACCAGGCATTGGCCACTGTCAGAAGACAGGATACTGGGCTAGACAGACCTTTGGTCTGACCCAGTATGGCTGTTCTTATGTTAGGCAGGGAACAGAGTGCTCTCGGAAACCCATGATGACAAGTGCAATACAAATGCCTAGACGGACAAGGGGGGAAAAAAAACAGATGTCACACATTTTGATAAACTTGGTGACTATCAAAATGTGCAATGGATCATCCATGAGTTTTCTCAAAGCTTCCTTTACAGGAGTATTGAGGCTTAATTGACTACTGTTCTGAGATAAAAGGTGCTGTGTAAGTACAAAGTACTATGTAAAAAAAACAAAACAAAATAAAAAAAACCTAAAAAGAATGAAAATTCTTCTTCTTGCCTCTGTTCTCATTGAATTCTGTAAGTTTCTGGCATGGTAGTGTTCAGATGGTGCAGTACCTTGGTAATGTTTCCTGAAGGCTTTTCATGACCTCCAATCATAACTCCTTTGAAACCCACAATGATCTCTGTAGATTCTTCTTAGAAGGATATCACAAAATTAGTAATTTAACTATTTTCCCCATAGTCTTCAGATGAAAGGATCACATTTTCTGAAGTTTTTGAATGGCAGAAATCTGCTTTCAGATCCATGCCTTTTCTATTATATAATTGAACCATTAGAATTTTTTTTAGCCTTGCTTAAAAATATGAATGCACTAACTTGCACGACTATATCAATGTTTTAGAAGCTACCCAAATCTTACACATGCAAAAAAAGGAAGCTTTCCAATCTTTGCTAATCTCTAATGCAAGATGTATCCATTATTTATGAAGCTAGCAGACAAAAGGGGAACTGCTGTTGAATGGAATCCTATACAATGCGATACAATAGAAGCCCTAGGCAGCTAAACACCACAGGTTTGCATTATTAGCACTACGGTCCAGTCTCTCAGGAGATGAAGAGTGAAAGTCATCAGAAAGTTTATGCTTATTAAGTATGAGGAGGATTAAGTAAAAAAAAAAGATGATATTCCTCATGATGTTAAATTCCTGTTACTGCTCTCAAGCCATCATTTTGTACCACCCCATATTGACTTTCAACAGCTGAGCGTTTTCCTCTCTGCTCTTAGCATATTTTCTAGATTCAGTTTTAGTTTTATTAAATGCAAATAACCGATGATAGCAGAATGTTACGGTGGAGACTTAGACACAGTAGTCAGGGGCCGACAGTAGCTTGTAACTTTTCTCCCTTCTGTATGGGTAGTAACTTGTATATGGGGCTAGCCTTAATGCTGGCAAATTACATACCAATGCCAAGCTGCAATTTCCTGAAAGCTGAGTTTGATAAATCTTTAAGCACTATTTGTTTCTATTATGGATGATGAAATCGGTCCAGATTTCTATTCCAGACGGGGTTGGGAGAGGTAGCATGTGGGAGGTGAGGAGGATGGGATCATTCCCCCAACATCCAGGCAGGGGGAGGGCTACATAACCAGAAACTAAGACCTCATTTTAGTCTTCCCTTCAGGCGTTTGGTTTCCATTTCTGCTCTCACTGCAGTTCGTATTTGAACTGCAGACCTAAGGCGATGTATGAAATTGTTTCCGAATTTGTGATTCTTTTGTCTTACTAGGTATGTAGATACCACCATTATTGCAAGAGGGTCTAGTAAACCCTTAGTAGCAGATCCAGTCCATGCCTTACAGCTTTGCTAAGTTGTCTTAATATTACACATAGTGCTTTTACATCTTCAAAGGGCTTTACAAATACCTACAAATGTATGGAGCTTCTCTGCAATGCAGGTGAGAAAACCGAGGCAGAGAAGTTAAGTTACCTGCCCATGGTCACAGAAGGAATCAAGGTTGGAGATGAAAACTAAGGCATTTTGGCTCCCATTCCTGTGCTCAGACCACACTTTATTTGCTTTATAGATCATTCGTAAAGCTTCCAGATCATTCTTAAAGCTTCTAGAACATTCCTGGTCTACCATGGGAGAAAACATCTGGGACACTGTTTAAATTATTGTACTTAGTTCTCTCTGCTCAGTTTTTCACTTGTTCTTGAGCAGTGACAGAGTTAAAAAAAACAAACCGCTCCCAAAGCCTTGAACAAAGGCAAAGCTATACAGACCGCAAAAAGTACCATGCCTCACCATTTAAAATGGACAGGAAACCTTTCAAAATATCCTGAGAAGGAAGTGACCAATGTCTGCCAAGGGAAGAGCTAATTTAAGGATTTCTCTTACTTACTGCTTAAAGAGAATTTCTTCATCAGTCTTTTGTACTATGTGTATAAATTCGCAAAACAGAAAGGTACTCATGTAAGGGAAAATGTTTTTACTTTCCTGATGTTTTGAAATGTTCAAACTTTCTAAGAATTGTGAAATCTTTTGCCCATTGAGAAACTATATTTTCACCATTTCTCCTTTGTGTCATTTACTAAAAAACAGAGAATGTTTTGAACTTAAAAGTAGTCAGAGAGGAATGAGCAACTTTATGAATATGGGGAGGAAAGTGAAGTTTGATGTCAAATTATTATTTTTCTTTAGAAGTACATTCAATGAATTTTTGTCTTTGGCTCAAGGTTTGCGCAAATTCCCAATTCTTTGTTTTACCACATACAGAAAACACTGCTTTATAGACAATATCAACATGAAACAGGCAAAATGTTTCTATATGTCTGGACTATTCAAGGAATTAAACTTCAGGTGAGTAAAGCTCTAAAGGTGAACTGTAAATTAAAGTTAGTGTTATGTTTTGTGCCTTCTAATGCTCCATTATGATCTATGCAACAAAAATCTCATTTTAAAAACATCTGAAATGTAAGAGGCTCTCAGTTAGATCTTTGGAGGACCTGGAATTGAAGTTGATACCTGATCCAGATGTCTCCTGGTATGTCTGCACTACAATAAAAGAACCATGCCTCACTTGGATCATCTGACTCAGGCTCCCAGGGCTCGGGCTGCAGATCTATAAAACTGACGTGTAGATGTTTGGGCTCAGGCTGGCACACAGAATCTGAGACCCATGAGGAGGGGAGGTTTCCAGAGCCTGGGCTTGAGCCCAAGTCTGGACATCTAGGCTGCTATTTTGTAGCCCCACAACCCAAGCCCCACAAGCTGCGGCTGTGCCGCTGGCCTTTTATCATACTGCAGACATACCCTCCCAGGCCAAATGTGAACGGGATAGGAATGTTGTTCTTGCCTACAGCAAGACTTAAGGATGCTGAGTTATAGAATCTTGGTGGAGGGAATCTGGCTATGGAACAATCTTCCAGAGGCAATCAGGCAAATCCAGACCCTGACCAACTTTAGAAAACATTGCCAAAACTTCCTCTTTGAGAAAGTTTTTCCACCATAAATTCTGCTCACAATTTGAACACTCAAATGCCAGCAGTGCCAGAGACTCCATGAAGTCCAGTAAGGACTTCTCTATTGCTATTGATTGTACGTGAAGGCACTCAGACACTACAGTCAGGAGTGACAGTATGAAACCCAAAGGTAGATAATATTCCAGATTTAACATTGTCTCCCTCTCCTTAATTGGAGATCTGAGCCCTGGTTCTGCAAACACCTTTGCACATGAGTTGCTTTGCTCTCATGTGTAATCTCATTGAAAACAATAGGATTATTTGTATGAGCAAAGTTGCACATGTGCATAAGTGTTTGCAGAATCACCTCTCAGACAGCTGTAGCTCAGGTTTCAGCCTGTAGTGAGATCACACCATGGGTCTTCCGAAGAGCTTGCTAAAATTCTCCCGCAAAAAGGATAGTGAGAATTTGATATTTCTAATGGAAAAACAAGCTGAAATAATAAATAAAGTGCTGGGGCCATGTTTCCACATAATAAGGGAGCAAGAAGAGCTTCAAGCACTTGTTTGCAATTCACCTTTTAAGCCACTTCTGAAAGCAAGTTTAAAACTGCCTAATGATAGCTCAGGTACAAGTGATTGTGACTCGAGCACATTCATAATGTGCAAGCAGTGTAAAATTCAGGCCAGTAACATATCTACTGGTGCTTTAGCAGGGCCAATTTCACAATGCTGAAAACAGTTATCAGCCAAATCAGCTGGGAGGAAGACTTTAATCAGAAACATCTGAATGATAATTGGGAATCATTTGAGTACACTGTCCTAGATGCCCCACAAGCCACAATTCCACAATTAAGGAAGCCGGATGTTCTGGTTAAAAAACAGCCTGGTTTAGAGGGGAAGTGAAAAATAAAATAAAATAAAAAATAATATTCAAACAAATGGAAGAAAGAGGAAACTGATAGTAATGAATATAAATCAGAAGTTAGGAATTGTAGAAAATTGATAGGGAAGCAAAGGGACACAAAGAGAAATCTATGGCTTGCAGAGTTAAGGACAATAAAGGTATGTCTTCACTACCCGCCGGATCAGCGGGCAGCGATCAATCTAGCAGGGATCGATTTTTCACGTCTAGTCTAGACACAATAAATTGACCCCCAAGCGCTCTCCCATTGACTCCTGTACTTCAGCGCCACGAGAGGCGCAGGCAGAGTCGACGGGGGAGCAGCAGCAGTGAACTCACTGTGGTGAAGACACCACGGTAAGTCCATCTAAGTACGTTGACTTAGCTTATTCATGTAGCTGAAGTTGCATAATTTAGATTGATCCCCCTCAAGTGTAGACCAGGGCTAAGAAGCAGTTTTAAAAATACAGTAGGAACAAAAAGAATCTGGACAATGGTATTGGTCTATTACTAGGTGGAAATGTAGAATTATCCATAATAATTCAGAAAAGGTGGAAGTCTTCAATAAATATTTCTGTTCTGTATCTGAGGAAAAAACAGATGAGATAGTCTCATCATATGGTGATGATAAATCTCTTTCCAATCCACTGGTATCTCTGGAGGCTATTTCAGAAAAGCTACTAAAATTTGATATTTTTAAATCAGCATGTTCAGATAACTTGCTTCCAGGAGTTTTAAGAGAGCTGGCTGAGGAGCGAGCTGGACAGTTAATGTTGATTTTCAATAAATGTTGGAGTACAGGGGAAGTTCCAGAAGACAGGAAGAAAGCAAATGTAGTGCCAATTTTTAGAAAGAGTAAACAGGGATGAACTGGATAATTATAGGCCTGTCAGCCTGACATTGATCCAGGGCAAGGTAATAGACTGACTGTTATGGGACTCGATTAATAAAGAACTAAAGAAGGGCAATGTAATTAATGCACAAAACATGGAAAACAGATCCTGTCAAACTAACTTGATATCTTTTTTGGATAAGATGGGTTAATAAAGGTAATAACATTGATGTAATATACTTCTGTAAGGTGTTTGACTTGGTGCCACACAACATTTTGATTAAACAACTAGAATGATATACAATTAACATGGCAAACATTAAAGGGATTAAAAACTGGCTAACTGAGAGGTGTCAAAATGTAACTGCAAACTGGGAATAATCATCGAGTGGGTGCGTTTTCAGTGGGTTCTTTGCCCTATGCTATTTAACATTTTTATCATTGACTTGGAAGAAAACATAAAATCATCATTTATAAAGTTTGCAGATAACACAAAAATTAGGGGAGTGGTAAATAATGAAGAGGACAACACATTGATTCGGAGCAATCTAGGTAACTGGTAAACTTCAAGCAAACAATATGCATTTTAATATGGTTAAATGTAAATGTATACATTTAGGAACAAAGAATATTGGCCATACTTTACAGGATGGGGGACTCTATCCTGGGAAGTAGTGACTCTGGAAAATATTTGGGGGGTCATAGTGGATAATCAGATGAACATAAGCACCAAGTGTGATGCTGTCACACAAAAGTAGTAATGTAGTCGTGGCATGCACAAACAGGAGAATCTCAAGTGGGTAGAGAGGTTATCTGACATCTTTATTTGGCTGTGGTGTGACTGCAGCTGGAATTCTGTGTCAGTTCTGGTGCCAGCAATTCAAGACATATGTTGCTAAATTGGAGATGGTTCACAGAAGAATAATGAGAATGATTAAAGGATTAGAAAACATTTCTTATAGGGATAGGCTCAAGGAGCTCAATCTATTTAGCTTAAGAAAGAGCACTTTAAGGGGTGACTTGACTACAGTCTATAAGTACCTAGACGGGGAACAAATATTTGATAATGGTGTGGGCAGTGGGTGAACCACCGGCTCATGGAGGCTAGCCCCTGGCTCACCCCTGCCGCCTTAGGCCTCTCCCCTCCCTCCCCCACATGCAAGGCCAGATCCTTCCCCACGCAGACACGAGTCGCCCCACCTCCAGAGCACCGGGCGTCCTGCCCGCAGCCCCGGAGCACCAGGCGGGCAGGTGGCGTGTGCCCCAGCCCCCACAGAGCACCAGGCAGGCAGGTGGGCCCCTTCCAGCCCCAAAGCACCATGTGGGCGTGTGACCCCCCTGAGCCTCAGAGCATCAGACAGCGTGGCCCTCAGCCATGGGTGGGTGGGCGGTGCGTGGATCCTTCCATGCAGCCTCCCCAGCCCTGGAGTGCTGGGTGGCATGGCCCCAGTGCCAGGGCACGGCCCCAGTGCCAGGGCCCCCCCAGCATTGGGCAGCCCCAGCTACCCCAAGTCCCAGCTACCCTAGCCCCAGCCCCAGCAGACTTCCCTTCCTGGAAGAGGAGCAGCCTACCTGGGCTGGGGCCAACTAGCACCAAGAGGGGAGGAGGCCTCTGGATGGAGTGGGGGCGGGGCCACACGGGGCTTTTTTGGGCAGGCTCAGCCTTCCCTTGCCTATTAGTTATGCCGCCCCTCGATGATGGATTCTTCAATCTAACAGAGAAAAGTATAACATGATCCAATGGCTGGAAGTTGAAAATAGACAAATTCAGACTGGAAATAAAGTGTAACTTTTTAACAGGGAGAGCAATTAACCATTTGAACAGTTTACCAAGGGTTGTCGTGGATTCTCCATCACTGACAATTCTTAAAATCAAGATTGGTTGTCTTTCTGAAAGATCTGCTCTAGGAATTATTTTGGGGTAGTTCTGTGACCTGTGTTATACAGGAAGCCAGACTAGACGATCCCAGTGGTCCCTTCAGGCCTTAAGCTCTATGAATCTATTATGGCTAGAAATTTAGAACTGCAATTTTATATTTAAAAAAATGATTATATCAGCATTATTGGTAATCTCTGTTGTCATGATTTCAGATACCTTGCTTTTTCCTTTCGTTTGTTTAAAAAATTGTGCATATCTCTTCCTCTCTCTCTCCCTTTAAGTTTAGAGCATGATGGTACCAGTGAGAAGTAAAATCTGGAAGCAGTTGAGGAGGGGATTCAGGGTATCCACATCTCTTTTATGCACACTGGATTAGCAATACTAGGTATATTTAATATATATCTTATTACTACATGAAACATTTAAATTAAAGAAATCACCCTGCTGTCCAGTTTCCTGATGTGTCAGTACATCAGAGTACAGCCACTAAGAGCAGAGAAAGTTTGAAATGAATTGGAGTTTTTGAAGATGCACAGGGAACCTGCAGAAAGGCATCAAACCTGGCAGAAAAAAAAAAAAAAGAAGTAACAGCTCAGGAAGGAAAACTGGCTTTTAAGAATAGACCTTGGATCCTGGAAAATGATACATGGGCCCACAGAGGATAAGAGATAATGACGAAGAACAGCAGGGGCTGCAATAAACCTGATGGAAATGACTGAATAATGAAAGCAAGTTCGTACAGTATTACCTACCAATATTGTAGGTAAATGATAATAGATATTCAGGAATTGACTGGGAATAGGGTAATTTACTGTTGAATGCTCTGCAGTACCTATGTTTACTTATCCGGGAATGACCATTCATTTAAGCTAGTCAGATCACAGGATTGGTGAACAGACATTTACAGCAATGGCATAAAGAGTCTCCTGGTAGTCTTTAACACTCAGTTGTATGACAGTGTAGAGGAGGCTAGGAAAGATATGAGCCTAAGACATTAGTGAGATAACACCAGGCCTGATCCTGCAACCTTTACTTGCTCTTAGTACCATTAACAGAATCAAGCCCACCATGTGTTAAGTGTGTGCCTGAAAGAGTCTCATACTTAATGTAATACAACAAAACCTGTTTCCCAAGCTGAGATTGATGTGGCAGTTAATTCTCATATATGGATTTAGACTGCTGTTTGATTCCAAGCATTGTTATAGCCATTGTGCTGGGCATTAGTCAGAAAATCAGAATTAATTCCAAAAGACACACGCAGGCAAAAGCTACTCTCATGTTGTTCAGAGAAAGCTATTAGATTCTATGAGCCCAATTCTGATCCTACTTACACCAGTTTAATTCCAGTGACTTAGTGGAGTTACTCCTGGTTTACTACCACATTAGGGAGATCAAATCCTATATGACTCAGACTACAGTATGCCAAGCTATTTCTAAGAAAATTTATAATGAAAACGTTTACCAAAAAATAAAAAAATAAAAATAAAAAAGCACCGCATAGTTGCTAATTTTTTTCCCAAATATTAAAAAGCAGGAAAAGCACTTTTCTACGTAAGCATTTTCCACTCTTTTAAATTGACGACATTCAAGGAATGACACATAGAAACTTAGATGCATCCATGAAGAGGATGACCAAGAATGAGGGCCACCATCGTCCACTCCTTGCAGTCACAGGAAACTGATTATTTCGAATACAGCCATTGGACCATGAGACATGATGGAGCCTCACTTTTCCGAAGGATCATGCCCACCTCCAATCTCAAATCCCTTTCATTATGCTTAAGGGGAAAATTATTTTGTAGCCCTGAATTTGATAACATGTTGCTAAATTTGCAGATTTTATTTTTGGAAAGGTTTATTAATCTCAATTGGAAAGACAGTATCTAGAACAGCTTCTCAATTGAAAAGAAATGGCTCCAAATATGGGCCCAAATCCTGCAAATGCAGGACAGATCAACTCACGTAGGCTGTGTAATTGGAATGTACTCTATAAGGTCAGGCTATAGTTCTGTGCACTGTTTTTACCATTGAAGAGAGACACTGGATATTTGACAGTGCTCAGATGTTCCGCTGAACAGTCACTCTCAAAGTAATGTATTATCCTCCAGAGTATTAATCAAGACACATGTACATGTGTTTTCTATTTTGAGATGATGATGATCCTTCCCTTTTCATCTGAGGCTTCCCATTGTGAACTCTTCAGGGCAATGAAGTCAATAGAAAAAGCAAAACTCCTTATGCCTTCACCCTACTTTTTTCTGGAAAGCACGTAGCACATGGTGGGTAACAATATCAGAAATGACTGAAAAAATGTGTGTAATTTCAACTGAATCTGTGCCGTGGCCTACACTAGGACTTTAGGTCGAATTTAGCAGCATTAAATCGATGTAAATCTGCACCCGTCCACACGATGAAGCCCTTTATTTCGACTTAAAGGGCTCTTAAAATCGATTTCCTTACTCCACCCCTGACAAGTGGATTAGCGCTTAAATCAGCCTTGCCGGCTCGAATTTGGGGTACTGTGGACACAATTCGACGGTATTGGCCTCCGGGAGCTATCCCAGAGTGCTCCATTGTGACCGCTCTGGACAGCACTCTCAACTCAGATGCACTGGCCAGGTAGACAGGAAAAGAACTGCAAACTTTTGAATCTCATTTCCTGTTTGGCCAGCGTGGCAAGCTGCAGGTGACCATGCAGAGCTCATCAGCAAAGGTGACCATGATGGAGTCCCAGAATCGCAAAAGAGTTCCAGCATGGACCGAATGGGAGGTACGGGATCTGATCACTGTTTGGGGAGAGGAATCCGTGCTATCAGAACTCCGTTCCAGTTTTCGAAATGCCAAAACCTTTGTCAAAATCTCCCAGGGCATGAAGGACAGAGGCCATAACAGGGACCCGAAGCAGTGCCGTGTGAAACTGAAGGAGCTGAGGCAAGCCTACCAGAAAACCAGAGAGGCAAACGACCGCTTCAGGTCAGAGCCCCAAACATGTCGCTTCTATGATGAGCTGCATGCCATTTTAGGGGGTTCAGCCACCACTACCCCAGCCGTGTTGTTTGACTCCTTCAATGGAGATGGAGGCAATACGGAAGCAGGTTTTGGGGACGAAGAAGATGATGATGATGATGAGGTTGTAGATAGCTCACAGCAAGCAAGCGGAGAAACCGGTTTTCCCGACAGCCAGGAACTGTTTCTCACCCTGGACCTGGAGCCAGTACCCCCCGAACCCACCCAAGGCTGCCTCCTGGACCCAGCAGGCGGAGAAGGGACCTCCGGTGAGTGTACCTTTTAAAATACTATACATGGTTTAAAAGCAAGCGTGTGAAAGGATAAATTTGCCCTGGCATTCGCGGCTCTCCTGGATGTACTCCCAAAGCCTTTGCAAAAGGTTTCTGGGGAGGGCAGCCTTATTGCGTCCTTCATGGTAGGACACTTTACCACTCCAGGCCAGTAACACGTACTCGGGAATCATTGTAGAACAAAGCATTGCAGTGTATGTTTGCTGGCATTCAAACAACATCCGTTCTTTATCTCTCTGTGTTATCCTCAGGAGAGTGAGATATAATTCATGGTCACCTGGTTGAAATAGAGTGCTTTTCTTCAGGGGACACTCAGAGGAGCCCATTCCTGCTCGGCTGTTTGCCTGTGGCTAAACAGAAATGTTCCCCACTGTTAGCCACAGGGAGGGGGGAAGGTTGAGGGGGTAGCCACACGGTGGGAGGAGGCAAAATGCGACCTTGTAACGAAGGCACATGTGCTATGTATGTAATGTTAACAGCAAGGTTTACCCTGAAAGAGTGTAGCCACTGTTTTATAAAATGTGTCTTTTTAAATACCGCTGTCCCTTTTTTTTTCTCCACCAGCTGCATGTGTTTCAATGATCACAGGATCTTCTCCTTCCCAGAGGCTAGTGAAGCTTAGAAAGAAAAAAAAACTCACTCGCGATGAAATGTTCTCCGAGCTCATGCTGTCCTCCCACACTGACAGAGCACAGACGAATGCGTGGAGGCAAATAATGTCAGAGTGCAGGAAAGCACAAAATGACCGGGAGGAGAGGTGGCGGGCTGAAGTGAGTAAGTGGCGGGCTGAAGAGACTAAGTTGCGGGCTGAAGACAGGGCTGAAGCTCAAATGTGGCGGCAGCGTGATGAGAGGAGGCAGGATTCAATGCTGAGGCTGCCGGAGGACCAAACCAGTATGCTCCAGTGTATGGTTGAGCTGCAGCAAAGGCAGCTGGAGCACAGACTGCCACTACAGCCCCTGTGTAACCAACCGCCCTCCTCCCCAAGTTCCATAGCCTGCACACCCAGACGCCCAAGAACGCGGTGGGGGGGCCACCGTACAACCAGCCACTCTGCCACAGAGGATTGCCCCAAAAAAAGAAGGCTGGCATTCAATAAATTTTGAAGTTGTAAACTTTTAAAGTGCTGTGCTTAAAGTGCTGTGTGGCATTTTCCTTCCCTCCTCCACCCCCCCTCCTGGGCTACCTTGGTAGTCATCCCCCTATTTGTGTGATGAATGAATAAAGAATGCATGAATGTGAAGCAACAATGACTTTATTGCCTCTGCAAGCGGTGATTGAAGGGAGAAGGGGCGGGTGGTTAGCTTACAGGGAAGTAGAGTGAACCATGGGGCGGGGGGTTTCATCAAGGAGAAACAAACAGAACTTTCACACCGTAGCCTGGCCACGAAACTGGTTTTCAAAGCTTCTCTGATTCGTACCACGCCCTCCTGTGCTCTTCTAACCGCCCTGGTGTCTGGCTGCGCGTAACCAGCAGCCAGGCGATTTGCCTCAACCTCCCACCCCGCCATAAACGTCTCCCCCTTACTCTCACAGATATTGTGGAGCACACAGCAAGCAGTAATAACAGTAGGAATATTGGTTTCGCTGAGGTCTAAGCGAGTCAGTAAACTGCACCAGCGCGCCTTTAAACGTCCAAATGCACATTCTACCACCATGCTGCACTTGCTCAGCATGTAGTTGAATAGCTCCTGACTACTGTCCAGGCTGCCTGTGTGCAGCTTCATGAGCCATGGCATTAAGGGGTAGGCTGGGTCCCCAAGGATACATATAGGCATTTCAACGTCCCCAACAGTTATTTTCTAGTCTGGGAATAAAGTCCCTTCCTGCAGCTTTTGAAACAGACCAGAGTTCCTGAAGATGCGAGCGTCATGTACCTTTCCCGGCCATCCCACGTTGATGTTGGTGAAACGTCCCTTGTGATCCACCAGAGCTTGCAGCACTATCAAAAAGTACCCCTTGCGGTTTATGTACTCGGCGGCTTGGTGCTCCGGTGCCAAGATAGGGATATGGGTTCCGTCTATGGCCCCACCACAGTTAGGGAATCCCATTGCAGCAAAGCCATCCACTATGACCTGCACATTTCCCAAGGTCACTACCCTTGATATCAGCAGATCTTTGATTGCGTGGGCTACTTGCATCACAGCAGCCCCCACAGTAGATTTGCCCACTCCAAATTGATTCCCGACTGACCGGTAGCTGTCTGGCGTTGCAAGCTTCCACAGGGCTATCGCCACTCGCTTCTCAACTGTGAGGGCTGCTCTCATCTTGGTATTCATGCACTTCAGGGCAGGGGAAAGCAAGTCACAAAGTTCCATGAAAGTGCCCTTACGCATGCGAAAGTTTCGCAGCCACTGGGAATCGTCCCAGACCTGCAACATTATGCGGTCCCACCAGTCTGTGCTTGTTTCCCGAGCCCAGAATCGGTGTTCCACAGCATGAACCTGCCCCATTAGCACCATGATGCACCATGGCAGGGCCCATGCTTTCAGAGAAATCTGTGTCCATGTCCTGATCACTCACGTGACCGCGCTGACGTCGCCTCCTCGCCCGGTATCGCTTAGCCAGGTTCTGGTGCTGCATATACTGCTGGTTAATGCGTGTGGTGTTTAATGTGCTCCTAATTGCCAAAGTGAGCTGAGCGGCCTCCATGCTTGCCTTGGTATGGCGTCCGCACAGAAAAAAGGCGCGGAATGATTGTCTGCCGTTGCTTTGACGGAGGGAGGGGTGACTGACGACACGGCTTACAGGGTTGGCTTCAGGGAGCTAAAATCAACAAAGGGGGTGTCTTTACATCAAGGAGTATTTCAGGCAGGACTTCACGGAGGGTTCCAATAAGAAATGGTGCACCTAAGTTATTGTTCTTATTGGAACAAGGAGGTTAGCCTGGCCTCTGATTGATACATGGCTAGATTTACCTCACTGCACCTTCTCTGTGAGTGACTGCAGTGTGACCTAGAGGAATGAGTCCCCTAGACGGGGGAGGGGGGAAGCAAATGAATACAGAACAAATCTGGTCTATTTCTTGTTTTGATCCACTCCATCTATCTTTTACATCTTTGGCTGGCAGCAGACGGTGCAGAATGACTGCATGCCATCCACATCTCATGGCTGCTCGGCAGAAGATGGTACAGTACGACTGCTAGCAATCCGTATCGCCTGCCTGCTCACCATAAGACGGTTCAATAGGACTGACTGCAGGACTAAAGAGAATGACCTGGTCAAGTCACTCCAAATTTAGTCCCTGCGCCCATGTCTGTCCAGGCGCTCCCAGCCGATGTGGCCAGGAGCACCTCGGACATGACGATGACGGCTACCAGTCATACTGTACCGTCTGCTGCCACAAGGCAAGGGGTTGCTGCTACTGTGTAGCAATGCCGTACCGCGTCTGCCAGCATCCAGGAGACATAGGGTGACGTTTACCTGAGCGGGCTCCATGCTTGCCGTGGTATGGCGTCTGCACAGGTAACTCAGGAAAAAAGGCGCGAAACGATTGTCTGCCCTTGCTTTCACGGAGGGAGGGAGGGAACGGGGGCCTGACGATATGTACCCAGAACCACCCGCGACAATGTTTTAGCCCCATCAGGCATTGGGATCTCAACCCAATGGGCAGCGGAGAATTCCAATGGGCAGCGGAGACTGCGGGAACTGTGGGATAGCTACCCACAGTGCAATGCTCCGGAAGTCAACTCTAGCCTCGGTACTGTGGAAGCGCTCCGCCGAGTTAATGCACTTAATGCACTTAGAGCATTTTCTGTGGGGACACACACACTCGAATATATAAAACCGATTTCTAAAAAACCGACTTCTATAAATTCGACCTTATTCCGTAGTGTAGACATACCCTGTGATAACCACTAGAAGCATCAGCACAGGAAAAACAGCAAGTGCAGAGTTAATTATTTAAAACTAGGACAAGAATGTCATAATCTTTAGCCCAAGTGTGTCTAAACTATGAGCTATGGGTCGAATGAAGCCCACAGTTCTCAAATATAGCCTGGAACCGCCTCATTTTTGCTCTGAGGGTGTGGCTTCGGTGACATACTGCCAAAATCATAACAAGTGGAACCCTCAAAACATTTCCTCTTTGGTCTGCAGCGGGGAACATTCTATTCTATACCATTCTCACTTTAGTATCTGAGTAACATTCCCAGCGTAAAATACTATTCACGCCCCTAAAAAAGTAATCTTTGAGTTCCACTGTTTTACCTCCTCCTTCATGAATTCTATACTCTTCCCTACCCAGATCTACCAATCCTTCTACCATCAATCCTATTGAATCATCATCTCTCTTCAGTACCCCAGAGGTTCCTCTAGGTAGATCTCCTACTTGGCAGCTGTTCCTTGCAGCAGCACTGGTGATGGCAAATGAGTTGTCTGCAGCCTCTGGCTGGAGGGTGGCTGGGGAGGAAAAATGGGTCCCTCTGATGTTGGCCTAGGTGGGGGAAATGGCTCCACTTTGGTTCTTTATGTGAACAGGTCTCCCCTGACTACTTGCAATTTAACCTGAGTAGCAAAGTTAATGGGAAAGGCAGGGTTTTGCCCAATGGGAGAGGAATTTTGGATTGGACCCACAATATTTTCATTTGATAGAATCTTACAGCAGAGTTTTCAGACTTTAAGAAGTTAAGTATTGTATTGTTCTTGTAAGCCCATCCTTAACTCAATGACAGGCTCCCTCTTTGCCATGCCTAGCTTTTTCTAGAAGCTCCAGACACTGAAAGCAAGTACCTATGTGTTTGTTTCTATATGTCTCCAGTCATTCCTGAGCTCGTCTCTGCTGACTTCCTTGTTATTTATTTTTGAGAGGCATGACAGACCTTTTCACTAGCTTGAGTAAAAACGGAGAATTTGGCCCCAGTACTTTAAGATTAAGTGAAAGTCATAAAAAATTGTACTTATTGAATGTGACGTAACTTACTAGATTATGGATAAGATGATATTTTTATGTGAATTTCCAGTTACTTCAAACCATTGTTTTGTACCACCCCATGTTGACTTTTAACAGAACAGTTTTTCCATCCTCTTGGATAATTTTCGATATTATTTTGTAGTGATTAACTCTAGTAACCTTGCAGATCTCTCAGTCAGATTCACTAGAAATAGGTAACAATATTAATAATGAGTTGTCTGAGCTAAATGCAAGTGCTAATCAAGTCAAGGCCTCTCTGGGGATAGGGATGCGTTTCTCTTCTCATGCAGGCACATTTGAATTTTTTGAAAAATTAAAACTGTAACCCTCAAAATATTTAAGTCTAGTAATAATACTCTATCTCATCTCTATTACCAAATAGTAACAAGGGCTAGAGAGCAGGAAGCAACTCATAAAACACTGGGGAAGAAAAGTACATTTGCTGAAAATTACTCAAAGGCTAGGAATCTAACTCAGTGTGTAGCTGAAATGAAAGCAACACTTTAAAAAAAATGTACAGAGCTGGAAATGTACATTATGCTGTATAGGAAGAGGTCAGTGTCTAGTAGACAACAACTCCTTCCCCAAAGGGCTTACAGCCTGCAACACAAACACAAAAGAAGAAAAGAAAAAGACAGTACAAGATTAGAAAGCACATACCGCGCTGGGGGTGGCCTATGGAGCACAGCTTCCTGAAGAAGCAGGTGCATTTTTAGTAGCTTCTTGACGCTAGAGAAGAGTTTTTTGTTCAGCTTTATAGCTGGGAGGTGTTAGAAATGAAAAGGTTCATCTACAACTTCGTAGGCAAGAAGGTCAAACAAAATGTGAAACAGGTCATTAAGATTCATACGATTTTAGGAAGCATCACTGCTGTGCTTCAGTGAGTCAGTAGCAATACTGCCATGTGAACACTGTTTTAGTTCCTTGTATGAAACTAAAAGCTGTGTGGAGTGAAAACCCTGCAGCTGTGACTTCCTTAACACAGATATAGGGGGGTGCTAGGCAGTCTGCAGAAAACGACATTATGGGAAGGGTACAGTATAAGGACATGGAAGTGATCAGCTTTGTTAATATTTATATTGTGTTATGCAGGAAGAGCTGTTCGGATATGTGTACAGCTCTCATTTAAAAAAGGAAAACAAGGGACGCTGAAACCACCTTTTTTCTTCTGGACCTGGTCCCTATTGTCATTTCACCTATGGGCTTCTCCGATGCACTAGTGACCAGTGAAATGTCTCTAGTTGTCCTGCCCCCTTTAACCTAATAAGTGTGGGAATTTGTCCAGAAGAATGCTGGAGCTGATATTAATATGATCATGAGCAAGAAAGCTGTCTTCTTACACCCCACTCCCTCCCACCTCTTCTGATCATATTATTCTCTAGCCCCCACGGCATGGGGCATCTGCTCGGAGTATTGAAGCCTCAGGGAGCATAGAGTTTAGAGCCAGAGGAAAGCTGATTGCCAATAGATTATTTACTTTTCTCCTGGGACAGCAAAATAATTAAAAGTAACAAATGAAAATCATTCAAAAGACTGAGAACAAACAATGAACAAAGGAGATTGTAGCTGACCACATCAGCTACAGTGAACTTGCATCTTTAATATTTTTTACGTCTGTGTGTAAAAAAATTCAGACCTTTAAAGGATCAGAATCAGTGCCTGAACACAGGGCTCAGACTTTCAACAATACATCATCTAAACACAAATTTATATAGAGCCAGAAGTGTGTTAGGTGCTTTATGAAATCAACACATTTATTAAGAACTAGTGGGTTTTGATTAAGGATGTTCTCATTTTTATTGTGTGCTATGCCCAGTCTGGCCCACAAAGCTTGAAAAGCAGATTTCCTATGGTCATATTGTATCACTGATTTTTAATCAGAACTTCCCATTGCTCTCAATAGAGAGTTCTAATTCTAAATCACTAGCATGGTCTGGCCATAGGTTGGGGTTTTTAAAAGCTTTGTATTTAGCCCAGCAACGAGTAAGAAACAAAGTACAGAACAAGTGTAAAGAAATACAAAGTCTGGATTCAGAATGAGCACAGGTAAACCGTTAGGGTATGTCCAGCTTCCACTAAAATTAATGGGAGCTGGATCAGGCCCTCAGTAATAAGTAGTTTTCATTGAACATAAGGGCCTAATGGAACATTGATTGAAACCAGAGTCATTGATAACAATAGGAGCTGGAGCAGGCCCCAAGAGCTATGCTCATTTGTTCCAAGAAATCCAGTGTATTGTTCAGTTCCCTACTTTTACGAAACACAAGAACAATGAGATTAAACATGTATTTTAGCACTAGACATTTGATTACTGAAAATTCAACATTAGTTACAAGCTAGAAGGAGGAGGGATTTATAAAATGCATTACAAAATATGCTATATAACATCTTAAGATATAAAGACAATTGTTAAATTAAGAAAATCCTGTACTCTCTGCATTATCTTGATCTCTTCTTTCATAAATTTAGAGTAGGACTTAATACTGGAGAGAACGTTCTATTTTCTTGGTAAGTTAGTTTAGAGAAACTTGGCTAAGATAAACTAAGGTCTTCATTTCCCCCTAGTCAAGAATAATCTATACAGGGGCAGGGATGCTGGAACAATTTGTATTGTGGGGGTGCTGAGAGCCATTGAATGAAACTGTAAACTCTATATATGATGGAAATCATGTCACGTCTCGCAGCAGCACCTCAAGCACCCATAGTTCCAGCACCTATGCACAGAGGAGAGGGGAGTTTATACACAGAGTTTCCTACTCATTCTCCCATGCCTTGCATGTATGAGGAAGCATGGAAGAAATGGAGAGTTCTCCTCCCTTAATCTCTGGATGCTTCTACAGGAACCAAGAGAGACCGATACAGATGCGCTTTGCTTCCTGCAATTGTCTAGCTTTACCAGCTTCTGTGGGCCTCTCTGCCTTAGGTTCTATTAATTTGAGCTTCTCCCCTTTCCAGACCATAAAGAAAAATCAATGTATCTGGTCCCCATCCAAGCCCTGGCCCTCTAGCTCTGTGGGCATATATGCTTTTAAAGCCTCTCTGTAGGGACTTCTATGGAGTGGAGGGAAGAAACAGGTTACAGAGTTGGAACTCCCCGTTTCACAATTGGAGGCTCCTCTCTGGTGTTTTTAATTGTAATAATTAGTGATGAATCTGGGTCTGTTCTTGCTTCTGTTGAACTCAGTAACAAAACTTCAGCTGAAGCAGGATCAAAGTCATTGTGCTGGGGAAGACAATGGAATTTTAATTTGAAACCGGGATTTCATATATCCTGATGTAAGGGATTTTTTGCGACACTGGGTACACAAAGTTGCAGTTTCCAATAATTTTTATGTACCAAATATATTAATAGCTCAGTGAAAGAATACTGGAAAACAAAAATGTATGTCTTTCTTCTCTCATGAGAGATAGTTTGAATGATGCAGGGACAAAGATAGGGCTTAATCCTGCAAGACCTCCATAAACAGAACTCCCATTGCTTCAGTGGAAATTCTGCAGTCAGGGAAATTGCAGGAACAGACTTTTTCAGATTCTGTACGTCAACTGAACCATGGTTTGTTTGTTTTTTGGTAGCAAAATTATTTTTAAAAAATGGAATATGAAGCCTATTTTACTACTTTCGTATGATCACTGAAGATCAAGAAGTAGCTTATTTATATTTGCACAATATTAACAATGCTTGTCTAACATTTTTTGCATTTCCTGACACTGTGTATCAGTAACATCTCCTGCTATTTATTAAATTTAACATTTCCTTTCCAATTCTAGGAGAAACTGCAGGGTCCCAGAAAATCAGGAAACAATCCATAATCTATCCACATATTGCATGTACTGACATATAATCTAAACAAGTATAAGGAAATGACAAGGCACAGGTCCTTTAACACATGGGCAGTATGATTATCTAGGGTTTTCCGTTTTTAAGTGGAGAGAACCTTTATCTTTTATTAATGTTCTATGTGGTTTAGGGGAAAGTTTCCCTGAAGTTGCTAACTTGATAGTCCAGGCGCTCTAAAGGAGGGATTCAGCTGACATTCAGAAATGTACACTCATGACTAATTAAGTTGCCTGCTGACTATTTATGACACCCAAGAACTTTCAGCAATAATAATAATAATAGCAGTACAAATATGTCAAAACAAGTAAAAATTACAAAGCAACTTTGGAGAGCCAAAAAAACCAGATCATTTAGATTTATTCAACAAGAGAACCTGTGCAATTCTTTGCAATTATTTTCAGTGGTATAAATTGTAAGCAATTTGTAAAGATACATAATTAGTTAAAAACCAATGGCACTGCTAGCATTAAACCCTAGATGCTCCCCAACTGCAAGCCAAGTTTTGATCTCAGATTTCCAGTGAGGTGCCCACTGAAGTCAGTGTGTGCATTCTAGAGTAGAATTTGGCTCCTCACATTATGATAATTAGCTCATTACTTGGTGTTAAGATCAGACTAGCCTGATGTGGGCTATTAATACTCTTGTGTAAAAACATAGCTACTTTCATCTGAGAATCTAAAATAATTTTTATAAAATTAAATAAGCTTCACAGCACCCCTGCGTGGGAGGTAGGTATTATACCCATTTAATAGATATACATGGGTGTTAAACGATTTATGCATGCTCACATGGCAAATCAGTGGTCAAGCCAGAATAGAACCCAGGAATCCTGATTCCCAGCCACCTGCTATTAACCCTTGGTCCCATTCTAAGAGGACAGCATAAAACTCACTGGCAAGGGGCAAGACGGTCCCAATCCTGGACTTTACAGCCATAATATAGACAGCGATGGGGGGAGCCTAAGTTATATACCCAGCTGCCCTAGAGGCTGCAGTGCTACCCAGAATTACTGCCCCTCCCCGCGCCATGCCAGGACTGGTAAGAATGTCATTGGGAGGCAGACTTACAGCTGTTTTCAGAAGTGAATTCTCCTCTGGCTAGTACCAGGGCTTTTAGGGCCCCTTTATTCTGCTCTGGCTGTTTTACCCATCATAAAGTGTTTGGAATGGGGATGAGGATCTCACTCATTCTCTTCTTTTGAGACCTGAGTTTTCTCCATTAGCACATGTGAAGAATAATGGGAAGGGGAAAGGACAATGTGATACCATGATATTTAACCATTAAAGAAAAAATGAGAGACACATTTTTTAATACAGATTGTTACAACTTTCATAGACTTGTAGACTTAAAGGCCAGAAGGGACCATCATGATCATCTAGTCCGACATCCTGCACATCACATGCCACAGAACCTCACCCACCCACTCCTGTAATACGCCCATAACCTCTGGCTGAGTAACTGAAGTCCTCAAATCATGATTTAAAGACTTCAGGGTACAGAGATTCTAGTTCAAACCAGCAAGTGACCCATGTCCCAAGCTGCACATGAAGGGAAAAAATCTCTAGGGTCTCTGTCAATCTGACCTGGGGAAAATTCCTTTCTGACCCCAAATATAGCATCAGTTAGACCAGGGGTTTTCAACCTTTTTCCTTCTGAGGCCCCCTCAACAGGCTAAAAAAACTGCATGGTCTACCTGTGCCACAGCTGTTTTTCTGCATATAAAAGCCAGGGCCAGTGTTAGGGGGTAGCAAGCAGGGAAATTGCCTGAGGCCCTGTCATAAATATAAAGGGAAGGGTAAACCCCTTTGAAATCCCTCCTGGCCAGGGGAAAGCTCCTCTCACCTGTAAAGGGTTAAGAAGCTAAAGGTAACCTCGCTGGCACCTGACCAAAATGACCAATGAGGAGACAAGATACTTTCAAAAGCTGGGAGGAGGGAGAGAAACAAAGGGTCTGTGGGTCTGTCGATATGCTGGTTTCTGCTGGGGATAGACCAGGAATGGAGTCTTAGAACTTTTAGTAAGTAATCTAGCTAGGTATGTGTTAGATTATGATTTCTTTAAATGGCTGAGAAAAGAATTGTGCTGAATAGAATAACTATTTCTGTCTGTGTATCTTTTTTGTAAATTAAGGTTTTGCCTAGAGGGGTTCTCTATGTTTTTGAATCTAATTACCCTGTAAGATATCTACCATCCTGATTTTACAGGGGGGATTTCTTTATTTCTATTTACTTCTATTTTTATTAAAAGTCTTCTTGTAAGAAAACTGAATGCTTTCTCATTGTTCTCAGATCCAAGGGTTTGGGTCTGTGGTCACCTATGCAAATTGGTGAGGCTTTTTATCCAACATTTCCCAGGAAAGGGGGGTGCAAGTGTTGGGAAGATTGTTCATTGTTCTTAAGATCCAAGGGTCTGGGTCTGTAGTCACCTAGGCAAATTGGTGAGGCTTTTTACCAAACCTTGTCCAGGAAGTGGGGTGCAAGGTTTTGGGAAGTATTTTGGGGGGAAAGACGCGTCCAAACAGCTCTTCCCCAGTAACCAGTATTAGTTTGGTGGTGGTAGCAGCCAATCCAAGGACAACGGGTGGAATATTTTGTACCTTGGGGAAGTTTTGACCTAAGCTGGTAAAGATAAGCTTAGGAGGTTTTTCATGCAGGTCCCCACATCTGTACCCTAGAGTTCAGAGTGGGGGAGGAACCTTGACAGGCCCCATTCCACAGGGGGCCCTGCAAAGCTAAGTTGCTCAGGCTTCGGCTTCAGCCCTGGATGGCGGGGCTTGGGGCCCCAAGTTTCAGCCCCATGTGATGGGGCTTCAGCTTTCTGCCCTGGGCCTCAGCAAGTCTAATGCCAGCCCTGCTTGGTGGACCTCCTGAAACCTGCTTGCGGCCCCCAGGAACCCCAAATACCTGGTTGAGAACCACTGAGTTAAACCAAATACATTAAAAGAAACATGTATAGTCTATTAAGAACTCCATACTAGTGTTGTCTGGAGTGGTAACAAACGTTAAACGTTAGTCTCAGATGTTACCCTTTATTTGAGGCAACAGAGGACAGCTGACACTACCAACATACCTCCTGAGACAATTCCTTGGTGACCTATCTCATCTCACCATGCCTGTGATGGGCAGTCCCTGATGGCCACACCACAGGAAATTAAAGAAAGGGAAAAGGAGGCAACATTACCTATAATGTACATAACGCAATATTTAAAAAAAGCTAAACACAAATAAACTCAGATGGCTTATCAAAGCCACAGACATATTCCATGTACTTGTCTCAAACCACAAAATTAATACCCCAACTGGAATTTCTCAGAAATCTAGTGTGTTCTGATTCACGATGTTGGTTCAGTCTACATAGAATCATAGAATAGAATATCAGGTTTGGAAGGGACCTCAGGAGGTCATCTAGTCCAACCCACTGCTCAAAGCAGGACCAATCTCCAATTTTTACCCCAGATCCCTAAATGGCCCCCTCAAGGATTGAACTCACAACCCTGGGTTTAGCAGGCCAATTCTCATTACCATAGTTACAATATTCTTAGGAGATGGAAGTGTCAGAGGGTCAGCTTAGTCCAGAAAAGTCCTAAAAAGAACAGATTTTAATGACTGCTCAGTTGTGATTGTTTTTTATTCCAGTACTGCTTTGAAATGGAATATTGGAATTAAAAGATCAGAGACAGGAAAGAATGAAGCACATGTCTTATCATATACTCTCTTTTATCCTCATGGTTGATTGTGGTTCTGGATATCAAGCTATGCATTCATGGAGCAGGAGAGTGGCTATTACAGCCTCTCTTTCACCTGGTTATTGCAAGCTTTCCTAGTGTCTACTCTACTCTTCTGGCAACCAATAATCACAGAACAAAGATGAATGATTTAATAAATTCTAGTGAAAGTGGAGCAAAATTGACTAAAGACAGAAGGCTGCACAATAATAATGGCTTCTTGAACAACTTTTACTTTATACAGTTCACTAGAAGTAAGCACCCACAATTACACTAATTCCACTAAAACTTTCAACAGTTTGCAAGTAGCTAAGTCTGCAGCACCCAAGTCGGGTATAATCAAGAAACTGTTGGTTCAACAATTACAGTTCCTCCTTGTTTAGTCTAAACTAGGAAATGGGGAACAGAAGCCACGATACCACAGGAAAAGTGCTTAAGTAGATATAAAAAAGCATAATAGAAGCAAGTAGCAGACACTGTATCTAGCAACTATAAACACTGTTGTACGGAAGAGGACTGGGAGTTATATAAAAATGAGTAGAAATAAGTCAAAGGGCTAATTAAAGGATTCAAAATAAGTGCTGATTGATAAATGCAGAGAAAAATTCTACTATCCTGAGAAGTAGAGTAAGGTAGGAAACATTTTTTCTGTCGCAGGAACATTTGAGATTTCAGGTTTTTTCCTCATTCTGCATTGAGCTGAAACAGAGACCTTTCAAACCAGAGAGAGACAAGCCCAGAATAGCCAGAGCACCACTGGAAATAGAAGACCCAGGTTCAAGTCTCTGACTCAGGCAGAGCAGGGACTTGAACCTGCTCTTCCACTCCCATGACCCAGTGCCCTCTCCACTGAGCTATTCTGGGGAAGGTATGTACTTTCTCATTCCGAGCAAAAATTCCATCCTGGACCTGAAAAACCTTTCCTGACGAAGATTCAATCAAAACTGGTGCATTTCCTTGAAAAGTTTTGGTTTTGCCAAATCTACACTGTTTGTAATAAAAAAAATGATCCTATCAAAAAATTCCCTACCAGTTCTAATCAGAAGATCCCTCAAATATCTTTTCACTAGACAGTAGGTAAAAGGAAAAACCGATCCACCAGAAAGGGTTGTGGCTAGTTGGAGGGTGGGATCAAGAAATTGGACAGTTTAACAGTGAATTTAGTTCTGTCCCCATAGATAAACCAAGAAAATGGAGAGCTGTATAAGTTATTTCTCAAAAAGAAAAGGAGGACTTGTGGCACCTTCGAGACTAACAAATTTATTCGAGCATAAGATTTTGTGAGCTACAGCTCACTTCATCAGATGCATATGCTCACGAAAGCTTATGCTCAAATAAATTTGTTAGTTTCTAAGGTGCCACAGGTACTCCTTTTCTTTTTGCAAATACAGACTAACATGGCTGCTACTCTGAAATAAGTTATTTCTGTGTCTCCTGAAATGGAGAGGCAAGACTTCAGGACAGTACCAGGCAAAAAACTTCTGGGCCTTCAAAATTCCAACCGACTGACCTGTTTGGAAAACGTTGTGTCTAGTTTGTGTCAAATCTCTTTGCTCTCCACTCATCCTTCAGCTCCCAATTTAACCTTAGATTATATTTTATTCATGCAGGACAAATGAGGAAAGAGTCTTTATGGTTATCGGCAGAAGAAGTTTGGGGGAGCAATGGAGAAAGCCAGTAGACTGCTACTTCATCAGGTATGCTCCTTCAGTGGCAAAATACAGGACAGCAGAGAGCAGCAGCCAGTAGAGGCCCTCACATACCATAGGGGATGCTGTAAGCACATTTATTCTATTCCTGTCTGATATTAGGCAGGTCATTTAGCCTCTCAGAGCCTCAGTTCCCCATCTGTAAAATGGGGATAACAACCCTATCTCACAGGAGAGTTGTAAGGATAACTACATTAAAGACTATGAGGTGCTGCTCATATACTATGGTGATGGTGGCCATATAAGTATCTGAGATAGATACTAGTTTCCACATCATAATAATATATGTATTATTATCTAAGTATAGGAATTATAGCAGCTCCAATAGTTCTTCAAAGCATGTACCCTAGTCCTTCTACCAAAAGAGCATCCCTATTTTTATTTTGGTCTAGTTCAATGGATGCCTTTAGGTTTCAGTATCCCCAACAGCCCTTGGCTGTGACTTAGCACCACCTTCGAAGTATCACTGCAGCCATTCAAAAGGATTGTGAAGCACATTTGGGAACCAAAGTCAACAGCTGCAGAAACTGGGGCCCCTCTTTGAAGAAGGAAATGACAGAGATATGGAATTGTGGGTGGGGATAGATGGGAGGAAGGAAGCAATGACTGGGGAAACGTGTCCCAGAGTCTTCACTAAAGTCACCATGAATCTAGAATGGACTGTGTTAGGAGAACAGCTCTTCTGCCATGGTCACAGACTGTAATCATATTGCCCACGCTGGTTATTAGCTATTCCACAATAATGTCATCTAGGTTAACCATCCGTATCGTAAACACAAACAAGTGGCAGCGCTTCACTGAGAAGATAAGAGGCTGCATAGAGTCTCACCTTCTGAATAATAGCTGTGTTGATGAACAGTTTCAGACATTTTTAATAAGGAAAGCTGTGAATCTCTGTCCACACCATCGATCTACCAACAAGGATATAACTGATCCATGCAACTATTTTAATTAAAATGTGTCAGCCATATTTATTGGCCCAACTGATCTAGTCACCCACAGAAAAATGTTAGATTAAAAATCTAAAGGCACTTTAGATACTGCTTTGGGGCCTTCAGAAGGGGACAAGACCAAAACTAGATTCACAAATGAAAATTAAAATGGAGGGTTAGAGTACACTGGTAAAATCAGGCTGTTCCAGTCCAGTAGGCCAGTTACAACCTAAAATTCTCTTTCTTCATGTATGCACAAGTTCACCTTTACACACGCAAACTTGAAATATTATTATTTGTTAAGTGCTGAGGTGCTTGGTACGATACTAGACACAAGGAAGACAGTCCCTGAGAAACACTCACTTGTTCTACCACTCTGCTGTTGGATAGTATTGTCATGGGGCGGGGTGTTTATTAGGTCTTGTTGAAGTTGAGGGGTGTAATAGCAACCTTTCATCCAGAATAAAGGCAACATGCAATTGAGCTCCTATATGGACTAGATAGCTGAAACAATAGGAGTCTCTGCCCAAAACAAAGCCACATACAAGACTGCCATATGAGTCAGCCATGTGGCTCAAGGGGGTTCCTCTGTGATCTGATAAATTCAGGGGCAGGGGATTGATTGTATTGGCATGGCATATGTGTGACAGAGAGGAAAGAGGTGAGAAACACAAGCAGAAAAGGAGCAGAAATCCAAGGAGACAGCAGAACAAATACTGGGAGCATAGCCTTGAGAGAGCCTAGAGAATCATAGAATCATAGACTTTAAGGTCAGAAGGGATCATTATGATCATCTAGTATGACCTTCTGCCAGGGCCGGTGCAAGGATGTTTTGCGCCCTCGGCGAAACTTCCACCTCGCACTCCCCCTCCGCCTTGACGCGCCCCTCCTGCGGCAGCTCCCCACCGCCCCCCTCCACCTTGAAGCGCTCCAGCTGTGGCAGCTCCCCTCTGCCGTGAGGCGCGCCCCGTGCGGCAACTCCCCGCCCCAGCTCACCTCTGCTCCGCCTCCTCCCCGAGCACGCCGCCGCTTCTTCCGCCTCCCAGGCTTGTGGCACCAATCAGCTGTTTGGCACACAAGCCTGGGAGGGAGAGAAGCAGAGCGGGGTGGCGCACTCAGAGGAGGAGGTGGAGCAGAGGTGAGCTGGGGCGAGGAGTGGTTCCCCGGTGCGCCACCCCCCCACCCCCGTTACTTGGTGCAGGCAGCCCTCCCCATGCTTCTCTGCTCCAGCTCACCTCCGCTCCTCCGCCTCCCTGGAGCGCGCTTTTGGCCGCCCCCAACCACTTGGCGCCCTAGGCGACCGCCTAGTTCACCTAGTGGTTGCACCGGCCCTGCCTCCTGCACAACGCAGGCCATGGAATCTCACCCACCAACTCCTGTAACAAACCCCTAACCTATGTCTGAGCTATTGAAGTCCTCAAATCGTGGTTTAAAGACTTCAAGGTGCAGAGAATCCTCCAGCAAGTGACCCATGCCCCATGCTGCAGAGGAAGGCGAAAAAAAGCCCAGGGCCTCTGCCAATCTGCCCTTGGGGAAAATTTCTTCCTGACCCCAAATATGGAGATCAGCTAAACCCTGAGCATGTGGGCAAGTCTCACCAGCCAGACACCCAGGAAAGAATTCTCTGTAGTAACTCAGATCCCACCCCATCTAACATCCCATCACAGGCCATTGGGCATATCTACCGCTAGTAGTCGAAGATCAATTAATTGCCAAAATTAGGCTATCCATCATATCATCTCCTCCATAAACTTATCAAGCTTTGTCTTGAAGCCAGATATGTCGTTTGTTCCCACTGCTTCCCTTGGAAGGCTGTTCCAGAACTTCACTCCTCTGATGGTTAGAAACCTTCATCTAATTTCAAGTCTAAACTTCCTGATGACCAGTTTATATCCATTTGTTCTTGTATTCACTTTGGTACTGAGTTTAAATAATTCTTCTCCCTCCATGGTATTTATCCCTCTGATATATTTATAGAGAGCAATCATATCTCCTCTCAGCCTTCTTTTAGTTAAGACAGGTTTTCCATTCCTTGGCTCATCCTAGTAGCCCTTCTCTGTACCTGTTCCAGTGAGAAAAAGCAGAGGGGAAAACAAATACATTAATGAAATAAGAAGCCTAGATAAAGCTTTTTGAGCTGAGTCCTGGCTGAAAAAGGCTTGAACTGTGAGCAATGAAATATCTCCTGTTTGAGTCCTCCTGTGTTCAGAGAAACAGGACTTTGTGCATTCTTTGTAAATAAACAAGTTTGCATTAAAGAAATACTTGACTCCATCAATTTCTCTTTCTAACCAAAACAGCCTTCAGGACTCTAAGACCATATCTACACTACTGGCTAAATTGGCACCTCTGAGATTGACGCAGCGGTGTCGATTTAGCGAGTCTGGTGAAGACATGCTAAGTCGATGGGAGAGAGCTAACTGCTCAGGCCAAAAAGGAGAAACAGTATGTCATGAAGTCCACATTACTCAGAGTTTGATCTAGGTCCTACGGGGTCACATTAAGAACAGTGTAAGAGGGACCCATTTTGATAGGAACTGTTATTCTTTCTCTTTCACAGGTTCACTTTCCAGTGTGCTATATTATATTTTCTTTCTCTTGCAATCTGATCCTCAACTAGTAGCTCTTGTATCTGGACTGCCTGCATACTACTGCACATTCTGGAGTTTGACAGAGAGATGCAGCTTTGTTACTAATACGTTCCCCTCCTCAAACAAAAGTAACAACCAAGAACTTTAATATACCTTACATCATAATAAGATGCCTTGAATCCTAAACTGGCTCTTGGAAGACGACGGGTTAATTAAAGTCTTCCTTGGTATGATTGACTTAATCTATTGAAGTGGATCCCTTTGTGCAATATGGCCCTAAATAGTTTTAAATGTAAGTAGTGATCCATCATTAACCTGATCAATAATGGTACCTCTCATAGTTTGGTTAAATTAGCAATGATACCTCCTCTAGTCTTCCCACCTCAGTCATGGAGTTTCCTATTAGAGATTGTCAGCATTTTTTTAAAAAAATTGAAATGTTGACAATTTGTTTCATGAAAAATTTTCACTGTGTTTTGAAGAGTTCTAGTTCAGGTCGATTTTTTTTTAATTTGATGCCTCCTTTGATAGTTCATTCTAATTTTTCTCAAGAATGCCACAGAATTGAGGACATTGTCTCAGATGGATTTGCTGTTATGGTCAGTTACTCAGTAGGGTGACCTGATGTCCCAATTTTATAGGGACAGTCCCGATTTTTGGGTCTTTTTCTGATATAGGCTCCTATAATTTCCCACTCCCATCCTGATTTTTCACACTTGCTGTCTGGTCACCCTTTACTCATGGAATTTATTTGCTTCATACATTTCTTTTCTAAGCCCTTTATTATTCATATTACACTTCTTATTTCTCTTGCTGTGGATCACAGCAATTAATCCTAGCCTCTCAAACAATTCTTTCTGAGATACACTACTTAACTCAGACTATGCACTTAAATAGAAAAACACTTATTCATTTCATTGAGCAAAGTCTCAAATGCACATTATTTGAGGATGAAAAGTATGTCAAGCTATCTTATTTCTGGACTTCTGTTGCTATTTCAAATACAGTAAGCGTAGTACTTTAAAATCAGGTCATGGATATTTTTTTAAAAATGCTTGGGGTTAGGAGAAAGAATGGATGAGGCTGGGATATAGGGAAAGGAATTTAATTATATGCATGCTTGTAGTTTCTATTGCCATTTAGTTCAGAGTTGGAAACTAGAAGAAGTAGTTGCCCTGTTCATAGTTCTTAAAATGCTCGCAGTTATCTACTGGCCAAGGAAAAAGAAAAAGAGAGAAAGAGAAATAGTACAACAAGAAGGGAAAGTCTAGCAGAGACTGAAAGACAGCTATTTAGTGAGTTTTACCAGGGCATCAACAATATAAGGCAAAACTGAACTGTATCACTTCACTACAGCAGCCTGTCCATTGATAATAGCATACCACCTCAGCCAGTGGAAGAAAAAGTCCTACTTCTCAATTTGTCGTATCTGCAGAAAAACAAAAAGGTGGGAGGTCTGGAAGGCTACGCAGGCATGCAGAAGCTCTCAGCTGCCAACTGAGCTAATTCTTACCATTTGTTTTCTGAACAACAGTATTAAGGCATTTGGACAATGCTCCTTGGTGGTAGAAGCCTATTTTAAAGACATTGGTTGAAATACACTGACTCCAGCTCTAGAGGAACCTGATTCTGCAATTCTTATACAGCCGAAATTCCATTGACATCCTTGGGATCCTTGCTTGTGTAAGGGCTGCTTAGGGCCAGATTTCCAATGGTATTTAGGCACTGAAAGATGCAGCTAGGCACCTAGTGGGATTTTAAAAAGCACCTATGCATTTTCAGGTGCCTAAATACCTTTGAAAATCTGGCCTTAAATCATCTATAGGAGAGGTGGGCAAACTTTTTGGCCTGAGGGCCACATCTGGGAATAGAAATTGTATGGCAGACTATGAATACTCACAAAATTGGGGTTCGGGTGTGGGAGGGGGTGAGGGCTCTGGTTGGGGGTGCAGGCTCTAGGGTGGGGCTGGGGATGAGGAGTTTGGGATGTAGGGAGGGTGCTCTGGGATGGGACTGAGGGGTTCAGAGGGCGAGAGGGGGATCAGGGCTGGGGCAGAGGTGCGGGAAGGGGTGCAGGTTCTGGCTGGGGGTGCAGGTTCTGGGGTGGGGCTGGGGATGAAAGGTTTGGGGTGCAGGAGGGTGCCCTGGGCTGGGATTGAGGGGTTCGGAGAGCAGGAGGGGGATGAGGGGTGGCGCAGGGGGTTGGGGCATGGGGAGAGGCTCAGGGGTGCAGGTTCCTAGTGGCACTTACCTCAAGCAGCTCCCGGAAGCAGTGGCATGTCCCTTCTCTGGCTCCTGCGCGGAGGTGGGGCCAGGTGGCTCTGCACACTTCCCCATCCGCAGGCACCATCCCTGCAGCTCCCATTGGAGCACTGGAGGGGGCCACTGGAGTGCATAGGAGCTGGAGCAGGGCCATGCTGTGGCTTCCGGAAACCGCATGGAGCAGCCCCCAACCCTGCACCCCGGCTAGAGTGCCGGAACGGGGCCATGCCATGGCTTCCGGGAGCTGCCCCCAACCCTGCGCCCCAGTTGCAGCGCTGGAACAAGGCCGAGCCGTGTGGTGCGGCCCCAAACTCAGCACCCCAGCTGGCGTGCTGGAGCAGGGCAAGCTCCCCAGCTGGCTTAAAACGGCTTGTGGGCCTGATCTATAGAGATATGGGGAAATAATGAGAGGTCAGGATGGAAAAATAGTGGGATTGTCCTTTGCATAATCAAGATTGAGATACTGTTGAACAACTACAAAAAAGCCAAAACCCCTCACAAAGCAGAATAACTTAATGTGAAAAGAGTGGCCATTATAAAAGATAACGTGAAAAGACTGCATAATGATCAAGTATTAAGCCTATCATATAATTTTAAATAGTGCTGTTGGTTTCTTCATTTCTCCTTTACTTCCTCTCTAGAGAATTATCAATGAGATTTGAATTGTAAATTGTCCATGCAGATCTTACTATCAGTTCCAAAGCAAGAGCTGAAATAAACATATCGGGCATATTCCTAAAGCTGGAGAGGGATGTCACTTACTCAAGAAGGTTAAATAACTACTGAGCAAATCCATTCTTCACAAAGAAAGGTGTCAGGAGAGTCTGATGTGTCTTAATTATTTCAGAAAGAGTTGTGTATTGTGAATCATTTCCAATTTTTTTTCTGAGGGTGAGAAAAAGAATGGTTCTTGCATATAGAGATCAGTATAATTTAATTAGCTTTTATGACCAGGACTCCTACGAGAAAAACCAAGTAGACTGTATTAAAATGCTGTCTTTTTCTTGAACCTTCAGCCCTTTGCTTCTCCAAGAAAACAGTAGACGAATAGAGATCTAATCTAATAAGAAGCGTAGCTGTGTACTAAGAATATGTTATGTTTTTTCTTAAGTAACCGTCTCTCTGCTGTATTTACCAAGAGACGGAGATGCATAATAAAATACAAGTTACACCTTGAATTTAGGCTCTATGCTGCACAAGCCAGTCACTTCCATGCAATCTATTTAATATTTGATGTGAAGAAGTTAAAATAAGGATAACGGATTTTCACGCTTCAAGGAATCAACTGATTGCCTGCAAAGGCCTTGAAGGAGTCCCGCTTCACACTTCTATTCCAAACCTTTGACAGGTTTCAGAGTAACAGCCGTGTTAGTCTGTATTCGCAAAAAGAAAAGGAGTACTTGTGGCACCTTAGAGACTAACCAATTTATTTGAGCATAAGTATGCATCCGATGAAGTGAGCTGTAGCTCACGAAAGCTTATGCTCAGATAAATTGGTTAGTCTCTAAGGTGCCACAGGTACTCCTTTTCTTATTCCAAACCTTGTACATACTGTTGGCTAAGCGCACATTAAGATATGCCCATGCCTAAACTGAGTAGCCACATGCTTGCTGCCCTTGTCCTTCTTCACCCCCAACCTCTTCATATTGTTTGTTAACCTTAAGTGATCATATTGTGTCTCAAATTGGACAGGAAGTTCCTTGGGGCAGGGATCATATCTATTAATCTATATCTAATATATCCAGGTCTGAATTAATATTCCTGTGGGCCCGGGGCTATTAGATTTTATGGGGCCCCTGTATACAAGTCTTTTTCCTAATTTAAAACAAAATGACCACAATTATGGCATCTGGGCTATTAATGCTATACTAAACTTGGCTTTTAATTAACATAAAGCCGTTCTGTGGTTACATTTCAGTCTTAAAACATGTAGAATATAGTAAAGTTAATTCAATATAGCCTACTTCTTCCCTTAGAACAGCAGTTTCTTTCTGGGGGGGGAGTTTGGTGCAGGAGGGGGCTCCAGGCTGGGGCAGAGCGATGGGGTGCAAAAGAAGGTGCGGGGTATGGGCTCTGGGATGGAGTTTGGTGCAGGAGAGGATTCTGACCTGGGGCAGAGGTTGGGGTGCAGGAGGGGGTGCGAGGTGCAGGCTCCAGCTGGGAGGCGCTTACAACGTCTCTGCGTGCCCCGGGCAGGAGGGGAATAGCACATCTCCCCCCCACCCCATGCCAGGGGCCGCAGAGATGTGCCAGCAGCCAGCCGCTTCTGGGAGCAGGATGGGGCCACAGCATGCAGGCAGGCAGCCTGCCTGAGCCCTTCTGTACCAGGGCCCCTTTAGCCCAGGGCCCTGGGCTGCAGCCCCAAAAGCCCTGCGTTAATCCAGCCCTGATTATATCTATATCTATCTAACATATTATTATATCTAATATATCTTTTGGAAATAGTAAAAATAAAATATATATGACAATATTTGGTGCCCACTCCTCCCCACTCACCTCTGAAGCAACATGTATTGGCTATTGCTAATGGGGGGGATACTAGTCTTGATTGACCTCAGCAAGTTTGACAAATCATACTGTCTTTTCAGTGACCAATGGTGTGTACAAATGTACTACTGTGTCCAGTAATTTCTGGGAATGTCTGATGTCATAATTCCTGCCCAGTCTTATTTATTTCAGTTGGCATATTAGACCTTTCAAACCTCCACATACTTAACTCTTGTCTATAAAATAAATATTTGTCATACAGCAGGTCACATTGTTTGGTGTTATGTTACTGTGTAAGGAAAGCACTTATGATAATACATATGCACAATGGGCTAGCAATACATTTACTATGGGAATCTTACATCTGAATGTCCCTGACTTTTGTGGGATTAAAATCTCAAAATTGATGTTCTATTAGTATGATTTTTTCCATTGAAAGTAATGCACTGAAAATATTATATTTAAGTTCTAACAGAGCTATTTAGTTACAGAACAGTCCAAAAAATCTATCAATTATGTGCTATCTGAAAAAGCAAGTATTGATCCTTAAATTATCTCCAGAAATCTCAAGTTCTCCTCTTCTTTTCTCTGGCATAAGCAGCTTCATTTGAGTATGAACAACTGTCTGCACTGTAGTGATGATGAACCCTAGCACCAATATAGTTAAGAATCTGTCAGCGATTTCACCATCAATCCTATTTGTCAGGTGTTTATAACTCACATTTGAAAATCAATTCCAGGCTTACTGACAGACAAGGGGGTTTGCTCCACCACCCTGCACATTTGTAACACGCACACAGCGTTTGGGAGAACAGACCCCAAGGTCTCAGCCCAAGGCCAGTTTTGTGTTTGAAATATTTATGGCTGAGTATCACCATCATGCTACAGGAGTGCAGAAAAAATCCCCAGCGGTGGTTCAAATGCACAAATAGTTCTTTGATATTCTAGTTAAAATTGCTTGATCTTTGTCCATATGTCTTCAAATGCAATCTGAGGCATGTAAAAAAACGTGTAGACATTTGCTGTCTATCCTGTCCAATTGCTTAATTATTAAGCCTGCTTTGTATGGTACATTTGCTCTATAACTAGTTTTGTCATTATCGAGCAAACAAAACTCCTTGCGCTTTTGTCCTACATGGTCAATAGTAGATGATGGCAACTATTATAGCTATTGGTTGAAACAGGGTCACATGGCCCTGCAACCTGAAACAGAATAATCTCAGTGTCTTGCTGTGACAGGAGACTGTGTTTGAGACCTTAAACTTTTTCTGTGCTAAGGAACAAATCCTGCTCTCTTCTCCGCAGGCTGGGCGAACATGTTGGAGAGGCAGAATTCTGACAGCCCCTGCAAGGTGTGTACACCCCCTCCAGCATGTAAAGCCTAGCTCTGTGTGTGTGTGTGTATGGGGGGCACTCTCTGCATCCGTGCCAAATACAAGGATTTGGAGGCAGGCCGGTGAACCAGTGGTGTCAGAACTCCATAATTACAGAGATCCAGCAGCTGTTTCCACTACCCAAGTGGAGACTATGGTGGGAAGCTACAGTAGCAGCCATAGAAAGAAGATTCCTTCATCCCCTGCACCTGCTAGTCACCTCAATGCTCAACCCAAGTACTCAGGTTAGGCACTGGGCAGAAGATTTGTCCCACCGTGTACATTTGGAGCACATTTCTTTGTCTTTCCGCTGATTTTAGGCCTTCTTAATCACACTACACCAAACAGACAAACAACATCCTGTGACAACCTAAATAAATGGTATATAACAATAAAAGTGAGCAAAAATACTTCTGAGGCACCAGGAGTAGCACCCACTAATATTCTGAGGAAAAATGAAATTTGAAAATGCATTTGGAACAGATAGAAACATTTCCCATTTACATATATCCAAGAACCAAAGTTGCCAGTAGTCAAATAGAATCTGATACCAGCTGAGCGTTCTATAACTCTGAGCTAAAGCTAAGTGTTCAGTTTAAGGTCAATGCAGCTAGAGAAGAGGTAAACCATTTTTTTAAAGTGATCAGTGGTTTGATGTGTTCCAGTTGGAGTCACTGGACCTTTTTTTCAGAAGTTCAGTTGAAGACATTGGGAACTGTGGATGTTCAATACCTGTAAAAATTGGGCCCATGTGTCTCAAACTGGGTACACAAAATTGAGATGCAGTATACCCCCAAGTTAATGGATACTTTACAATTTTTTGGCTTGATAACACGTATGTGTAAAGGGTAGTGAAACATATGCAAACCACAATTTCTCTTTATAGTGAGTCGGAAAGGGAGTGACAGTGGAATACAAGGCCCAAATAACTGCCAGGCATAAGTTTTCTATAACCACCTCAAATCCGTAACCACAGATATGAACACTCTCAAGTGTTGGGAAAGTTTGACTCTTGATCCACTTTGCACCTTGGGCTCATCTCTAATGTATGTATATACAGGATCATAAAGCTGCTGTTAATTTACAGCCACTGAGGATGTTGCCTATATTATCTAACTATCTTTACCCAAAGAATACACTTAGATTTTAAAAAGTGAAAGGATGAAAAGTATATTTCAGTCAAGTCCAGGTAAGCCATCCCCGGGCCCCCAAATTACACTT
This sequence comes from Eretmochelys imbricata, assembly GCF_965152235.1. Classification (NCBI taxonomy): domain Eukaryota; kingdom Metazoa; phylum Chordata; order Testudines; family Cheloniidae; genus Eretmochelys; species Eretmochelys imbricata. The sequence continues at coordinate 295,114,661 of NC_135572.1, forward strand.
CCTTTACAAAAGTTTATAAACAGGCCATAACTGTTGAACACTTGGTATATCCATCTCAATACAAGCTTATTAATTTAATTTTGCATACATCTGGGCCTGAGGGTAGGTACTGGTGACAGTCCAATACAAAAACCCAGGGGGAAATTTTCCATTTCCCTAAACCTTAGCTCTATGATAAAGATGAAGAGGAAGGGCTTAAGGGAGGTAAAACAGAGCTTCATGGACAGGCAAGTAGAAAGGGCATGGCTATTCTCTGCCAAAATTGAAATGAAAAAAAAAAATCTTACTTTGCTCCTGGAATGTGAGAGCTGGTACCTGCCCTGGGCAGAATTAGAGGGGAAATATGCAGGAAGCAGAAGGATGAAGAGGTTCCCATGACTGAGTTATGGCTGTTTGGCTCTTACTGTAGAGTCAAATATTCACATTTTAGAGCTCAGAGCCTGAGTAAACTGGCCTTGTGTAAGGGATCTTTGGGTTCAGTGGGAGGATGGACTGAACTTTATGTAGCACAGAGCACCAGTACAGTTATTACTGCAATCAATAGACTGACGTACACTCCTCCCCATGCAGGCTTGACCTCTTGAGAGTCTGCCCCTGCATGGCAGAACTAAGGCTGTTCTACTGCATTTAGGGCTTTCCCTGACCCTGGATGGGAAGGGGAGCAGGATTTGTTTCTTTATGAGCTGAGTTAATGGGAAAAGTGTTTAGGGAAGGTGGTTATTCTTTTATTGGTTAAATTAGGCTATTCTGACAGCCATGTTGGCATCCAGGATTACTGTAAGAATGAACAATAATAATTGGAGGATTGGGCCAAAAGAAATCTGATGAGGTTCAACAAGGATAAGTGCAGGGTCCTGCACTTAGGACGGAAGAATCCAGTGCACCGCTACAGACTAGGGACCGAATGGCTAGGCAGCAGTTCTGCGGAAAAGGACCTAGGGGTGACAGTGGACGAGAAGCTGGATATGAGTCAGCAGTGTGCCCTTGTTGCCAAGAAGGCCAATGGCATTTTGGGATATATAAGTAGGGGCATAGCCAGCAGATCGAGGGACGTGATCGTCCCCCTCTATTCGACATTGGTGAGGCTTCATCTGGAGTACTGTGTCCAGTTTTGGGCCCCACACTACAAGAAGGATGTGGAAAAATTGGAGAGAGTCCAGCGAAGGGCAACAAAAATGATTAGGGTTCTGGAACACAACTTATGAGGAGAGGCTGAGGGAACTGGGATTGTTTAGTCTGCAGAAGAGAAGAATGAGGGGGGATTTGATAGTTGCTTTCAACTACCTGAGAGGTGGTTCCAAAGAGGATGGTTCTAGACTATTCTCAGTGGTAGAAGATGACAGGACAAGGAGTAATGGTCTCAAGTTGCAGTGGGGGAGGTTTAGGTTGGATATTAGGAAAAACTTTTTCACTAGGAGGGTGGTGAAACACTGGAATGCGTTACCTAGGGAGGTGGTAGAATCTCCTTCCTTAGAAGTTTTTAAGGTCAGGCTTGACAAAGCCGTGACTGGGATGATTTAATTGGGGATTGGTCCTGCTTTGAGCAGGGGGTTGGACTAGATGACCTCCTGAGGTCCCTTCCAACCCTGATATTCTATGATTCTATGATTCTAATTAACATGCTTATTACAGCCTAATACAGAATTGTCTCCACATATTTCAGTCTGTCATACAATGTGCTTTTACATGCTTTACTCTGCACTAACGGTAAGACAATGAGATCCTGGGCCCTGCAAATTGTGTATAATGTTTTATTCATCCCAAACCATGTATTGCCCCGTGTATTACACCACTTACAAAATCATTTGAACTTGTACTCATTTATGCTCCGATGTGCATAGCAGTGGAAAAACGGAGCAATCAGATGTTAGTGAGGATTGTTTTATTGGTAAATGCTTTAAAATAATAAAGTCACATTTTTTCAGTCAGATATAAATGATGTTTATATTCAGGGTGTGAGTAATGAAAACCTTGAAGTCCATCTAGCACTGAAGGAAGTCAATGTGAGTTTTGCCGCTGACTTCTCTGGAAACAAGGCTGGACCTGCTGGCTGCAGTCAGCATTCTACTCAAATGTGTACCACTCTAGAAATGCTGCTCTTATGGAAGAGTCCGACATTCTATGTTGACTTAATTCCTATTTAATTCTATAAGGCTTTTCACTTCCAATGCACATGATCATTCTTATTATAAGACACATGCATATAGTTAATTTTACCAATAAGACTGAATTTACAGGAATTCTGTCATTCTGCATTTTAGTGTACCAAAAAAAGAGAGGTTCTAGGTTTAGGATATTTTGGACTCACTGATGTAAGTCCTTCTTGGAATTCACATGGGAATTCACATTGAATGAAATCCTGGCCCCACGGAAGTCAGTGGGCTCAGGGTTCCACCCATTTACATGAGTGCATGAGCCTCTACTGTGAACACTACATGTATATGTTTGTAAGTAAACAGATTTTGCTTTAACTGTGTGTCTTCCCCCGGAGGCCATCACATTATAGTGTGGTTGTCACATTAGGCCATCACATATAGCCATTTATCTAGTAGGCCATCACATTAGCCTTTTCTTTTTTAAACAAAGCATAGGAATAGCACAGATAGGTTATATGTTCTATATGACCTCAGTCTTTCCTGCTCTTTGGTGTTTAAAATCTTGAGACGTGTGAGCAGATGAACTAGGGCTATCCATGAAGCTTGGAAAATGGTGTAGATTAATAAGGAGAGCCACTTCCTACTAAGTGATTCTTGCAAAATTCTACTTCACAGTCAATTAAGGTGTATAATTTTTGTTGGACAAGTGATTAAATCTTTTCTTTTTCTGCCTCATCTGCACCATGTAAAAGAGTGGAAAACAGATTTTGTGCCTCAACTGGTCAATTTTTATGGTGATTTGCAAGGCTGTGCTATACATTGTACATTTCCTGTTCTCATGTATCCATGTTCTAGACATTTAAAATTCATAACAGACAATCTGATTTGAAAAAGGATATTGAATTCTATGCACCTCTACTGTAATGAAAGCCTTGTATACTAAAGCGAATAATAGAGGGTTCTGAAAGAGATCTTTGAAACTTAATCTTTACCTGAAGCCCTGTGTAGTACATTTCCTTCCAAAGCTATGCACTTATCAGAGCAACCATTTATTTTCAGCATGTGTCATTGGAAAATAAATTATTCAGTGTTGTTAGATTACCTATAAATGACACCAATCAATTAATACCACAGCCACGAGTCTTGCAGGATTTTGTCAGAGGCCAGGATGATAAAGCTCTTAACTGTCCACATTTCCTAGTAAGGAGGATTATGATAATGTCAGTTTATTTTTATAGAATTTTTAATTGACGAGTAATTTCTCCAAACTGGCTGCATTAAACATTGGGCATAGGCAGAACTAAGCTCTTTAACAAAAACATGATAGAAGCAAAGCCTCCCCCCTTCATGCAAACCCCGCCTTTTGAATGTAGGCAGATAGCAATAATCAGAGTTTGGGGCTGTTGGCTGCAGTAGTTTTCCATATAGAAGCACTAGCCTTTACATATTGAAATAAATCATTGTCTTCACTCCTCTTTTTGTTCTTTATTGACATTTCATCTGCACATTAACCATTCACAGTATTTTGGTAAACTCTACTTAGAAGGCCACAGGAAACACATTTGGTAAGTATAGAACAAGGAGCCAGATATTATCCCTGCCTGCAATTCCACAAACACATTCATTTACTTTTCTTGATTAAAAAAAAATGTAATGATTTTATCTTTGATTGGGAGCAATATCACACACATGTCATGCCGAGCCACGGCTAAGAGCAATTTTGAAAAACGGACTGAAATTTGACAGAGCTGATTTGGAGTTTGGCATCACATTTTAAAAGACAAAGCATCAGAATGATGGATAAACTGAGGTTAGCATGCACGAGGCATGTATGTTTTAAGGATAGTGCTTAATTCTTTCATATAGGTTTGGACATCTTGCTCTAACATTTGGATTTTTACATTTGTATCTTTTCTTTAGCCCCATTTCCCCAGGCCAGGCTGTTCAGATTCCACTGAATTCACTTAGAGAGCTCTGAACAATGTCCCCAAGACCTATTTAAAACACAGTGTATATTGACGTAGTATTGATTCATACAGGGTGAAAATAGCATCTGAATTGTAGTCATAGCAGGGGTGACAATGATGAGTTTTATCGCAGCTGGTGGTTATTGTTCAGCAGATATGAAATCTTATATCAATAATAGCCATCCTGTAGAGACTGTTGAATAAGAACACAAATTATCTTTACATTATAAGTTTCCTCTATTCCCTGTCTTTCACTATGCCAAGAAAATATAGTTACTGATGCAGAGAGTTTCAGTTTGCTATGTCCTGCCAGTACTGGTCTCAGTATAGCATTATTTTTCTCTCTCAAAACAGTGATAATTCTCACACAAGGCCATATTAACACATAAGCACTAGAGATCCATGCCTTGGGCTCCAACTTTTGGAGTCATGTGATTACATCAGAATCTCATCCCTCATTTAAAAAAAAAAAGTATATTTCTAGCACTCGTTATTGGGAAAGAGAAGCTTGAAAATGTGACTCGTGTAAGCAGTGCAGTAGTGTCTGCAGACAATCGGAAACAATAGCTCTGAGAGGTGTGAAATGGCCTCGTCACCTCAGTACAGTGTTAACCCTGCCCCATTTCAAATGAAGATTGTGTGTGGGAAGAGGAGAAGAGTGCAGTGGGCCATGCCCACGCATCCAAGCACATACCCCACAACAAGGATGTGAGTACTAGGCTCCAGCTGATGCCCCCAGACCCTCTGGTGAGGAAAGAGGGCACCTACTACTGTTGATAGTGGGGTGGGGTGTGGGGGGCTTATTGCCTCTGCCTGTCTGGAAGGATAGAAGGTTCCCTACTATTGCCGCTCTGAGTGGGGGTGGGTGTCACAGTGTAGGGGAGGGCAGCAGAGCAGGGCCATGGGAGATGGAAATCCATTTCCTGGTTTGTGTAGGGCACCAGTTACCTTAATCCAGCCTTGCTCATAAACAATGCACAGGTGTGTTTTCAGGATCCAAGGTACCAACATTTCTAGTCCTCCCTAATCCCCTTTCGGCAACCAGATGGGGATGACTGAGAAATCTTTTTGTGGATTCATAGTACTATTTAACCCACCCCACCCCAGCCCCAGATCTAGAGTTCCTATCCCTCCCCTTGCAGCTACACCAGGCAATGAAGAAATGAATATCACAATATCAATTAAGCATTAACTGGCTCTGTGGATACTGGAGCATAAGGCTAAGCCTTTAATTAAATGAAAAACCAATAATCGTAAGTAGCAAACAACTTGCTTTCCTTAATGCTGATGTAGGAATAACAGTTCCAAACAGTGACTAACAAAACTAGAACCATATTTTAAACATTCATCCTGTAGATCTCTATATAGTCTCATATTTGTAATAAAAAGACGTACTTTATAAGTGAGGTGCAGCGGGAGCGTTCTGTGGGAAAGGCTGTTGTTTATATCAGTCTGCAAATACCTGCTGAATCTGATAGATTATCTAAATTCAATAGGCTAAGCTAGTCACATGTGACCCCTTTCTCTAGTCCAGCATCTCAAACCAAAAGAAAAAAGGAAGGAAGCTGCTTCAGGCAAGTAGACGACTTGTGGGTGGGTGGGGGAAGGTTATAATAAATGTTCACGGGAAGCAAGTGCCAATAAGAGCTTTGCGTGCGTGTAAGGACTTCATGTTCTCGACTTGTGTAAGCAAATGAGGGAAACTGATGCACTGACTGGTCAGGTGACTTGCCCACACAGCAGCTCCTGAGAGAAAAGGAAACAGAAGTCATTAGTCCAGTCACCCAGGACCCTGGTATATCACTAGACATCTTTTATATTAGAGAGAGACAAGATGTGTGAGGATCTTGGCAAGGTGGAACAGATTGCAAAACATAAGTAGCTAAACAATCTGTTCCACCTTGCATTTAGCTGTGACATTCTGAGTAAGTCTCCCAGACCTGAAGAAGAGTTCTGGGTATGTCGCTCGAAAGCTTGTCTCTCTCACCAATGGAAGTTGGTCTGATACAAGATATTACCTCACCCACCTTGTCGTGCTAATATCCTAGGTCTGACACAGCAACACTGCACACATCTTTTCTTGTAGGCACAGGGCAGTCCCATTGACTCAGATGGAGTAGTCCGACTGCAACCAAGAGCAGAATTTATCCTGAAATACCTATTGTTAAAGACTACTATAATGTTCAACTGCTGTAAGAAAATGGTGCACCATTTACTTGTATTTGGCTCAGTTCTCTCTATGGAAAATAAAGTAACACTTGCCAAGATCCTGTACAGCATACCATACGTATCCTTTTAGTATGCAGTAGCACATATATGATCATTTTTTTTCCTCATAATGTTTGTAGGATCCTCTTCTTACTTTATCCTTAAGTGATGTGTCTCAGTGTTTAGAAAGTCACTGGTGTATCATAACTGCAGTTCTCTCGGGCATGCCATGATCTGCACTGGCAACTAGCTTGCCAACTTAGAATCATAGAATCATAGAATATCAGGGTTGGAAGGGACCTCAGGAGGTCATCTAGTCCAACCCCTGCTCAAAGCAGGACCAATCCCCAATTAACTCATCCCAGCCAGGGCTTTGTCAAGCCTGACGTTAAAAACTTCTAAGGAAGGAGATTCTACCACCTCCCTAGGTAACGCATTCCAGTATTTCACCACCCTCCTAGTGAAAAAGTTTTTCCTAATATCCAACCTAAACCTCCCCCACTGCAACTTGAGACCATTACTCCTTGTCCTGTCCTCTTCTACCACTGAGAATAGTCTAGAACCATCCTCTTTGGAACCACCTCTCAGGTAGTTGAAAGCAACTATCAAATCCCCCCTCATTCTTCTCTTCTGCAGACTAAACAATCCCAGTTCCCTCAGCCTCTCCTCATAAGTCATGTGTTCCAGACCCCTAATAATTTTTGTTGCCCTTCGCTGGACTCTCTCCAATTTATCCACATCCTTCTTGTAGTGTGGGGCCCAAAACTGGACACAGTACTCCAGATGAGGCCTCACCAATGTCGAATAGAGGGGGACCATCGCTTCCCTCGATCTGCTGGCTATGCCCCTACTTATACATCCCAAAATGCCATTGGCCTTCTTGGCAACAAGGGCACACTGCTGACTCATATCCAGCTTCTTGTCCACGGTCACCCCTAGGTCCTTTTCCGCAGAACTGCTGCCTAGCCATTCGGTCCCTAGTCTGTAGCTGTGCAACTTCTTTGCATGTGCTCTAACTAACAAAATATTTAACTGGTACAAATGAAATATTAGTGGTTCCCCGGGTGTTCAGGAAACTGAACTGCTTTACTAGACCATCATAGGAATACCTCTTGTCTGAGCTAGTCAAAAACAGACTGAAAAAGCAAACAGGGGCATTGCTAAAAAATGTCACCAAAATCTGCCATTTTTTGTCAACATTTTGAAAAAATTTCCATTGAAATTTAAGCCAATTCTCCATGGAGCATTTACTTGCAGTAAATCAGTTATATTCTTCGAATGGCAACGTGCGATTGAATGATTCTGAAATAGGTACAAGTGCTGTGTTATGCCCATGACCTCACCCCACACCCCCAGCAATATTTACCATCTCATTGTTTGGCAACAGCAAAGATGTCAAGGGCAGCTGGAGTAGAGCATAATCAGTCAGGACGATCTTGTAGCTTCTTTTCTTGTTTTTGAATGGTACTTAGACGCTTATGATAAGAGGAAAAGTGTAGGGTAGGGGTTTGAAAAGAAAATGCCTGCTGACATGCTGAGGGTGCTTCATACTCAAGTGGTAGGGAAGAAGAGCAAAGAAGTGTGATGAAAAGTAGAGCACACACATGGCTAAAGGGGGGTTTGTTCCACTGCATGGATGGAGGAGGTGTGAGTGAAACATCATTGAAATATCCCCTGAAAGCGTCCACCTCCCCTTCTCTTATGAAAGTATTACAGTAATTGAAAAATCCCTACAAGGGGGCAAGAGGAAATGTTTTGTACAGAGAACAATGCGGCTTGCTATATTTCTATAATGAATGTGGATGTGCTATCGGAGGCATGGTCTTTGGAAAGAGTGCTCTGGCCATTGAACAATAGAGAAATTATTTCACTGAACATCTCTACAGTTTCCTATGGAAGATGCAACCCTTTGTATTTTTATGCATTTTCTTGGTTCTTATTTTCTTGGCAAATAACTGTACACTTCAATTTACTTGAGCTTGAAGATTTACTTTGAGCACATCAAAATAGAACTGCAAATGAAGACAAAGAAGCAAGGGCCTGATTTTTCAACACCACTTTTATGCTGGTATGACTGCATCAAAGCCAGTGGAGTTACACTGGTATAAACTGATACAAGAGAATAGAGAATCCGGCCCATTTTCTTTATTTTTAAAAAAAAAAAGAGAGAGAGAAGTGGGATTTTTGGTCAGGACCACCTGCGAAAGCTTGCACAGCGGCGATGCCTAGCACACTTTACATGGAGAGAGAACATTAGTCTCCAGTGCTGTTTATCCACCACCTGTAGCAAGTGCTAAATTCACCTAACTGACTTCAACAGAGGCCAGTATGTGAAGGGTTGATAGCTCAAGCTCACTTTTGAAAAGCAATATTTGTTTTTATTTAATGTTTGACAAACATGTTTTCTCTGTGAGCCTAAGGGGATGTAATGAGGACACCCGGTAAAAACTGGAATTTTTATGTAATATGTGGTAGAGTCAGCTAGAGATTTCAGTATGCATACCCCTCACCTGCCTCACCCTGCTATAGGCTCCTCTCAGACATCAATCCTCCTTTCAACACCTGTAAATAATATACTAGGCATACTTTAAATGGCCTTAGGAAGCATTTTTATATTAAACTACAACAAATGTAGCAACAGGTGTATGAAACCCATCCAAAGTATCTTTCAGACGTCAGGTTAAATCCTGTTCCTTTTACTCATGCAAATCCCATTGTCTTCAATGGGTTTACTTGTCTAAACATGGCAAACGCGATTTGGCCCATTGCATGAGCCTAATGTTGCAATATGCTTCATATTTGCTTCATTCTGCCAAAGGCACTTTAAGAAACCTTTTATATGTCTAGTTAGTAAAACTCCACACAGCAACAGAAAAGATAACCAATCAATTAAATGTGAAGACTGTCTTTGTCCTTCATCAGTTGATTCAGTCCAGTCATACATCATCTGATTCTAATGGTATTACCGCCAGTCTTTAATAAACTCTACATGTCACCAAGGTTAAATTTCTTATTCACGTACCTTGTATCCTATCTGTAGTAAAGGAAGAGTGTCAGAAGTTCTGGGAGTCAGGATAAAAGTTTGAGTACACATTATACATCTTAGAGATGATGAGCTGGGCAGACTATTTGGACTTGTTTCTGCTTTCTAAATCATGCAGGTGCTCAGATTCTCTGGTCTAAGAACCTGAATATAATACAGTACATCCTGTGCTGTGTTGTGAAGTTGCAGTGTTTTCTCCCTCTGGGCATCAATTTATTTCCCAAAACTCATTGAGCAGTCATCAGATAATTACAGCTGGGTGAATGCAGCAAAAATGTTTTCCACAAGAATTCACTCTAATTTAAACATGAATTTCCTCTATGTTCATGCTTCTGTTGTGTTTGGTTTCCCCAAGAAACTTGAGGGATGGAGTTTTACATCCTCAACCATTTGAAAAGACTAAGTTTTAAGCGTGCACGCTGGAATGTTTGTGGAAAGCAAAAGTGCCAGGTCATGATGACAAAGTTGTGCTGGTGCTGACATTACAGTATTCCTTTGCATCTGCCTGGGGCCAAAGTGGTCTGTCTGTCAGAAACGTGTTTCCGTTCTCTGCTGGCATCACTATTTCTTCCTTATGTTCTGGTGTTCAATAAAAAGCACTTGTATATTTTATATAGGACACTGTTTATCGCAGTAAGGGTATAACATTTCTCAAACTCCTTGCCAAACTAGCAATTAATTGAGCCAGGCAGGGGCCTGGAACTTGGACAAAACAGAACATTATGAGAACATAAGTAGATGAAGAACAAATAATTTATGAGACAAGGTGATCTGATATGCTTGTGATTCTAGCTTGCAAGAGGCACCCCAAACGGTTATTCACCTTAGGTCTCAGCAATATTTCAACAAACCATGCTAGGAACAATCATGTTGGAAAATGGTTGTCAAGTCCGGCAAAACTTGCTGCATTAGCTCCCCCATGACTCCTATGACAGTTGCTAGCATGACTGCATCATTTCCCCCCGTGCACTGTGGACAGGTTTTTTTTGTTTTTTAAAAAGCCACCTTGATAATCCAAAAGTGATGCTATATACAGTACTGTTCTTATTTACAGCAGTAGAGAGTGCATATACAGCCTTGCACAATCGCAACATTCTGTAACGGTTTGAAAATGGTTCCAAGTGGTGGTTACAAACTATCGTGTGGACGGAGCCTCAAAGAGCTTATAACAAGTTCACAAGGAGTTTTATGATGAAGTATTATCTTGTTTTATTTTGCTTTTGCATAGGGCCAGTTCTGGAGGCTGCTTAGGTGGCAGCGGCAGGGCCTATCACTATGGCAACACTGCCTTTCTGCGGCAGAAGGAGAAAGCCGAGGATAATCCACACAGCAGATGACACATTTCTGATGGGGAACCCGAGACGCTAAGTTCTTCTGGGCAGGGGACATGTGTTATATTTATGCAGGGCTTAGTGCTGAGGCCGGAGCCTCCGGGTAATACAAATAAAATAACCACGTAGGACGGTGATGGGGTAGTGAAGTGGACAACTGACCCACAAATTGCCACAAGCACAAACCTATCCATGCTCAGTGTAGGACTCAAACGTTTTCACATGGGTGAAGTGCTTTGGTGTAATGTTTACTCTCCAGGACAGGGCTCATAGTATGCAACTGGATAGTACAGAAGTCTTATGGGCCTGTTTCTCCACTGCCTTGCCTAGTCATTCAGGGTTTGATCCCGCACTACTCTAGTTTAGAGGTGTTTTGCTATTGCCTTCACTGGGAGCAGTATCATGCCCTTTCCTGTGCAAAGCAAGTGTGGAGAGGGTAGATAACGCTATTATTCTGATGAGGTAGTGTTTTGCAGCCATGGCCACAGGTGTAAGTGACAATCCAAGGTACAAGGCCGTGGAGAAGCAGGACATCGATGTTTTATTTGCAATATACAGGAATAGAAGGCTAACCCACCATTCTTTTCATGGAACAGCAAAATATGCTGCCTAAAGTAGCTCACAGTCTGTGGTGATGGTTGCCCTGAAAGTGTGATCAATACAAAGTCAGCTGCAAAGATCTAAATTAGTCAAACCAGGCATAATTCCAGACTCTCTAGACCGCATGCAGCTCCTGCACATAGTAAATAGACACACTGCCTGCGATAAAATATAATTAATAGGAGTTAAATTTCCATGTCGCGCTTCTGTTCAAAACATGCTACAATAAGCAATTTTGCGCCACAGTTCAGACCTGTCCTTGGAGATTTTATAGAAGAAATTGTAATTACATGCTCATTGCAGTGAACCTTGATGAGACAATGGTGACAGTCCAGTATATTCCTTCCATTTAGAGTGTATTCCTTTTATTCTGAAAATATAAATAAAACCACAGATGCAGCTGTATGTAATAAATGTACTGATCTGTTATTTGGCATGATTGCTATATTCCCTTGCCTCCTAGTTTGCCTCCAGATCTTTCAAACTGAAATACAGTGGGAAGCTGTTCACCAGAGAATGGAAATAAAATATTTCCCAATGCATTCATCGTACTTAAAGAGTTCTCAAAATATTTGCACGTTCAAGGAATTCTTTTTAGCTTGCAGTTATCCTGTAACAAAATATTATCCAAGTTATGAAATCCTTAGTCTTTATTCAGGCAGATTCCCATTTACCACATTGCAAGTTGTCCCAATAAGCACAGAGTTAAAACTTGAGCCTAGATTGTTATGGTGCAATTGAAATCACGCGGGACTACTTTCATAGTAAAATATCTGTGAGTAAGGTCTTTAATAAGGAATTAGTTGTTCGGTTTTAAGTGTTTTGCCCATGATAAACTACCCAACCACGGAAAGATTAAAATGTACTGGAAGATTGTGTATGTAATTCAAACTTCAGAAACAAATAATTAGAACAAAAGGATCAAAATTCACCAATTATCCCAATTTTAAATATGTAGAGATATACATAGAATACCAACTCCTATACACTTCTGCTTCTCCCTTTAAAATGTTTAAATCTCAGTTGAATTACTAACAGACCTGATAAAACAATTTTATTTAGTATAAGTCAGGGTTCCGTCAACATTAGCCACAATTACCAAAAAAAAAAAGACATTTCAATTTTCAGCTGGACAGATGGGCAAAAGGTGTGTACATGTTTGGTTTCTGCTTCTTGTTAAAAATCCACTTTCTTTGTTTCACAGCACGGTCACAAGTGAAAGATCTTGGTGCTACAAACATATGTGTGTATGCAGACAAGCTGTGGCCCACAAAGATTAAACCTTGGTGTTATGGTGAGAGCATGGCAGTATGAATGGAAGAAATATATTTCCTTTAAAAATAATTTTAAAAATCCCTTATTTAAGCAACCTCCTAAAAAACCAAAACCACAATACTACAGTAATCACCCAAAACATTTCAGTATTGCTACAGAGAGTTGCTGTATTCTGGATCTTTATTGTACTACAAACTTTAAAGGCCAATTCTGCTCTTGATAGCAGGTAGAAATATATTAAAAAAATGTAAAAAGTCATTTGTGTATAGATTATTACTTGGGGCAGCATTCTAAGAAGGAGAGTTTTACCTTAGTTCTAACTATAATCCTATGAAAGGTAAATTCCAATTTAGTCATATGCTATAATAAAAATAAAAAATGCTATAACAAAACTAAAGAGGACCTGATTTTGTGTGCGAGCCTGGATTCACACGTGTGTGTGACGAGCCTGCATTCACACAGGTTCCATTGGGCCAGATTTTCCGGCATGGTGAGTTGTGTGTGTGTGGGGGCGGGGGCGCATCAAAAAGCCAATTGCAGACTGAAGGCTGCTCTACATTCCATCAGCTGGTATCTGTCCCAAAGGATCATCCACCAGCTGAGGACTGGAGCACAATGCACTTTGGTCACATCCTTCCCAGTCCCTTCTCACCCTCTATACTGGGTTATGCGTGTATGAGTAGAAGTCAGCTCCCTGGGCTCTCCTTCCACTAGGTAATTCCACACACCATGGAAATTACAATCAGGGGAGAAGAAGCCAGTTGACTCCTCCTTTGTGCCACTAGAATGACACAGAGCAGGGGAGAAAATCTACACTATCATGTTCCACAGAATTACTCTGTATTCACACTGGTCTAAGTGAGAGGCACAGTTTTTAAAAAGCCTTTTGAAAGAGGACAAAGAATATAATCTCATTTGTTAAGGTTAAAGAACAAATACATTTTCCTTCCAATTAGTTTGACACAATGGCCTTTGCCAGCTGTGTCCAGATTGTACCTTGTAGCTGTAACTTTTTAAAAATTATGAATAAAGAAGGGCCTGAACCAACCCCCAAATTCCAGCTCTGAATGTCAATCGTGGGTTGGGTCTGAGTTCACAATGTGCGCGTCTCTCAACAATGGGCCAAATCCAAAACACCCAAATTTTGATTCAGATTCTGACCTGATGGCAACATCATAGCAAATCTGGACAAACTCTGCTGAGGTCAATGGAGCTACTCCAGAGTCACACACCCATGTAACTGAGAGAACAATTTAGCCTGTAGAATTTGATTCTGGTTCCAGTTTGGATCAGGAGTTTTGACTCAGGTCCATGTTTAATTTTTAAGACTTGAATTTTGTTCGATTTCCACCATTAAAGAAAGTCTTCAAAGTAATGTTTTTCCAGGCCCCTAAACTTATCTAATAAGGTAGCAGCATGTTGGTCTGCTAAGTAACTAATTCGGGAAGTTCTTTCTTTCTGTCATTGTTGTTTCAAGGTTTTAAATCATTAGAACAACACTGCTCTGCAGAACAGCAGCAGATGAAAAAGTAGCTGTCGTAAGCTAGGGCCGGTCTGATCTTTACATATGCATTAGTAACTGTGGTGGGTGAGGGAGAGAATAATATGTGGGAAGGGAATTAATTGGAGGTCAGCACAAAACAGACTTACATAAATGATATGATGCACACAAGTTGTCTTAAGAAATTAAAGATACTTGGGTAGGGAGGAGAGCTTTAATTGGACTTGACCTTGTAACATTCCCTTATGTTCCTGGGTGGGCTGGCTGGTCTATTTAAAAATGCCTGGTTCACAATAACCCCACCCAGTGTTTGGAGATGCTTCTCAGTACAAAACAAATGAGCATTTGAATACTGCTCCAGCATCTTAGCAGTTAATGGAAACAATAAGTACAGCTGTGTCATGTAGCACCTCGGAGATCCTTATCATGAAATGTTTTGACATTAGAAAATATTTTCATTAAGGAAAATAATACCAATAAAAACAACGCCTGCTACTAAAGCAACAGCTTTCCAATTGCCTATCTGCATGTATTTTTAGAAGAAACAAAACCTGAAATACAATAGTATCCACTAAACAGGGCAGTTTTTACACAAAGATTTGATTAAAGTTAATCGTAAACATGTGTCAAAACAAAAACCCTATCAATAATAGATCAGCCATTTTGTCTAATAGATCAGGAAGCCTGCACAAAGAAATACGGGATACACTCACTGTGCTGCTGATTTTCTGAACAGCTGAGGTTTTGGTGGGGGTGAGGGGTGTATAAAAGGGAGTGGAACTGGGACAGGCATAAGCTGATTTTTCGAGAAGGGCGAGGATTGTGGTTTTAAGGCCCTAGCTGCAGTACTAGGAATCCCTCAGCCAGAGTTTCTCCTGGGGCTCTAGGAGAGGCGTATGCAGGAACATGAACTCCAACCTCCATTAAAAAGGTACGGAGTATTGGATGTTTTAAATTCAAGCTGATTTGATTTGGCAAAAAGGTCATGTCACATGGTATGTTTCTCTTTCCCGATTGGCTGGCTGATTAACTGTAAGCCAGATTTCCAACATAAGTATTTGTAGTTACCAATTAAAAAATGGCTGGGGTGATTTTTCAACATTAGCTTAAAATATGTTGCTTCATGAAGGTGTGGCACAAGATCCACCCCCTACTATTATTAACTTCTGCAAGGCACAATTCTCTTAGCTCATCTGGAAATGCTGCTTCCTGTGGGTTAACGGGATCTTGATTCTAGACGTATTACAAACCCAGCATATCTAACCACAGATTAGGGGAGACCCTGCTGATTTAGTGGTGAAGTCCTTTCACAATGTTTAGCTGTTGCAAAATTCACTAAGCAGAATTTTCTACAATCATCAAGGTCCGGGTATAGCTTGTGTGGGCATATCATGTGCTCAGAAGCGATACGCACAATAAATCAGTACTAATTAACAGTCATCGAAATCAAAACTGCAGTTGAATAAGATGTTTACTTTCTGTCTATCCAAGTACTTATATCAGGGGTTTTCAAAAGTTTCCATTAAATCTTTTTTTGATGGAAAACTGGGTTTTGTTTAAATGAAAATTCTCATGGACATTATCAGCTTTCTGTGACCAAAAATAAATAAATAGATAAATAAAAATAAAAATAAAAATCAATGAATCAAAACCAAGAACCAATACCCACCCAAAAATGTCACTTCTGGGCCAAAAAACAGGAAGGTTTTTGGTTCTTTGGCAAAAACTCAGGTTTCACTGAGAAACCTCCGTCCCACCCTTCCATTTTCTGACCAAATCTAACTTACATAGCTCTCATCACTACAACATCTAGAACATAGCATCACTTCCAGGAAACCAAACCAAATTCACATTTGACACAAATGACTCAGGATCTTGCATAAGAGTAATTTACAAAGGCAATAAAGCATGCATCAATTCTGGTAGTTGTGTTCCAAGTATTACAAAAGTTCCTTTCTGATCTTATGTATCCTGCAACCTCAGACTCCTCTTTAAAATCCCTCTACAAGTCTGCTGCAGTTTCCACGGTATGCATCTGATGAAGTGAGCTGTAGCTCACGAAAGCTCATGCTCAAATAAATTGGTTAGTCTCTAAGGTGCCACAAGTCCTCCTTTTCTTTTCACTTTTTACAGTCAGCTTTGTGTTGCTAATCTCCACCCTGGCTTTCATTGTGCATGCTGTCCAGAAACCTTATTCCACACAATTTGATGCATTAAAAAAATCTGAAGAGGAAACAAGATATGGCCATATCATTAAGTCTGGCAGTTCACTATTGCAGTCCTTTCAACTTAGCCATTTCTTTATTGTTCGCTTGTCCTGTTAAATCTCATTTAACTTGTAGGTTTCTTAGAACATGGACCTGTCATTTTCTGTATCTTTAAAGTGCCTTCCACACCCACACAGCCGTATAAATAATAATAATTTGTTACAAAACCTTAAATTGAAATTGTATTAATGAACTAGAATATATTTCTATAACTTAAAAAAAATGCTCTACAATAGCCAGGTAGGTCCCTTTTAATGTGTCTTAAAAAGAGTGCAATAAGCTTGGCCAACAGAAGCTATGAAGTGTCCAACCCCATAATCGCAAACTAATTTCTAAAGTGACAAGTTAGATACTGTTCATGCAGAGACTGCCTTACACAGTTAGCCATAAATTGCACAAAGCTTCAGACACTTCCCTGAGGAAAGGAAATATTAACCAGGGTGTAAAACTATCCTTGCTCTTTTTGAAAAGTGCCTTCGGATCTTGAACATCTATCTGGACAGTTACCTTCCAGTTTAACATCACATTCAAAGGGCACTACCTCTGTGAGATTAGCACTTCCCAGAACTGCAGTGTAGTATCAGTGCAGGCTTGGATTCCAAGTTCTGGTGAGAGACTTAAATTTACAACCCTTGTGGCCTAAAGGCAAAGTTTTACCAAATGAGGCGTACTGACATGACCAGAGGGGATATAATAGAGCCAGAGGGGCCAACAATCCTAATTTTTATGGCGCAGCCCCAGATGTCCACATCATTGGAACAGGAGACAGAAAAATTTACTTGTTTTAATGATTTAGCTACAGAGGAATAGAATAGAAGCTTGATTGTAGCAGTGTTTTGGTTTTTTTTTGGAGGGAGGAAGTCGTACTTTAGTTCAGAACAAATTACTCTTTTTCTATTTGTCTAGTAAGGATTTTTTTTTTCCAAAATAGAGTGGGATCCCAAAATGAGTCTAGCTTGATGACTTTGTGAGTGATCTTTTTTGACTTACTGGATATCAGCTGTTCAGCGGTGCATTAAGTGTTGAAACATTGACACATGAAACATTCCATACTGTATCAGGTTCATGCCACCTAGTGGTGATAGTACATACAGTAGAACCTCAAAGTTACGAACACCTCTGGAATGGAGGTTGTTTGTAACTCTAACTCTGAATATACATTGTAAACTTTTGAAAGAACAATCACAACTGAACATTGACTTAATACAGCTTTGAAACTTTACTATGCTGAAGAAAAAGGCTACTTTTAACCATCTTAATTTAAATTAAATAATTTTTCTAATGTCAAAACATTTCATGATAAGGAATAAATACTTGTTATGTTATTAGTCCATGCCTACCCTGCACATGACAATTTTGTCTTTCACCCTCAGACATCATATGAATCCTTAGATTACTGAGGACTAGTGTAGTGGTCCTCAGTAGAAAGAACTGAAGGCAAGTACAAGCATTTGTAAACAGACCTGCCCATTACAGCCTGATCTGTATTCCCATCTTGGGCTGCTGAAGCCATCAGCAACCAAGGTAAGAAGGAGAAAGAGAAAAAAAAATCAGTGCTCTAAGCGTGCAATTCTCATTCCTGTTGCCCACATCTCCAGTATTCCATAGGTGCCCAAGCTGCAATGTAACCCGCAATCCTCCCAGTGTTCTTTTGAAGCAAATATTTGCACTGTAAAAAAGATAAACAAAAGAAATAACATTTTTCAATTCACCTCATACAAGTACTGTAGTGCAATCTCTTTATCATGAAAGTGCAACTTACAAATGTAGAATTATTATAAATATTTTTACGTAACTGCACTCAAAAACAAACAATGTAAACCTTTAGAGCCTACAAGTTGAAGCATGAAGGAGCATTTGAATGTTTAGCATATCTGGCATGTAAATACCTTGCAACACTGGCTACAACAGTGCCATACGAATGCCTGTTCTCACTTTCAGGTTCTCACTTTTACTTATTGTAAATAAGAATTGGGCAGCATTATCTCCCATAAATGTAAACAAACTTGTTTGTTTTCATGATTGGCTGAACAAGAAGGAGCACTGAGCGATCTTGTCTGAGGTGAATTGAAAAACACTATTTCTTTCATTTATTTTTTTACAGTGCAAATATTTGTCATAAAAACAAAACAAGCACTGTACACTTTGTTTTGTGTTGTAATTGAAATCAGTATATCTGAAAATGTAGAAAAACATCCAAAAATATCTATAATCAATTTAAACTGGTATTCTGTTATTGTTTAACAGTGTGATTAAAACGGATTAATCACAACTATTTTTTAATCTAGTTAATTTGTTTTGCATTAATCGGGTGCATTAACTGCGATTAATTGACAGCTCTAATATAAAACAGGCTCCAACCCCTGACACTTACAGAAAGTGTTAAAAACAAGTACAACTAGAAAGGCGGGAGCCGCAAAAACTGACTGTGGAAGAGCTGTTGTATTAGCATCGGTCTGTTCGGTCCTTATCAGTATGTTTTGGTGTTATATTCAGAACACAGGCAGCATATTACTTACAGAAACTGGAGGAACCATTTGTTTTGGCTAAGTTGAGTCTCTTGGTGCTCTGCAACAAACTGTAGAGCCTCTCACTTAGTTTCTTGGGGTGATGGGAGGTGGGCAAGATGCTGCTGTGAGTGGCGAAAAACAAAATACTAACTCCCAAAGTGTTTTGCCAAACCTCAACGGGGACAGCTGCACAGAGCCTGCCAGACACAGTGTCTGTACAAAGTAGAGACAGAAAGAGGAAGAGACACCAGGAATATTGGTTACAAAGCTTGTAGTATAAAGATTTTACATCAGAATAGCATAGATAGGGTTGCCATCTTAAAGATTAATCTTTAATTAAAGATTATATTATGTGAGGAAACCTCCAGGAATACATCCAATCAAAACTGGCAACCCTAAGTGGAGACCAAGCCTCAGTATTTTGTTTTCTGTGTCCCAACCCTGTGGAGACCTGCCCACAGCTGCATCTAGTGTTCTAGCCTCCTTCTCAAGGGGGAGTAAGTATTGTTTTATACTGCATGCTCCCTGCACTGCTCCCTGGAATGAAGCATCAGAGCAGTCATGACAGGTGCTGGTCAAATAACTGATTTGTCAGATCGCTGGCAGTTCCAAAGATATAAAACTATCTATTGGGTTTTGGTGAACATGAAACTGAAGTTTTTCAGTGAATCAAGAAGCTGGAAAACATTTGTTTTGGGTTGAACAAAACATGTTGGACCCCAAACAGAACATTTTAGGCTTTTATTTATTCATTAATAAAAGAAAGTGAAATTTTGGACTATATTCACAAAAGCAAGGAGATGGGGGCAAGAAGCCCTTTTACCCCATAGCCTAGGGTACTTACCTGTGACATGGGAGACTCACATTTTAATCCCTACACTAGAGCAGAGACTTGAACATGGGTCTCCCGTGAGTGGCCTAACCTCCAGGCTATTGGATGTTCTAGGACAAGGCTCTCTTCATCTCTCTTGCTGACCCCCAGGTTCCAGTCACTGCTCCAGTGATTTTTCAAGTATTTCAATGAAAAGTGGAACAACTTCAACAAAAGAGACTGACCCATCCAGCCCACAATACACTACAGCACAGGGGTTAGGGCACTCACGTAGCACCGGGGAGACCCAAGTTCAAATCAGGCAGAGTGGGGTCTTGAACGCTAGCCCCCTACATCCCAAATGAGTGTTAGAACTGGGGTGATCACAAAATCATTGGTGGTAGCATGATACCTAAGTCCTCTTGTGAATCTAGGTCAAAAACTGCTCAGGCAATAGTATTTGGCAAATTAGCGTCTAATTCTTTAATACTTTTGTTCAACCCAAAACTGCATTTTCTTTTTCAGCCAATGCATTAGCTGTCTGGAAACTTTTTCACACATGCACACGTGCACATGCCCGCACACACACACAAAACAAAGTTGTTTAGCTATGATACTTTAAAGTATCCAATCCCCCTGGGGCGTCCCCCCCACCACCGCTTCAGCTGCATCTTGTGTTCCAGCTTCCTTCTCAAGGGGAAGTAAGTATTGTTTTATATTGCATGCTCCCTGCACTGCTCTATTGCCCAAGGCCGAATAATTGATACCCTCCACCCCCTCTGCCCCTGCCCCCCCCACTCCACCCCTTCCATGAGGCCCCATCCCTGCCCCACTTCTTCCCACCCCTTCCCAGCCCCCAATCCAACCCCTTCCACAAAGTCCCCACCCCAACTCCACCCCCTCCCTGCCCCTATTCCAACCCCTTCCCCAAATCCCCGCCTCTGCCCCGCCTCCTCCCCTGAGCACGCAGCTCCCCGCTCCTGCCCCCTCCCTCCTGGAAAGCGCCTGGAGGTAGGCAGAGGAGCGGGGATGCGGCGCACTGGGGGGGAGGGGGAGCGGAAGCGGGGGGGGCGGGGAGCTTGGCGGCCTGCAGGAAATAACTCTGGGAGGGCGGGCAGCTTGGTGGGCCACAGAAAATAACTCCGGGAGGGCGGGGGATGGGGCGCAGGGAGCTTGGCGGGGCTGCAGGAAATAACCCCACGGGCCGTGTGTTTGAGACCCCTGACCTAGATGGAGCTACTATAAGGTGGGTGCATAACTGGTTGGAAAATCATTCCCAGAAAGTAGTTATGAGTGGTTCACAGTCATGCTGGAATGGCATAACGAGTGGGGTCCTGCAGGGATCGGTTCTGGTTCTATTCAATATCTTCATCAATGATTTACATAATGGTATAAAGAGTACACTTAGAAAGTTTGTGGATGATACCAAGCTGGGAGGGGTTGCAAGTGCTTTAGAGGATAGGATTAAAATTAAAAATGATCTGGACAAACCGGAGAAATAGTGTGAAGTAAATAGGATGAAATTCAATAAGGACAAATGCAAAGTACTCCACTTAGGAAGGAACAGTCAGTTGCACACATACAAAATGGGAAATGACTGCCTAGGAAGGAGTAGTGGATCACAAGCTAAATATGAGTCAACAGTGTAATACTGTTGCAAAAAAAGCAAACGTCATTCTAGGAGGTATTAGCAGGAGTATTGTAAACAAGACACGAGAAGTAATTCTTCCTCTCTACTCCGTGCTGATTAGGCCTCAACTGGACTATTGTGTCCAGTTCAGGAAAGATGTGAACAAATTGGAGAAAGTCCAGAGAAGAGCAACAAAAATGATTAAAGGTCTAGAAAACATGACCTATGAGGGAAGATTGAAAAATTGGGATATTTTAGTCTGGAAAAGAGAAGACTGAGAGAGGACACGATAACTGTTTTCAAGTACATAAAAGATTGTTACAAGGAGGAGGAAGAAAAATTGTTGTTCTTAACCTCTGAGAATAGGACAAGAAGCAATGGGCTTAAATTGCAGCAAGGGCGGTTTAGGTTGGACATTAGGAAAAACTTCCTAACTGTCAGAGTGGTTAAGCACTGGAATAAATTGCCTAGAGAGGTTGTGAAATCTCCATCATTGGGGATTTTTAAGAGCAGGTTGGACAAACACCTGTCAGAGATGGTCTAGATAATACTTAGTTCTGCCTTGAGTGCAGGGGACTGGACCAGATGACCTCTCGAGGTCCCTTCCAATTCTATGATTCTGTGATCTATAGTGTATTGTTATTATAGGTCTGTACCTGCTCCTCTTTGATATCAATCAGAATTTTGCCCTTGATTTCAGTGGTAGCAGGATAGAGCTTTATCTGGACGCACTAATTAAAACTTTATTTTATATTTCTTCATCAGACACCATCAAAAGCATAACCGTATTTAGACAGCTAAGATTTGTGAACTTGAGATCCAGCACATCCGCTGGTTAGAGAATCTTTTGAGGATATGAACAAACCCCCTTTACTGACATCCCAGGTTTTTAAGTAAAACAATTGCAGAAATTCCTTAATTTGTTTTTAAAGGAGAAACTTGCCAAAATTGTCACAGACTTTGATTGTCCCTGGTAAGGCATTCAGCCAGCACTAGCGTGGGCCAGGTTCATCTCCATGCCCAAGAGATGAAAGGTTCAATATCCTACCATTACCAATCCTCTAGGTCATTCTATCCTCTACTAAGCTTATAGTTCTGGTGTATTTATGACTTTTTTAGTTTAGATGTTTTGCTGAATATTATAACAAAACCCAAAGCCAAACACAGCCAAGGGTCTCAAGTTATATGAAAATCACAACTAAAACATTACAAAGGGCCTAATCCTGTAGCTCAGTAAAGTGGCATCAGTAATTTGTCTTTAGCAAAAACGGAAATCTTATAAACCTTAGCCATGTGATCAGTCCCACCAAATTCAATGGGGACTCCTTATACGAGTAAAATTTGGAAGAATTAGCCCATTATTGTTACATACATAAAGACCTGAGGCTTCCTAATAAAATTAGCTAAGAAAACTGCTGACTAAATAGAAGTAAATTATTAAATGACTCCAAATCATCATATTTAATCGCACATATTTTCTCAGTCTGTGAAATGTTGTTAAGAGCTAGTTTAAGTGAAATTAAAAATATATCCAAGATAAAAACTAACTGAAATTTGATTTTTGAGCTTTGAGAGACCGAGCAGCTGTGACATGGACCAGAGTGCTGGCCTGGTAGCACTTTTATTTCCCAAAATAGGTGGGAACTTTAGATTTTGCTACAAATATTTAAAAAGAGACAGCAGAAAAGATCACATCTACAGAAAGAGAACACAAGCTTGGTAAGGTCTAATCCCCACCCACTTTACTCTTTCAACTGAGGTCATATGTGCCACACTATAAAAGGAACAAGTCCTATTGTACTTTTCCTCAAGAAAACCTCCCACGGAGGACAGAGGCCTAGAGTGTTAGTTGAAGCTACCATGCACATTCAGGGGGAGGAGGGATTGTACACCAGCAGCAGTTCTGAGGGACTGTGTCCAAGACAAACAGAATACCGTTGGGAAAGAGTACACAACAGTGGCTGCTGGTTCACCTCTAAAAGACTGTAAAATAACCCCCTCTCCTCATATACACCTCCTCTGTTGGCCTAGCTGGTGTGGAAGTGGAAGGGGGTGGGGACAAGATGATAGTAGCACACTTACACTGCTCTTAAGACGCCCTAGAAGCAGTGGGGTACCTAGTTTCCTGGTCTTTATGTGCAACAACAGTGGCTGGGCCTGGCGTCTGCACAGGTCCCCTAGGGATAAGAGGAAGGCTCACTGCACAACTGTGCAGGGCTAATTCTCACTCCCAGTCCAAATGAAGCTGACTGAAAGATTCATAATAATTTCAATGGAAGTTGCATCAGACCCCCAGGGAACTATCTAGCCCCCATCTATTGAATTTCTCCTGAGGTTTTATCTGGAAGTTTGATATTTGTGTTACAGTGATAATGGTTTTGCCTTAGTAAGGAGTGGATGATTTGGCCCAAATCCTCTTTATACGGTACTATATTAGAGAAGTGTTCCGGGAAGCTGCAGAATGGGAAGGTGCTAGGAAACAGTCCTGCAGTCTAATATTAGATTTCTTTGTACTCACATGTATGTGCAGACAGAGTATGTGAAATGATTAACCATGGTTACACTAACATACTCCCATCTCAGGGAAAACTCAGCCTACTTCTTTCTGAGAAAGTGTGCTCCTTGCACATCCTCTAGCCTAGCTAGCCTATGTGCATCTTTGCTGGAAATCACTTCTAGCAAATTAGTGAAAGAGAGACTTCATTAGGAAAGAATAATTGCTGTCAGCCCTACAGCACTATGAGCGTTACATATACTTTGTTATATAACAAAAAGCCCTGCAAGCCCAAAGAGGAATGCACTACTCTTCTGAGCAGCCATATGATCTTATTGTCTTCAGCCTTGCCTCATCCCACCTGCCCAGCTCCTCTCTGTGTTTATTGTCACCTGCTGCTTCTCTTCATAGGGCCAGATTGGGACCGGTTCTTCCATAGCTGCACAAGAGTGAAGCATGGAGGAAACATATCTGAGGAGCATGTCCCACCACATGCAAAGGCCTCTCCCAATTGCATTCTCCAGAGAAGAGGCTAGTCTCAATTTAGTCCTAAAACACACAGGAGTTGGTGCAAGCAGCAGCTATAGCGAGCTCCTAAAAGCTGTGACAACAATATAATTAAGTTCAACATCCTGAGGAATAAACCAGCTATCAACTGATGGTGATTAGGAAGATGTTTCCTTATGAACAAGTCCACTGAGGGTTTCTGCACATTCCTCTGAAGCATCATACTGGCCACTGTCAGACAAGATATTGAGCTAGCTGGACCATGGGTGGTACAGAAGTTAACCTATGTGGTAATTCCTAGGTAATCCCTACGCTAGATCACAGGGAACATACCTGGGGTATACTGTAGAACCTCTGAGTTATGAACACCAGAGTTACCACAACCACGCACCTCATTTGGAACCAGAAGTATGCAATCAGGCAGCGCAGCAGCAGAGCCAGCCCCCACCCCAAAACAACTATACCGCACAGTATAGTATTAAATGAAACTACTAAAAAAATAAAGGGAAAGTTTAAAAAAATTTTGACAGGGTAAGGAAACTGTTTCTGTGCTTGTTTAATTTAAATGAAGACAGTTAAAAGCAGCATTTTTCTGCTGCAGAGTAAAGTTTCAAAGCTGCGTTAAGTCAATGTTCAGTTGTAAACTTTGGAAAGAACAACCACAATGTTTTGTTCAGAGTTACAAACAACCTCCATTCCTGTACACTGCCTCAGAGGGGGCAGAAAGGAGCAGATGAAGGTATCAGCCTGTGAAGCCAGCCACGTGCACTAGGGGAATAACCTGCACCATCATTTAGGATACTACAGAATGTACAGTACCCTTGCACACCAGGTGTCTTGAGGAGAGACTGTGCTTCCTTGACCACACCACACGATCCATCGTCTACAGCCAAGCTCTGCGATACAACCGCATTTGCTCCAACCCCTCAGACAGAGACAAACACCTACAAGATCTCTGTCAAGCTTTCTTACAACTACAATACCCACCTGCAGAAGTAAAGAAACAGATTGATAGAGCCAGAAGAGTTCCCAGAAGTCACCTACTACAGGACAGGCCTAACAAAGAAAATAACAGAACGCCACTAGCCGTCACCTTCAGCCCCCAACTAAAACCCCTCCAACGCATTATTAAGGATCTACAACCTATCCTAAAGGATGACCCAACACTCTCACAAATCTTGGGAGACAGGCCAGTCCTTGCCTACAGACAGCCCCGCAACCTGAAGCAAATACTCACCAACAACCACATACCACACAACAGAACCACTAACCCAGGAACTTATCCTTGCAACAAAGCCCGTTGCCAATTGTGCCCACATATCTATTCAGGGGACACCATCACAGGGCCTAATAACATCAGCCACACTATCAGAGGCTCGTTCACCTGCACATCCACCAATGTGATATATGCCATCATGTGCCAGCAATGCCCCTCTGCCATGTACATTGGTCAAACTGGACAGTCTCTACGTAAAAGAATAAATGGACACAAATCAGATGTCAAGAATTATAACATTCATAAACCAGTCGGAGAACACTTCAATCTCTCTGGTCACGCAATCACAGACAGGAAGGTCGCTATCTTAAAACAAAAAAACTTCAAATCCAGACTCCAGCGAGAAACTGCTGAATTGGAATTCATTTGCAAATTGGATACTATTAATTTAGGCTTAAATAGAGACTGGGAGTGGCTAAGTCATTATGCAAGGTAGCCTATTTCCTCTTGTTTTTTCCTACCCCCCCCCCCAGATGTTCTGGTTTAACTTGGATTTAAACTTGGAGAGTGGTCAGTTTGGATGAGCTATTACCAGCAGGAGAATGAGTTTGTGTGTGTATGGGGGTGGGTTTTTGGAGGGGGGTGAGGGAGTGAGAGAACCTGGATTTGTGCAGGAAATGGCCCAACTTGATTATCATGCACATTGTGTAAAGAGTTGTCACTTTGGATGGGCTATCACCAGCAGGAGAGTGAATTTGTGGGGGGGAGGGGAGGGTGGAGGGTGAGAAAACCTGGATTTGTGCTGGAAATGGCCTAACCTGATGATCACTTTAGATAAGCTATTACCAGCAGGACAGTGGGGTGGGAGGAGGTATTGTTTCATATTCTCTGTGTATATATAAAGTCTGCTGCAGTTTCCACGGTATGCATCCGATGAAGTGAGCTGTAGCTCACGAAAGCTCATGCTCAAATAAATTGGTTAGTCTCTAAGGTGCCACAAGTACTCCTTTTCTTTTTGCGAATACAGACTAACACGGCTGTTACTCTGAAACCTGTGCTTCCTTGAGCTCCCTCGAGGGTAGAATAGCTCTGCATTTCCCCGTCTGTGGGCCAGTGGCTAAATGCTGCAATTTGGTCCTCACACCATTAGCTATTTGGGACAGGGACTCTTTCCTTTGCATTGTGCTTTATAAGTCTTTATGCAGAAGCAATAAAAATATTGTTAAATGAGTGGTGATCAGACATTTGTGATAGCGGGAACATGCTGTCAAATGAAAAATTTTGCACAGATGCAAATCCTTGCTTAGAAAGACTGCACTGTTTCTATACGCTGTTCACACACTATTCTACAAGGCTATCAGGTAGACTTCTGCCTTGCCACTCACCCAAGATTGCCATCAGATTAATAGATTCCAAGGTCAGAAGGGACCATTGTGATCATCTAGTCTGGCCTCCTGTATAACACAGGCCCCAGAACTCCCCCAAAATAATTCCTAGAGCAGAACTTTTAGAAAAACACCCAATCTTGATTTAAAAGTTTCTAGTGATGAGAATCGACTTTGACCCTTGGTAAATTGTTTCAGTGGTCAATTACCCTCATTGTTTAAAATGTGCACCTTATTTCTATTTGAATTTGTTTAGATCAAATGGCTGGAAGTTGAAGTGTGTTAGACCTTTCTCTGCTAGACTGAACAGCCCATTATCAAATATTTGTTCCTCACATAGGTACATACAGACTAATCAAGTCACCCGTTAACCACCTCTTTGTTAAGCTAAATAGACTGAAAGACCTCAATCTGTCACTATAAGGCACATTTTCTACCCTTTAATCATTCTCATGCACTTTTCTGAACCTGCTCTAATTTATCAAGTCTTTTTGAATTGTGGGCATATAGAAGGCACAACAATCATCAACAGTGCCACCTAATGGTTATGCTGGGTTTTGGCAGAGCACCTCCCTGTTTAAAGCACAGTCTAGTTCTTCAGTGCCTCTGCCCCAAGGCTTACCAATCCTCTCCTTTAGCATAGAGACTTTGTTGGGGCTAGGCTCTGGAATAGTCAAGGTCTTTTCCAGCAGGTCTGTCACCTAGGTGAAGACTCCTGGTGTGGTAATGCTCTCTCGGGCCTGCTGTCTCCACCAGGGTCCAGTCCAGGGTCCAATGGTGGGCAGCTACACTCGACATCTTGGAGTGCTAAGCCACTGCCCTCCCCTGGACCACACCCAGTCCCCTTTAGCTTCCCAATGTAACTCACTCTAATCAAGTCTTTGGCCTGCAGTCTCAGTTGCCTGCCTCTTCTTTGTGGACAATGAGTTCCTGGGTAGTATTTTCCCTTCAGAGCTCAGAGCAGCCCTCTGTTCCTGTCAGCTGCCTCCTTCTGAGCTGCTCTACTCCCCTTTGTAAAGCCCTACCTCCAGCTTGTACAGGCTTTGCAGATGTGGCTGGGCAGAACCTCCTGGGCCCTGAGCTGTTTGTTAACCCCTTGCTCTCCAGTGTGGGGTTTGTACCCCCCATCGCAGGGCACCAGAACTGGACATGGTATTCCCACAGTGGTCATCTGCAAATTTGATCAGTGATGGCTTTATGTTTTTTCTCAGGTTATTGATAAAAATGTTAAATAGCATAGGGCCAAGCACAAATCTCTGCAGAACTCCACTAGAAACAATCATCATCAAATGGGTCCCTGTTTATAATAGCATGGAACTGACTAGGATCAGGAACCGGGAGAATCATATTTGAATGCCAAAAGGTTAAGTGTAATTTCCTTTCTGTTGTTCACCTAATTTCCATTCACTCCATGAGTTCTCTTTTCGCCAAATGGCTATGCAGTCTTAAAGTCAGTGTCACAGAACTGTGAATTATCAGTTTATTTGTACAGCACCAACTGGGGGCTAGCACTGCATGCACTGTCCATAACTAGATTTTATGGAGAGAGGGGGAATGAGAAGTGACAAAGCAGCACTAAATGGCAGTTTAGCATGTACTTAGAGAACCTTTGTATGAAGAATTGTATATGAGTTGTGTATAAATACTTCGAATCATCTAGCAAATAGCCCGCATGCAGTCAAGGACTGTCATCCACTTTTCTCTCACCCTGAAGTCCACCTAAGTTACCTGGCCAATACAGCTAAGACCAAGTAATGAGATACCAGAGGCCAGGCTCGGTCTCTTGTTTCTATTGTCACATTGGTACTACCAATCCTTCAGGCCACCCAGGAATTACATACACATTGCCTACATGAGTTACTGGAATGTCCAACCCCCTGCTCCAAGCAGGCCCAATCTCCCATTTTTGTCCCAGATCCCTAAATGGCCCCCTCAAGGATTAAACTCACAACCCTGGGTTTAGCAGGCCAATGCTCAAACCACTGAGCTATCCCAGCTGGTTCCTTTCCCCACTAACTACACCCCAAGCTCAGAGGGTTGGGTTCAGCAAAGCAGCCCTCTCCTCCTGTGAAGGAAGAGCAGCATATATGCTAGTCCCCTTCCTAAAGCTTAGTCAGCTGGGAGAGAGCAGAGTCTTGCCCTGCTCACTCTGCCAGGCTCCTAGTTCAAGGCCTTGAGAGGAACGGTACTGGGATTTCTTCCCAAACACTGTTTCGTCTCTGGACCATTTTCTCTCTGACAATGTCTCCTAGGTCCCTGTATATTAGACATCCCAAAATCTTAAAGGGAGCATGCCATGTGCGGGGTGCACTAACTCCTAGACACCACTACCCTTAAGGTGCCAGATCATCCCAACTTCACCCACCTCCTCTTTATTCCAGTCTTGCACTGACTCTACTGTTAACACCAGTTCTGCTCTTCTTGGTGTGACATACTTTAGAAATAAAAATGGATGAGCCATAGATACCAAATGACAGGTTTCAGAGTAACAGCCGTGTTAGTCTGTATTCGCAAAAAGAAAAGGAGTACTTGTGGCACCTTAGAGACTAACCAATTTATTTGAGCATGAGCTTTCGTGAGCTACAGCTCACTTCATCGGATGCATACCGTGGAAACTGCAGCAGACTTTATATACACACAGAGATCATAAAACATTACCTCCTCCCACCCCACTGTCCTGCTGGTAATAGCTTATCTAAAGTGATCATCAAGTTGGGCCATTTCCAGCACAAATCCAGGTTTTCTCAGGAGAGTGAGTTTGTGTGTGGGGGGGTGGAGGGTGAGAAAACCTGGATTTGTGCTGGAAATGGCCCAACTTGATGATCACTTTAGATAAGCTATTACCAGCAGGACAGTGGGGTGGGAGGAGGTATTGTTTTATGATCTCTGTGTGTATATAAAGTCTGCTGCAGTTTCCACGGTATGCATCCGATGAAGTGAGCTGTAGCTCACGAAAGCTCATGCTCAAATAAATTGGTTAGTCTCTAAGGTGCCACAAGTACTCCTTTTCTTTTTATAGATACCAAAGTATGTGACAAGAGTACATAAGCATTATCACCCAGTGCATCTCTTCAAAGGTGCTGAACACTTCTCTCACTAACTTTCAGTGGCGTTATGGGCGTTTAACACTCCAGAAGATCAGAGCCAAGGTGTCTTCAGTTGGCCACCCTAAAAATGGAGGCACCCCAAATCTATAGTTACTTTAAAAAAGGGTGACCCAATTGACTTGCTCACATTACACAAAAGTTAGTGGATGAGTTGAGAATAGAACCAGGATATCCTTACTTTAAGCCCACTTCTGCAACCAGAAAGATGGGGTATTGGGCTCCCCAAAATTCTGAGTCAAACCATCTGTCAGTTGGAAGAGGGTGTTTTACGTCTCCCACAAAGACATAGAACAATATTGAGGCATCAGGCCAGGATTATAGACTTTGGAAGCTATTTTTGAATCCACAGTCCCGCATGGCAACAAAACCCACGTTTCTGATGACCCGTGAAGCAGTTCCACAACTTAAACAGAATTATGACGTATAGTTAAGTTGTAGTTATTAAATGACATGTGAAATAAATTGACAAGCTTGTCTGAGAAACATTGGCTATTTATAGTGTTAAACTATAGAACTGAGGACAGCCCAGCTGGGCTTCTCCTTTGCTCCTATAACAGCAAGCGCTGGAGGCTACAAACTCTGGAGGAAGAGAACATGTCTCATTTGACCCCCTGAGGCTGACACATGGAGTGGAACTGACAGGCTCCAGAGCAAGCTGTGTCTAGCCCTCTTTAGCTGGAGGGAGGATTGCAGAGACATGGAGCCTTTGAGTGATGGCAAGAGGGACTTCCATGTAAAAAAAATAATTCTGTGGAACTGATCTGTGAATTTCTCTTTAAAGAAGGTTATCTGTAACTTATAAGCAACATGGATAATAGAGTTATGAAGGGATCCCTATGTTCCTAATAAAGATGATAAGCTTTTTGCTATCAAAAGTCTAACAAGAAAGTGAAAGGCAGGTCAGCTCAGCACACTTAATCACAAATCTTGCCAGAGTTATTAATGGATCAAATGCTGGGAGGCTTTGAGCACTTGCAAAGCTTATTGAAATCAGGACCCTGGAGGCAGAGTTAAGGTCAGAAGATAGGTCAGCACAGAACCAAGGCAAGGGTCAGGATATGCAGTGGGACCCAGTGATGCCAAGAGGCAAACAGATGGGTGAGTGTTGGGGGAAAAGAATTTGAACCAGAAAAATATCCATCATCAGGTTTAGAGAAAGAGAGAAGGACACATGCACACACACACCAAAACAAATAAAAATAGAGCTTTATGTGGGACTCAATCACAAAAGCTGAATTTGTTGATTCAGTGGGAGGAAAAGAATCCATCAGAATCTGTAATAAATATTGTCCAAACAAAATAAAATGCTTATGTGTATATCATAGGAAATAAAAGGATGTGTTGTTCAGATTTGATGAATGCTTGGAAGGCAAAAGTGTCTTGTATTAGCAGATCTACAAGTCCAAAACCACCTAATTATGTCATGTAATAAGATAGCCAGGGAATAATCGTACAAACAAACCATTTGTGTATATCATATATAGTCCCCTAAGTGACAGACTATTTTTATGCAACAAACACATTGATCCATTTAATATTATAGGCATAATGTATTCCACATTTTTAGTACCATATTTCCATAAGTTTTGGGATGTATATTACTGTTCTGAACATTTGGATCGAGTAAGACTATAAACCATTTGTACATTTACAGCATGCACATAAAATATCTGACTAGTCTGAGTGCTTCAACACTATTACATTATGTTACCTTGTATAACTGTTTTATTCCTCACTAATGTTTATGGGTTATTCAGAGGCAGATAGTTTGCATCATCAAGCCTAACACAGTTGCCTAGTTAATAGCATTACAGAAACAATTATGAGGACTCTGGAGGTTCAGTGTTGGATTTATTGCTGCAGGACTTCCTCCTCATTAGCCGTTCCTCACACACAGCTGTAAAGGAATAGGTGGTATTCCCATGATTCAAATGTGACCAATGTCTGCACAGGAATATGTTTTTCACTCCTGCAGGATAACTTATTGCGCCTTATTTTATTCAACAGGGAAATCCATAGTAAAGATATGTATATATTTTTGGGTGGTGGTGAAGATAACTAAGGGAGGTGATGCCATGTTATAGCTGCTTCTCCAAGCAAAGGATCAAAACCCACCATCCCTTTGAGTCCCTAAGAGTCCATCAGCAGCCAGTGGGCTTGTGTCTATAACTTGGTTAATTGGGAATAGTCTTGACAGATATAATGCAAGTGATGTTTCGATCCAGTTTCAATATATTTGAGGAAACAGAGATCAGCTCTCACTTGGAGGTCTGCATTTTGAACAAGGAACCTGCTGACAAATAGGAGGCCATACATAATGCACAGAGAGGTAAATGGGTTTTAGCCACTTAATTGGCTCTTTAAGGAAGTGTATCGAGGTGGAGCTTCTTGAACAATACAAAGAACCATAACAGCAGCAAATCAAGTTGTCTGACTTAGTGAAGCCCATGGTTTCAATTTCAAAAATATCCAATGGGTACCGGTATATTACATATCAACATTAGGATTTTTTGGCCTTTGATATCCCTTAATACAAGATGTGAAACTTCCTGAACATTTGGAATGCAGAACATTGCTTCCTCCTTTATTTCCTTGAATATACACAAATGTTTTATTTTGCTTATAAGCTAGTTATTAAGTTCTCCATCACCTCACACCAATCAACAAATTGCAGAGGAATGATTATTATTTACCTTTTATACAGGGCCTGGTCCCACCTAACTTTCGGTGAAATCAGCGGGAGCTGGAATAGGCCATATTTCAGTTGGAGCGCATAGTGCTTTCCAGACATAAAGACAATAAGATCCCTATCTCAAGAAGCTTAGTCTACACTAGACAGACAAATCAGTGAATAGCAACAGCAGATCATGCTAGGTACGAAGGTGGAGAGGGTCAACAGCAGAGGACAGAAAGGGTATGTAAAATACTCCATAAAACTTAATATTTCTAGTGTTTTGCGCCTCTCTATACCATGTTTTTTTAATTCAGTATGATCAGGCACACATACTGCCACAATGGAGATTAGGAGTGGAAAGCTAGTCAAAAGAAGTGAGCCTTGAGCAGAGATTTGGGAGGAGACAGATTAAGGTCTGCTGGCTCCATAAGGGTCAGTGAATGGCTGCAAAGAGTGGAGGAGCACTAGTGGCACAGTGCCTAAACAGGCTTCAGAAAGACATGAAACACAATTTTGCTCTATTTCTCTAAAACCTACTTTCAGGTTTGGTACTGATGTAAGTAACTAACAGATTAGGGATGTGATTTTTTTACCCATATAGTTAAACGGGTGTAACTCCCTCGTGCGAATTCAGGACAGGTCTACACTTAAAATGCTGCACTGATGCAGCTGCACCGCTGTAGCAGTTCAGTGAAGACACTACTACACCCACCGGAGAGGTTCTCCCACTGGGGTAGTTAATCCACCTCCCTGAGGCGGTAACTATATAGAGGGGAGAAGCTCTCCAGTCAACATAGCCCTGTCTACATGGGGATTAGGTATTGCTCAGGGGTGTGAATTTTTCAGCCGACAGTTATACCAATGGAAGTTTATCCTTAGGGTGACCAGACAGCAAGTGTGAAAAATCGGGACAGGGGGTAGAGGGTAATAGGCGCCTATTATGAGAAAAAGACCCCAAAATCAGAACTGTCCCTAAACATCGGGACACCGGGTCACCCTATTTATAGTGTACACCTGGCCTCGGTTACAGTGGACACTAGTAGTGCACCTTGTACCAGCACAGCTCATTCCCCTTCCTGGGCACCTGCAGCCTTGGGCTCCTCTTTGGGGCACCCTGGGATCCTCTCCGCCTTTCCTTCACGGGGAGCGGTGCGCCACGTACCCGCACCGCTCCCAGCAGCGAGCAGGCGCGTGTGCCCGCACCTCACAGCGAGCCCCTCCCCACCAATCCACCAGCGACGCGCGGCTGGGGCCGAGCCCGCTCCTGGAGCCCTTCAGCACCGGGCCAGCGGACCCGCTGCGGGGGGGCGGCGAGCGGCGGAAGGCCCAGCTAGGAGCCAGCCCGGGGAAGCAGAAGCCCCGCACGGGGCGACCATCCGCCTCGCGGCGGGGGAAGCCAGCGGGCTCGTGCTGGGCGCCGGCCTCGCGCTCGGGGCTCCCCGGAGCAGCCCCCAGCAGGGGCAGCCCGCGCGCGGATGGGCAGGGCCCGGGCCGGCTGCCTGGCAGCCGAGGCGTGGGGACGCCAGGCTCCGCTCCCGCTGCGGCTCCTCTGGCCTGTCGCCCCGCCCCGCCTGATTGGGCGGCTCCCCGCGCAGGCGCCGGGGGAGGGAAGCCAGGCCGGGGGCTTCGCCAGGGAAACGGGAGTGTTTACAGCCGCCTGCCCGGAGCGGCCCCGCCGCCGCCGCCGCCGCCATGCCGGTGCGCTTCAAGGTGAGGGCGGCCGCCCGCCAGGCCTTCCCGGGCCCTGGCTTAGTCTCCGGCCTGTCCCCCGCGCCGTCCGGCCGGGCACCGGCGCTGTGCGAACCAAGCAGGCACGGAGCGGGTGATGAGCTGCGTGGAGTGGGGTCAGGGCCGGTCGGTCCTGGTCCTGTGTGGGCACTGGGCTGGCCGGGGATGGTGCAGGACCCGTGTGGGCACTGGGCTGGCCGGGGATGGTGCAGGACCCGTGTGGGCACTGGGCTGGCAGGGTATGGGAGGATTGTACAGGACCTGTGTGGACTCTGGGCCGGCACAGGATGGGGGGATGTTACAAGACCTGTGCGGGCACGGGGCTGGCACAGGAAGGGGCGATGGTACGGGACCTGTGCGGGCACAGGGCTGGCATGGGATAAGGGGATGGTGCAGGACCTGTGTGGACACTGGGCTGGCATGGGATAAGGGGATGGTGCAGGACCTGTGTGGACACTGGGCTGGCATGGGATGGGGGGATGGTACAGGATAGGCGGATGGTGCAGGATCTGTGTGGGCACTGCACTGGCATAGAATCGTTTGTGTGGACACTGGGGTACTGAGGTAGAGTACAGGAGAAGGGTTGCATGTTGGTACAGGTACAGTGTGGCACCAGGGTAGCACAAGATGGGGGTGGCATGTGGGTGCTCATCCAGTAGCAGGTCTCTTAACTGAGACGAACTAAGGGGATGTGGCATCTCGCTCTTATTTATGTAGTACAAGAGATGTACGAGGTGTTCAGCAGAATATGTAGAAAAATAAGGTTCTTGCTCCAAAGAAGATTGATTCAGACAAATATGATCCAAGGAATAAATTTGAGATGAACTGGATCCATAGTATTTATTTTTTAAAATGTAGTTAAAACTTTAAATAGTATGCACATTCTAGATGGTATCCTTGACATGTGAAATGACTTTGTATTTGCACTGTTTCTGACATTACTGTCAGAAAACAGAACAAAAACTTTTTGCTTACTTTGATCAAGATTGTTTTAGAAGCAGAGGTACCTACCTGCTTATCTGACCGATTATGCTTTACAATGTGCCTGTGGATATTTAAGTGCTGGGAGATCTGTTGTTGGGAGGTAGGTGGAAAAATGGCACTACTCACAGTGTATGTCCATTTGCTGTAGGGATTGAGTGAATATAAGAGGAACTTCAAATGGAAAAAGTCAGATCTGTCAGAGTTTTGTAACCCTTCACGAGAGCAAAAATCCTCAAGGGCTGGACTTCGGTCTGATCAACTAGGTAAGCTATTAGAAATAACTGCCATAACTCATACATCATCTTTGCACAGAGCCCAAGTTTTGCAGAGAATGAACTAGTTTACATTTTTATCTAAAGTGAGAAATGTACATGTCATTCAATGGTGTATGTCCAGCTCTAAACATAGGCACAGAGTTAGCACGAGATGGGTTGTATTGCAGGGGTACAGGGTGGAGGTAATAAAGCAAATTAGTTATAGTAAAATAATTAGGCACTATTACTCTTTGCATGAAACAAGACAGAGGCAGGAATGGGAAGAGATGACAAAAGAGGCCACACATTAAGTGGAAGGCAAAAGATGAGTAGGAAAAGTTTGAACTAGTGAATAGGCATAAGCGATTAATGAAGGGATATAGATATGAAATAGTCTGCAGAGTGTACATATTAGAGTAAGATTGGTTGCCTTCTTTGAGCTTGACATTTAAGCATTATAAGAGTCATCTACTGGTAGTAAAATTGGTTGTCAGTGTAAGCATCAGGCAATTTGATAGCTTTGTCAAGACAAGTAATTATCCTATCTTCCATCTCACCACCTTCTGCTCTAAGTGCGAGGTAGTGTCTTTGACCTTGCCTTTTCTAACAATCATATAGCAATGTGTATGGTATTATTAAAAATATTCCCAAAACAGAACACTTGTTCCCCTGCCAAGAGAATGAGAATAAACACCTGACAGGTTGCAGTCATGTTGCTTAATGCGCTACTGGAAGTTTCTGAGACTTCCATACTATGGTGATGAGAGTAGTATAAGAACATGCATAGTATAGAATAGAGGTGAGTTACAATGAGATTTCATGAAATGTGAATTATTAGGCACCTGGGACTCAATTCTGTGAGATGCTGAGTGCCTTGACTATCAAGACCCAAGAGCTCAATTCTTCATGGAACTAGGGTTTTGTGGGAGGTGCTGAGCACATTCAGCTCCAAAGTGAGGGCACTGTGCTCAGCCCTGTGCACAATCAGGGCCCTGGTTTGGATAGTTCATCATGCCCTTCTCCCTGGCCTGGATCTTTTTTTAAAAATTGAACTGTAAGTAATCTCAGTTTAGGTTTTTAAAAAAAGATAACTTCAAGAAAGATCAAATCACAGGATAGGAAAATATCTACTTTAGGAAAACAGAAAGCTTTTTTTTTTTCTCTTGAGCTAAAAATAAATTACAATCCTTGTTAGCATGGAGAGTTAATTTAACAGTATCATGGCAGTTCTCTAACAAAAGTGCCATTGTTGTACAAGTCCCAACATTTGCACTTGCATTTTCTTATTAAGGAAACTGCACATTTCTGCCCATTGTTTTCATAGGAATACTACATTTTAAGTACCATTTGTGTCTTAAACTAGTACTTGCATTTTAACAATTTATAATCAACAAGTTGTATCCATGTTACTGGATTTTATTTAGTCAAATTATTTCCAAAATGAATATCTTAAAAATTGCAGTGATGCTTTTGAAATTGCTTTTCCATTCCTTTTGCTTCAGTCTGTTGCACAAGCTGGAGTTTAATGTAACTTTGAATGAATTCAGCAGTGTTGATTTTTAAGTTAAACAGCTCCCCAGCTTACCTTTTTGGAAAGTCCTCAGATGGAGTTTTGCAGGTGGCATTTAAAAATCACCTGGCCATCAGAGTCTTCTCTCTGTGTGTGTGTGTGTGTCTCAGGACACAAAATAAGAGTTTGGAACTGTGTTATCTGTGCTGGTTCTCTCTGGTCTCTCAAACCAACATGGTCTTCAAGTGGTCAGTGACAGCAAGACTTTCAAAGCAATTCCAAGAAAGCTACAAGCATTCCCTTTTATTTGAATCCAGTATTACTAACACCAAACATTCAAAAATCATGTCTTAGACCCAAAGTCACAGAAATGGCTAAAATCTTAATTAAAAAAATTGGGTAATTTTTATTGCCTTCTGATTTGAGCCTTTGTAAACTGTCACATTTTCAAGCTTTTTTCCATAACCGTGAGGGCTAGAAACTTTAAACTAAGATTCTCATCTACTCACATGCCTCTGGGAGCTAGGGATTTAAGCTAAACATCAGATATCACAAGACTCA
The DNA here is from genome assembly GCF_965152235.1 of Eretmochelys imbricata. Taxonomy (NCBI): domain Eukaryota; kingdom Metazoa; phylum Chordata; order Testudines; family Cheloniidae; genus Eretmochelys; species Eretmochelys imbricata. The sequence continues at coordinate 295,152,320 of NC_135572.1, forward strand.
AAATCATGTGGGTTGGCAAAAAAGCCATCTGTTTTCATAGTTTTTGTTGTGCTTAGGTTATGTCTCCCCCAGACCTTTGCTTCCATTTTATATGCCCACCTCTTTGTCTGATCACATTTAATCACACACATCCTTGGAACACTACTCACAGACACAGATTGGTGTCTCCACTGACTGATAATGTTTGGCTCACTTTTGGCTCTTTTCGGTTGAAATGCATACTTAATAGTTTCTCTTAACAGATTGTGGCAATTTAAGAATTACTCATAACACTTATCCAAACAAACAGATAGGTCAGCTTGAGTGCTGAAAATTTAATTCTGCCATATTCCCAGTGTTCCTCCAAATGTTACATTACTACTTTTGGCATTTATATGCTTTGTAGCCCAAACATTCTATGCATCTGACATTTAATATGCTACCTTCTGCCTGAAAGACAGTATATTCTCTTTCTAGCTGTACCCTAATTCCTCACAGATTAGTTTATATACTCTGCAACTATTCATCTCAGCCAAATAGAGTCCTTTGTTAGTTGTTTAACACTCTCCAGCAGGATTCTGTTGTCACACTTTATTTAACTACTATATGTTTAACCACCCATTTCCCTCTTAAAATGACTAATTTTGTTCTCCTTATCTTACATAAATCAGCTATTTTTTAATTGTTTAAAACCATCTCAGATAATCAGTGTCTCTTTTTTGTGTAAATAGGGAAAGATGTTTCCTAAGCTTTAAAAATATTGTGTAATGTATTAAAGATACTAAGTTATTTTAAAGGCTACTCTCGAAGATTTTTTTTTTTTTGAAAGAAGAAATCTGTGCAGGTGTCTGTGCAGAATGTTATTACGCATATGGTGACAGGTTACTGCTCTCCAGTGACTGTAAGGTTAAAACCTATTCAGCAATGCACCTATGCAACATACATAAGTAATTTAGGAAGTTCCATGCCATGCTTGGCCAGTGCAGATTGATGATTTGATAATTTTAGCCAAATTAATCTTTGTAGTGGCTGCGGGTTAAATTTCTGCCCTCAGCTATGCTCACTGACTCCCATTGATTACACTGGAAGTTGCAAAAGAGGCTTGTACGACTTGATCTTGTGAGGTTTCAGAGTAACAGCTGTGTTAGTCTGTATTCGCAAAAAGAAAAGGAGTACTTGTGGCACCTTAGAGACTAACCAATTTATTTGAGCGTAAGCTTTCGTGAGCTACAGCTCACTTCATCGGATGCATACAGTGGAAAGTACAGAAGATCTTTTTATACCCACAAACCATGAAAAAAATGGGTGTTTACCACTACAAAAGGTTTTCTCTCCCCCCACCCCACTCTCCTGCTGGTAATAGCTAATCTAAAGTGATCACTCTCCTTACAATGTGTATGATAATCAAGGTGGGCCATTTCCAGCACAAATCCAGGGTTTAACAAGAACATCGGGGGGGAGGGGTAAGAAAAAACAAGGGGAAATAGGTTACCTTGCATAATGACTTAGCCACTCCCAGTCTCTATTCAAGCCTAAATTAATTGTATCCAATTTGCAAATGAATTCCAATTCAACAGTCTCTCGCTGGAGTCTGGATTTGAAGTTTTTCTGTTATAATATCGCAACTTTCATGTCTGTAATCATGTGACCAGAGAGATTGAAGTGTTCTCCGACTAGTTTATGAATGTTATAATTCTTGACATCTGATTTGTGTCCATTTATTCTTTTACGTAGAGACTGTCCAGTTTGACCAATGTACATGGCAGAGGGGCATTGCTGGCACATGATGGCATATATCACATTGGTGGATGTGCAGGTGAACGAGCCTCTGATAGTGTGGCTGATATTATTAGGCCCTGTGATGGTGTCCCCTGAACAGATATGTGGGCACGGTTGGCAACGGGCTTTATTGCAAGGATAGGTTCTTGGGTTAGTGGTTCTGTTGTGTGGTATGTGGTTGCTTTTGAGTATTTGCTTCAGGTTGGGGGGCTGTCTAGGCAAGGACTGGCCTGTCTCCCAAGATTTGTGAGAGTGTTGGGTCATCCTTCAGGATAGGTTGTAGATCCTTAATAATGCTTTGGAGGGGTTTTAGTTGGGGGCTGAAGGTGATGGCTAGTGGCGTTCTGTTATTGTCTTTGTTAGGCCTGTCCTGTAGTAGGTGACTTCTGGGAACTCTTCTGGCTCTATCAATCTGTTTCTTCACTTCCGCAGGTGGGTATTGTAGTTGTAAGAATGCTTGATAGAGATCTTGTAGGTGTTTGTCTCTGTTGCTATTACCAACAGGAGAGTGGGTTTGTGGGGGGGTGGGGAGAAAACCTGGATTTGTGCTGGAAATGGCCCAACTTGATTATCATACACATTGTAAGGAGAGTGATCACTTTAGATAAGCTATTACCAGCAGGAGAGTGGGGTGGGGGGAGAGAACACCTTTTGTAGTGGTAAACACCCATGTCAAGGTTCCTCCCCCACTCTGAACTCTAGGGTACAGATGTGGGGACCTGCATGAAAATCTCCTAAGCTTACTTTTACCAGCTTAGGTTAAAACTTCCCTAAGGTACAAATTAATTTTATCCTTTGTCCTTGGAATATCCACTGCCACCACCAAACTCTAACTGGGTTTACTGGGAAACGTAGTTTGGACACATCTTTTCCCCCAAAATCCTCCCAACCCTTGCACCCTACTTCCTGGGAAAGGTTTGGTAAAAATCCTCACGAATTTGCATAGGTGACCACAGACCCAAACCCTTGGATCTGAGAACAATGAAAAAGCATTCAGTTTTCTTACAAGAAGACTTTTAATAGCAATAGAAGTAAATAGAGGTAAAGGAATCACCCCTGTAAAATCAGGATAGTAGATACCTTACAGGGTAATTAGATTCAAAACATAGAAAATCCCTCTAGGCAAAACCTTAAGTTACAAAAAAGACACACAGACAGAAATAGTCATTCTATTCAGCACAATTCTTTTCTCAGCCATTTAAAGAAATCATAATCTAACACATACCTAGCTAGATTACTTACTAAAAGTTCTAAGACTCCATTCCTGGTCTGTCCCCGGCAAAAGCAGCATATAGACAGACACACAGACCCTTTGTTTTTCTCCCTCCTCTCAGCTTTTGAAAGTATCTTGTCTCCTCATTGGTCATTTTGGTCAGGTGCCAGCGAGGTTACCTTTAGCTTCTTAATCCTTTATAGGTGAGAGGATTTTTCCTCTGGCCAGGAGGGATTTTAAAGGGGTTTACCCTTCCCTTTATATTTATGACAACCCATTTTTTCATGGTTTGTGTGTATAAAAAGATCTTCTGTACTTTCCACAGTATGCATCCGATGAAGTAAGCTGTAGCTCACGAAAGCTTATGCTCAAATAAATTGGTTAGGCTCTAAGGTGCCACAAGTACTCCTTTTCTTTTTGATCTTGTGACAGGCTAAGCACCCACATCTCCCACTGACTCAGCTGGGAATTAAAGGCACTCAGCATGTATGTAAGAGCTCAACATTTCACAGGCCCATAGTTTGTAAACTGTCTTTGCTCAAAGATCTACAAAATTTATTAAAAATCAATCTAGTGTTATATATTCAGATTCTCATCCCAGTATGTTAACATTCTGATCTTGTGTTCCAGTGTCTTTAAATCCTAATAGACTTATTTTATTGTGCTCAAGCTTAATGCATATTTTGCAGGAATCACAAGAGAGCCAAACTTCATTTCCAAGAGAAGGGTGCCTTACTTCAACCCACAGATTTCAAAGTCCTTTGATTGGAGAGGGGACAGCGATTTGGAGGGATATTTGGACGACGCACCAGAATTCGAAGGCACTGGGCCTGCAGAGTCACACACAGATAACCACGATAATGATAGAAATCTGGAAAACATTGAAACACCTGAAGCACCCAGGCTTCCTAAAAAAATTCGGTCTCACTCTGCAGATTCTAGGATTGAATCAGCCATCACCCTTGCAGAAAACAGTAGGAAGAAGTTGCCACCCGCAACTCCAGTGAACCAGAAAGCAGTATTTGTATCTCCAAAAAAGCACTTAGAAAAAATGGATAATGGGGTAGGGATCATTAGAAAAACTTTTCCCTTTCTTATAGTCTATGGTTGAAGTTAATAATGTGACTATTACAGTAAATTAAATACAGTTAAGCAAGCTTTCATGCTTAAAACTTTCTTCTTTTTCTTATAACTTTGTCTCTATGCAACTCTGTATTTTGATGTTAATCTATGTTAAGACCGCATTATGTTGGAAGAGCTGTTTGTTAGGACCAGATTCTGATTCCACTTAAGTCCATGGGAGTTTTACCATTTATTTCAAGTGAACTAGAATTTAGCCCATGATTTGTAGTCTTCCAAGATATTGTCGAGAATGAGATAGCGTATCTTTCATTCAGTTAGTTGGCCTGATCTAAGGATGTGGATTATAACAGCTTAGTTAAAAGAAAATTGCAGCAACAGAAAGTAGAGGAGAACAATAAGTGGAGATTTTTCTGATTCATTGACAGTTTCACAGAGTCCTGCAAAAGAAATCGGGCATGAATATTTCACCTTCAAATAGTTTCCCCAGAAATTCTGAATATCAAAGGCAGTTTTTATGGAAAACCCCCCCAAAAAACTCTCCAATGCTTGCAGCTGACCAGGTAATTTTAAAGAATCTGAAAAGTAAATATATAATTTAGTTTATCAGTCAATAAAGTCATTTAATTACAATACTTTCCTTATATTTTGTTATGGTAGATTGGTATGTTATTTACAGTGCCACTTTTGTTTTATAATATATAAAAGCGCATTAATTCACATATGATCCCTTATAAAAGGATCTGATCCTGCCTCCCCCTATGCAAGCAAAACTCTCATTGCAATTTTATGTACTTCAGTGGGAATTTTGCTTGTGTAGAGTCTGCAGGATCAGTTCAATAATAGGTAGGTGTTGTAATATCACATTGTTTAAATTATGAAAGACTTCACAGAGCGCTCCTTTTCATTGAGATTTTATTACTAATCCGTACGATGCTCTCCTAATTGGTGCTCATTAAAACAGCTGTTCCATTGCAAAGAACAGGAAGTCTGAAGCTGTAAGGTTTTTTTTCTTTTGAAGTTTACTCCAAAAACATACAGTGTAAGGGCCCTGATCCTGCAAATGTTTACACGTGTGTTTAAATTTACTACTGTTTACTACAAATTTGGGATCAGTGGGACTACTCAGAATAGTAAAGTTATACACATGTAAAGTGTTAGCAGTATCAGGATTTAAGATTGAAATTTTTATCATGAGATTCTAGTGTTATTAACAGAGTATTGTATCTTGACTTTCTGACTTATATCTGTGAACAACTTGATGAAAAGTACATCTGAATATTACAGTAGTAGAGATACCTGATCCTTAAACAGATGTATTAAGAATGCCCAAATTATCTTGACCTCAAGATAATTGTTCTAATCCAAGCCCATATAGCAAAGTTGAGGAAAATTTATCTCTATGGCATATGGCGTGTCCTTTAAGTTTCAGTAATCTGTGGGAAGATCAGGTCTGACCAGTTGTAGAATTTGCTTGACTATTACATCTTCGTTTATAACACAGAATTAATTGCAGAAAAAGGAATGGATCAAATTACTGCGCAATAAGAGCCTTATTTTAAACCATGAAAGAGTCCATCAGTACTTACTGACAGGCTGTAATGTAGGTTTTATCGTGTATTGTTTCAAAAATCTGTGATCCTGAATACCAATCTAAAGGTGAATTGCAAAGATTTGCCAACTACCTTCGTCCCCAACTGAAGAAAATATGCTCTTTTAGAAAAAATAAAATAAAGTCACAAATAAGGAAAAGTAGTTGGGTCTAGACTTAGAAATGTCTCTGAATTACATTCATGCAAAGGAATAAACTGAAAAATAATTACTGAAATTAAGTAATTTCCCCATTTAGCCTATAAATCTAATAGGTAACTTTTCCTCATGCAGTATTTGTTCACCCTTTGCTTCTCTGTGTGCATATTGGAGGAGTCACTACGGTAACTAATTTTGAAAATTTGACTTTAAGGTTAGGAAATTAACTTCTTTTGTTTTTTAAATTCAAAGGTTATTCACAATACAAGTAAATCCATTCCCCCATTTAAGTCTCCCACAATTATCCCTGAAACTGAATATGAGAGAAGTTTCAAAGTTTCTCCTCCAGTGATGGGACCAAAACTGAAGTGTGATTTGGAAGAGAGAGAATTTCCTGTATGTGCACCAGTAAATATCTCCCCTGAAAGAAAGGTATTCATATACATCTTTGAATGGTATTTCAGTAGTCTGTTTATAGTGTTTTTTTCTGTTAAGTTTTATAATTATTACATTTGACATTGCAGTCCATTGGGAATGGTTCTGCTCTAAAAAAGGACTCTAAAAATAACATTGTGAGGCTCCCTGGGTTTGTCTCTGTGATTTCTGTGTGAAGTGTGCTCAGTTTCCAAAATAAAAGATTTTTCTTTTTGCTAACTGCCAACCCAAATCCTTAGCTTGGCTCTGAGATTCTTTCCTTTCTGTGTACTGCTGCTAGCAATATGGATTCTGCCAGGCAAGTTATGCCCTGCTTGGCACCTGTGCAGTCTCTTGATGACCAACAAGGAGTAGAATTCAGTTAACTTTCTATTGAGTGTGTTGGTTCTCCAAGTCTAACAGGAGTAAAAAGCAATCATTTTTTTGTAATCACAAAACTCCAAAGCTATGCATTTGAACATGTACAAGGAACAAATCCAGTCTGTGTAAAGGTACCAATTTTACAGTCAATTTTCAGACTATAGTTACGCTTAAAGAAAAAATGGGTGCAGGGATTGTAACTTTTATTCAACTCACTTTTTAAGTTGATAGCACACCATGTAGTATAGACAGATTCCAGTGTCTAGTTCAAACGTTAGGATGTCTTTTGTAAAGCCCAGACAGCAGTCAACTACCTTTTAGGTCTTGCATACACTAAATTATTTTTGCAAAGATTTCTTAACCATTGCTATTGCCAGTTCAGCTGTACTACCACCAGTGCACTTGAAGTTTAGAGAAGGTGTGGGTTGTTGGTGCAGGTTTGGCACCAATTCATCTTGAGTTGGTTTAGAATACACTATGGTAAGAACACTGGTAGTGACGGGCTTTTTTTCCTGGTAGCAGAGCTGAACTAATTATACCAGTAGTAGAAAATGTTTAGAAAAAATATCGGTGTAGACACAGCCTTCAGGGAACATGACGATAGTCTTTTTATTAAACTCAGATCCACTGGAATAATGGTATTCTGTCTGGCTGAGAGTTCCAAACTACGTAAAATCTAACCTACTTTGCACAGTCGTAGGATAAACAAGATTTTTCTAGTATGCTGCTCAGTGTTTTACCCATTTTAAAGCCCTACAGAGTAGGCTATGCATCCTTCAGTAATGAGGTCTGGATGGGACGCTGTTCAGTCCATCATATCTGTTTCTTGATAAACTAGCTTTTGCCCTCTGTTTTGCTTCTCTAGCAAGTATGAAGAAAGTCTGAAAAGTTTGGGGTTTGGTTTAAGTTTTCTGCTTATTTTTAAACATTGGAAATACAGGTTATAGTGTACCCTGGAAGAGAACAGGAGAAGTAAGTAAAATTATAACGTTACAGGAGAAGAGACAGTTGAGCAAATGAAGGAGTAAGGAATTTTTAGTTACGCTGTCGGAAACATTTTTTTATATATATTTATCTTCAGTGATGAATATATATTTTGGAGAACAGTGTGTTTCTAAAGATTCATCACACCCGCCTCTTCAGTTCAGTGTGCTCTTGCAATATATATCTGAGGGCCTCCAGCAAAACCAGATAGCCACATGTGACAAAGCTGAGATTTAAGGTAAAAAACAAGCAGGAAAAATGAAAAATTTGAACAGGGGAAAAACCCTCAAACCTTTTGTAAATCACAACGCAGCAAAAAAGAGTGCAAGCCAAGTTTTCTAAAAAATCCTAAAATTCTTCTCACGTCACTTTTAGGGGCTTTCTCACAAAATAATAGAAGAAATACAAAAATTCCCCCTACTTTAGTGCAACATTAAAGATGTACCATATTTTTTAAATTTCAGAAATACAAAGATAAGATTTATATAGCAGTATTAACTTAGCCACCTTGCATAGGTGTAGTACTGTTTTATTCCTGTGGTTTCTTATTAAATGTGTAGTTTTATGTTAAATGTATTCCATAAAGTATATAGGATGTATGATGTGGCTGAGTGAATGTTGCAGTAGGAACCTGAATATTGGCATTTCCAGGCTTTGAGATTTTTTCAAAACAAGCAAGCTTAACATTGCTGTCTTGTAGAGATTACATTAAATATGTGTATGAGAGCTTGTCTACATGTGTGTTAGTGCGCAACGTGCGGGTGTGCACTAACTGGCCATGTAGACCCTGCTGGCGTACACTAAAAGTTCCCTAGTGTGCACTGAATAACTGGCTAGCCAACAGTACTGCAGAAAAGGATTGGGGATTATAGTGGATCATAAACTGAATATAAGCCAACAACGGGATGCAGTTGCAAAAAAGGCTAATATAATTCTGGGATGTATTAACAAGAGTGTCATATGTAAAACACAGGAGGTAAATGTTCCACTTTATTGAGCATTGGTGAGGCCTCAACTGGAGACTGTGTCCAGTTTTGGGCTCCACACTTTAAGAATGGTGAGGACAAATTGGAGATAGTTCAGAGGGAAGCAATAAAAATGATAAAAGGTTTAGAAAACCTGACCTGTGAAGAAAGGTTAAAAAAACTGGACATGTTTAGTCTTGAGAAAAGGAGGCTGGGAGAGACCTCAGAACAGTCATCAGATATATTAAGGGGTGTTATAAAAAGGACTATGATCAATTGTTCTCCATGTCCGCTGAAGGTAGGACACGATGTAAAGGGCTTAATTTGCAGCAATGGATATGCAGATTAGATATTAGGAAAAACTTTCTACCTATAAGGGTATTTAAGTTCTGAAATAGACTTCCCAGGAAGGTTGTGGAATTTGCATCATAGGAGGTTTTAAAAAACAGATTGGACAAGCACCTGTCAGGGATGGCCTTGGGATACTTGGTTCTGCCTCAGTGCAAGGTACTGGACTTGATAACTTCTTGAGGTCCCTTCCAGCCCTATATTTCTATGATTCTATCATTTAAAATGTTAAAAAAAAAAAAAAAAAAAAAAAGCTAGTGTGACATAGAATTTGCATTTACAGAGTTTGTTTAGTTTGTTAGCTAATATGGTATTTCTAAAATTATCTTTGCCTTAGAATGAAAGGAAAGAAACATTCCTAAAGCCAGCGGGAGATTCACCAAAACAAGGGAAATCAGAAACAGAACAGAAACCACCCAAACAAAAAAATAAACAACATATTACTCAAAAGCCCCGCTCTTTACATACAAGTCTTGGGTATGTATGTATAGAAAAACTGAACTTAGGTATTCAGCACCCTAATATTGTGAGGTGTGGTGGGCATTCATCATTTTGACATTGGAATCAAGTGCATTACCTTAGCATATCTGTCTAACACCTCTTGTCCACATACCTCTTTTTTTTCAACTTCATACTAGCATTGTGATTGTGCTTGCTGTGGATAAACCAAAACACTGCTTCATCCTTCACCAGCTCACGCTGGACCAGTGTAGTGCTGGAAACAAAAGCAGGAGTTCGGTTAGTTCTCCCAGTCCAGTCCCCTATTGCTGCTGTTTATCTTTCAGTGACTGCTTTGAAAATGTAGACTGCTAACTCAGTCACCTGTCAAGCTGCTCACTTACTGGTTGCATGCTGGCCTTGAGGTACTTGGTTGTTCTCTGCTCTGCCCAGTTCCCACCATGCCTCATCATAGGAAGGCACACAAGATTAACATGAAAACTTTCCTGAGCCATAGAGTCACCTGAAAAACATGGAGAAAACTGAGTTAGTCAGATGATGCTATGGGTATTGCATATACCTTCTGCCTCTCAGCATTACTTACATTGCCAGGATTGCCTTGGCAGTCCATACACTTTTTAATTTTTTTTAAAGCAGCAGCTCCTATGCTTCTAAGATCTGAAAAAGAGAAAGAGAAAACCCCAGAAAATGGACATTAATCAGAAACGTACAATCCACCCCACCACCTTCATTCTCTAGTAAATCCATGTGCCTTCCTATTGTGCTCCTTCACCCACTTGTTTTCTTTAAGGTTTTACTGGGATGGGGTGGCTCTGTGTCTTCTGTCTAAGCCTGGGCCACTCCTGTCTCTGGACCTTGGAAGATAAGTTTGTTTTGCTACAAACCAAGAAAAAACACAAAGGCAACAGATGCAATTTATTCATGGAAAAATAAATGAAAATAAAATGAGATTAGGCTCCTTAACTCTTTGGTTGTCAGTGTTTCGGCCTTCAGGCTCAGAGTCAGTTTGGCAGTGGCTTTTGAGGGAAGGGTGGTGATCCTCTGCCATGGTATCTGCTTTCTGTAAGACTGTAGCCGCTGCCCTTCATGATTCTACAGTGGCTATTTGTGCAGGACAGAAGCATTCAAAGCAGTTACTAGAGCAAATCCAAATTGTGAACACATGCAAACACACAACACTTATCTTTTGATAGAAAGAAACTGCATCTGATATGTGTCAATGCTTTGCAATATATACTCCTGAAACAGAATGACTAGTGTGGATGCGCTGCAGTGTTGCTTCTTGAGCTGGTTCAGTCACACCATCATTAGTAGAACATATGGGACCAAGTTGTGTCAGTTTCAGGGAAGGGAAAACAGGACTCTGGTCAAAAGTTAGGAGAGATGTCAACTGAATTTTTCCTACATATTAATATATACTGGGTTAATTTTACTTTTTAACTTTTGCCTTTTATAGTCTGTATTCCTGAAGAAGTGTTGGACAAAAGGGTTATTTCACGTTTATGCTGAAAATGAAGTTAGTTGTATTTTGGGCCAAGATTAAAAGAGGATGATTGAACTGCTCAGCAATTTTTTAGGTAGACAGAGCTAATTTCAGTATATGTTTATATGTTTGTATATTTCACATGAGGGGAAATGTGTGAAGACTAATTAATTTTAGTAAGTGCTGAGCACTATTGAAAATCACAGTACTTCTTTAGGTGCCTAAATATGCCTAACTTGAGGCACACATTTTTCAAAGTTTTGGCTTTGGAATTCATCTTTAATTGTCATGCAGCTTTTACTGTGCAAGAGCACTTATAATTATATTTATGTAATTATGAAATTTGTTTTTAAACAGTCTCCTAGATGATAAACAAAAAAAATAAAATTTTACTGTCTCCCCCCCTCCCCCCTTAATGTTCTAGGAAGGTGAACACTGAATATAGATCAAAATTTTTGTCCCCAGCTCAATATTTATACAAAGATGGAGCTTGGTCACGTATCAGGAGAAACATACCAGATCAAGTGAGTATCCATATAAAATTTTCTAAGCATTCTTTTAGGGCCCCAGTGAGCAAGGTGCTGAGGGTCCTCATCTCCCATTGAGGAAATTCAGGATTCACCCCCTTTGTAGGGGGCCCAACCCCAAGGTACTCCATTCTATCAAATCCTTGCAATATCTTTGTGTGGTCCATGGGGCAGACATTGTGACTCCACAGTGGGATTTCTGTGCCTAGGACATGCTGAGAAGGTAGGGTCCAACTAGTTATGATCAAACCAGGGTGGAAATGTAATTGAGATGGTCTGTGGGAAAGGCCTCTCATTCTGAGTGTTTGCAGAGTCAGCGTCCAAAGACACTAATGCAGAGGGAGTGAAAAGGAATTGTATTCCGATCCCTTGCTTCACTTGCTATACCAAGCAAGTTTACTTTGCTTTGTTGAGATAAAGATATGTTTTGCCTAAATGTGTATATATAGTATTATATGGGGAACTAATTTTGTAATTTGTTGAGATGTGTCACTGTAAAATTTTAGAACAATTGAACCTCATAATAATTACTGTGAAACCAAACTCATGAGGACCTAAGAGGACTAAAAACAAACAGTATTTTTTAGTTTTGGTATGTATGAAACCTCAGCTTAGTACAATTAAAATTTTAGGAATTTCTAAGTTATTGAGCACACTCTGATTGCAAGTGTTATGGAAACCCTTTGCTTTTAAAGTGAAATACCATTTTGTCAGATGACGATTTCCCATGCCCGTAGGATTTGAGATATTGTGAAGGTAACACTAAAAACTCCAGGGAGGGAGTTTGAGATAGTGTGTGGCTGTAAGGTGACCCAAACTGGTTATGGGGTGGGTGAGGACAAGGAAATAAAATGTTTATCTGCTAGAATCTTTTTTCCTACTACTTTTTAGTCTAATCATGCAGTACTTATCAAAATCATGGATGAAGCTGCTGTTAATGGAGAACTACTTTGTGCCTTATCAGGCAATAGTGATCCTTACTGGGGTGAGGTGGAGAGTTTTAGGAGGTAAATGTTTGTGGCCTTTCATTAGAGAGTAAGAGAAATGAGCAAATTCCCACATTCTAGGACAATAGACGTATGTTTCCAGTTGAGCCTGGCCTTCCCCAGGAGATTTTTTGTTTATGGGGAGTCACAGAGAAAGCTTGTTGGAAGTCACATGGGAACGAAGAGGTTCCATGATGAAGTATTCAAAACAAAACTGGTAGGATTGTACACTCACTCACTCACTCACTCTTCTCTCCACCAGATTCTCTTTTACTTATGACAGTATATTTTTATAGTGTATACTTCAAAAGTTGTTTAACTTTCCCTTTCATCTTCCTTGACTGGGCTCTGCCATTCAGATTCTGATTTATACTTCACCTGAGAGTATATCAGACTAGTTCTGCCTGTAGACAGAGAGCAGTATATAGCTCTTAGAGCAGGGGTGCAGTAGCTTTCCCTCATATACACGGTTTACAGTTTGGTTCAATGGCTTTGAGCACTTCCACTATAAAAAGTGTTCCAACACCACTGTTCTAGAGGGGTGTTCTCATCTTGCTGGCTCTTATTACTGTGTCTGACTAATATCCTCACACAATGAAATGAGAATACAATATAACCCTTTGTCTCTGAAATAGTTTCACTAGGGAGGCTTGCAGTTATTTTTATTATACTTTTTAACTAATTAAAAATGAGTTGAAGTGTAGTAAAGGCTGAAAAGTAAGTTAAAGCTGGGAATTTACCAAGCTTCAGGAGAAAAGGTACAAGAAGGACATAAAACAAGTTAATAACTCTTATGGACCTGATCTTTGCTTCTCCACTAGTTTTCCTTGAGTTAAGGCCTGCAAGATCAGGCCATATGTGACAAATAATAAATAGAACCGAATAAAATATTTCAGATACATTTGCAATTTAAAAGATTTCCACCATCTGAGAAATAGATTTCTGCAAATCAGTGAGACGAATATAAATCCCTAACTGGAAGAAAAAGTGAAGCTATGATCAGTTAAATAAAAACCCCCAAAACAATCGCCCCTCCTTTTCCAAAAAAAAGAAAATAAAAAACAGTGACACAAATGTGCTTTGGCCCTTCACAACTTAGACCTTTTGTGCCTAGCTGATCTCGTAATTTATCATGCTGTCATCCACCACTGTCACTTTACCAACAACGCTAGCTTTTACTGTCCACCCTGTCAGCTTCTCCGTTCAACCACCACCCTGCCTTCTCCATGCCATCCCGGATGCATGTGGAAAAGTTCCATGAAAAGATCTATACAACTACTATCTTAACTCTGTCAAATCTCTCCTTAAAACTGGCCTCTGCTCTGACATCTACAAAACATTGCTTGCTGATTCTAGCTAGATAGGTTCCCGCATTCCTACCATTCCTCTTACTTTACCTCTACCTCCAATTTAAAAAGTGTAACAAAACTGTGCCAGTCATGCCTGTATTTATTTCCTTGAGTGTTATATCCCCATTCCCAGGCCTTTGGTCAGATCTACACTCTGAAGGTTTTACCAATATAGTTATATCAGCAAAAATAACGAGGAGTCCTTGTGGCACCTTAGAGACTAACAAATTTATTTATAACTCCTTGTTATTTTTGCTGATACAGACTAACATGGCTACCACTCTAATAGTTATATCAGTATTCTGTTCTGGCAACGTGCTCCTAGAGCGGACGCAGAATATAATGACAAAACTGCATTTTTACTGGTATAGTCATGGCAACTGCACCTGTGTTTCCGCAGCGAAGGGACCCACTCTCAGGCTTCCAGATCCCCAGTTGATGCCTTTCTGGGTGAAGACCTGCATCTCTCTCCCTCCCAACAGGGGTATTTCCAGCATACACAGTTCTCTGCCTTCACTGTATTATCCCCAGCACAGACAGGTTGCTCAAGGACACATGCTTGCTTTCTCTTCAGAGACGGTTAATAGGTATAATTGCTACAGTTATAAGGTATTACCCAGCACTTCCTATGCAAGCCTACTTTATTCTTAAGATAAAAAACATTACAGAGAAAATATATTAAAAATAAAAGAAATTACATGCATGCTAATAAGTTTACCAGAGTTCACCCTAACATGGATTCTGACATCCAAAGGGACTGCTTGTGGCTACAAGTTCATCACAGCTTCAGTTCAGAACAAGCACCCAGATTTATGAGGCCTCAATAGATCCAGTCCTTTTAACTCTTCCCAAAGAATAAGGGCCCTCAGGACAAAGAGTCCTCTCCATTTGGTGGATCAGGAAGAAGGCCATGAGCCAGTTTAAAACCAGGGTGTTTATCCAAAAAGCCTTTCTTTGTCTGTTGTTCCCTGGAGAATCCAGTTTGAATTAGTGTATGTACATCTTAGCAGAGAGGTCGCCTCAAAGGGCTGATAATGGAGGAAGTACATTAGCATCCCCCTTCCTACTAGAGAAGGTACCTATAGTGCCACAATAGCACGTACACAATTGCATTTTTAATACAGTGTAGCCCAAAGGTACTAACCTTAATTGAATAAGGTTTAACCAAATTCAAAAAAGTTTCTTAATTCAATAAGATTTATTCAAGATATTGTCAGTCGGCCACATAGCTTATTCAAGCCTCTCCTCAGCAAAAGTGCAGTTTTGCTGGTGTAACTGTATCTACAGTATGGGGGTCCTTGCCAGCACACACATGTCAGTCAGGGGTTCACACATCATCACACCCCCATAAACTAAACTGTTTTTTCACTCTTTAGTAATTTAAACACCTGAAGCTGTTCTCAAATTTTGCAAAAGCATTCACCTATGAGCTGAGACCACACAATTTCAGCCCCAAAAGAGATGTTCTAAAGCATGTGAAAACAAGGGTTATAATGAAAGTCTCATTATAGCTTTAGCTATAGTGACTGCTTGCAGGAAACTGTTCTAATATATTTTAGAATGGTAGTGGCAATTCTTCAACAAAAAAACTTCAAAAACAGACTCCCAACATGAAGCTGCAGAACTGGAATTAATTTGCAAACTGGATACCATCAGATTAGGCCTGAATAGAGACTGGGAGTGGTTGGGCCATTACAAAACCTAAACTTAATTTCCCCAATATTAATTTCTCCCTACTGTTACTCACACCTTCTTGTCAACTATTTGTAATGGGCCACTCTCTTACCACTTCGGAAGTTATTTTTCTTCTCTTGGTATCCTGCTGTTAATTGATTTATCTCGTTAGACTGACCTCACACTTGGTAAAGCAACCCCCATCCTTTCATGTATTTATACCTGCTCCTGTATTTTCACTCCATGCATCTGATGAAGTGGGTTCTAACCCATGACAGCTTATGCCCAAATAAATTTGTTAGTCTTTACAGTGCTACAAGGACTCCTTGTTATTTTTGTTCTAAGATGTATTAGTAAGGGTTATTTTCCAGCAGTAGAATAAAAATCGCCTTGAATTATCCTTTTAAAAAATTAATGTGAGGTAATTCATAATCACAGTAGGACTGTCTAGGGTCTGTGTCCTGCTGAGATAATGCTAGCTCCTGGGTCATTGAAAGAGCTTGGTTGTTCTTTATACTTCACAATTCACTGGAGGCAGACATTCTAGTATGCCTTTCCTTCCCATGCAGAGTCCTATTGCTCTGAATTTATATCCGCCTGTTATAGTTCAGCCTATCAACTATCATTAATTTTCATCCCTCTGCTTAAACTGAATAATCTTACAAATTTCATTGTATTATCATCATGCTGTAGTCTTAAATGACAGATTCTCAAAGAATAGTTTGTTTGTTTTTAAATTGAGAGGCCCAGTGAGCCAAAGTCTGCAGTTACATCAATGCAACCCCAGTGAATTTTCACTCCTCTATTCATTTGTCTGCACTGTGATTACATGGGTAAAACAGAAGGCAGAACTTGCCCCCTTAGTATAATTCTTCCAGCAGATAAACAGAGAAATCTAATATATGAATGAAGGGTAAATAAAATAAACTAGTTGAGATTTAATACAAAAGCATGCGTGTTCTCAGCCATTATATTATTCTCCTGCATTTCCATTAACCTTTTTCATGAGCCAGTATCAGTATAGCAATAATACTGCTACTATCAGGGACCTTGTATAATTCTTAAGAATATAAAAATATAAGCAAGATTTTTTTATTAGCAAACAGTGTTTGGGTGGAGGGCAAGATTGTGTGTGTGTGTGAGAGAGAAATGGGAGAGCTCTCACAATCTAATTTCTTAATTTTGTGAAAATATTTTTAGCAATATTATTATGGCATTATAATGACTAAAACTAAGGAGTTAAAACGTTTATATTTTAAGGCCAAAAGTAATTTCTTACTATTCTTAAAATGTATGTTTTCCATCTCATGCCTCGATGTTACAGTGACTGGTATCTTAGCATGAATGCCGTAGCTATTGATATTGATATTATAGTAGCATCTAGAGGCCCCTTGCAAAATCAGTTCCCCATTGTGCTAGGTGGTGTACAAATGTATAGCAAATGACTATTGCAGTGTCAAAGAACTCAGTCTAAGGTCCTGATCCTGCAAACACATTTGCACATACTTAACTTTATACATACGAGAAGGTCTATTGACTTAAACATCCACCTTGAAGTGTTCAGAAGTTATGGATTTAAAAGTGATCAGTTAGACTTAGATGCTTAAATGCATCACTGCAAGAAATGCAAAATATTGCTAAAATATAACAGATTACAACATTTTTGTACCTAATCTCTAGGAGGCAGCATAGTGCTACGGTGACAGTTTTACAATGGTTCACACAGTAGTTATGTTAACGTCATGTCGTAGAAAAGAAATATTAAGACTGTTTCTGTATTCCTCCCCCTAGGATTCTCAAAACATCCTAAATTACATGTGGTATATGGAGGTTGGTTGCACCTAAGTTCTTGTTTTAATGCTTGGAACAATTACATGGTTTCTGAACATTGACGAAGAAATAGAATCCAGCACTAAACTTGTCCATAGATGCTGCATAATTTTTTCATGCTTATTGAATAAGTGATCGGTAACTATGCATTAGCTTGACTGCTCAAACACATGCTTTCTAAATAAATACATTTGCTATTTTGGCTTAACTTTTTGTTTTTTTGCTTTTATTGCACCTTGCAGTATTTTTGCTGTGACTGGTCCTGTTCTGTGTGTAACATGCCTTTCTATTGTAATTAGCATTAGCAAGCGCAAATAATACTTCACAATAACTTAACTGATTTTTAAAATATCAAACAAATGTACCCTGTGACATCTGTATGTGCAGGTGAAAGAACTTCGAGAGAAAGCGGAGGCTTACAGGCAACGAGTACAGGGAACCCACTTCTCTCGATATCATCTGAATCAGATTCTTTCAGATAACAACAGACTTTGGGACGTGTCCTCAAATTCCAGTTCAGAAGAAACCATTAGCAACACCATCAGAGCTCTAGATCTAGCTGGGTAAGGTGCTTATCCTGGATGTGAAGGGAATGTAGAATTGTAGCTTTAAAAACTGAAATTTTTAAAAAGTAAATTGAGATTTAACACAACTTTAAGATCCCTAATGTTTACAAGACTTTGCATAAATGTATTTAAAGCAGATGGAATTTCAAATACTTTTCTACTAAAATTTTATTGTAATGTGTTGAGAACCCAAATAAGAAGTTTGACTTCATTTACTGAAGGAACAAGATAGGATATGCTCCCCCGCAGCCTGCTTCTCACTTGGCAAGCAGTCCTCACACACTCCTGTGTAGGTTCACCAGTGTTTTATTTGTCATTAGGAGTGCTAGAACCATTTGTATAGTGGGAGCGCTGAGAGCCACTGAACCAAACTGTAAACCCTGGATATAATGGAAACCACTTCAAGTCAGGGAGTGCGGTAGTACCCCTACTTCCAGCACCTATGTTTGTCATGTACAGTTGTGTCCATAGGCATGCGTACGGGGTGTGTCGGGTGAGCCCAGGCACACCCTAATGCGGGGGTGGGCAAGCTTGTCCTGCCCGGCTCGCCTGAGCTCCCGGCCAGGGAGGCTCCCCCCGCCCCTGCCTTCCCTCATCCCCCAGAGCCTCAGCGTGGTGCGTCCAGGAGTGGCCCTGGACAGCGGGGTGGCTCCGGCGGGACCTGAGCTCCTGCCACTCGGAGCTGCGTGGTAAGGGGGTGGGGCTGCGAGCTCCCTCTGGCCGAGCAGCAGGAGCTCAGGTCCCGCCGGAGCCACGCCGCTGCAGCGGGGGAGGCGAGGGTAAGCGGCATGGTAAGGGGGCCGGGGGAGTTGGATAAGGGGCAGGGAGTCCCGGGGACAGTCAGGGGACAGGGAGCGGGGCGGTTGGATGGGACAGAGGTTCTGGGGGTGGTGGTCAGGGGACGGGGAATGGGGGTTGGATCGTGGGAAACCCGGGGGTCTGTCAGGAGGCGGGGGGGGTGGATAGGAGTTGGGGCAGTCAGGGGCCAGGGAGCAGGGAGGGTTGGGTAGGGGGTGGGACCTTGGGTGGGGGGGGGGTCAGGGGACAAGGAGCAGGATAGATCAGGGATTCTGAGGGGGGGCAGGAAATGGGCGGGGGGCAGGGCCAGGCTGTTTGGGGAGGTACAGCCTTTCCTACCTGGCCCTTCATACAATTTTGGAACCCCGATGTGGCCCTTGGGCCAAAAAGTTTGCCCACGCCTGCCCTAATGTCTCAAAAAGAAAAAAGTGGCTTTGCGTTTTAATTTAATTGCATGATATGCTCTGTATAGAAAACCCGTGTTTGCTCACAGCATGCGTCCCCACTACTGTGGTGCCACATTACCATTGGTCCTCCCCTCCCCTTCCGACTACTATTCTAGAAAATTCTTTGACCTATATAAGTGGCCGCGTGAGGCGTGCCCAGTGCAGTGTCTACTGTGTTGGTAATGTTTGTCACGTGTACTCTACTGAAACAGCATAACAAGCCCGTGGCTTTACGTTTTAATTCAATTGTATGATACCCCCTTTTAATTTTAAAATATGGATCGGTTTGTTGTTAAGAAAAGGAGCAGACAAGCTGTTCACGTGAAAGAGCATTTTTGAAACTAGCACATGTGAAAAACAAACTAAGAAGTACAATGTCGCAACAGCGCCTCGATTCACTTATTATTTTGTACATTGAACAAGAATTGGCTTCGTCAGTTAATTACATTTATGTGATTGAGGAATTTAAGTCCATAAAACCTGGTGAGCAACGTCATTCTCTAGGACAGGAAGATGAAGAAACCTTAATCTGTTTTGGTCAATTTGGGTTAGCTCATTATCTGGTTAAAGATAAAGATCATGAAAATTGACTGTATCTTTGTATACGCCTGGTTATCACTACAGCAAAAATTTAGTATTTTGTGTCTCATTTTTTAAGTAAAGTTTAGTTGTTAATTTAAAAAAAATTAAGTTTAATTAAGTTTTAGTTTCTTTAGTTTGTTTGATAAATAAAAATAATGTCCTTTATGATAGAGTATTTAATAAATGTTCGCCTTAAAAAAAAAATTCCCTGGGTGCGTACCCTAATGAAATGTGCTGCGCATGCCTATGGTTGTCTCTCTGCAGAATAAGACTTTCCCCAAGCTTCACCCTTCTCTCTAAGTACAAGCTGGGGGTGGAGGGAAGAAATCTCCTCTCTCTGAGATCCTGGGCTGCTTTGCCCTTCCTTTTCCCTCTCTGTTCCTGTCTCCCTTTTAACCATCCCCATCTGATGAACTGAATACCCCTGTTAACTGATTAATCATTCAGTCCTTAATCAATTATCTCCTAATTTAGCACCTGCAGGGAAGTTTACAGAGTGGTGAGTTAGCCTTGGGCTACTCCCACGCTATCACAACCCTACATTATGTAAATTTTGTCATGCCTACATACATTTGTATTGGTGTTTTTGTAGAAACAAATCAATAGGCTTGTGAATAGCAGATCTAGTCCCACTGCACTTCTGTTTCTAAAATCAAGAAAAAGCAATTATGTATTCACATTTTTTTGCCTCTGCCCCTTGGGGACCATAAAGATGGATTGAGCAGATACTAATTTTGTCATTTATTGCTAATAAGTTTTAGAGACTTTTATTAATAATGTTGTATAGGTAATTATTCCTAAACCAAAAAAAGCAGTTTGGTCACTCACCTTAAATCTGATTGTTCAAAACATTGTATGGGATACTATATATACAACCCACTTTCTCCCAGGCAGTGTCTTGGAGGCATGGGGTTAGGGGGGAGGGAGAATAATTGATCTATTTGTGTAATTGTAGCCATAATAAAAGCAAGATGAAACTTAAGACATTATGGTTTATTACACCATAATGTCTGATATCAAATGCAAGGCCAGATTTTCAAAACTGTCTGGTTTGTTTTTGTGCAAAATGGATCTTTGTACACTAGTTTCATTTGCATGCACAAATGCCTGATTTCTATGAACAATTTAAAGACCAAGATTTTCAAAAGATGGAGCCTTAAGATAGGCTCTAAAGTCTGTTTAACACCAGCCTAATTTTCAAAAGTGTTCAGCATCAAACAATTCCCATTGACTGAGGTGCTCAGCACATGTGAAAATTAAGTAAGTGCTGAAGTATGGACTTAAAAGTCTACTGTAAGCTCCTTTTTTTGAAAATGACTGATTAATCTGTATTCATTTTAATAACTAAACTCTTAATTTCTGACAGGTTCTTGAATTGGATGTATGCAGTTTATGGAGACACATACGTAGTAAATTGGAAAAAAACAAGTGAATATTTGGTGAGGGAAACATAGTTTGCTTTGTTTTATAGAGTTCCTGAGAAACAGATGTCTGCAAGCCAAAACATACTGCGGCAGCCTGACTCAGTAGAACAGTCCCAACAGAACAATACAGAGAAGTTAGGCATGTCAGATGCCTCTACTGTACCAGTCAGAAGACGTCTAGCTTGGGGTGAACAAGACAGTACTGAACAAGTGGAAAATCAGCCACCAGGATTAGAGGAAGATGAAGAAAAAGAAAATAAACAAGAATCAGCAGAGGCTCAGAAATTGAAAGAAAATAAGGATCCTACTGTGGACAACAAAGTAAAAGGGTACATTTTAAAATTTCATTGTCTTTCTTCTTACCTTTCCATGCTTTATGGGGTGATTTAAAAATAAACTAAACTTTACATGCTAATGCACTTAACAGGTAATTAGCTAGGGCACTAGTTTGACAAGTTCTGTATGTTAATAATTAGCAACAAGTGTCTTAAACTTCAGAATAAGAGAGGATTTGTTTCTTACACCAATTTCCTTCAGAGATGAAGGGCAAAATGGAGGAAGAAATAGACCCTGAGCTGCTTCGCAGATTTGGCTCAGCGAATGATTTCCGTCAAAGAAAATTAGATTTTAGTAATGCAAAACTTTTTTTTTAAAGTGTAATTTGTAGAAACTAAACACAAAATACTATTTTGATTAATATGACTAAACTTAATGCATAACATTTAAAATGTTAAAAGTTGTACAGAAGGCCACTCAGAGTAGGCAAGTGATAGTGCAACATATAGCCATGTGGAAAACTAAAATTAGCAGTCTGCTTCATACTCAATTTTGAAGGATTGGTAGGACTGAAAGGATAGTCTGTTCTGTCACTGTTGAATGGACTGCATAATATAGTGCTTAAGAGTATGTCTACACTGCAGGTGGAAGAGTGCCTCCCAGTGTGGGAAGACAGACATGCACGAGCTCCGCCTGAGCTAGCACACTAAAAATAGCAGGGTGGCATGTATGTACCCAGAGGATTAGGCAGGACTGTACTCAGGTGGCTAGCCCAATCCACTCCCCCTGCTGCTGCATCCACACTGCTGTTTTTAGCATGCTAGCTTGAGCAGAGTTAGTGTGTCTATCTACGTGCACTGGGAAGCACCCTCCTAGCTGCTGTGTAGACATACCCTTTGACTTTTTCAGCAAACTTGAACAGTGTTGATGGGCTTTGCAGGAAGCTATGTCCAGATCTCCCTGGGTGTGGTTTCCTGTTACGGGGGAGAGGGAGGGGATGTATTGGTAACCTTGGAGTTCTGAAAATGTCTGGGTGTAGGAAAAAAAGTAGGAAGATATTTAGAAATATCAAGGACTTATTTCTGAGTACAGTATTTGGCAGTCAACTTTCCCATGTTTCCTCTAATTACAGTTGAGTTCTAGGCCTTTTACCGTGCATGTTTTACAAACTCCGTTAGTAACACATGATGTTCAGTCATATTTTCTATCTTAGAAAATACTTTTATGACTCTCCATCACGGTAGTATCTGAGGATCTGTGTCTTTAACATATTTATCCTCACAACACTCATGTGAGATAGAGAAGTGCTGTTATCTCATTCAACAGACTGGGGACAAATAGACTAAGTGACATGCCCAGGGTCATGCAGGAAGTCTGTGGTAGAACAGGGACCGAGGCCAGAGCCCTAACCACTGGACCATCTTTCCTCATTTTTGCAGAGAAAATGCCTCACTACCGAAACCTTCAGCAGATAGGTCAGATTCTTCTTCAGTATCTTCAGGAGAACGTGGCAGGCTTTCTACTCCAAAGTTGAAAACAATTGGTGGAGCCCAAAGAACTCATCATGATCTTACCACGCCAGCTGTCGGTAACAATATTTAAAATGAAAAACAACATTTTGAGGGAATTCATTTATTAAAAGTTTTTAATGTAACAAAATATTTTATCTTCTGTTACTCTAGGAGGTGCAGTTTTAGTGTCCCCATCTAAAGTGAAGTCTTCATCGCCACAGCAGAGAAAGAAAAAGTCTTTAGAAACACAGTATTCTTCATCTAAACAAGCCTCAGGAGAAAGAAAATCCAGAAGGGTGAGACAAAGCAAGCATTTGTCAATATGCAGTGTAGAAAGATACAGATAGGATATCCTTTTTATGTCAATTTGAATAATTGTTTTAAGCTTGTTTAAGGATTGGGATGTTCCAGTCTAAAATTTTCAATGTTATCTGTGATGGAGAGGCTGATAGTCATAGGCGCCAACTTCCCCTCTTCCCTGTGGGTGCTCAACCCTCCTCCTGCCCCCGCCCCTGCCCCGCCTCTTTCCACCCCTGCCCCAACCCCGTCCCCTCCCTGCCCCTATTCCAACTCCTACCCCAAATCCCTGCCCCAGCCCCGCCTCTTCCCTGCCTCCTCCCCTGAGCATGCTGCTTTTCCACTGCTCCCCCTCCCTCCCGGAGTGTGCTAACCCTGCCAAACAGCTGTTTGGTTGCGGTCGGGTGGGAAGCGCTGGAAGGTAGGCAGAGGGGTGGGGACTCAGCAAGCTCAGGGGAGGGGGAGGAGGAGGAGGTAGGGCATGGGGGGGGAGCTTGGCTGCCAGTGGGTGCAGAGCACCCACTCATTTTTTACCGTGGGTGCTCCAGCCCTGGAGCACCCACGGAGTCAGCACCTATGCCGATAGTTACATATTTTTGTTAAGCAATGGAAACTGAAGGACTATGGGAGGGAATGCTGCATTATTTCCCATATATATTTTGGCTCTGAAGTGCGCGGAGTCCAGCGGAAAGCCTGCTGCCAAGAGCAGCTGATCTCCCTGCTACCCTTATCCCAGCTCATTCCTGAAGTCATGCAGAGCTCCAAACTCCATGAGTTGGGTAGAAAAGTATGCCGCATTGGTGTCAGTCTCCCTTTCCATTGTTCTTGGAATTTTCTGCTTCATTTTACTTCAGATTTGATTTCTCTGTGCATCCTAGCGTAGGGGTCAAAAAGATACTAGGACAGTATTTAGTTTCACGGGTCTTTGTGGCTTATAGATTCTAAGGCCAGACAGGACCACTATGGTCATCTGGTCTGGCATCTTGCATAACAGGCCACAGAATTTTCCTGAATTAATTCATATTTGAACTAGAGCATATCTTTTAGAGAAACATCCAATCTTGATTTTAAAACTGTCAGTGATGGAGAATCCACTACAACACTTGGCAAGTTTTTCCAATGGTTAATTACCCTCTTTGTTAAAAATGTACATTTTATTTCCAATCTGAGTTAGTCTACCTTCAATTTCTGACAATTGGATTTTGTTATGCTTCTGTATTCTAGAGCCCATTATATTTTTGTTCCCCATGTAAGTACTTATAAACTCTGATTAATTCACCCCTTAGCTTTCTGTTGAAGTGAAATAGATTGAGCTTATTGCGTTTCAAAAACCTTCCCAGTCCTTAGTCACATCACTTCACAAGCAGGTGTGTGGTCTCAATTTCTAAATATGTATAGGATTTCACTGCAGATTTCTCCCAGTGAGGTAGAATATCTAGTAGAAGCAGGAACACTAATGAAATTTTTTTTTAAATTCAGAGTTCAACTTTTGCCCTGGGTAATAAGCCTCAGTCTGAAATGACAAGTCAGCTATAACTATCTTATGTCTTCAGCTTTCCTATTTGGCTACCCACTAAAATTTATTCATAATCATAATTCCTTCTCTCTTTATATCCTTCGCTGTTTTCCCTCATGGATATGAAATATTGGTTGTTCCCTTTATTCAGGATTTTCCTCAATATCTAATAGTTGGTATTTTAACAGTGCCATAAATATTATTGCATCCTGTCTCCCAATTTCCTGCTTGGGATACCTAGGATCCTGTCACTGTAGCAATGTTCCTGGCTTCCCAAGTGTTCCAAATGTCTTTTAGTTGCTGGCTGTTTTTTAGTAGTGTTTTAAATCCTTTAGGGGTTTTGTGACTAAGTTAATGCTGTTTTATTGTTATAAAAGAGTCAGCCCACTTTTCAAAGTCCTACACTGGCCTTCAGTGTTAATAATACTGAGCAATTCATAAACATTAACCTTCACAAAGCTCCTCTGAGGTAACTGAGTATTAATCCCCATATTAATCTCATAGTCCCGCTTTGCAGATGAGGAATCAAAACACAAAGATTGTGACCACAAAGTTGTTGTTAGAGGTAGGATTAGAAATTCAGGAATCCAACTACCAGGCTTTTGCTCAGTCCATTAGTTTAAACTGTCTCTGTGTTTTCTCTGCTCCTAGAGATGGTAATGGAAGCTTGGAAGTGATTTATTTTCCAAAGGCAAGAATCTGACCTGGTATTGTATGTGAATGCACACATGGCCTAATAGTGTAGGGCCAGATGAAATTGAGAAAGCAGTCTAGTGCTTTTACACATGTGTAAAGCCTTTTTTGGGTCATGTTTAGATTATCCCTCATAATGTGAGCTTTGCTTAACACTGTCCCAAAGCCTCAAGTCACTTGCCTGGCCTGGAAGCTCCAGCAAGACACAGCCAACATGTATCAGCTGCATATGCCTCTGTACTTGATGTTTGATATAACTCAAATTTTCAGTTGTGTGTATAAACTAATAGTAGCCTTTTCTATGGTATTTCAGTTTGAAGGGGAAGCAGAAGCTGTATCACTACTTGCCTCCCAAGCTGCTGGATTGAAAACTTTAGATCCTTTGCCTCTGAGGAAGGATTCTTGGCCCACTGTCAATGCTGCTGATGAAAGAGCGTCTCCCACTTCAGCACATCCAACTACAGCGCCTGTGCAGAAATCAGTCAAAAGCGCTACTCTCCCCTCCTGGAATCCATGCTGTCGCATTCAAGGGACTCTCAGGGATCCCGAGTTCCAGCATAATGGTTGGGTTTTTTTTTTAAATAGGATTTTTCCATCCACTTAGTTTGTATGGTAATTGCTATCTTGCAAGTGTGCAGGGCCCAAAATTTTGTGACTTCAACAAAGAATGACTGCTTATTGCAGAGAAACTCTTTTGTACCAGTATGTTTCATCTTGCTAGAACAACTGTACTATTCTCCACCTAAATGAGATACTTTGAGCTACACTGCTATGGGGAGATCTGGCCTTTGTTCTATGCTTAGGTTCTAGTATCTGTCTGTCTAACAGAGCTTTCTTGATTTTAGTAAGGAATTACTGGATACCTCAAATAATTGGTTCTGTGTGAACAGTTTTGTTATCTCTTCTGTAGACAGCAGGGGGGAAATCTAGTACATTTCCTTTTAGGGTTACTCACACCGATGAGTAATTGGACACCTCCACAACATCATCATACCACTCTACAGTGCACCCTGTGTGAGAAGAGCAAGGACAGTAGGCTAGGTGTGATACAACCCTTATTTCCCTCTCTCACCATAGTTTTCCAGGGGGAATCAGCTGAGAAGCTGAGGCTGTGATGTTTACGTGCCCTTTTATGTGCTGTGGAGCACCCACCTTTGCAGGGCTGGGATGTTCAGGAGAGAGTTGCTGGCAGATGAAAATCTGTCATCATAGTCCCATCTGTGAGGTGGCCCTGGCCTCTACAGGATCACCAGACATCTATGTGGATTTTGAGAGAACTGTAGGTTTTTGAGGACCCTTGTGTGTGGAGTGGGAGAGAAGGGGACAATCCAGCCTTCTCTATCTTTAAAAGGTCTGTTGGAATCTCAGCAGCATTTCCTGGTCCCTGCAGCTGTGTCTAAACTGCACAGTAAGTCCATGCTCTAACCACATTTGAGCCCAAGCCACCCTTCCATCCTCACACAAATCAGTCCGACTGAGGTCGGCAAGTACTCAGGACCCAGGTCCTAAGGGCCTGCTGGTAGTGTGAGTCAGACCCCTAGTGCCTGCTGTGCCTTGGGCCCAATCCTGTCGCGTTGCAGTGTGGATGCAGTTGAGGCCAAAGGCCAGAGCCAGAAGGTCTGCATACCGCAGTATGGCTGTGTTAGGACAACTGAGAGACCTGGGTCCAGGCTTACAATGCAGCGTGGGCACAAGCACAGGATTGCAAACACTGAGTCCATAAGCCTGGGTCCCACAGACCCAGGTTTACAATGCAGTGTACACATACCCTGTGTGAACTCTTCACTAGAGGAGCGATTTGAGCCAGAGTGGCTCAGAGTAGTTTTAAACGACAATAGTAACCATACTATGGTGGCATCTATGTGATAAATAACAAAACCCCTCAAGCACTTAAATGTCAAAGTGAAATTTATATACTTAAATCCCAGTTCCACAAAACTTTAATCACATGCTTAAGGTCCTGCTCTTGAAAAGCACACAAAGTCCTTGCATCTTCAGAGATGGATGAAGTAAGGTAATAGTTCCATTTTACAATGGAGCAAGAGGTAAACAGGTTCAGTGAGTTGCCTAAATCCAGAAGAAAGTCACTTAGAGCTGGGATTAGAACTAGGGCCATATCCTACCTCCAAGTCCTGAATGCAAATCATTAGATCTTATTTCAATGTGTAACTACAGTAACAGCCTCCAAAGATGCTGCCTTGAAAAGTATACAGTCCAATACACTTATTCCATCCTCATCTCAGCACCATTTTCAGGGTACCCTTATAAGAAACTTATTATAATGGGAGTTGTTATTATGGGGATAAGGGAGTCTCAGTCCTGTAACTAGCAAGTATGCAGTATCCTAATTGATAGTTACATTTTTAGAAGTAATGTTCTAAATAGTTTTTGACATGAAGTGTCATCCCATATAGGGTTGTGATGCAGAAACAGATCTTTTTAATGGTGTAAAAATAACACTTGTGGTCTTTTCTTCTAGGGAACATTGCAAGTCCAAAGATGAGCCATTTCCAGTTACCACTGCAGGAAAGAAACTATAATGATGAAGGTATTTTTCATTCTGAAATATTAAACAGTATGTATCATATGGATGACTTCTGACTTTATCTGCACCCCAATGGGAGATGGGTGTATACAGGACATAATGCAGCCATCTCATACCTAGACCAGTAAAACCTTTATGCATAACCAGATCATCATGTCATCAAAAGAAATCCAAATATTTTTCTCTGCCCAGTAATCTGAAAAGTTAAGTACAAACCCTATGAACAAACCATGAAATGTCGTTAAAAATGAAACCGTTCATAACTGTGGTTCAGTATGGCTAATATAAATATTTGTTCCAAACTCAGATTTAACTACCCCTTTAGCCCCCCGACATTTTCACAAGCCTTTCTGCTTTCTGGTTCAAGCCTTGACTACATGCAAAGTGCAAAGGTATTATGCCTGAGGGTGCTTTGGTATTTTTAATCCAACTAGATAGAACATAGAAGTATTTGTAATCTTATTGGATATCTTGTCCTCATGAGCATTTGAATACAGGCTCTATGTATTCTCCAAGGGAGCTTTCAAAATTGAGTGTCTATGCCAGGAGACTGCCTCTCTGACCTGATGCACTGCTGTACATCCATAGTGTTATTACAGATTTTGTCACTGCTCTAGCAAAATGGTCACTATCAGGAACAGTCTTAGATTATCAGTTTTCCAGACAAAGAGAACAAATAGTACTGTGACTTTTCAGAAATCAAACAGAACTTGACACTACACGCCACAATGTGCTGTGTTTTCTGTGACTTTAAATCAGATTGTTTAACATTTAGTACCATCTCTGAAACTTGCCTTAGATCTTTGAAAGCCTTTGGTTAAAACATTCTTAAAATAGGTTCCTAAATTGCACGTACAAAAAAATCCCCTTTATGAGCATACTGCTAATTGTAGCTGTGTATATAAGTATATGGTTGGGATTTCAATGTATTTGTATGCATAACAAATTTGTACACTCAAAATGCCTGCATTTGGGCATAATTGAGTCTATTTATGACAGCTCATGCTTTGTCACTAGTTTTTAGTAACAAAGATGCAGTCTGGTACAGCGCTGTTATCTAAAATGTGTGGTGAGGTTGTGGGATGCTACAGAGTTTCACATACTTTATGCAGATATACAGATGCTTTGCTGAGCAATTTGCACTGCCCACATGCTTTCCAGCCAGCTGCAGTGACTAAAATAAAAAGAATTGCCCTGATCCTCATCTACAACCAAGGAGCACACAATGCATCTCAAGGCCGGGGGGGGGGGGGGGGGAGGGAGGGTACAGAGGAGCTTTAAGCTGGTCCCCTGGCGTAACTGAGAGCAGCTTGAGGACAGCTCTAATTTACACTAGCTGCCATAAGCGCCAAGGAACCATACAGCACCTAGGGATTACTAGAACACACGAACCAAAACCACACCAAATATGCTGGGGAAGGGGAAAAAAGCATAGGAGTTACTATGCCAATTCTGTACTACTGGAAGATCATTTAATGCTGTAAAGATTGGGCACAATGACTCTAGTTTTCAAAGGAGAGCTTGCTGCTCGACTCCCGCTGCATTTCATTGGGAAATGAGCACCTAATTTAAAAATCCCAGTCAGTATGCTTGTAGCTTTCTAATTAGCTTCCCCTTCAACAACAAAGCTAACAATTTAGAAATTTGTTTGTATTTGATTTTGTAGCATTCATGGTCATAAGTGGCATAAAAACTTTTGTATTTGAGAAGTCAGCCACAGCTGTCTTAATTGTTTAAAATTTATGTCTGATCTGTGGATTTAGTTATAGATTTGTTTTCCTTGTTGCATGCACTCACAGATGACAGATTGTCCCAGATCTCTGCTCGCTCTGCAGCCTCTAGCTCACTAGCATCTCAGATTCTGGAACGAGCTCAGAAGAGGAAAGAGAATTTCTGGGGCAAGTCGTAGTGTGTTCCACCAGGGAGTCACTGTTTTGTACAATGATGTATTTTTGTTGCAGTTTTGTGGAATTTTTTGGGAAATTTTGTATTTTGGGCCTTTCATATACTGGTAAGATGGCCTGACCCTGCGAGGTGTCAAACATTTGACACTTCTGTTGAAAGAGATGGGAGCTGTGGGTAGACAGTATGTACTATTTTACAATAGCCTGCTTTTAATCTTTCAGTTATGGCATCTCTTGAAATTGACAGTAATTATTTGTATACAGCTTGTATATAGTTTCTAAAGATGTTTTACTACAAGAATATAGTACTCCAAGAACAGTATTATGGGACGATACCATCGTTCACCTAATACTGTACCTCAGACATTTGATTTCAAGCATGGCTGAGTTAGGAGATAGTTATGTTAGGGGTTTGTTCATAATCCTGTATGAATTCTGAATATGTACAGGACGGTGTTGTCATGAAGTCATTTAGCAGTATCTGACCCTACTACCAAAAAAGCAACATTTAATATTTCAACAAATGTGATGTAAAATGTGCAACACATGTTGAGGTTTTGGTTAGGACTCTAGGGTTGTTCTAGTTAAAAATAAATAATTAAAAAAACCCACACACTTGTTTCTTGCCTAGAAGACTTTGACAGCTTACTATATGGGATCACTGTTAGCCATGTCTGGAGTATCCATATGGATGGCTGTACTGTTGTCAAGACCAGTTTTTAAATGTTGGTTTTAGATACTAGGGGGTAAACCTTCATTTCAAACATGTATTTAATTACCCTCTCATACTCCTCAATTACCTCTTCTAGTTGTCTGTTTCTGGGTGAGTGAACTACTGTAATGATGGTCACAGCTAAAATTGATGGTGATTTATGCTGATGGCCTATTTTTTTTCTTTTTAATTGACAAAAGCAAGTTACATGAAGTAGGTGAAAATAATTGCTTAGCTATTTAAAAAAATTAAGTTAATGTTTGCTGTTTTTAAATATATTTGTACAATAAAGAATTTGAATTTTGTATACATTTAAAAATAAAAAAAATCAAGTTTGTCTTGTTTCTGTTCAGCTTATTGTGCCCAACATGGGCAGTAGCTTGCCTTCGAGAAGGCCACTGAGAGTCAGTCTCAGTGAACCTGTCTCTTCCAACAGACAGAGGCAGCTGGTCAGACAATCTCTGTGGCCTTCTGGA
The DNA here is from genome assembly GCF_965152235.1 of Eretmochelys imbricata. Classification (NCBI taxonomy): domain Eukaryota; kingdom Metazoa; phylum Chordata; order Testudines; family Cheloniidae; genus Eretmochelys; species Eretmochelys imbricata. Next base: position 295,183,266 of record NC_135572.1, read on the forward strand.
AGACAAGCTGCTGCCCTGGAAGAGTCCAGAACTGCTCTTTATAAAAGCTCAGTTACTCACACTATAGACAAGTTGACATTTGGAATCATTGATTAACTGGATCCAGAGCCAAAGACCATAGTCCAAGTTGAAAGACCAAAGCTTCCTCTGAACTGGGCCTTTACAAACCAGCTTGCTGCTCTATGTTGGTATCAGGAATGAGCTCCTACCACTATAAACAAGATGTAAGAAACTTTTATACAACTGTTAACCCCAGAAGGGGAGGCTGTCTTGAAACTTTACTTCTTCCTTTTTTTTTTTCTCAGCTGAATGATTTCCTTTAGAAATGTTTACCCTTTCCTATCAAGCTCTTCATGCCCATTTCACAAGGACTCAAATACCATTTAAAATGGTGTTGGTTGAAAATTTTCCAGAGTGTTTTTGATAGAAAACTGGGTTTTTGATAAAGCATATTTTTGTTTTAAAAAATAATTTCCCACCCAGTCTTTCCATTTTTTGCCCAAATGGAATGGCTGGAACCAGAAATACTTATTTGGAAATAGTGCTGTGGTGCCTTAGGGATAGGGCCCTACTCAATTCTCAGTCCATTTTGGTTAATTTCACAGTCACAGGATTTAAAAAAATCATACATTTCATTATTTCAGATATTTAAATCTGAAATTTCACAGTGTTGTACCTTTAGGGTCCTGACCCAAAATGGGGTTGTGGGGTGTGTCACCATGCCTCTGTGGATCACAACTTAGAATACCAATTTTAGGACAAGCTGCTGGGGAAAAGGGCAGACATACCCCAATACTGGTGGTTATTCTTCCATGAGATGTACCAAACCAGCAACGAAAGTAAACTTCTGTCTCACCACACTGGCTAGTAAGAAGTCAGAAATACAGCCTCTTTAGGTATTCCAGGCCTGGATTCAACACCCAGACACGAGACTTCATGATGAGTGGTTATTTAAAACCAGTGTCATCAAACAAAAGGTTCTTTTAATCCCAAAGGACCAGCCATGCACCAAGGTCAATATATAACTCAGATCTTATCCAATAATCACGCTGTTGCCAATCATTTTGTATCTAAAATTTAAAGGTTTATTTATAAAAAGAAAGAAAGGTGCGAGTTAAAATTAAAGGAATCAAATACAATAATTGTGAAGTTCTTGGTTCAGGCTTGTAGCGGTGATGGAATAAACTGCTGGCTTGTTAAGTCTCTGGTGGCTTCTAAATCATTGGAAGGTCTTCAGTCCCTTGGTTAGAATGCTCCCATTAGTATACATTCATAGTCCAGAGGTTTGGGCAGGAAAGAGGCAAAATGGAGATGGGCCTTTTATAGCTTCTGTCAAGTGAAGGAAAATTACTGTGGAAAATTACAGGTAACAAGATGGTGCTTGGAGTCACATGGGCAAGTCACATGTCCATGCATGATTTTGCTTAGTCCTAGCAGAGGCCATCACAGGAAAGTCCACTAAGCATAGATAAGCGTCTTCCATGGTCCATTGTGAGTTAAGTGTTCCTTGATGAGCCTTTAAACTTGAATAGTCCCAAGACGTGCAGGCTAAATACCGTGTGGGGGTTACCACAGGAGCAATCATTTGAAATACGGGTACATAGTCAATCATAACTTCAGATACAAAAATGATACATGCATACAGATAGCATAATCATACTCAGCAAATCATAACCTTTGTCGACACCTTATTTGACAACCATTGTACGAAGTTTGTTGCAGTTATATAACTGTGGCAGCAACAATGATCTACCTGGTCATATTTTATCAGATAAGGTAACGGGGGAGATGCAAGGTTATTGTAGGGAGGTTGCAGTGTTGCCACCCTTACTGCTGCTCTGTTGCTGGCAGCGGCACTGCCTTCAGAGCTGGGCTTCTAGTCATCAGCTGCCGCTCTCCAACTGCTCAGCTCTGAAGGCAGCGCCGTCGCCAGCAACAGCGCAGCAGTAAGGGTGGCCTGGTACGGTATTGCCACCCTTCCTTCTGTGCTGCTGCTTTCAGAGCTGGGCACCTGGCCAGCAGCCGCTGTTCTCTGGCCACCCAGGTCTGAAGGCAGCGCAGAAGTAAGGGTGGCAATACCGCGGCACCCCTGCGACCCTTTTTTGGGTCAGGACCCCCAGTTTGAGAAACGCTGGTCTCCCTCTGTGAAATCTGTATAGTATAGGGTAGAAGCACACAAAAGACCAGATTTCATGGGGGAGACCAGGTTTCACAGTCCATGACGTGTTTTTCACAGCTGTGAATTTGGTAGGCCCTACTTATGGGAGTTGTGGTTCGGTGGCCTCATTTATGCTAATCTTTGTCCTGAGTTTCCCTCACCTATTGCTGCAGATACCTTGAACGATTATGTAATAAGACCTAGTCTACTGGATAAATTCAGTGCGAGGTAATATTAAGGCAGCATTGAACTTCAGATTTTAACACAGCTTTGAAAAATTCTACTCCCATTAGCAGCAGGGTTTTTGCAAATGCAAGTAATTCCACTTTGCCAAGTCACTGAGTCACTGCCTTGCAGTCAGAGCAACCACCACGCAACAGGAAATACAGAAGTTTCAGTACACCTGACCTAACGTCTCAAGAGTTGTATATATGTAGGTCACTAAGTAGATCAGCAGTATCTCATAATTAGCATGATATAGCTTGGTTTTAATTTCTAAAAATTAAAGGAATCATACATATGGTGGAATAGCTGATAATGGTTTAGAATTTATTTACCATAACATTTTTAACAGGTACAATGAGATTCTGGTTTCTGGTGTGTAACCCTCCACTTCTTCAGAGGGATGGCGCCTACCACAGCAGATCTTATTAATAACTCTTGTTTATGCATTACTGTTGTACAGTACATCTATGGATGATTACTATCACCAGACAATGGGCTAGCTTTCTTCTATTGTAGCACCGTTGAAATAAAGAAACTGAGTCCAATTTTATGTTTGCAAATTGTGTTGAATCTTCATGTCACTACAACAGAAGTTATAATCACATCTAGCAGAATAATACATGTAGTATCCATATACTGATATGTAAAATTGGCTCAGTAGGGGGTTCTATTGAGACCACATTTATCTCAGTGCTTTTGGTAGAAGACTATTTAAAAAACCAGCCGCACAAGGTTGTTCAAAGATTAGCCCACAATTAGCTAATAGTTCCTTCTCTATTCAGTTTCTTTATTATTAAAAAAGCATCACAGTATGACCCTTTCAAGAACAAAACCTTTAGATTATAATGTTTAAGTGGCATCTCTTATTTAATGTACCTAGAAATTACATAACTGCACAAATTTAAAGTCAGAGAGGACTCAACTTGTAGAGGAATCCCAGTAGTACGAGAGAAACTAGAAGTGTTATAACCATGGGAAATGATGACACTCACATCCGTCATGCAATGCCGGAGTACATAGGCTTTGTGCCAAGGACCAGCCCATGAACTGGAGAGGACTGAATTACCCTAACCTATACCTAGTCAACTACAAGCCAATTCCTGCATGACTGTCCTGATGGTGTGCATAATGGATGTACATCAAAGTACAGTGTTGGCTGTTTACCTGTGGGTTCATTGAACAGCAACGAGGAAGCTTTTGTGGCTTTAGGGGCAGAAGTGATGTAAACTTCCAGTCCTCCCCAAAAATGATATATGGGTTAGTAAGTCGTTGTCGAGAATGTAAAACCACGATAGTTTCCCAGTGAATTAGGGAAACTCCATACGTAATTACACCTAAATGGTTATCATTGGGGGGTCAGTCATGGGGGACACTGCTAATTTCTGAGACATCACTGGAAAAAATGAGGTTAAGGATATAGAAGCTCATGTGCAGTTTTAATAGAGTTAGTTGGGCTGATTTTTCAAAAAACGTTAAGAACATTTTACTGAGGATCAATTTTTTTTTCAGTTTAAACAGAATTACCATGGATCAATTTACTTGATTTAGACACTGTTATGGGAGCATCCCTCTGGCAGCCCAGTGCAGCATCACCATTACATCTCTGCCTCAGTTTCCCCAATGGGCTTTCAATAAGCACACAAAGGCTTATATCTATGAGCAGTGCCCTTTCAGGGGTCTACTTTCTTTAACTCAGAGATGAAACTTTATACAAATAGGCCTCACCCCAGCATCTCAAGTAGGAGGAGAAGGGGACTGAGTTACCTTCGTCCAGCAACCCCACTTATGTCCAAGTCCCTTTAAAGAGTGAAGCCTTCTTGACCTGGAACCCTTTTCTGGAGCCAGGGCCTCTTGTTATCAGCTGGGGAAGTGTCTCTCCTCTTGGGTCTAGGTGCCCACAGAAGGGAAACTGCAACAACCCTTCCTCAGAACAGCATATACTCTCTCTGATCTGGGGATTTCTGGTGCTACCTAGTGAAGTCCTTCCATCGGGGGCACATTCTGGTGAGACTAGGCCCTCGTGGTTCATCCCATTCGGAACTTCTCCCATCTAGGAACATTCTTCCATAGTTTCCTTTCCTGGTGAGCCCTCCTCACATGGGTCCTCATAAGAAGCCCTCCCCTCGGGAACACTCTCATACAGGGGGTTGTTCCTTTCCTTTCATCAAGCCCAGGGACTTCCCTGCCTAATTAACTGCCTCCCAGTTACTCAATAAGTTAATTAGTCCTGTCTGAATCCGAGTTGCCTCATTTCTCGTGGAGCCTATCAGAGATATGCGGCACACTTGACCGTTTCAGAAGGCTGGCTATCCTCTGGCAAGCACCTTTGCTAAACAGGGTGGCTAACCCCAAGCATTAAAAATTATATGAGTCAGGCCCTGCAAAAAAAATCATAAGACTTTAAATATATAAGTTGTAATCTTTTCATTTGCCTTCTGTTTTCTGAGAGTTTTAGAGTTTGCACTTTCAAGCTTTCCTCTGCAACTGGAAGGGCTAGAAGGATGGGTTGATATAGTCCAGAATCCTGGACTCTCCAAGATTAGAGAGATTTAGGAAATTCATAAAAGTGAGTACTGTGCAATAGGAAGTAATTAATACGTGGGGGAGACTGTCAGTATAGCCAAATTAAATCTGAACTTCAGCTGTGGGACTAGGCAGACACAGTGAAGGGCAACATGGAAGGAAAGAGAAAATTCATGGCCAACCTCTGACTCTCAAGATTTCTGATCATAAGAGCAAAGGAGGGTGACCATGGAGTCAGACATGCGGCGTAAAAAAGCTTTTACCAGGAGGAGGTTAACACTTTGGAGGACTCGGCAGTAAGACGACATGACGTAGTCAGGGGTTAGGATATGATTGAGACAGTCATTTACTATACAGATGGAAGAGAGAGGCTCATGAAGTATTACTTGTGTTGTCTGGAAAACAACAACATACGTCCAAATTTGCAATTAGCAACACAGGAGAAGACTGGTGGAGAAAAGGACGAAGGTTAAGCCTTCAATCACTACATAAAAGCAGGGATGAAGGAAAGATTCAGGGCCCAGTTCTTCACTGCCTTGCACCTCCTGTAATCATTTACACCTATGCCATGTTGGGGTGGGCACATGTAAAATGCTACCGCAGCTGAATAGCATTTTACACCCATGTTTCATAAGTATAAATGATGAAACAAGGCCAAAAGCAGTGAGGAACTGGGCCTTCAAAGCCTTCAGCAGAAAGGAAAGAGACTGGCTGGGGTTGGACCAAATTCACCACTGGTGTAGGTAGATACAGTTCCACTAAAGTCAGTGGAGTCACTTACACAGCTGATAAGTCTGGCCCATAGGATTCAAACCCAGAGAGAAAAGTGCAGGCAAAACTGGGTCTTGATTGGCATGATCATGGAGAGGGTGATTGACAGAACAGACAAACAACCAGTGTGGGGTCAGGTCGGACCAGAGGAGACAGATGCGAAGCCCAGGGGTCAGTAGTTAATTACTGTGAAGGAGGATGTCTGAATCCTCATTGACAATGGTCGATCCCTGGCAGTTCTCTTGCAGTGGTGGATGGAAAGGTGAGAGAAAATCACCAGAGCCTTACTAAGGCAAAAGGGGGTTGGCTACAGGACAGCAGTTAGTAACAGGGGAATGGTTCAAGCAGGAAACTTGAAAGAAACTCGAGCCTCATACCCAACCTCTCTCTTTGTAGCTTTCCTCCCACTCTCCTTCCCACCTCTTCACATGCTGTCTGTCTTATAGTGCCCTCCTCCCAGTGGGCCAGGTTTTGCTCTTGCTGAGCCAGCTCACTCCCTGGGTCAGATCTGCCTGAGCTCACTCAAGGAATCCAGGGAAGCAGTTTCCAGTGGAGTTAGTAGTTTTATTTTAAGCCTTCTTCACAAAACAAATAAAAACCTGGCAGATTCTTCCCTCAAGATCCTGTGCAGGCCGAGTAGTTCCCTCTCCAAGTCTGTCCCTCACACCAGTAACTTCAGCAACTCAAAATTTCCTGGCTCTTACCTCAGAGCCTCAGCAACAAAGGACATCACAGTGTCTCCCTCAGCTTTCTGGACAGAATTGCAATCTCCCCTTCTCCATTGCCTGCTGCCCTCTTTTATAACGATCAGCTAATTAATTTCCAGCTCTTTTCTCAGGTGCAGCAGGAAGGGCTAATCAATAAGCCAGCCAGCGGCAGGTCTTTGACCCCAGAGAAATGGTATCCCATATACCTTGACATACCTCCCTGCCACCTCCATTTGAGTGGCCCTGTAGGAACACTCACTACAGAGCCCTTTGCCTTCTTTGGTTCTTGGAAGGAAATCTGCTTTCCTGGGCCAATGTTCTGTTTGAAATCGAAAAGGCTGTAAAGCTAAGTAAGTACTAACTTGTCTCCTACAGGCATTTGAGTACTTTGAGGCCATTCGAGTCCTTAGTGCCGCATGATCAGTGACTAAGACAAAGGATGTTCCAACCAGGAAGTAGCTCAGTGCCTTTATGACCCAGTGTACGCCAGGCATTCCTTCTTGAGGACAGAGTACTGGGTTTCCCAGTCTAAAGGTTTTCTACTTTTGTAAAGGCAAGGGTTTTGTCTTGTCTGTGGAAAGTTTGGGATAGCACCACACCTCAGATGTCTCTTTGTAAACTGAATTCTTGAGAGAAATCAGGGATGTGCAATGCTGCCTTGCTGCAGAGAATCTGTTTAATTTTTTGAAATGCTTGATCACACATGGGGACCATGTAACTTGTCGAGGGGCTGATTTTTTAACAAGGTCGGTAAGATATACAACCAATAAGGCAAAATTGGGCACAAATTTGCTATAATACCTTGCTAGGTCTAGGAAGGCCTAGACATGCTTTTTAGTTTTTTGTATGGGGTGTTTGCTAGGGTGTCAACTTTGTCCACTAGGGCTTGGACATTACTGTTCCCTAGATAGCCCAAATATTTCTTTTCCCATTTTCCCACCTTGCATTTCTTTGGGTTTGCTGTTAGCTGGGCCTCCTGTAGGCCTTGAAGTATGGCTGCTAGGTTCCAGAGGCATGTGGCCCAGTCCGGACAACCACATTATCTAGGTAGGTCATGGCACAGTGATGGTGGGGTCATAACACCTTGTACATCAGCCTTTGATAGGTGGCCAGAACCCCAGGCAGCCCAAAGGGAATGGTAACAAATTGGAACAGGCTCACTTGGGTAGAAAAGATGGTTTTTTTCAGCAGTTGGGAGTAAGGAGAATTTACCAATAGTCCTTAGTTAGATCTAATGTGATAAAATGGGCTTGACTGAGGTGATCCAGCAGGCGATCATTGACTTGGGGCATTGGATACACATCAATGTCAGAAATGGTGTTTAACTGATGGAAACACAAAATTGTACAATTCCATCTGGCTTTGGTGCCAAAACCATCAGACTTCACCAGGGACTATGAAACTCTGCAGTTACTTCCAATCTTTACATTTCCTGGACTTCCTGAACTAACAGAGGTTTTACACCTTCTGGTATTTGATATGACTTCCAAATGGGCTTGGCCCCAGCCCTCTGTGGATGTGGCAAGTCACCAGTAAGGTTTGTCCCTGAGTGGGAAGAACACCTCCTTATAAGATCCCAGGAGCTTGTTTATTTGTCTTCTCTGCCCATTAGACAGCTCCACCCCAAGTGACATCTCCTCTATCCCAGTTTTGGCCCTCTTAGGGACCTCAGGCCCCAGATCCTCTTCTCCTCCTCCAGGTGGATGAAGGATCTCCTTTACCCCTCCCCTGCCAGGGTTTTAATGATAAATGATACATGATAAAGCTGCTTTGTTTTTGCTGGTCTGGGCAATAAATTTTGTAATCTATTGGTCCCACCCCATGGAACACTTCATACAGGCCCTGCCATTTGGCCGGAACTTTCTGTATGAGTGGGGAGGGAGCAGGAGCACTCAGTCTCCCGGAAATCATATTGTTGCATCTGGGTCTATTGGGCCTGAGAGAAAGAGGTTAGTTTGGGCCAAGTGGTCCAAGCTTTCTGACCTTTCCCTCATTTGAATGACATACTGGAAGACAGTGGTAGAGTGGGTGGAGGTGAGCTCCCCAAAACTTCCTAACCAAGTCTAATCTTTCTCAAGGCTGACTCCCATTAAAAAGCTCGAAAGGGGAGAAGCCCATGGAGGACTGTGGTACCTCTTGCACTCCAAAGAAATGATAGGGGAGCAGCTGTCTTTGGCCTCTGTTCCCAGAAACTTATTTAACATATCTGTCTAGGGAAAGTAGATTGAGGTCCAGAGCGGTCATACTTTCAACAGTGCCCAAACATGTTGGAACACCTGGGATATGAAATTAATCCCTTGATCAGTGATGACTTCTGATGAAAGGCCAACCCAGTAAAACATTTGGAGTAGCTCTCACACTAGGGTGGAGGCAAAGGTGTTTCATAAACGAATTGCCTCTAGCTATTGGGCAATATAGTCCACAAGTACCAAAGTAATGACCTTAGGTGAACTTCTGAGGGTTCTATTATATCAATCCCCACCCCCTCAAAGGGGGTTGCCATGAGGGAAGGGAACTGCTGGGGGCCCAGGCCTTATCCTTTGGGGCTACTTTTTGGCAACTGAGACATGATAAACAGAAATTGGCTACCTCTTTATATATCCCTGGCCAAAAGAATTGGGCCAACAATCTTTCTTGGGTTTTCACCTTACCTAGGTGTCCGTTGGGAAGAGTATGGGGTAGCCATAGGAACTCCTGTCAGATGGGCTTGGGGACTAGGAGTTGGTATCTGTGTTCTTCAGTTTGGGGATGTCTCTCTACTTTGTACAAAAAAACCTCATCCCATAATTCAAAGCAGGGAAACTGATGAGATGCATGTTGAGTGGTGACCACCCTGTTGACTATGGGGAGTTGGTTGAAACATTCCTGGAGTGTTTGGTTGTCATGTTGAGTTGCCACAACATCATGGATGTCACTCAGGATGCTGCAGTCTAGGTCGTGAAGGGGGCCTGCAGTGTCTGTGGATGGGGATAACCTACAAACAGTTGGAATGTTCCCTCCCCAGGGTCCACCCTTTGGGAAGGTTCTTCTCCAGGCTCCATGGAGTTGCCTCCAGCACAGCCCCAGGCTTGTCCTCCATCCAAGGCTTCTTTTGCTGTTTTTCTGATCTCTGGGACCTTCTTGAGACTTCAAAAAGATCAGATGGAGTGATGGGGAAATATGTCCTAGGTATCCTCAGGGGCGGAGGGTGTCTTTTCTTGTGGCTGAAGAGGGTCTGGGTTGGAGGGAACAATTTCTCTTCAAGGAGGGTCCAAAGATGTTCCCAGTTGCATTCCAGGATCACTGGCCAGGGTAGGCAATCTGCCACTCCTGCCTGGAGGCGCCCTAGCTGGTCTGCTTCCTACAAAATGACAGAGGTCATTGGGTATGTATTGATTTCTCCATGGATGCAGGAATACTGGACGTATTGCTCAGGATCCAGGGCTTTGGGTAAGACTAAGTCCAGTGGAAGTAGATTTTGTCCACACCCCAAATCTATCAATTCTTCCTCCATGTTTGGCCCTATTTTTATCAAGACCACGAAGTACCTTGGGATCAGTTCTATTGATTGGTTTGGATTCTCACCCACTTGACTGAAGAGGCTTCCTATCTAGTCGCATTCCATTGTAGGGGATTCCCGTTGAATGTGCCCAGGTTGCCCACAGTTATAACATACCACTGGCCCTTTGCGGGAGGGCGATAGTAACCTCTTGAAAGTCTGGGATCTTGGGGCCCCTGTTCCTGGTGGGGACCTTGTGATGGGGAGGAACGTTTCAGTCGCTCGAGGTGGACCAATACTGTAACCTTTGCGAGGTTGGTAGGTTATCATCTCTCACCTCCGTTCTAAATGCGGCCAGCTAACAGGTAGACCAGCCTTCCCATTCCTTGCTAAGTTGACCTCCAAGAACCAATTAGTTGTCTTAGACTGCCTCCACAGTAGATGTAGGGCAAAACCATCAAACCCAGGTTTGTACCAACATAGGGAGAACATGCCGTTATTGTTCTAGGACAATATTGTCCATGAGCTCTGCCACTGCGTTGGCTTCTGGGTTTAGCCATTGGGTAGCCAAATCCTCAAGCCCTCCCATCTTCTAATCCTCTCCTTCCTTTTCCCAGGCTAGGACTATAATTAACCCACATTAAGTGCCCTTCCCATCACAACATTATATTAAAAATAAAACATAATCTTAGTTAACTCTCCTTTCGCTCTCCCAGCTCATCTTGTCTTACCTGTGTCCATCTTTTATACCTCAGTTTGCCAGTGACTGTACAAGGGAACTGCCCTGCACCTGCCCTGGATCCAATTAGAGGGATGGCCCCCTGCACAGTTAGCTGCAGGATTGGGGCCTTAATTTGCAAGGGCGTCAGGACATGGACTATCTCAATATTCGTTACTTGTGAATATTGTCGGTGCCTAATAAAGAATAATAATACATCTTTCTTACCATTTGATTTTGGGTAATATTTACAAAAAGTTAAATTCCTCCTTCGCTTGTAGCCCTTCCACCGCCCCCACCATTATTTGAAGCACAAAGTGTAGTATTTGTGCTCTGAAGACCCTGGTTTATCTGAATAGAATGAAGAACACGGAATTCAGTTAGATGAACAGTTGTACAAATGTGAGGCAGTTCAGTGCAAATGATGCTCACTGTGGGACATGCTTCAGTTTTGGAAAATGAGGATTTGGGAGCAAAGGGGGCTCCTATAAATGAGGTCTTACTATATTGATTATATTTAGACCTTGATCTTTCAAAGAGAGCTGTGTGGACACAGGTGGAACTCCATCAATGTCAGTAGGGCTCTGGGCAGGTGCATGGACCCCAACTCTTGGGGGGCAGGGACAGCGTCTGATTGTGTATTTGACAGCACCTAGCACAATGGGGCCCCAGTCTCCACTAATGCCTCTCGGCACTACAGTAATACAAATAATAAATAAGTATAAATGTAGAACATGTTTACAAAATTGAATCAAGTCTAAAATCAAACTGCTGAGTGAGCTGGTGTGTTATGATCAAGACAAAGGTCACAAAACCTGTCAACTTTACAATAAACAATTTTTTCAAAAGAGCATCCCGGGTTCACATCCGTGTAACTTCAACAATACGTCAGGAAAAGCCCCTGTCCACCCCAACATTAAAAATGGGGTTACTTCTTATAAGAAACGGAAGAGTGCAAAGCCCTTGTGGTTGTGTTCTGTGTGGGTTTGGGTGGTGGTTATTCTCAGAAGAGGATGCTGGAAAGTAAGAGACTTGCTGATGTCATTTTTAATTCATCACCAGACACCCAGGAAAAAGATGCTGATGGGTCTATATAAGATGCACCTAGACTCCAGCACAGCACAACAAGAATCCCGGCAAAGGTAAGATTTGAAGTCTACCTGGCTTTCTTGCTTTGTCTTACCCAGTCTTTCTCTCTGATGATGGCCGTCTCTCTTTCTCATCGGTGCAGAATACTGTAGCTGCGGCCCAGCTGAACTCACTACTTTGGATTTTGAGCTATGGTGTCCATACAGAACTGGATGAGGTGCTCCCCGGCCTGGATCTTTTTCTGCTTCTGCTGTCTTCCTCTCCTTCTCCTGGCCCTCCCCATGCCTCCAAAAGGAGCAGGATTTGCTCCTGCCAGTCACTCCTGCAGACTGAGAAAGATCAGCTTCCAGCAATCCTACATCAGGAATCGCACTTACACGTTGGCCAAACTGGTATAGTAACCTATCTATCTATTATGGTAGTACTTGAGTGTCCTCTCTCCTCTCCATTGCAATGGGTCTCCCCTCCCATATTCCACTTTCTTTCTACCCCCGCCCCCCACCTCTACATGGACATGTACTTATGCTGCAGTGATGCTTTTAGAGGCAGGTATAGTACACTACCTGCTAAATACATAGTTTTGTGAAACTCCCTCAACGATCTGTGGAGGGATAACCTACTGGTGAAGCATAGCTCATTTCTAATGAACTGCTGTGCACTCCACTAAATTTCTTCTGCTTTCCCTGGGGCTGGCAAATTTTGAAAAAAGAGTTTTCATTTCTCTCTCCCCCTAGCCCCACTCAAAGCTGGCCATGGACATTACTCTAGGAATAACTAGTAAGCTCCTCCGAAGAGTACAACCTCCTATACACTTCTTCTGACTCTCCCTCCTCCCCAGTAGGCTCAGCCTTCTCCATCTCACCCGGGGTCCCCTCTGAGGTATAATCCCTCAATCTGGCAGCTGTCACTCAAAGCAGGGTGTCAGTTGTAGTGTCCTGCACTATTGTTGTAGAATATTGACTTCCTTTCTACCTCTCAGGCTAGTCTCTCAGACCAGGACACGGACAACAGGCTCATTGGACAGCAGCTGTACATTAACGTCCAGGTGAGCTTTACATACGCTGCACAAAGCCAGCTGCCTAAGCTGCATTTCTTGGTTTATTATTATATAGGGTGACCCTCCTACTCTGTGTTTTGTAGGAGACTAATCGCTGCTATGTGATGAAGAGGGTAATAGAGATCATAGTGAACGAAGTACTTCTCTCTGCGACCAGCAACCGTTACCCATATATCCATGAGGTGGCACAGTTCTTAGCAGCTCTGAGCACGGAGCTAAGTGGCTGCGTAAGTACTGCACACTTCTACAGACCCTGGCTGTTTCCCGTCCTACCTCTCCTGCACCTTCCCGTCTCTGGTTCCCATCCTTCGTTCTGCTCTCAGGTGGCTTCTGAATTTCAAGTGTAGCCTTAGCAGTGTGCTGTAGTGGCAAGGTGAGCACCCACTGGGTGCTGAAATCAAAGGAAACCTCAGATCAAGATACCCAAATTCAGGCTTGTGAAATCAAATAGATTAATAGAAAGGTGTGAAACAGAAAAACCGCACTGTCACACCTTCACCAACCAAACCCTGGCTTTTGTTTTTCAGAAATTCTCAGGACACAGAGAACATGTCGAAAAGAACCTGGAAGAAATGAAAGACAAAATTAAGCAGGTTTGTTTTAACAAGACCAGTGCCAGGCCCCCAAGTAGCTATTACAAATAACTTACTTGCTGATTTTAAGACTAACAGATTAATGAATTGGCTGTGATTTGCCAGGTCATTATTTTTCATTGTTGTTCCAATGTCCCTATTGAGCTTGATCCAAAGCCGACTGAAGTCAGTTGGGGTCTTTCTGTTGACTCCAATGAATTTTGGATTGGGCCCATTATCAGCTGTGACTAATGATGAAAAAATACCCATTTCAGTTGGCTCTTGTGTAATCCAAAACTATAAACAGTTTAATGCAGAAAAAAACACAGTTGTGAAGTTAACCTTCTAAAGTGAGCAGACATTATTTAAGGGGTAAGGGCTGCAGTGGTGATAGGGGGGCTAGGGACATTTCTACTTCTCCTTTGTCTTATTTAGATTGTAAGATTTTTGGCATAGAGATCATTTCTTATCTATAGCTCTGAACCAGCAAGTGAATATTTCCAGTGAAGTTAAGAGACTACTCACTTGCATACAATTACCCCCATGTGTAAGCACTGGCAGGATTGGGGCCTGTGTTTGTTAATGGTGCTATGCAAGTATGTCCCTGAAATGGTAACCTGGACTTTATGTTCTTTATTGCCCAAACTGAGACTATAATGATATGCAAACTGTAATAGAGATATCACCATGTGCACTTAATGACTGAATGAATGTAACGCTACAGACAAGTCATTGCAATTTTTAACCTTAAAAGAAAATAAATAGATTTTTAGAACTTAAAAACTTCCTCCACCAACTGTGTCATGGTTGCTGTAGTGTACAATGTGATCTTTTATTGGAAAGAGACTGTAGGCTGGACTGTTCAGCCAATCGGGCAATCAGTTAGGGACAACTTCCTCAGATGTCATATTGAAAGCATCATAAGCCAAACCTCAGCACTGTTATGATGCTACTGTATATTGTGTGATTTCTATGTTCACTTGATACATCTCTTGAGTAATTTAAAATGGAATTGGGCAAGGTCCTGGAATATAGACTGGAGGGAACAATCCAGCATTGCATTGGTTTGGATTAGGTAGTTTCCATCTTGATGTCTACTGACATTAACAGGATTATTTGTAAGAGTAAAGTGAACAGAATTTAGCCCTATTTCTATGAAAATATTATATTCCAATCTAAATCTTTGGTGACATAATGAGATATTAAAGAATTTTCTTTTTTTTCTCTATATATAGTTGGGAGTTAGTGGAAAGAACAAAGCAATTGGGGAGCTGGATTTGCTCTTTGATTACCTGGAAAATGCATGCACTGAAGCACCGAAGAAAATTGTTACTAGTAAGGGAGGAAACAAGAGGAAAAACTGAAAGAACCTCCAGGAAACCACTGCTATGATACAAACCATATATCTATTAGGAAGAAGCACCTTTTGGAGTGGTAGTTATTTAACAGTGCCAAACATTTCAACTTCAACCAAGTGCTTAAGTATTTTGTTGATTGGGGCCTATGTGCGCAAGCACAAGTGGATATTTTGAAAGCTATGCGGTGGTGCTTGCCTGCATCTGTCCCAATGTCTTTAACTTGAAAAATCTTTCTAGGAAATGTTGCCGTCTTTTTGTCAAATTGATCCTTCTCTAGAAAACAAATATTTCAGGTTCTTTTAGCAAAAAGTATTTACAGGCTTTTAATATTTAATGCTAATTTATTGAACAGCAATAATTATACATTTATTTATATAAATTAATAGTGTGAATTTATTTATAAAAATGTACCAGAGGCTTTTACATGAAATATGGTATAACTTACAACTGTTATTATAATATTTATAGAATGATACATTTGAAAGAGCTGCTTATTTGATATCTCTTTCATTGTTATTTATTATAATAAATACTTTGATTTTCCAAATATTGCAGTTTCCTGAGGCTTTTCTTTCTAACTCAAACACCTGCACATGCAGGAAGATGCTGCTTGGCTGACGGTCCACTGGCCGCACAGTATCATGGGGGATGCAGGGTCAAGTTCTGGGACATGCTTCTCCCTCTGTAGTGAGAATTCAATAGAACAGTGCAGGGCCTCAGAGGGGCATCTTTGCATTTCCCCTATGCAGGACCAGGCAGGTGGAACCAGATCAGCCCCGGATGGTCATTGCAGCAGTGAGTAACAGACAGAGTAAAGGAATGCCCTATGCTCGGGAGTCCTGCTGCACAGGATTTGGGCACAAAACTGGTGTAGCTAACTCTGCACCTCCCTTGTGCCAAGTGCAATTCATCCCTGCCTGCCCCACCTTATCAACTCCACTGGTTATAGCTCAGTAATGAATTCCCACCTGCCCTTTTGTAATAGATTTGCACTGGGGAAGGGACATTAACGTAAGTGGAGTTATTCCTGATTTACACTGGTTGAAGTGAGAGGTAATTCAGGCTCCTGAGGCTGGTCGTTCACTGCCTGAACTGGTAGGCTCACCTAGAGAACATAAAGGGAACGTTTTGTGTTGCCTGCTGGTGAGCCTTTGTGGGTGACCCAGGGATAGCCCATTCTTTGTCTGGCCCTAATTTTTCTATTAGTTCTAATAGTTATTTATATAGCTTTTAAAATAATAAAGATGCCTGTCAAGGCTGATTCCGTACTCTGGCACTTTGAGTGTGGAAGGTGGGCCCCGCAAGGATTTTAAAAATTAATACTGGCCACTCCAGGCTGGTATTAAACTCCCAAGGTCACAGCTTCTCTCTGACCTTGGATAGCTAGATGCCACCACCACCCAAGTGCAAGCTCTCCCCCCGGCTCTTTTGAGAACCCAGGAAGGAACACTTGGGAATTCCTTCCTGTGAGATACCCTCAAGCCCTTTCACCACCCTTCCCGGGAAGAACTGAGAAAATAACAAAGGAAATCAGCTGTTGCCACAAGCTAATTAAACAACATATGCATAAACCTCTTAGGGACACAAAAATCCAATCCTAATCTTAAAAAAGGTAAATTTTATTAAATCCCAAAAAGAAAGGAAATACATTTGGAACTTAGGCTTTTTGCTAGATCCAAAAAATTACAAAAGAAACAATTAAGCATCAAGATAGCTCTCTTGAGGTTCAGCTTAAAGGTTACAAGCAAAACAAATGCATCTGGGGTTAGCACAGAGGAGTCCACAAGCCAATAAGAAATAAAAGAAATAACCCTAATTGCATCTTCCTAGACATTCCCTTATTACTTACATATCTGGGGTTTCAGATAAGTAGGGTTGAGGTATGATTTGATGCTTTTCCTACCTGGTTTTAAAGCTTTTTACAGCATAGCTCCAGCCCTGTCCTACTCTGTCCCGCCTCTCCAGAGAACAACAGCAAACAAAGGGAAGTTTTTTTCCCTAATTTTAAAAAGTTCTAGCCCTCCCATGGGCTCTTTTGGTCAGGTGCCCATTCCCTTTCTTTTAAATAGCCAGGGAGACTTTTTAACCCTTTGCATGTAAAGCAAGCAGGAAACAGTCACCAAGAAGGACTTTATAGCTAACTGGCTGGGTGTCCATAAAAAGCAGCTACTTCCCCCCCCGCTTCATTTACCACAATGACTATCCCCAGCTCTAGGCACCCTACTATAACTAATCATGGAATAAACACAATTATTTTAAACCTCAGCCAATCTGAAAGTCATTCCACAGGAACGGGGTTGGCCGGCCAGCCAGCCACCGGTCCTCTGCATCACTGTGGGATGCATATCCTCAGCTCTCTCCAGGAGGCCTCTCAAACAGCTGTCTTTTGCAGCATGCCCACAAAGTCACCACACTTGGACCAGGCAAGCAATAGGCAGCCTGCCCGCTCTGAAAGAGGCCTTGACAATCTCCACACAAAAGGGACCCATTACTTCCCTACTGCCTTTCACCAACCAGAAAAGACATGAATCCTCTGGATCCAAAGCACAGGCTGTGGTATGAAGTTCTTCCAACAACTCAGGAGCATTGTTGGCCAAAACTCTAGCAGAGAAGACAAGGCCTTTGTCCCCTCAGGAGTTTGCACTGTGACCACTGAAGAAGAAAACCTATCCCTAATGTGATCAGTCTTGTCAGCAAAATAGTAAACAATGCCCTCTCAATGGGAAGATCTCAGACCAGTTACTGAGCTGAGATAGCCTGGTAAATCCAAACTATCTACCATCTAAAATGAACTTGCTGATTGAGATTTTGTAGATGCTATGGTGGAGGAAAAGAACTTTTTTTTTTTTGCCCTCTACCTGGAGCCTCAGCAACAGAGTTCTTAAAAAATCTGCATGTTGGAACCAATCAGCCTTGGCATGAGACTTCCACTATTGTCACTCCAGATGTCTTCCCTCTTGCTTCATTTATCGCAGATCATCCATAAACTAGGGTGACCTGGGAGAACAAGAGGCTGGGGGGGGTGGGGGGGGGCAAGAGACACCTCAGAATACAGAGCAAGCAGACCTGCTTTTTTGCTCATAGATAATTACAAAGCAACTTCTGGACTTCACACAGCAGAGATAGTGAAGCCCAAAGCTTGGAGAGCAGTTTCCACATCTTGCTGAGTAAGTATGGGTGACAGCCTAACTATCTCTTAATCACAGTAATCACAGGGTTTCTCAATGGTGACATTTCCATGCTTTACAAGTGACCCAGAATCAATGAGAGCACTGACATGTCTAATATCTGCTGTTGCTGGATGCAAAATCTGGACAAATGAAAGGTGCAAATATCCAGAGGGGCTGCCCAAAAATGGTTGTATCATGTCAGCTTGTGGCTTTGAGATACAAATAGTAGTCCAAGCCCAGATCTGAATAATCTAAAGGGTGAGCTGAATAAATCTTCCCCATTGGGATCCCTAGCAATAGATACCTAGGACCTGATATTGCTCTTACTCACTTCAGTGTAACTCAGGAGTCAGTAGATTTACAATCTGTATAAAACAGGTTTAACTGAGAGGAGAATCTGGCCCCTAGAGTGAGCTAATATTGGCACAGAGGTTACAATCAGTCCCAGGTCTATGAATGATGCTGTCATGAGAAAGATTATAAAAATGCAAAAGAATAAAGCCTG
The DNA here is from genome assembly GCF_965152235.1 of Eretmochelys imbricata. Lineage (NCBI taxonomy): Eukaryota > Metazoa > Chordata > Testudines > Cheloniidae > Eretmochelys > Eretmochelys imbricata. The sequence continues at coordinate 295,201,597 of NC_135572.1, forward strand.
GAATACAACCTTGAGGGGTTGTATAGTTTAAAGGACATCTACCCAACAACATGCCACATATGCAAATATAAGATTGAAAATAACATACCATCCCTAAGATTCCTGACCATAATTCAAGAAAATCGAACAATGTGCTAATAAGCCACATGTGCAGGATAGGTAAATGGTGTAATTGAAACTATGGTAGGGGTGATAACAGTTCTGTGTCTGTAATACATCGCTATCAATTTACACATTTGTAATATATTTCTCCTGGTGTGTGGATTGTTTGTTAATATGTAACTTCAGAGATAGTCAAATGAGAGTGGCTTTGGCCAATTAGGCATGTTCATCACGAACAAAAGTATTAAGCATTTCAGAAGTTATGTAAATCAGAGGAGTCTGTCTCTGTTTAACATTAGGGACCAATCCTCAGGTGAAATATACAGATTTTGGTTTCCTTACTATTAATAGGAATATATTGATGAATGTTTTTAAAAAGAAAAGTATTCCTATTCCTGCCCACCTCCAGGGAGAAAATAAAAAATATTTTGAAAACAACCATTCACTTTCCTTCAGCAAAAATAACCCAACAGTGCACCCAAATAAATAAACAAAAGTAGTCTTTAAACTAATGGTTCTCAACCTGCGGCCCATGGATTACTTGTGGCCCGATCAGCACACAGCTGCAGCCTATGTGACATCCTGAAGGCCCTACAGGTAGTATATATATTGTGTGGATGTGGCCCACATAATGCATAGAGAACTGCATATGTGTTCCACAATGGTAAATAGGTTGAGAACCATTGCTTTAAACATATCATCACCATTTAAGGGGCAGGATTAAATACTGGCAGAACTGGGCCAGTTTTCTTTGTAGAAATTGAGGTATGGACACATGGCAAGTGTTTCAAAACCAAAAACCACTCCCTGTTTTAGTAAAAATATGTCAGATTGAAATACTGTGAAGAAATTGAGTGAAAACTTATATTTGACTGTTGCCCCACTTAAAACTTTAGGGTATCCTTGTCTATGAGAACTTGTGAGACTCTACCATGGAAATCTGAGTCCCAGTTTCAGAATGACTGAATGTGAAACGATGTTGTTTCCTGAGAATTGCAAGGTTGCATTGATAAAAAACCTACCGTTTTAGCTTAGTTAGCTCTCCAATTGGCATCTGGCATAGGACCCAGATGCCTGAAAATGTGCAGGGAGCCCGCTCATTTATTTGTGATAAATTTATTTGTGATAAATTTGTGATAAACTAGTCAGTTTTTTTGTGATAAATCTATTCTTGAGGTTTCTGGATTTGGTTTTCATTACTCATTGATATATATGGGTTGTAACAAACTACCCAGGTCCTCAAGAGCCCATTCCTGATCCCACTGACATTAGTGACAAAATTCCCACTGATTTCAAAGGGTGCAGGCTCAGGTTCTTAATCTGTGTTTATATTGACTGAATTATACTGCAATATTATTAACATTTTAATACATTTGTTAAAGTGGAAGTGAAGAATCAATGCTGTCTTATGGGAGCTGTGCTCCAAAAACTCCCATTATTGACGATTCCCTGGGGAACTAGAGTTATTGTAGAATTCACTCATGTTAAGATTATATACAGATGTCCATTATAACACCTGATTGTCATTTGTTCCTAACTTTCCAAACGCTCCATCCTTCATCTTTGATAAACTTTTCTCACAGGTTTGAGTAAAACCTCTTCCGTCATTTTGGAATGAGGTCAGTGGTTTTTCAAGCCTTTCTATATTGTGAACCCTCGCATGTTATGAGAGGAAAAAATTGCAGTCTTCCCCCCACTCTGTGCTCCCAACTAAAGGATAGTGGTTCTAACCCCAGGCTGAGAGTCCCTGAGTTAGGTAATGGCACTTTCTCAACCTCGTTTTGCACACTGATAACTCAAAAATGGTTGAACTTGGAGGATTCCCACACTGCATGTGGCTCTTTCCCAGTGAAGAATAGTTGCTTTGCTAAGAGCAGCATTTACAAACAATATAATAAAAACATATATAGATGTTCACCTTTAACATTCACACAAGTGCAGAGCAACATTCTACTACTTCTGGTAGTGCTATGGTGGTGGTTAAAAGAAACAGTTATGCAACTCCACAATGCTGTGAAAAGGGTTCACATGCGTTTAAGTGGTGCACTTGAAAGGGTGATGCACAAAGCTTACTGGTGGGGCAGCTAGGGTGTGAGGGGGTTTCTGCTACATGGAGACCTGCCTAGAAGGAAGAAGTCTGAGATGGTCAACTCATTTTGTATCTTGCAGTGATGCGTTGGTCACATGGTAATGACTTTTGGACACTTCAGTTATGAAAGCTGAGGCTATGTCTACACTACAACCTATGTTGGCAAAACTTACGTTGCTCAGGGAGGTGAATATTACATTCCCCTGAGTGACATAAGTTACGCCACCATAAGTGCTAGTGTGCACAGTGTTATGTTGGCAGGAGAGCTTCTCCCACTGACATAGCTACTGCTGCTCTTTGAGGGTGGATTAATTATGTCGATAGGAGAGCTCTTCCTCTTCAGCATAGGGTGGCTACATGAGAGATCATACAGAGTCGGTATACCTGCGCTGCCATAAGCCCCCTAGTGTAGACATAGCCTAAATAAAATCAGTGACTTAGGTCTTGATCCTTCAGAAATGTGCACACATGCTTAACTTTACTGACATGAATAATTTCACTGACTCCAATGGGACTGCTTACTTGTATAAGTGTTGGCAGGTGAAAAGCTTTACATATTGTTATTGATTTTTACTTTAAGAACATCTAGGCAGCAACAGTGTGAATTCATATTTCCCCTGTAGATATTTCCTAAGTTTTCCATTTCTATTTTAAAATCAGTAACAGAACATTCCCTGTACACATCCTCTCATGTTGGTGACCCAGTAACATGGAAAATGAATATCAATATTAAAATTTGCATTTTATGCAAGAAAAGCCAGTGAAGAGTTTTTTAAAGTAAGGTGTTTGTAGCAACTCACCCTTTCCATACTTTTGAAAAGCAGAGAAGCAGTCTGAATTTTTGCCCGTGACTGTTAGGTTTCTTAGGTAACCTCATTATCTAAACCAAGATAAGGGAGAAGTTGCAGATTTATAAATTATCTCTGTCTTTGCTGTGTGGTTACAGGAATATGAGATAAATGCGATGTTAACATACAGTGGTGACAGATTAGCAAGAATAAACCTCGGTAGTTTCAAAATTTTGGATAAACATCTAAAAACCAGATGCTTATCAGGAACTTATTGAACTTATTGAACTTATTGGCCATTATCTTTGAAAACTCGTGGCGAACCGGGGAAGTCCCGGATGACTGGAAAAAGGCTAATGTAGTGCCAATCTTTAAAAAAGGGAAGAAGGAGGATCCTGGGAACTACAGGCCAGTCAGCCTCACCTCAGTCCCTGGAAAAATCATGGAGCAGGTCCTCAAAGAATCAATCTTGAAGTACTTGCATGAAAGGAAAGTGATCAGGAACAGCCAGCATGGATTCACCAAGGGAAGGTCATGCCTGACTAATCTAATCGCCTTTTATGATGAGATTACTGGTTCTGTGGATGAAGGGAAAGCAGTGGATGTATTGTTTCTTGACTTTAGCAAAGCTTTTGACACGGTCTCCCACAGTATTCTTGTCAGCAAGTTAAGGAAGTATGGGCTGGATGAATGCACTATAGGGTGGGTAGAAAGCTGGCTAGATTGTCGGGCTCAACGGGTAGTGATCAATGGCTCTATGTCTAGTTGGCAGCCGGTGTCAAGTGGAGTGCCCCAGGGGTCGGTCCTGGGGCCGGTTTTGTTCAATATCTTCATAAATGATCTGGAGGATGGTGTGGATTGCACTCTCAGCAAATTTGCGGACGATACTAAACTGGGAGGAGTGGTAGATACGCTGGAGGGGAGGGATAGGATACAGAAGGACCTAGACAAATTGGAGGATTGGGCCAAAAGAAATCTGATGAGGTTCAATAAGGATAAGTGCAGGGTCCTGCACTTAGGACGGAAGAATCCAATGCACCGCTACAGACTAGGGACCGAATGGCTAGGCAGCAGTTCTGCGGAAAAGGACCTAGGGGTGACAGTGGACGAGAAGCTGGATATGAGTCAGCAGTGTGCCCTTGTTGCCAAGAAGGCCAATGGCATTTTGGGATGTATACGTAGGGGCATAGCGAGCAGATCGAGTGACGTGATCGTCCCCCTCTATTCGACATTGGTGAGGCCTCATCTGGAGTACTGTGTCCAGTTTTGGGCCCCACACTACAAGAAGGATGTGGATAAATTGGAGAGAGTCCAGCGAAGGGCAACAAAAATGATTAGGGGTCTAGAACACATGACTTATGAGGAGAGGCTGAGGGAGCTGGGATTGTTTAGCCTGCAGAAGAGAAGAATGAGGGGGGATTTGATAGCTGCTTTCAACTACCTGAAAGGGGGTTCCAAAGAGGATGGCTCTAGACTGTTCTCAATGGTAGCAGATGACAGAACGAGGAGTAATGGCTTCAAGTTGCAGTGGGGGAGGTTTAGATTGGATATTAGGAAAAACTTTTTCACTAAGAGGGTGGTGAAACACTGGAATGCGTTGCCTAGGGAGGTGGTGGAATCTCCTTCCTTGGAAGTTTTTAAGGTCAGGCTTGACAAAGCCCTGGCTGGGATGATTTAACTGGGAATTGGTCCTGCTTCGAGCAGGGGGTTGGACTAGATGACCTTCAGGGGTCCCTTCCAACCCTGATATTCTATGATTCTATGATATTGAAATAGTTTGGCTGAAAAAAACAGGCTGGAAATCTTGTGAGGATGTCTTTCTTGTGAGATTTTCAGAACTTTCAAGTTTGGATCAAGGGAGATGCAGGAGGAGAAACACCTTCTTTGAGGGATTTCCGCCCCAGGTTGTGACCTATAATAAGCACAGACATTTGAGAAAATCTAAAACCAAAAAAGAGCTAATTAAATGTTTGGTTTTGGTCCAAATTGGACTAATGTGTAGGTTTATTCTTATTATATCAGGATGCTAGTGATAAAAGAATCTGAAGGCTGGAAAGAGATATCTTTAAATGAGATATCTTTAGGGGACTTGAGCTTATCACTCAGTGCAAGTGGTACAGATTTAACTTGCCTCTACAGCTGTAGATGAGAAAACCAGCAAGATTAAGGGATTTTCTGTACAGAATGATATAGGATGGGCAGGAATGGTGATCCTAGCCTGTGTTTGCCAGAAGCTGGGAATGGGCGACAGGGGATGGATCACTTGATGATTATCTGTTCTGTTCATTCCCTCTGGGGCATCTGGCATTGGCCACTGTCGGAAGACAGGATATGGACTAGATGGAGTTTGGTCTGACCCAATATGACTGTTCTTATGTTCTTATCGTTAACTTTGCTCATGTGAGTAAGGTTAAGTGTATGCATCTATGTTTGCTGAATTGGTGCCTAAAGCTCTAATTGGAACACGTATCAAAGATAACTTGCTTGTTTGCTGTAAATTAGAACACACTAAAAATTTCATTAAATCTACAAATATTTAGATTTGGGAGCATTCCTGAATTTATTGTTGCTAAGAAGCTCTTAGTTAAAGTTTCAACCTTTAAAATTTAATTGATTGCAATTGAGCCTCTTTTAAACATACTGTAAGTGTGTTATATATGTTTTAAAACATCCTCTATTTTTTAAAATACTTCTGCTGTAACTAGAAATATTATACTCATTTTCACAACAGCATATCACAAAGATCAGATAATTAGGCCTGGAAATGCATACGCCATCTGCAGTTAAATGAAAATAATATTTCACTTTTTTCCTGATATTGCTAAAATAACACACAATTGATGCAACAAATATTATCTTTATCATCTGAATTATATTCTCTGGTGTTTTAGACATCACTGTTATCATTATCATAAACTATATTTAATTCAAAATAAGTGATATATTTTTTCTATTATAATGCAAAGTCTCTAATTGTATTAGTTTAATAAATAATAGTACTTCTTACAGGTGAATAACTGGATACAGCTGTTGAAAGATCTGATGCAATCTTGCTATCTAAATATCAATAATATCTTGTGATGCTTTATTTTTCTATAACCTTTTAGGCTTCATTTTTTTAGTTCACTCTCTTATATATAAATGATAGCTAAAAGGAGACCAGTTTTTTCACTACACTTAACTGTTTCTATGGTGCTCATTTTTGTGCACTAGTCTTGTTGAATTTTATGTATTTTTAAAAATCAGTATGTTTTGTGTGACTCATCATTCAATTCCTGTATTTTGTCTTTTGAAAGAACACAGACATGTAATTATTTCAGAGGGTTAATTAAAATAAATGAACTCTACCTGGCAAAAATATGCAAGATCAGAGAAATAATGAGATTCCCTAAGACCTGCAGCTAGCAAAGAAAAGAAAGGAATACCCCGAGTGGGAAATGGAGAAGACAGAGGAGAGAAACGTAAAGAATGGTTAACCACAAAATAGAGAGAAGATTCTAGAAGATCATCAAATTTACCATGTGCCATTATCCCACTACCTTCCCAAGCAGGTCTCCTCCTTTTTCTGGGCCCACCACTGGAGAATAGGTTGTGGGATGTTTGTAATGCTTTGAACCTTCACCAAGCAGATGTTTAGCTGCTGGAAGTACACTAAAAATGTTTGTTTTCAGCAACCAAAACCAGACACATTTCTGCCCAACATATAAAACTAACCAAAACTTGTTTGGGTTGTCAACAACCAGAAAGTGATTTTTGGTTGCCATAAGATTTTTTTTTTTTTTAATGAAAATTTCCCATAGCAATTTCTGTTTGATGAAAAAAGCCATTCTGTGTTGAAAAAACATTTCAACCAAACAAAAAATTCTACCTGCTCTAATAATGATTTTTCTCAGGGCAGTTTCTGTCATCTGTTTTTCACCTGCCCAGTATATCAGTTCCAACACTTTTTCTACTCTCTGGCTATGTATCTCAAATTTCCCTATATAGATAATAAAGTATCACTGTAGTTTCAGGAGATTTTCCAGAAATTATATTATTTATTATTTCAGAAATTATATTGCAAAATTTCTTCCTTGATAAAGTTTGTATTAAGAATGATACTGTCTTTTCTAAAAGTTAAGTCTATCCTACTCACCACTGTAATGTTGTTTTCTCCATCCCCTGAAGTCTTTGCAGGATTGAGGCTTTAGTCACTGGAAGGTCGTAGTTTTTTAGCTCATCTCTCAGTTCACTTCAGCCAGTACCCCTCCTATGGATCCCCTGCAGGAGCTTGGAAGCTCTCTTGGTGCAACCTTGGATGAGGGAGTGAAGTGGGAAAAAAAAGTCAGAGTAAGAAATGGATGAAAAAATAGAGCAGAGAGTGGGCAGAGTGGAAAACAAATTCAGATAAACGTGAAAAATGGGGCAAAGAGGGGGAGGCAGAAAGAGAACATTTCTAATTAAAAATAGGTAGTGTTTATCATCTTACCTCTAGCTATTGCAGGGATTGCAGGGACTTTTCGAAAACCGTCTTGAAATTACAAGAGAAAAATGCTACACAGATTGGAACTAGTGGTGAACATCCATTCATTGTGTAAACAAATAACAGCTAGGAATAGTATTATGTCTACTGGTGGAAGTTCAATATTGATGTCTTCGGCTGCAGGGTATTCTCACAGATTAACTCTGCTTTGGGCTTTTGTTAATATGAATTTGGTGGCAGAAAAATAATAATGCTCTATGAGGAGTTTAGAATCATTGTAGTTAATTGAGTTGAGGATGAGACTAGCATGCCTACACTTGAATACTATCTTTCCCATGCCCTAATTGCTTTACCAAAAAAACACTTATTCAACAGCCGTCAAGAGTATGGACAGTAAAATCTGTATAAGTGGGTGTAGTTCTTAGCCTCTATCATAGAATCATAGAATCATAGAATATCAGGGTTGGAAGGGGCCCCAGAAGGTCATCTAGTCCAACCCCCTGCTTGAAGCAGGACCAATTCCCAGTTAAATCATCCCAGCCAGGGCTTTGTCAAGCCTGACCTTAAAAACTTCTAAGGAAGGAGATTCTACCACCTCCCTAGGTAACGCATTCCAGCGTTTCACCACCCTCTTAGTGAAAAAGTTTTTCCTAATATCCAACCTAAACCTCCCCCCCTGCAACTTGAGACCATTACTCCTCGTTCTGTCATCTGCTACCATTGAGAACAGTCTAGAGCCATCCTCTTTGGAACCCCCTTTCAGGTAGTTGAAAGCAGCTATCAAATCCCCCCTCATTCTTCTCTTCTGCAGGCTAAACAATCCCAGCTCCCTCAGCCTCTCCTCATAAGTCATGTGTTCTAGACCCCTAATCATTTTTGTTGCCCTTCGCTGGACTCTCTCCAATTTATCCACATCCTTCTTGTAGTGTGGGGCCCAAAACTGGACACAGTACTCCAGATGAGGCCTCACCAATGTCGAATAGAGGGGAATGATCACGTCCCTCGATCTGCTCGCTATGCCCCTACTTATACATCCCAAAATGCCATTGGCCTTCTTGGCAACAAGGGCACACTGCTGACTCATATCCAGCTTCTCGTCCACTGTCACCCCTAGGTCCTTTTCCGCAGAACTGTTGCCTAGCCATTCGGTCCCTAGTCTGTAGCGGTGCATTGGATTCTTCCGTCCTAAGTGCAGGACCCTGCACTTATCCTTATTGAACCTCATCAGATTTCTTTTGGCCCAATCCTCCAATTTGTCTAGGTCCTTCTGTATCCTATCCCTCCCCTCCAGCATATCTACCACTCCTCCCAGTTTAATATCATCCGCAAATTTGCTGAGAGTGCAATCCACACCATCCTCCAGATCATTTATGAAGATATTGAACAAAACCGGCCCCAGGACCGACCCTTGGGGCACTCCACTTGATACCGGCTGCCAACTAGACATGGAGCCATTGATCACTACCCGTTGAGCCCGACAATCTAGCCAGCTTTCTACCCACCTTATAGTGCATTCATCCAGCCCATACTTCCTTAACTTGCTGACAAGAATACTGTGGGAGACCGTGTCAAAAGCTTTGCTAAAGTCAAGAAACAATACATCCACTGCTTTCCCTTCATCCACAGAACCAGTAATCTCATCATAAAAGGCGATTAGATTAGTCAGGCATGACCTTCCCTTGGTGAATCCATGCTGGCTGTTCCTGATCACTTTCCTCTCATGCAAGTGCTTCAGGATTGATTCTTTGAGGACCTGCTCCATGATTTTTCCAGGGACTGAGGTGAGGCTGACTGGCCTGTAGTTCCCAGGATCCTCCTTCTTCCCTTTTTTAAAGATTGGCACTACATTAGCCTTTTTCCAGTCATCCGGGACTTCCCCCGTTCGCCACGAGTTTTCAAAGATAATGGCCAATGGCTCTGCAATCACAGCCGTCAATTCCTTCAGCACTCTCGGATGCAACTCGTCCGGCCCCATGGACTTGCGCACGTCCAGCTTTTCTAAATAGTCCCTAACCACCTCTATCTCCACAGAGGGCTGGCCATCTCTTCCCCATTTTGTGATGCCCAGCGCTGCAGTCTGGGAGCTGACCTTGTTAGTGAAAACAGAGGCAAAAAAAGCATTGAGTACATTAGCTTTTTCCACATCCTCTGTCACTAGGTTGCCTCCCTCACTCAATAAGGGGCCCACACTTTCCTTGGCTTTCTTCTTGTTGCCAACATACCTGAAGAAACCCTTCTTGTTACTCTTAACATCTCTCCCTAGCTGCAGCTCCAGGTGCGATTTGGCCCTCCTGATATCATTCCTACATGCCTGAGCAATATTTTTATACTCTTCCCTGGTCTTATGTCCAACCTTCCACTTCTTGTAAGCTTCTTTTTTATGTTTAAGATCCGCTAGGATTTCACCATTAAGCCAAGCTGGTCGCCTGCCATATTTACTATTCTTTCGACTCATCGGGATGGTTTGTCCCTGTAACCTCAACAGGGATTCCTTGAAATACAGCTAGCTCTCCTGGACTCCTTTCCCCTTCAAGTTAGTCCCCCAGGGGATCCTCGCCATCCGTTCCCTGAGGGAGTCGAAGTCTGCTTTCCTGAAGTCCAGGGTCCGTATCCTGCTGCTTACCTTTCTTCCCTGCGTCAGGATCCTGAACTCAACCAACTCATGGTCACTGCCTCCCAGATTCCCATCCACTTTTGCTTCCCTCACTAATTCTACCCGGTTTGTGAGCAGCAGGTCAAGAAAAGGTCAAGAAAATCAAATAACTTAATTTTCAAAAGTGACTAGTGATTTTGGATGCCCCAGTTTTTCAATGCCCAACTTGAAATATTTTAAAGGGGACTGCTTTTCAAAAAGTGCTGAGCCCCAACTTCTGAAATGTAGACCCTTCGCAGGCATCCAGAATTGGACACTAAAAATTACTAGTCACTTTTGAAAATTTAAGTTTTTATCTTTGTATGATCATGAAAGGGAAGAATACTGATAAAAGATGCACAATAGGAAAGTTTTAATATTTGTGCCTTGGAAATTTCAAACTGGAATCCGAATATAACCTGTAGACTGATTGAAGTCTAAGGAGTCTGATTGATCTGAGAAATTCTGATCAGATGATTGAGGTAAAATTTATAGTAATTTGAAAGAAATCTGTTGACAATCAGCTGTTTTACTAAAAGGCAAATGAAAACAGATCAGTTGATTAAGGTTAAAAAGATTAGACTCTCTGACCAATTGAACCATTACAAGCTTCCAAAGGAGGAGAGTAGATAACCAGAGTGTTTAAAAACAATTCACATTCTATACCACTGCCATGGTGTTATTTACATACTACAAACAGAGATAAATCTCCAGCATAAAAGTAACAATATTTTATTTTTCTTTCTCCAAGTTTAAGTTTTCATTCTGCTTTATCAAATGCCTTTGGAGTGTTCTGAAGTTTCTCTTCCAACAACAACCTAAAATATTCTGGATGTGGTATTTATATAATCCCAGATTTAGTAATGTGCATTTTTACACTCATGATTACATACGTATAATTGTGAACACCTAGTGGTCAACTAAAACACTGCATTTATGTATATTATATAAAGGTCCTTGCACTGAATCATCACATGCCCAGGTGCAAAGTGTGTATGCATAATTTAGGCATCCATGTCTGAAAACTTGGCTCATAATGTTTAGTAATTATAAAACCTATTAACTCAAATGATTAGTAATAGTTCATAAATGTCATAGATGATAACTGAAGGCTACAGGGAGTGGTATATAAATATAATCGTATATTGTACCTATCTAGTGTATCTATACCTATCTACCTATGTACTGAACTGAAACATTTCCCCTAACAATGTTAAGACGCTTGCAGAGCCAGCTTTGGACGCTGGGAGCTATTCCTTTCCAAACTTCTCTTCAAGAGGGTAGTCACTAGGGCTCCTCACATCTTTCTGTCCCAAAACCAACAGGGGTGCTGCCATCTACAAAACTCCACAAGAATCCATCACTTCAGATAATCTTGCTGAGCCCTAAGATTGCAGCACTCTGTCATTTTGGGTCTTGCAAGTGTCCTCAAACTGGCTCTGGAGATTTGAGCACTGGTGTCCATATGAATCTTTGCAGGTTTCCTTAGCATGGACTGTTAGAAGTGCAGGCATTATGCTAAAAAGTTGGTGAACTGAATTTTTTCTCAGTTGAACCATATACATTTAAAGTACTGAATAGCTTCAGTGCTTCAGGATTCAGATATGTACCAAGAGCACTCTAAATATTATTTATTATTTGTGTTATGGGAGTGCCTGATAGCCCCACTCAAGCACTGAGCTACCATAATCAACCCTTATTACGAAGACAGTCTTTGCTCCAAACAGTTTACAAACTAAGCACGTACGCCGACTTTTAGCTCAACTTCTAATGGGCCAGTAGCTTAGTCTGCATTTCAACAGGATGTCAGCACTGCAGCTGACATTCCAACTTGTGCTATAAAATGGTACCCGCCCACATATCTATGATTAGAATTAAGCCCTAAATGTTCACTGTATTGAACTATTAAGTTTTTATACGAGGGAGCCCTATTTTCTTTAGTGCTTTTTATTATTGGCATGCTAACCTTCTGCACCAGTTAATCTAGGTCTGAGCTGGATTCAAATGCTAATTCCATGGCCACAGAAAGACTGCTCTCTGGCTTGCTGAGTCATGTGGGGAGCTCTGCAGAGGTGGAGAAGCCCAGGAGACTGAAGTCACTAATGCCTTCTCACTCTGTGGCAGGAGCATGCGGAAAGTGGAAAGTGAAACTTCCAGCCCGAAGACCTTTCAGCCACGTCTGAAGTTTCAGTGGTGCAGATGATCATCAGACTTCTTGTGAAAGCCCATCACTGTTGGGCTACATGGCCCATTTAAAACTGGAACTCTCCTGTCACTGCAGAGGGTGGGGAGGCAGGGGATGCAGCTGCGAAATTTGCAGCAAAGTACGTCATGTTGAATATATTAGCCTTGCGCCCTGAGATCCACTTCCAGGCACAAACAAGGAGACAGCTGCTATAATGCTTAAAGCTATTTTAAACAACAGGTATTGTCGTGAAGTTCACTACAATCTGATCTGTCACGTTTGTTCACTATGGTATTTAAACAGTAAGCACAGAACCCAAAGCTTAAGGTAGCACCAAACACACCTAAGAAACCTTAGCTCTCCCCCTCTTCCATAATTCCAAAATGTTAAGTGATCCCCATTACTACCTCCTCTTTGTCTCTCTCTTTTTTAACAGGTTTCAGAGTAACAGCCGTGTTAGTCTGTATTCGCAAAAAGAAAAGGAGTACTTGTGGCACCTTAGAGACTAACCAATTTATTTGAGCATGAGCTTTCGTGAGCCACAGCTCACTTCATCAGATGCATACCGTGGAAACTGCAGCAGACTTTATATATACACAGAGAATATGAAACAGTACCTCCTCCCACCCCACTGTCCTGCTGGTAATAGCTTATCTAAAGTAATCGTCAGGTTAGGCCATTTCCAGCACAAATCCAGGTTTTCTCACCCTCCACCCCCCCACACAAATTCACTCTCCTGCTGGTGATAGCCCATCCAAAATGACAACTCTTTACACAATGTGCATGATAATGAAGTTAGGCCATTTCCTGCACAAATCCAGGTTCTCTCACTCCCTCACCCCCCTCCAAAAACCACCCCCATACACACACAAACTCACTCTCCTGCTGGTAATAGCTCATCCAAACTGACCACTCTCCAAGTTTAAATCCAAGTTAAGGATTTAAACTTGGAGAGTGGTCAGTTTGGATGAGCTATGGATTTAAACTTGGAGAGTGGTCAGTTTGGATGAGCTATTACCAGCAGGAGAGTGAGTTTGTGTGTGTATGGGGGTGGTTTTTGGAGGGGGGTGAGGGAGTGAGAGAACCTGGATTTGTGCAGGAAATGGCCTAACTTCATTATCATGCACATTGTGTAAAGAGTTGTCACTTTGGATGGGCTATCACCAGCAGGAGAGTGAATTTGTGTGGGGGGGTGGAGGGTGAGAAAACCTGGATTTGTGCTGGAAATGGCCTAACCTGACGATTACTTTAGATAAGCTATTACCAGCAGGACAGTGGGGTGGGAGGAGGTACTGTTTCATATTCTCTGTGTATATATAAAGTCTGCTGCAGTTTCCACGGTATGCATCTGATGAAGTGAGCTGTGGCTCACGAAAGCTCATGCTCAAATAAATTGGTTAGTCTCTAAGGTGCCACAAGTACTCCTTTTCTCTTTTTTAAAAAACTTTCCTAGGCCCTGATCTCACAAAGTGCTTCAGCACGTGTGTAAGTTTAAGCACGTGGATAATCCCATTGAAGAACATAAGAATGACCATACTAGGTCAGACCAAAGGTGCCCAATGCCTCAATCACATCACCCCTTAGTCACCTCTTTTCCAAGCTGAAAAGTCCCAGCCTTATTAATCTCTCCTCGTACAGAAGCTATTCCATACCCACTAATCATTGTTGTTGCCCTTTTCTGAACTTTTTCCAATTCCAATATATCTTTTATGAGATGGGGTGACCACATCTGCACGCAGTATTCAAGATCTGGGCATACCATGGATTTATATAGAGGCAATATGATATTATCTGCTTTATTATCTATCCCTTTCTTAATAATTCCCAACATTCTGTTAGCTTTTTTGACTGCCACTGCACATTGAGTGTGTGTTTTCAGAGAACTATCCACAATGACTCCAAGATCGCTTTTCTTGAGTGGTGGTAACAGCTAATTTATACCCCATTATTTTATATGTATACTTGGGATTATGCTTTCCAATGTGCATTACTTTGCATTTATCAACATTAATTTCATCTGCCATTTCGTTGCCCGGTCACCCAGTTTTGAGAGATCCTTTTGTAGCTCTTTGCAGTCTGCCTGGGACTTAACTATCTTGAGTAGTTTTGTATCATCTGCAAATTTGGCCACCTCACTGTTTACCCCGTTTTCCAGATCATTTATGAATATGTTGAATAGGACTGGTCCCAGTACAGAGCCCTGGGGGACACCACTATTTACCTCTCCATTCTGAAAACTGACCATTTAGTTCTACCCTTTGTTTCCTATCTTTTAACCAGTTACCGATCCATGAGAAGACCTTCCCTCTTATCTCATGACAGCTTACTTTGCTTAAGAGCCTTTGGTGAGGGACCTTGTCAAAGGCTTTCTTTAAATCTAAGTACACTGTATTCACTGGTTCCCAACAAATTATGTTCATCTATGTGTCTGACAATTTTGTTCTTGACTATAGTTTCAACCAGTTTGCCAGGTACTGAAGTCAGGCTTACTGACCTGTAATTGCCAGGATCATCTCTGGAGCCCTTTTAAAAAATTGGCTTCACATTAGCTATCTTCCAGTCATTTGGTACAGAAGCTGATTTAAATGATAGATTACAGATGACAGTTAGTAGTTCTGCAATTCACATTTGAGTTCCTTCAGAACTCTTGGGTGAATACCATCTGGTCCTGGTGACTTATTACTGTTTAGTTTATCAGTTTGTTCCAAAACCTCCTCCAATGACACCTCAATCTGGGACAGTTCCTCAGATCTGTCACCTAAAAAGAATGGCTCAGGTTTGGGAATCTCCCTCACATCCTCAGCCGTGAAGACTGATGCAAAAAATTCATTTAGTTTCTCTGCAATGGCCTTATCGTTCTTGAGTGCTCCTTTAGCATCTCGATCGTCTACTGGCCTCACTGGTTGTTTAGCAGGCTTCCTGCTTCTGATGTAGTCACAATTTTTTTTGCTATTACTTTTTGAGTCTTTCGCTAGCTGTTCTTCAAATTCCTTTTTGGCCTTCCTAATTATATTTTTACACTTCATATGCCAGCGTTTATGCTCCTTTCTATTTTCCTCACTAGGATTTAACTTCCACTTTTTAAAGGATGCCTTTTTGCCTCTTACTGCTTCTTTTACTTTGTTGTTTAGCCACGGTGGCACTGTTTTGGTTCTCTTACTATGTTTTTTAATTCGGGGTATACATTTAAGTTGAGCCTTTATTATGGTGTCTTTAAAATGTTTCCATGCAGCTTGCAGGGATTTCACCGTTGGCACTGTACCTTTTCATTTCTGTTTAACTAACCTCCTCATTTTTGTGTAGTTCCCCCTTTCTGAAATTAAATGCTACAGTGTTGGGCTGCTGTGGTGTTTCCCCTGCTACAGGGATGTTAAATTTAATTATCTTATGGTCACTATTACCAAGCGGTCCAGCTATATTCACCTCTTGGACCAGATCCTGTGCTCCACTTAGAGCATGGAATTACTCTCTATGAATACATTCCTCACCGCTGTTACAGCTGGGGTGACCAGAAGCAGAGAGGAGTCCATCTTGACTCAGAGGCTACGCATTACCTTATTAATTGGTAGTCAGATTCCCTCAATCTACGTTCCGGTGAGTCTATTTGCTAGCTCCTTACACTGTTTCCTTCTTCCTACCAGCATCATGTCTGCCCTCTGTGCGTTAAACTTGAAGCAAACCTTGTCATCCCTCGGTTTATTTCTTCGAGACCCTGGGACATCCTGGTGATGGCTACATCAGAATGTAAAGTTGAGAACAAAAAAGTACACTGATGACATTCAGATTTACAGAGGACACTGGAGTCCGTGGCATCTTATGATCTCTCTAACATTTGGTCTATGCTAGAAAATTAGGTCAGTTTAACTATGTCAGTCAGAGGTGTGAAAAATCCACACCCTGAGCAGTGTAGTTAAGCTGACCTAAGTCCCCATGTAGACAGTGCTAGGTTGACAGAAGAATTCTTCCATTGACCTAGCTACTGCCTCTCAAGGAGATGGATTACCTAAGCCAACAGGAAACTCCCTCCCATCAGCATAGGTAATGTCTCCACTGAAGCCCTTCAGTGGTACAGCTATGCCATTGTAGCATTTTAAGCGTACACAAGACCTTAGTGATCTCATATATACTTTAAGTCATTTTCTCTGGCCTGCTCAAACCCCTTTGGGCCACTCCAGCAGCATAAATGGGGGTAGAAAATTATAAGATCTTCCAGTTGGGTATTCCTAGAGACTATTTTAACTTCCAGTAGGGACTGAACTGGCCCTAGGATCAAGCGTCTATAAAAGTTGCTGAAAGCTGCTTTCTCCTGGCACATGGCCTTACTCTGAGCACAGCTCAGCCAGATCGGGGAGCTTGGCCACTGGGGCAAATTCATCCCAGGTGTAACAACTTCTCATCTCTGGTTTAACTCTATTTACTGTGATGCAGTTCTAAATTTACCCTTTTTTTAACTTTATTAAAGTCAATGGAGTTACACTAGAAATGAGTTTGGTCCTTTGCTCCAATTTCATCTCAGAACCTGACAGTTCTAAACCCTAAAGTTTCTGGGCCAGATCCAAAGCTAGTGTAAATTGGCATTGTTCCATTTGGCCCTTTGTGTAGAAGTAACTATCTTACCCATAATGCTTTTAATTCTGTCACCCCTCTGTCAAGTTATAGCAGATTCTGACACCTTACAGACAGATTTCCCATTCAACAGCCTCTCGGTATATTCTTAATGCAACTTTTTTATTTCACTCTACAAGCACCAGCCCTTGAACAGAGGTGGTCACAAACAGTATATAGGCAATCCCGTCTTTTTGGGATCTCAATCCAAACACCAGTGCTTGGTTCCCAGGAAGCAATTCTGCTTTGATAAGTGACTCTAATTAGAGAGATTAAGGAAGAGCACAAACTCCCATGCTACCTACCACAGCTCCCTGAAAAAATACAAACTTTTTTTTTAACGACTGAACAGCACTCACATGCTCAGAAAAAGAACTGGGAAAACTACACAGAACAGCACCATGATGTGACTCCCACCACCACAACATCTTTCATGGTGGTTCCTTGTTACCCCTTAATACTTTCAAAAAAGCGACACCTTAAAAATTAAAATAAATGGTGTTTTCTCTATTATGACATAGGTT
Source organism: Eretmochelys imbricata (assembly GCF_965152235.1). Classification (NCBI taxonomy): domain Eukaryota; kingdom Metazoa; phylum Chordata; order Testudines; family Cheloniidae; genus Eretmochelys; species Eretmochelys imbricata. The sequence continues at coordinate 295,218,984 of NC_135572.1, forward strand.
ATTTCATAATGTACTGACAGAAAGAATTCATTCGCTCAAACAGAATCCTTAAAATACAAGATCACAGGTGTGATGCCAGCTTAGTCCATTTCCCTTGGGAATAACTGGCTTTCTAATGCTTTTAGAATAGTTTCAAACTATGGCATGTGTTTTGGAAAAAGCTACCATCACACTTTGCAGAAATCCTTTACACTTGAGAAAATATTCAGAAACCCACTACCTTTTGTCACAAAACCAAGCTAACCAATTTAACCATTTTCTCTTCAATAGACCACTGAAGAAAAAGAAAGAAGCCTTTCAATGTGAGAGCGAAGCTCTTCTTTCTTGGAAACCTAGCCCTTATTGCCAGTAAATATGGAGATTGCTTTTACAAACGTCACAGCTGGTGTGGTCAAACTAGCTGAAAGTGGAGCAAGATGTATCAAAATAGAGCAACAAAAGTGATCTACCAACACATCAGCACTATATTATCTATATGAACATCTCAACAGAAAAGCTGCTGTGAGGGTTCACAAAATTAGGTTAACCTTTGTCATCTAACCAGTCTTTTTATATCCCACAGGCTGCTGTGACTATACCAGAGGCAGGAAGGAGTGGGGAGAATGAGACCGTATTCTCTTTTCAGGTCTGGTCTTCTTTTAGTTCTACTGTGTCTTTTCATTGCTGAAGGCAAAAAGGCATCCTCAGGCTGTCGAAAAGGAATGATCTCCAAAGTGACAGAGAACCTATATGTCAAGGCAACTACTTTCAAAGCATCTATTCCAGTAAGTTAATCCCATTGGTTGGAAAGATTATATGTTCATTTTTAATTACTTACAGATATTTCTGTGGCATCAGAGTATCTGAGCACCTGGCAATTTTAATAAATTAATCCTCACTACACTGCCATGAGATTGGACAGTATTGTTATCCCAGTTTTAAAGATGGGTAAAACAAGGGGGCATAGACAGGTCAAGTGACTTTCCCAAGGTCATGGAGGAAGTGTGTGGCAGAGTTGAGAACAGAACTCAGATCTCCTGAGTTCTAGTCCTATGTATTAATGATTATTATTTACTTGTATTACCAGAGCACCTAGGAGCCCCAGCCATGTCCCATGACCCCATTGCGCTAGGTGCTATACAAACACAGAACAAAAAATCCATCTTTCCTCCTTCTGATCTGGAGGGGAAGGTTAGATGTACATTAATCTAAATTAAAATTCATTATTCTTTGTAGAAAGATCTCATCAAGAACAGAAGATTGTTAAAAAAGACAACCAAAAATTTGTTTATGGTAAGATCTGGATTCTTTGTTTTCCACTTCTTTACTTTGATCATATTTCGTTCTGAAGGAGGTCGGAGGGACTGATCAAAAGGAATGGTTTCTGTTAGAGAATTTGGTGATTTGTATTTAATTCTGAGGGACAATATTAGACTGAGGACCATAGATTGAAAAACTCCCTACGAATAACACATTGGGCTATTAACACTGAAAAAGATTCTCTTACAGGCCCCCCAGCACTGGGATGTAGGGGGAGGGAATGGGAAAGGGAAGGGCTGAGTGACTGTAGTGCCAGGTGGGGGCAGTTGGAGGCACTTTGTCCCTGTATAAGGTAGAGGCTGGCATACTGTCTGGGATGATAGCTGGGAAGACTAGTACTGGTGCTTGGGAAGGGGGGAACGGGGGGAAGCGCATGCCGCACCAGTGAAAATGGTATAGCAGGTGCTCTTCCCCAGCTGTACTTTCCAGGGACTAGCTAGTTCACCTGAGGGCCAAGGCCATAGTTATGCCCCCATCTGCCCACATATGGCCTGTTAGGGTGTGTATTATGGCAGGAAGGCTAGTGGCCCCACATAGCATTCCGGAATCCCAAACAGCTGTGCTGAATTTCCCCCCTCCCCCAGTGCAATATTGCACTGGAAGAGGAGAATTGGACTCCTGCCTCCCGGTGAATCCACATAAGGACACCTATAATTTGGCCCAAATAATGTAATTTGGGGTTCACTATATTTGCTACATGTCTATGTTTCGCATTCTAGGACAGAAAATAATAGATTCATTGATTATACTTTTGTTAATGATCAGTCTCTGGTGTATTTCGCTTTCGGGTTAGCACAATATTGCATTGTCTGGGTTGCAATCCCCCCTGTGGTAATGTTTATTTGTTCAAAAAAATAAAAGCAAATGGCTGTCCATCGGGACGATAAAGAAATTGACGAAAGGATTCCTATTGCCTGTCTGTTTTATAAATGGTGAATTTGATAAAACTTAAATTTTAGGCCAGATTTGATGTGACACTTTCACATTGAATTAATGTCTGATGTATTTTGTTTTCAGAAAAATTGCAGCGTTCGAGATCAGCTTCTCTCATTCTATGTGAAAAATGTTTTTGGAGGCCTTGATTTTGGAAGTGAAAATGTCTACCTGGCTAGCGCCTTTCAGGCCCTGCAGGAGAACCTAAACAACTGTGTGAGTATCTTCTTTGAAGCCAAGTGAGCCAGGCTATCCTAAGCACCAGAAAAGGGCTAGATCATCCTTTTAGCAGGCGGGGTGATTCAGAGCTCTCTGAGGAGCACAATGCTTTCCTGGGGCTTCCCAGTTGTGCGGGGGAAATTTTACTACACTCATTTAGCATACGCCTAATGCTAGCGCTGCTCTGTGTGTGCGCATGTGTACCATAGAGCCTACTCCCAACCCACTCTCCACCTACTGCTTCCAGGGTGCAGCTACAACCTGAGCACTGAGGCTGCAATTGGACAGGTAGAGCTGGAAGAGGGGGACTCTGAACTCTATCCTATGTCCCAGCACAGCAGGGCACAATCTCCTGGAGGTTAGCTGGAGGTTGTCTTGTGCCAACACAGAAAACACTCCATGTGAGGGAAGCCTGAAGACACGTTTTTTTCCCTCACAGAAGACTCCTAACTCCACTGACCTCCATAATAACTAGAGATGCTCACAGAGCATAATACCTGTTATGTGTTCCTACTTCAGCAATGTACCTTTAAGGAGTGGCTAATTCTTACCCACACTTCATTAATGCAGCAAAAAAATAATATTTCCATTTGAAACCGCTGCTCGTGTTTCATCAAAAATGAGACAAGAATCCCAAAGTATTTTGAAACAATTTTCACTGTATCATGAAACATCAGTTATTTACTTTCCTGAATTTTATTTGTATGAAAACAGGATTGTTGGTCCTTAGAAATTCATCCCCTCCACCTGTTTTCTCTCACTTGAAATCACAATCCCTTGTCATAATCTCTTCCAGTCATGGTGTCACAAACAGAGGATTCTGATAATAAGTGACCATAGGTGCTGGAACTAGAAGTGTGCTTGACGTGGTTTCGATCATATCCAGGGTTTACAGTTCGGTTCAATGCCTCTCAGCACCCCCACTATACAAATTGTTCCAGCACCCCTGGAAATGACTAGCCGTTTATATACAGATGAGGAATGAAAGAGGGTAGAAATGTATGACACAAGTCATAGAATCAAAATGTATCTAATTATATCTATTAATAAATGTATAAGTAGATATTAATTCCATACAAATATTTGCAGTACAAAATAATCAAATGTAGAGAAGCCCTTGCAGCATTACAGCTCAACTAAAACACATTCTACATGTTTGTACCACATGAAAACATTAAAATATCAATGGGAAAATCCCCACCAGTACTCAGACTCTATCGTTAAGGACATCCTAGGTTTTTGTATGTTATAGCAATTTTTTATATATACATATATATATATATATGTATATACTACATTCATACATACATGCATGCACACCCATCATGCAGTGTGCCATAATTTGATGTCTTTGACATGTTCAGTTTGCCATATTGTATTTAAAAGGTAAAGAAATTCCACTGTTTTTTCAGAAAATCAATTATGCCATTAAAGGCACCAACACATTCCAAGAAACTCAAACTACCAGCAATGACTGAATTATGCATATTAATTACTACCAAATAATTGCACTCTTTGCAACCTGTAGCACACTCTAACCTACAAATAACTTGGATCCTGTACTGTATAACTATGTAGACAAGATACACGGGGTTTTTTGTTGTATTGCACATTTAGAGCCAGTGCTTACTCGATAAAAATCTAAGTATTTTAGAGTTTAGATTTCTGGATATTGACAGGAACTATACTGAAAAAATATTTATAGGCGGGAGAAGTCCCCTTCTCTTCTACTAGGAAAAAACAGGTATTTGAGAAAAGATTTAACATTAGCTTTCAGAATTTACTATAAGGCAAGATTTCTAATTTTTGTCATTTCGACAGCACTTTTAAAAGTAAACGCTATACTGATTTTAAATCAATGATACAAAATCTTACATAAGAATAACATAAAATGTAGACAAAGAACAAAACCCAATGAATACTTTACACGAAGTCCTGGATTGCTATACCGCTTCACCCCCAAAGAGCTTAGCAATCTCATGATCCTCTTATTTGCACATCTGTTGTCTCCTTTAGATAAGATACATTCTTCCTTTTTATGATTTATCTTATGTATAAGATGCTCATAAGAAGGAATTTCTTCCAAGTCAACATGCCGGTCTCAGAGGAGTGGCACATAATGATGGTGCCACCTTCCGGGGAATCAAGTTCTTGGGACAACCAAGGCAATAGTAATTCATTATCAGACAAGCATCTTGTATAGTCCCATGTACTCCAGAAAAGTCATATAGCTAAGATAGTTCTGACTCAGTCAGTAACATATGATTCCATACTATATATAAAAACTTCTATTTTTTGACCAAATATTTCTGATATAAAGGCCCTACCAAATAATGCGCGCTATATTATCATTCTGATTATTACACCATCAGCTCAAGTCATTATCCAGTAGGCTATGGGAAAATTTTTCACAAGCATCTACCTGATTTAAGAGACAAAATCTCACTTTCAAAAGTGACTTAGGTACTGAGGATCCTTATTCCCATTTATTTCAATGAGACGTGTTCTCCCGTGCCTAAATCTCTTTTGGAAATGGATTTAGGCTCCTATGTCACTTAAAGCTTTTGAAAATTTTACCTTACATTTGAATAATGTGCCCAAATCCAACAAATTCATTGCATGATTTGAATTGTTGCAATTTAATTTCAGACTCACTAGCAGATCTTACACCGCAGCCCAAACATAATCTATCTAATCATATAGAGAGCTCACTTTCCCATTAGGTGGAAAGAACAGTTGTATAATATGTATGAACACTTGGGGCAGAATTATTCTCTATAAATTATTTTGGGGCAATTTTATGTCCTGTATTTTACAGAAGGTCACATTAGATGATCACAATGGTCCCTTCTGGCCTTGGAATCTATGACTCTATGAACAGTCATTTAAAAAAATAAATTCAGTGTCATCTCTTTTGGATGCATTAGTTCTGTGGCATACTGTATCACTGTTTAAAAGTATAAAGAATCATGACTAATTTGCCTAAAAAAAGCCTAAAAAGTAATGTTTAAATATTTTGTATAGAAAAGTTACAGCATTATCCATTAAAGTAGCTTTTGTTTACATTTTCTCTTTCCAAGGCACTTCTGATAAAGGTTAAAGGCAATCTAGACCTCAGTAGTTTTTTGCTTGATTTGTTAATAAGAAATATCAGATCTTGACTTCCTCATTTGCAGGAGAACTCCTAGAAGGAATAAGAATTAGTGGGACAATGACATCACAAAAGATTTTAACCTGATGAGTTGAGAGTAGTGGGGATCTTTAGTCGGAGTGTCACAATTTTTAAAATCATTTTCGAATCACTTGGAAAACTTCTTTTAAAATGAACACTGCTAGTAAAAGACATTGTCAATGGCTTCATGCTCCTGACTGTGGCGGCTCTGTGATTTGTGCGTGGGGCGGGGGAGGAGGGCATGTCTTTTTTGTGTGTGTGTGCTCTTTGGGAGAGTGAGTCTCCCCTAAGTTTGTCTTCTAGTTCGCTACACAAATTCCAAATCTGGACTCCCTACTTCGCCATCAATTCAATCAGTCCACATTCTTATTCTTTGTATTGTGGTAGCACTCAGAGGTGCCAGTCAGGTTTGGAGCTCCACTGTGCCAGCTGATGTATAGACACAGCATAAAGGACCCTAAATGCCAATTCAATCAAAGAATCAAAGCCAATTCTATAGGGATAGCTCTGTGATCTAAGCATCACACAGGCTCCCTGGAACCATAGGTTCAGACCTCAGCTGCTCAGCCCTTTGTCCTTCTAAATAAAGCTCTGGATTTTGCCCTCCTTACATTGAGCAGTACCTTACTCCTGGAGCAGGCCCATTCACTTTTTAACTCAAGCAGATGAGCAGTTTTGACAGTTTTTCCTGAAGAGTCAAAGGGAGCAAGTCTTTAAGTCTGCTTTCTTTCTCTAATGTTGCTCCCAGTGCTCTAGGGCCCCATCTGCTGATGGATGCCATGAAGGTCACTGCAGGAGGCTCCGTAGGCTGCTGAAGGGAAGAAAAAAACATTCAGAATGATAAAAGCAATGTACTGGACCAGTATCTTACTGAATTCCAATCTTTAGTTTTTACAGCATGGTTAGACTAAATAAACCCTTTCCCTCCACACCCAGCTTCATTTTGATCCTTCAGTGATTACATAAAACTATGTTTCAGATAGCCATATGTGGCTGGTCGGATACCACTACTTGACACTTACATCTATGGCTTCCTTGCTAGATTTAGTTACAGGAGAAAATGGTTTTCAGGCTTTATTCTGACAAAACTCCCAATGACTTCAATGGGAATTGAAAGTTTGCAGTTCAAGATTGCAGAATTGGGCTTAAGAACAATCATTAAAAATTCCACATGGAAATGTAAATTAACTTTGTAAATAGCTTTGAACCCACTTTAAGTAACCATGTAAGGGAACAGAATTGCACTCACTACTTTGCAGAGGTCTCTTAAAAGAAGGAGGTTCCTAACGTGAGTGGTCCCTTGTACAAGTTTCACTGTTTTATGTTTTATAGCTTTCCCAAGTGTGCTCACATATCTTCCAAAAGTTTATATAAACTCACCCATTTACAACAGCAAGTATGGCCCAAACGTTGCTACCTTTACATATCTGTATCAGAAGCCCCGAGGAGGCTATATGACGGGCTCTGTTCTTCCTTATTATCAGTTGCTTACGCCAGACTCCACATTACAAGAAGTTCTTCTGATTTTCTTCTTGTCCCTTCAGCTACCATGTGCTCCATCCACTAGAATAACTACGGCTGTCAAAAAAATAAAGAAAACATTTGATAAGGTAAAGCCCTGATAGTTGATTTCAAAGTTGCACTGTTTGAAAACATGGTTGACTTCTACTTCTAACACCTTTCTCTTACTAACAGCTTGGAGAAAAGGGCATCTACAAAGCCATCAGTGAACTTGATATTCTCCTTCCCTGGATTCAGACTTACATAGAAACCATCAAATAAAAGTCAAGGAAAGTGACACAAGAAAATGCCATCATACTGTGCACGCTAATCAAAACAACAAAGCACTGTAAATCATCAGAAAGATGATATGCAATCAGCCTGGCAGTAATTTATCACACTGAAAAACTGTTTTTGTCCATAAAGTCGTCAAGGCTGGGATTTCCAAGAGCACTCAGAGTTGGTCTAACTGTTCTCACTGAAGTCAATCATGGGATCAAATTCAGGCCTACCTGGAGCACTTTTGAAAGTCCCACCCAAAAACCATACGTTCTCATAGAAGAACCAACGAAGTAGTACAGTACCACGGGCAGATGACACAGCCCTTGCTAGTACTTCACTCATTGCTCTGTACTTTGGGATAAAGCGCTATATCTAGTGATTTTAGTTTGAGTGCAAGTGGTTCTAATTCTTTAAGGCTTACTTTTGTGCTTTGTTACGGATGTAGACATTGTTGGTGTGTAACATTATATACGTAAATGAGACATGTTAAGTGTTTGTGATTACTGTTAATTTAATGTGATGTCTAATAAACATACCATTGTTAATGACAAAATATCTGCCTATTCCTTATGCGTGTTCTTTGAGATGCGGTTAACTATCACTGAAATGATGCAATGCAGAAAGCATATCACAGAATGGAATGCTGAGATGATAAATAAATTAATACAATTACTGATCTGGGAGATTGGGTTTGCAAAGTAAATTTAGCCTAAGTGTAAGTATTATTAAAATGAGGCTAAGGATTTACAATGAATCTTTCATATATTGTATAATTAAGAAAGAGCTCTAGTCTGAAATAGAATTGACTATACATATTTTTAAAAATTCCCAGTGGAGACTAATCAGGAATTCAAAATTATTTTAATCCATAGTATAAAGTACATATGTTGGTGTTTGCAAATACATGGTGGAATAGTTTTACAGCACCAAGCTGCACAGTAACTAATGTTCACACATCACTTTTACTGACCCGACGATACACAGGGCCACAGCTTGCCTTGTGCAGTAACACTCCATAAGCCAAGGGTGTGTTTTTTTCTCTTAGGGCATAGGTCCCCAAACTGTGGGGCGTGCCCCACAGGGGGCACAGAGGAACATGCAGGGATGGGGCGCACCTGAAGTCTGGGCCAGGCCCATGGTGGTGGGTGGGGGGCGAGGAGGGAGCTCCACCCAGTTCCTCTCCAGGTCCCGGCCCCGGCTGCTGATCCTGTGCCCAGGGCTCCGCTCCCGGCTCTGTGCCTGGGGTGCCAGCTGCCGGCCTCAGCCCCTGGCCTTGGCTCCACTCCTGGCCCCGCCCTCGCCCCCAGCTGTAGCCCCAGCCACGGCCCCCTTATTCCTGTCCACGTCCCCCCTTCCCAGAGCTGCGGCCTGCTCCTGGCTCCATCTCCGGGGGCGGAGGAGGGGTAGACACGGGTAACAGGGGGCGTGAGATAACAAGTTTGGGGACCACTGTCTTAGGGCAATAGGTAGGCAGTTTGGGGGCAGAGGCATGAATGCTCTGTGCACATGCTGCAGTCAGCAGACTGTTACTGAGGGAGAGTATGGGATTCCCTTAGGGCTCAATCCATTATGAACTCTCTTGGGTTCCTGCACAGGGGAGCAGGCATGTGTAAGGAGCTACTTGCCTCCTTCCCTGGCTACCCACATTCCTGGAGCCTATGCAGGGCCCAGAGCAGCTGCTGGCTGGTTGCTATTACTCTTCCAACACAGGTAGGTTGCAAGTGGGCAGGCAGGTGAGGAGCAGGTTGAGCTTTGGCTTTACTCCCAGCCTCCAATGCCCTGGTCAGCACCTGGAGCCCACATGGAGGAGGAAGCTGTGACTGTGATTCTGAGAGTCACAATCTGCCTTTTACCCTGCTCCGGGAGAGCACAGCTACATGTTACCACCGGAGCAGGAACTGAGTGGGGGGGTCAGATGGTCACGCCCCCCCCTCCCTTTTAACTAAAGAAACATATGCACCGTGGGAAAAACATCAGAGGTGCTGGTTGTGGGGAGGCATGGGGGGGGGTCACATCCTCCCCCCGATTTCAGCCAGGGATCACACCAGAATGTGGCCAGCAACAGCCTGTCGGCACTGCATGGGCAGGAAGGGACGGGAGCTACTTCCAGCCATGAGGGGAGAGGGGAAAGGGATGACTTGGCCCATATCTTTGCAGAGCTCTATTCCTTCTCCTCCCACCCCTGTGGTGGGAAGCAGCTCCCATCCCTTCCTGCTCCCACCGTGCAGAAAGGCAGCTATCGCCTCCAGGTTGCTGCTGGCCACTGACATAACCTAGCTGCCTCCTGTCCCCCAGCTGCAGCGCAGGCAGGAAGGGGTTAAGCCTTAGGGCATTGTTCACTGGAGCCCCAGGGAACCTGACTGCAGGGGCTTCAGTGGCTGTGGAGACTGGCCGGAGAAGGCTTTCCAGGGGAGGGTGTCCCCTGCAGGAGGAGTGGCACCGCACATGGCTGCTGCCTTGGTAACAAAGCCCAGGGGACGGAGCAGCCCCGCACTCCCTGGGGACAGTACCGGGGCCAAGCTTGGTGGTGGGGTGGGGTGAGATGGGGCAAAGCTGGTGCTAAACCCCTGCCCGGAAGGCTCCTGCAGAGCCTGCGAGTTCGAGGTGGGAACAGGCTGGAAATCACTTCCCTCCCCGCACCCACTCCAGTAATGTTTAGAACAAAGTTGTCTTATTTTTTTTGTTCATACCTTAAATATTATAATGTGGCTACACTTTGTACTCTGGTTATGTGTATTACAGTTGTACTCTCTGGGATATTTAAGCAGCATTTTAACTCCTTGGCCCCCCCCCACTTCTACAAAGGTCCTGGCACCCTTGTATGCTACCTCTTACTGAAGCTGGATCACAGGGTTCCAATTCACCCTTTACTGAAGACCATTCAGATATGGTCCATACTGCCTCCCCACACAAACCTTCTTTGTCTTTCACAGTCAGGATGGCTCAGGGACCCACTGCATGGCTGACTCTACTCTGCCTCCTCAAACAGCCCTGCTATATATTGTAAAAGCAGGATTTTGCTCATCGTATACACGGTACCAACAAAATAGCTATGTACCGTGAAATGTGATGACAGCCAATATGCAGTGGCAATTTGCAATGCACTCTAATTTTCTTTAGCATCAATTACTTCATTTTAAAAATGGATACCAACATTTTGATAGATTTCTGGAAACCTGTCAGGAATCATAGCAGCATTTACTGATGACAAGCTATTATTTTCAATCCATGGGTTAATTATGTTGCTTGATCGCAGATTCTGTCACTCACATAGGAGAACAGAAAACTATCCCTTTATATTTATGTATAACATGAAGAATGATGAGATGAAGAAAGGAGCCTTTCAATACAGGCAATGAACTGTCATAACATCAGCTTGTCAGCTTTGCAGTCTGGCAATTAACTTTCAGCAGTAGTATTTACCACACACTGAACTATGGGATTTTTTTCCTGTTAAATTAAAAGGACTGCTGCTCTTGAACAAATAGCATTGATTGAATAGTGTGTTTTGACAGAAATAACAGAATGAATTTCAGTGACAGAATGCATTTCAGTGCTCAGCTATACTGAGTGCAGCGATCCTGGCTCAGATTCTTTGCTGGAATAAACTGATGCAGCTCTCTTGACTTCAGTGGAACATTGTTAATTTGCACCGTCAGAGAATTTGGTACACAGTGTTTAAAGAACTGAACTAGATGTGTCAGGACAAACAGCAAAGCTGTGTTAGTCTTGTAGCTATGTACAGTAACAGGTATACTTACTAGACTTGCACTTATCAATCCCCCAAATCATCCAGAATAATACATTATATACATATTCCATAGGTTTGGTAAAAATAAGAGAATCTGGAGAGGTCTAAGTAGAGGGAAAATGGCAGCAGTTTCACAACCATGGACAATTTGCAGGTAAATTAAACTTTTTTTCAACTGCTCTATATCTTCAAAGACAGGAAATCAGATGAGTTCACATGAGAAAATAACAGCTTTGGAAAAAAAACCTTTGGTATCTCTCATATGATTGGTCAATGGATGACTGAAAACTTCCCAATGCTCATTCTTTACTTTTCAATCCATATCAACTTTTTCACTTCATTCTTTCCTGACACTACTGGAGAAATCTAATGATTTTAAGTACCCAATGACAGGATGCATTAGCGATGTTAAAAGGATAGGAGAAAAAAGGAGGAGCTAGATGCTGGATGGTGAAAAGGAGGAGACTGAAGTTACTAGCTTATGAGAGTTTAAATCGTCACGTAATGTCTGTTAAAAACCGGATAAAATGAGCTGTCTGATTCAGCTGGAAGCACTTCAGTTTAGCGTGGATTTAGAAATACCTGAAAATCACTCCTGATAAAATCAACAGAGAATATATCACCTACCAAAAGTGACATCAGTTTACAATATTTTGGCACCACAAACTCAAAAGTTCTTGCTCAATGAGGGCAGTAAATATACCAAATGTTAGACTTACACATACCTTCTTTCAGAGTAGCAGCCGTGTTAGTCTGTATTTGCAAAAAGAAAAGGAGGACTTGTGGCACCTTAGAGACTAACCAATTTATTTGAGCATAAGCTTTCGTGAGCTACAGCTCACTTCATGCATCCGATGAAGTGAGCTGTAGCTCACGAAAGCTTATGCTCAAATAAATTGGTTAGTCTCTAAGGTGCCACAAGTACATACCTTCTTATTCCACAAGGGGGCAACCTTGTAATGGCATTGTACATTGGTATTTTTTTTTCATGGTTTGTGTGTATAAAAAGACCTTCTACACTTTCCACAGTATGCATCCGATGAAGTGAGCTGTAGCTCACGAAAGCTTATGCTCAAATAAATTGGTTAGTCTCTAAGGTGCCACAAGTACTCCTTTTCTTTTTGCGAATACAGACTGACACGGCTGTTACTCTGAAACCTACATTGTAATTGTAACTTTTGCAGGTACCTGGCAAACCAAAGTATATTTACAGCGGCCACAGCAATATATTAAGTAAGCAACAACTGGCCCAATAACATGTATTTTCTATTTATGATTTGAGGCACATAATGCAGTTTATCCAAATATTTTGGGTTAAATCCTAGTCCCACTGAAGTCAGTGGGAGTTTTGCCATTGACTTCAACGGGACCAGGTTGGATTTCATCCATTGTGTTTAGGTGTCACAAGCAGTTGTGCTATCAGAAAGATCAGTGTCTTTAGCAGACAATTATATTTAAGTATAAAATAATTTCAAAGAAAACTTTGGACAAAGCATTCAGGGCTCTGAAGCCAAATGTTTCCTCCAAATGATGTATACTATTTTTTAGAATGGATTTCCATCTTTCCTCTTTTGGAATGATCTACTCTTCCTACGCACATTGAGCCCGCTCCTGCATACCTTTCAGTAATATACCCTAGTAACAGGCCTGGCTCTAGGTTTTTTGCTGCCCCAAGCAAAAAAATTTTGGGCTGCCCCCCACCCCAGCCCTGGGCTCCCCCCCTTCTCCCCTGTTGCCCGAGCCCTGGGCTCTTCCACCCCCCCATGCCCTGCACCCCCTGCCACCCTAGCTCTGGGGTCCTCCCCTTCCCCCCACCAGTGCCCTCCCCCCCACAGCACCCACCCTGCCGCCCCAGCCCTGGGCTTTCACACACCCCCATAGCACCCCCCTGCTACCCCAGCCCTGGGTCATTGGCAACTCGCTCCCAGGGCGGGTCATCAGCATCCCGCTCATGACACTAGCAGGGGTGGAGGCTGCATCCACCCGACTCCTTTCCAGAGACCATGGAGGCCCTGACTCTGCCCACTCCCCCCTCGCCTCCAGCCAGTCCGGCACTGGCAGGGTCGGGGTAAGCAGCAGGGCTCCCGGGCGGCGCCTCAGCCCAGGGTCCCTCCAGCAGGGGTTCCCGCCTCCAGGATCGGCCGGGAATTGGGAGGGCAGAGCTGGGGGGAACTCCCCGGCAGGGTGCTGAGGAGCCGGGGCAGGGCAGCCCCAGAGGGAGAGGCTGGCGGGGAGCAGAGCCCCAGAGAGCAGGGTGCGGGCCCTGCATGGAGGTGCCTCGGGCACCTGTCCCCTCTATGGCCCCGCTGCTGCTGCTGCTCCTCGTTGCCCTGCCGCAACCCCTGGGCAGCTCGGGCCGCTTCGACCAGCCCCGGCTGCGGCGCTGGGGGGCTGCCGCCCTGTGACACTTGCAGGCGGCTCCTCTGTGCGCCCCACGAGGCGGCCCCCAGCCCGAGTGTCCCGCGCTCCACGTGTCGGAGCCCGCCGGCGGGGTGAACGACAGCAGCCCTAGAGCGCCCTCCCCTACACTGCTGCTGGACCCCAGTCCCAGGGCCAGCTTTGGCCACTCGCTGCGGCTCTTCCACCTGGACTTCGGCCGCAGCTTGGGGGCCGGGACAGTGTCTACCTGGGTGAGCGCCTGCAGGGCCGGCCCCCAAGCAAAAAGAACAAAAAGGATGTCCCGAATGCCGCCCCTATAGATGTGCTGCTGCCAGCACCTGCTTGCTTTGCTGGTGCCCAGAGCCGGCCCTGCCTAGTAATAGGGAAATATAGTCCGAAATCTCTCTCTTTTATTTGAATATGTAATTCTGCAGAAAGAGTTTGTAGCTAACAGAGCCTGTTCAGGGAAAAGGAATGGCAACCAGGTGCAAACAGAGAACTAATGAAACCACGGTTTGTGTCCCCTGTGCAGCGGAAACGCACAGGGGACACAAATGACTACTGCTTTGGAAAGGGGCAGGAGTTCTGCCTAGTCTAAAGAGGTTGCCAGTCACATTACATGCTCAGGCAGACCAGTGGCCTGACCGTGTCTGCAGGCCATTAATGCTCAGATACCATGGTAACTGGGGCAGTGTAAGAACCTGAACAGAACAGAAAAACCCATGGCCCGCTCCCCCCGAAGCAGTGGAGCTAGCCTGGCCTCCTGCCGATCAGAGTGCTATGTGGAAATTCTGACCTGCTGCCATCTGGGTGTTATAGGATGGGAGAAGCCACCACAGGGCAGGATTGGCCCCTAGTATATTTTTATAACTCTTTCAATTGGATGTTGACACGAAGCAATCGTCTGACCGTATCCGCTGAGGATTAGGAATTGTGTAATTGCTAAAGAAGACATTTGCTTGCTCACTTGTTAAAACTCATGACAATAGGTGGCAAGGCCCCGCACTCAGTGGCACTTGGCTGAGTGGTGGGTCTCTCTGTCTTTCCTGTTCATGCTGTTCCATTCTGTACAAGTAATTCAATAGTCATGGGAACAGAGGGGCTGGAATCTGCATCTCCCACCTCCCAGGTAGGTGCCCTAACCACTTAGGCACCTAACTCTGAGAGAGCTCAGCTGAGAATCCCAAGAAGAGACCCTCTGGGCCAGACCTCGGTGCCCAAATCCTATTAAGAGGTGGAGCTTAGGCCACACCCCTCTCCTCAGCATTTCCTATTGGCTAGCTCAGCATGCTGGTTATTGTGGATGCCATTCTCAGGTGCCTATCTTTCCCCATAACTGTACAGGGAGTCTAGATGTCTAACTGGGGGCTGTGGATGCCACTCGGTGGCAAGGCACCTAAAAGTTGGCAGTAGGAATATTGAGCATTGCAATGCCTCTGTCCGGAGCAGCAGAAGTGCCCTAAAAGTGGGGGGCTACATGGGCCCGAACCATGACCCTTCCGCCCCCGAGGCCCCATCCCCGCACTGCCCCTTCTCCCCGAGGCCCCCCTCTTGCACCACCTCTTCCCCTGAGGCCCCGCCCCTGCTCACTCCTCTCCACCCCTCCCCGCATTGCTTGTCCTTACAACCAGTAAAAAGTGAGAGGGCCATGGCCCCCTGGCTCCCCTGTTCCAGCGCCCCTGGCCTATGTCCCTTTGTGGATCTAGCCCTAAGTTACTTAGGAGTTTTCAAATTTTCAGATTTACTCTGTGCAGCTGTCATAAATATAAAGGGAAGAGTAAACCCCTTTGAAATCCCTCCTGGCCAGGGGAAAGCTCCTCTCACCTGTAAAGGGTTAAGAAGCTAAAGGTAACCTCGCTGGCACCTGACCAAAATGACCAATGAGGAGACAAGATACTTTCAAAAGCTGGGAGGAGGGAGAGAAACAAAGGGTCTGTGTGTCTGTCTATATTCTGTCTTGGCTGGGGATAGACCAGGAATGGAGTCTTAGAACTTTTAGTAAGTAATCTAGCTAGGTACGTGTTAGATTATGATTTCATTAAATGGCTGAGAAAAGAACTGTGCTGAATAGAATAACTATTTCTGTCTGTGTATCTTTTTTGTAACTTAAGGTTTTGCCTAGAGGGGTTCTCTATGTTTTTGAATCTAATTACCCTGTAAGGTATCTACCATCCTGATTTTACAGGGGGGATTTCTTTATTTTTATTTACTTCTATTTTTATTAAAAGTCTTCTTGTAAGAAAACTGAATGCTTTTTCATTGTTCTCAGATCCAAGGGTTTGGGTCTGTGGTCACCTATGCAAATTGGTGAGGCTTTTTATCCAACATTTCCCAGGAAAGGGGGGGTGCAAGTGTTGGGAGGATTGTTCATTGTTCTTAAGATCCAAGGGTCTGGGTCTGTAGTCACCTAGGCAAATTGGTGAGGCTTTTTACCAAACCTGGTCCAGGAAGTGGGGTGCAAGGTTTTGGGAAGTATTTTGGGGGGAAAGACGCGTCCAAACAGCTCTTCCCCAGTAACCAGTATTAGTTTGGTGGTGGTAGCGGCCAATCCAAGGACAAAGGGTGGAATATTTTGTACCTTGGGGAAGTTTTGACCTAAGCTGGTAAAGACAAGCTTAGGAGGTTTTTCATGCAGGTCCCCACATCTGTACCCTAGAGTTCAGAGTGGGGGAGGAACCTTGACAGCAGCCGAAACAGCATGGCTAGTGTAGGCATGCTGTGCCATTAGTATTTAGATTGGCACTGTCCCACTAATTTTGTTGTCTAGTGTAAATGCAGACCTAGAGGCAAATCTAGGATCCAGAGCCAAAATTCTCCAGAGCTGAGAGGTTTTCTGATGCCAGGTTTTGTTTAGGCCCATCTCTCCTTCAAAGCGACATGCAAACCAGATTATCTGTGAAAACAGTTTTCATATCCAGTGTTTACTAAATCTACCTGCCAAAAGGAGGGGGCGGCTTCTAGCAGTCACAGTACAGCAATAGGAGACACAAGTCTGTGGTTCTATTCCTGGCTCGTCCACTGATTTGCTGCATGACTTCGGCCACAAACTGCTTCTCAGTCTCCTCATCTGTAAAATGAGTGAGATAGTATCACCAGGCATGGTGCAAGGCTTCATTCATTAATCAATCAACATATGTAAAACAAAAGGATATCATTACAGAACTGCAAAAAAGAAATAATTATTTAATAGTGGAGTATTGCAGCAAAAACAAGCCATATACAAGTCACTTAACAATACTGTATTTTGTATAAAATTTTCTTTAAAACATATAGCAATTAAAGGACATTACAAAATATTACATGTGGCCAAGAATTCACTATATTTTTGCATCAGACAAGTAAAAAAAAGCCATTTTATATTTCAGCTAAAACTCTAGATGTCACTCTTGGAAAACAAGACTCAGACCGGTGCCAATTTTCTTTTGCTTCCTGTGTTAGTGGAGAAAGTGTTAGTCTTTGTCTCACAAGTAATTCCTGTTAAAGTAACACTGAGGTGGAAGAGTCCAGTGATGCATTTCAAACTTTCTTATATAATTGCCATAAGCTGTCTGAGAATTGAAACTTCAGTTGCAAGGGAGAAAGAACGGGTGTATAGTGAAGGACCAGGACTAGATATTAATTCCTGGATCCATCACAGACTCTTTCTCTACCTCACTTTTCTCATTTGTAAAATGGGAATAATAATGCTTAAGTATCTACCATTGGGAGAAATTAACTCCTGTTTTCAATGTGTGCAGAAATCCTCAGATGGAAGTCAATATACAAGTGTTGTAGTATTGTTAGCATATATATATGTATATTCTATGGTCTTATTTGCATAGCACAGTGTTTTTTAATCTTTTCGGATTGGCAACCCCTTATTCGAAGTCCAGATTTGTTGTAACTTACATTTTTTACTCTTACTTTTATAATAAAGGTATCAGTGATAACAAGAAGTCTATATAATATAGTTGTGTGAGTGCGTGTTTGGAGATGTTCTCAGAGAATACTTGATCTTGAAGGGTAAAGGTGTGCGGTGCATGGGGAAAGAGATTTTCTTTGCTTCAAGTTGCAATAAAATTTTCAGTTCCTCATGACCTCCCTGGGACTCATGACTGACCAGTTGAGAAATACTGCACTGGTGCAAAATGACAGCACTGCATACCCTTCTGGCACTAGTCACATAAAATAACAACAATAATAATAATACTAAGAGAAAGTCCTCTGAAGTACATGTGTCAGCATGAAGCATTTCTGACTTTCCCCCCACTCTTTGTCTGTTTTGTCTATTTAGAGTATAAATTCTTCAGTGCATAGATTTCCCCTTACTTTGTGTTTTATACAGTGTGTAGCACTATGGGGCCCTTATCTCAGCTGGGGACTCTAGGCATTACCATAATGCAAATCATACATAACAATAATGATAATTTTCCTGAAACTATATTATACGGAAAAATCATCCCCCTCCCCAGCAGTGAGGAGGGAGGGATAGCTCAGTGGTTTGAGCACTGGCCTCCTAAACCCAGGGTTGTGAGTTCAATCCTCAAGAGGGCCATTTAGGCATTGGGGCAAAAATTGGGGATTAGTCCTGTTTTGAGCAGGGGGTTGGGCCAGATGACCTCCTGAGGTCCCTTCCAACCCTGAGATTCTATGATTTTCCTGGTGACCAGGAATGAAGTTTTGATACTGATTATTATAACCTGGGTTTTGGTTGGCTGTTTGGTCACTGTTTTTCATTTGTTACAGCTGCACATTAACCTCCGGAGAATGTAACAACTGGCACATCATCACAGAAGAGACTACGTGAACAAACTGGAAACTACTATGCCTTGTCCTAAGGTCCAGCAAGAGGCCTCCCCAGTCCTGCTTTCTACAGCCATCACAGCGTGACCTTTCAAAACAACAAACAAAAAAGCCCCCCTTATTATCTCAGAGCTCTCAGGCCATCTTCTGTTTATCAGCATCTCCCTTATTTCCCATGTGTTTGAAAGTGACCCACTCTCCTTCTAAGACTTATAATTTATTTCTTGTTTTAGGTTTGAATGAACTAAACTAGAGGGCAAATCCAGCTCAAATGACCCTGTGGGGTCTCCTGCTAACAGAACCTGTGCAGTTCCACGGTGCAGGGCGTGGGGGACATGGATCGCGCCCCCACCATTGTGCAGCATAGAGCTCAGCTCCATTATGGCCAGCATCCAGGGATGGGCAGGGCATGACAAGGTACTACACATATCCTATCCCATGGTCCCTATTTCATGATGGGGAGTCTGAGCTAGGATATGTGTAGCGGCGTATCTATTCAGAGAGTGGGTGCTACTGTAGCTGTGGAATGGCTCTGCAGTCGCTGCCTGGCCTCAGGTAGGAGTCCTTTTTTCTGGTGCATCTGCCCAGTTTCAGCCCAGCTACTTTTTAAAGTAAGGCTGCTGTGGTAGCACCTGCTAATGAAGAGCAACAATAGGTGTAGATGATAGAGGAGCATAAGCCACAGACAAACAACTGGGTGAGGATCTTATTTACTTTAACTAAGTTTTTATATTTGAAGTTAATGCCTGGCTTACTGTTTCCGATGTTTCCTTCTAAGATTATAGAGAGAGTTGGAAACTTGGAGAGTTGCACTAGGTCCATGAGAAGCATTACTGGAAGGGAAAGAAAGATAATGAATATTATAATATAGATTGAAGTTTGGAGACTGTCATGGTATTAAAACACTTGGTGACATTTTACAGTGAGTTGACAGTAATGTTACATTACAGGGGAATTCTATGAATACCATTATTTCAACCCCAGGAACATCAGAAAAGCTTGTCATAGTTAGCAGTATTAGAGTGACTCTGAAAGGCATTAAAAATGAATAGTGAAAACATGCTGTTGAAAAGGCCAAGCTATGGAACTTTTTAATTCAATGTATAAAATCATAGAAATGTAGAGCTGGACTGGAACTTGAGAAATCTTCAGGTCCAGCCTCCTGCACTGAGGCAGGACCAAGTAAATCTAGACCATCCCTGACAGATATTTGTTTAACCTGCCTTTAAAAACCCTACTGATGGGGATTCTGCAACCTTCCTTGAAAGCCTATTCCAGTGCTCAAATATCCTTACAGTTAAAAAGTTTGTCCTAATATCTAACCTAAACCTCCCTTGCTGCAGATTAAGCCCATTACCTCTTGTCCTGCCTTCAGTGGACATGGAGAACACTTTATCACTTTCTCTCTTTAAATATGATAACATATTTAAAGCCTGTTATCAGGTTCCTCCCTCAGTCTTTTCTTAAGTCTAAATATGTCCACTTTTTTGAACCTTTCCTCAGACGTCACGTTTTCTAAATCTTTTATCATTTTTGTTGCTCTCTTCTGGACTGGCTCCAATTTGTCCACATCTTTCCTAAAGTGGGGTGCCCAGAACTGGACACAGTACTCCAGCTGAGGCCTCACCAGTGTCAAGTAGAACAGGACAATTACCTCCCAGGTCTTATATATGATACTCCTTTCAATACACCACAGAATATTAGCCTTTTTCACAACTGCATCACATTGTTCACTCATATTCAATTTGTGATCCATTATAACCCCCAGATCCTTTCCCTATTTTGTAACTGTGGATTTGATTTTTCCTTCCTAAGTGTAGTACTTTATACTTATCTTTACTGACTTTCGTCTTGTTGATTTCAGACCAATTCCCAAATGTAACAAGGTCATTTTCAATTCTAATCCTGTCCTCCACGTGCTTGCGACCTCTCCCAGCGTGATATCATCTACACATTTTATAAGCATACTCTCCACTGCAAGTCCTTAATGAAAATATTGCATAGAACCAGAACCAGGACTGAACCCTGTGGGACCCCATCAGATACATTATCACAGTTTGACAGCAAACTGTTGATAACTACTCTTTGAATATGGTCTTTCAACAAGCTGTACACCCACCTTATAGTAATTCCATCTAGACCATATTGCCCTAGTTTGCTTATGATAATGTGGGACTGTGTCAAAAGCCTTACTAAAATCAAGATATATCATATACATTGCTTCCCCCCACCATTAGGCCAGTAACCCTGTCAAAGAAGCAAATTAGGTTGGTGTGGCATGATTTGTTCTTGACAAATCTATGCTGGCTGCCTTTTAACCCTATTATTCTCCAGGTGCTTACAAACTGATTATTTAATAATTTGTTTTAGTATCTTTTCTGGGATTAAAGTTAGGCTGACTGGTCTATAATTACCTGAGTCCTCTTTGTTCCCTCTTTTAAAGATAGATACTATGTTTACCCTATTCCAGTCCTCTGGGACCTCATCCATCCTCCATGAGTTCTTGAAGACAATTGCTCATGGTTCTGAGATTGCTTCAGCTAATTCCTTAAGTACCCTTCGGAGGGAGGGATAGCTCAGTGGTTTGAGCATTGGCCTAGTAAACCCGGGGTTGTGAGTTCAATCCTTGAGGGGGCCATTTGGGATCTGGGCCAAAAACTGGGGACTGGTCCTGCTTTGAGCAGGGGGTTGGATTAGATGACCTACTGAGGTCCCTTCTAACCCTGGTATTCTATAATTCTCTGATGAATTTGATCAGACCCCCGCTATCTTGAAGACATCTAATTTATCTGAATATTCTTTAACCTGTTCTTTCCCTATTTTGTCTTACATTCCTTCCTTCTTGTTGCTAATATTAATTGTGATGACTATCTGATCACCAGTGAAGACTGAAGCAAAATAGGCATTAAACATCTCGGCTTTCTTGATGTCCTCATTTATTAGCTCTCTTTTGCCACTAAGTAGAGGAGCTACACTTTCTTTTGTCTTTCTCATGTTCCTAATGTATTTTAAAAACCTCTTCTTATTTCTTTTTATGTCCCTTGCTAGGTGTAACTCATTTTGGGCCTTAGCCTTTCTGGTTTTGGCCCTGCATGCTTGTGCTTTTGTTTGTACTCCTCAGCAACTTGTCCATGTGCCCACATTTTGTAGGAGTCCTTTTTGATTTGCAAGTCATTAAAGAGCTGCTGATGGAATCATATTGGCCTCTTACTATTCTTCCTATCTCTCCTTCACATTGGGATAGTTTTCAGTTGTGCCTTTAATATTGTCTCCTTGAGAAACTGCCAGCTCTCCTGAACTCTCCTTTATCCCTTAGATTTTCTTCCCCTGGGACCTAATCTACCAATTCTCTGAGTTTGTTAAAGTCTGGTTTTTGAAATCCATTGTCCTTATTCTGCTGCTCTCACTTTCCTTAGAATCATATCTATCACTGCATGATCACTTTCACTCAAATTGCTTTCAGATTTCCAACCAGTTCCTCCCTGTTGGTCAGAATCAAGACTACAATGGCTTTCCCCCTGGTTACTTCCTTCACTTCCTGAAGCAAAAAGTTGTCCCAGTATAGTCCAAGAACTTATTGGAAATTTTGCGTTTTGTCATTTTATTTTTCCTACAGATGTCTGAATAGTTAAAGTCCCTCATTACTATGGGGTCTTGTGTTTTGGATATTTCTATTATTTGCTCTAGAAATGCCTCATCCACCTCCTCTTCCTGAATTGGTGCTTTATGGTAGACCCCTACAATGACATCTCCCCTATTTTTTCTCCTTTTATATTCACACCTCTCACCTCCTTCCTGATGTATAATGCAACACCTCCTCCCTTCTTTTACGTGCCTGCCTTTCCTGAACAAGCTTATACCCCTCTATACCAATATTCCAGTCATGAGATTTATCCCACCAAGTCTCTGCTGATGCCAATTGGATCATTATTTAGGTTATGGGCTAATACTTCCAGTTCTTCCTGTTTATTCCCTGTACTCCTTGCATTTTTGCATGGACACCTAAGATATTAAGAAGATTCCCCCATTAATTTCCCTCTTGTTGCTCCTATGACCCTATTGTAATTTCCCATGCCACTCACAACATCTAGTCCTCTGTTAAGGTTGTCTTTTTTATACTTGCCTATGGGCTTTTGTCACTTGCCCACTTTGAACCGAGTTTAAAGTCCTCCTCATTAAATCGGGGAGTCGGTATGCAAAGATGCTCTTCTTTTTGGTCAGGTGGACCCCACCTCTTTCCAGCAGACCTCCTGCTTAGACCAACATCCCATGATCAAGGAAGCCAAAGCCCTCTGTGCAGCTGTGCATGAATCTCCAGGATGTGCTTGTCCCTGCCTGAGCCCTTACCCTCATCCAAGAGGATGGATGACAACACTACATGTGCTCTTAACTCCTTCCCCTTGCTCGCAGATTCCTGTAGTCACTGCTGATCTATTTCGAGTCCTACGTGGCTGTATCATTAGTACCCACATGGATGAGGAGCATGGGGCAGTGGTGAGTACTAATGTGAGCAGGGATCCAGATATTCACTGGGTCTAACCAAATTAAATACAGTGGATTTTACTCCACCCTTGGACTCCCCAGGGTTTGCTGAAATGTAGAGAATTTTGCTTCTGTAATAAAACTGTAAACTAAGTGCAACCGTTCTGCCATGAAAAGCTTGTGCAATGCTAACTAGGAATTATGTGTGGTACATCAAGTGGAGAATAGACTCATATGAGAACTGAAACATTCAATGAACTATGAGACAGTGAAAAGAGGCATCTTTCACTATGGAAAATGATAGCTGTTTTTATTTTAGTAAAAACAATTTGGAGTCTGGTGGCACCTTAAAGACTAATAGATTTATTTGAGCATCAGCTTTCGTGGGTAAAAAGCTCACTTCTTCAGATGCATGGAGTGAAAATGACAGATGCAGACATAAATATACTGACACATGAAGAGAAGGGAGTTACCTCACAAGTGGAGAACCAGTGTTGACAGGGCCAATTCGATCAGGGTGGATGTAGCACGCTCCCAGTAATAGATGAGGAGGTGTAAATTCCAGGAGAGGCAAGGCTGCTTTTGTAATGAGCCTGCCACTCCCAGTCCCTATTCAACCCCAAATCAATGGTGTTAAATTTGCAAATGAATTTTAGTTCTGCTGTTCCTCTTTGAAGTCTGTTTCTGAAGTTTTTTTGTTCAAGTATAGCTACGTTCAAATCTGTTATAGAATGTCCAGGAAGATTGAAGTATTCTGCCACTGGCTTTTGTGTGTTACCATTCACGATGTCCGATTTGTGTCCATTTATTCTTTTACGTCGGGACTGTTTGGTTTGGCCAATGTACATGGCAGAGGGGCATTGCTGGCACAGGATGGCATATATCACATTAGTAGACATGCAGGTGAATGAACCTCTGATGGTGTGGCTGATGTGGTTGGGTCCTCTGGTGTCGCCAGAGTAGATATGGGGACAGAGTAGGCAATGAAGTTTGCTACAGGGATTGGTTCCTGGGTTAGTGTTTCTGTGGTGTGGTGTGTAGTTGCTGGTGAGTATTTGCTTAAGATTGGGGGACTGTCTGTAAGTGAGGACTGGCCTGTCTCCCAAGGTCTGGGAGAGTCAGGGATTGTTTTTCAGGATAGGTTGTAGATCGTTGATAATGTGCTGGAGAGATTTTAGCTGGGGGCTGTACATGATGGCCAGTGGTGTTCTGTTATTTTCCTTGTTGGGCCTGTCCTGTAGTAGGTGATTTCTGGGTACCCGTCTCACTCTGTCAATCTGTTTCCTCACTTCCCCAGGTGGGTATTGCAGTTTTAAGAATGCTTGATAAAGATCTTGTAGGTGTTTGTCTCTGTGTGAGGGATTGGAGCAAATTCGGTTGTATCTTAGGGCTAGGCTGTAGACAATGGATCGTGTGATGTGTCCTGGATGGAAGTAAGTATAGCGATCAGTAGGTTTCCGGTATAGGCAGTAGTGGAGCTGGAGCTGGCTTGCACCGGTTCGCTGGAACTGGTTGTTAAATTTAGAAGCCCTTTTAGAACCGGTTGTCCCTCATGGGACAACCGGTTCTAAAAGGGCTTCTAAATTTAACAACTGTCCAAAAGTGGCGCCTTAGGCACCGACTCTGTGGGTGTTCCGGGGCTGGAGCCCACGGGGAAAATTTGGTGGGTGCAGAGCACCCACCGACAGCTCCCCATCCCTGTCCCCAGCTCACCTCCGCTCCGCCTCCTCCCCTGAGTTACTGAGTTACACCCTGCTCTGCTTCTCCGCCCCCCACCACCCTGGCTTCCCAAGAATCCGCTGTTCGTGCGGGAAGCCTGGGAGGGCTGAGAAGCAAGTGGCGGCTTCGCGCTCAGGCCCAGGGAAGCGAAGCGGAGGTGAGCTGGGGCGGGGGAGTGTGAGGAGGGCCGGCCGTGCTGCAACAGGTAACCCTGGGGTAGGGGGGCGCAGGGGAACTGCTCCCCGCCCCAGCTTACCTCCATCTTCCTGGGCCTGAGCACGAAGCCGCCGCTTGCTTCTCAGCCCTCCCAGGCTTCCCGCACGAACAGCTGATTCTTGGGAAGCCAGGGTGGTGGGGGGCAGAGAAGAAGAGCAGGGCGGTGCGTTCAGGGGCGGAGGCGGAGTGGAGGTGAGCTGGGGCTGGGCGCAGGGCAGGGAGCTGCCGGCGCGTGCTCTGCACCCACTAAATTTTCCCCATGGGTGCTCCAGCCCCAGAGCATCCATGGAGTTGGCGCCTAAGGCACCACTTTTGATGTGATCAGTGGGGGGAGCGGCCGCTCCCCCTGCTCCCCCCTAGCTACGCTACCCCTCCCCTAGGAGCCAGAGGGACCTGCCGGATGCTTCCCAGGAGCCGCCCCAGGTAAGCACTGCCAGGACTCCCCACCTCACCCCCCAGCAGGTCCCTCTTGCTCTTAAGGGCAGGGCAGAATGGGCACCCACTATGGTGCCCCACAAGACCCTTCTGCCAGTTCAGAGGGCAGTCAGGGGACAGGGGTGGATGGGGTAGGGGTCCTGGGGGTGGGCCACGACCCCCTCGTGGGGTGAGGAGGGAACCGGTTGTTAAGATTTTGGCAGCTCATCACTGGGTATAGGGTAGTGTTTATGTGACCATCACTTATTTGCACGCTAGTGTCCAGGAAGTGGATCTCTTGTATGGACTGGTCCAGGCTGAGCTTGATGGTGGGGTGGAAATTGTTGAAATCCAGACGGAATTCTTCAGGGGCCCCCTTCCCATGGATGAAGATGTCATTTATTTATTTTATTTATTTTAGTAAGTCCCTTAAGAAGAAGACTGTTGCCTGTTAGCCATTGATGTTGGAGCTTTTGTTTATTACTTAAAACACACACACACACACACACATACACACACTATTATATTCAAAGACTAGAATCCATTTGACCTCAAGGTTGAGAAATCAAACCGTGAAAAGCCAGGAAATTCCAAACATTCAGATTTCTACCACAACTAGGATGGATCAAAAATGATGAACATTTTTCCACTGAAATGTCAGGAATTTTCAACCCGCTCCAACCACAGCATTAACTGGGCCAAATTGCACAGTTTCTATTCCTATTTTCCTTAATAAACACGAGCGGCTAGAGTGTGCCTGGCCTCTACATGGGTGCACAGTGGGTGGGGTGGGCATAAGGAGCTTTCTGCCTCCTTGGTGTGGCCTATATAAGGACCAGGCACAATTCCCTGTTCCCTCCCACTCACATGGAGGGCCAAATGCCCCACTATTTTTTCACCTAACGCCACACCAAACAGCTGGAGGAGGAGCAGGGCTCTCCTCTTTTACCCTCTAACTCAATGGAAATTCCCCTCTCGCCCCCTCCCCCCCACCACCTGAAAAGGAGAAAAGATTTGCATTTAGGTTTCCCACCTCTCAGGTGAGCGCCCTAACCACAGGAGCATAGAGTCATTCTCACTCTCTCTCCTGCCCAATGCATATTTAATTATTTTATTATTTAGGGAACAGCTTCAATAGGAGAGATTGACAGAGATCCAGATCAGAATATCTCATAGAAGACTCATGTTCAAACCCCTTTTCCTTATCAGGCAGAGGGAGGAATTGAATTAGGTTTCCCACTTCTTGGGTGAGTGCTCTAGTCACTGAGCTAAATGTTCTAACTGAGGATACCTCTCACATTTTGTATGGTGTTAGGAATACTTTGAAAATTTCTACCAG
This sequence comes from Eretmochelys imbricata, assembly GCF_965152235.1. Lineage (NCBI taxonomy): Eukaryota > Metazoa > Chordata > Testudines > Cheloniidae > Eretmochelys > Eretmochelys imbricata. The sequence continues at coordinate 295,245,471 of NC_135572.1, forward strand.
ATTGGACACAACAGGTCAGATTCATGGGGCAACACCTAGTTTGAGGATCCCAATGGGCCTTCGGCATGAGATAGGCATTGTCCGTCAGGACTGTGGTAGCAGTGCACATGCTCAGAGGTGGAAACTTAGGTGCCTTGGGCACACCTAATAGTGGAAATTTAGGACCTCCAAGGATGTCTGCAGCTTAGCGGAAGTTTGAGGTTCTCAGTAGCTCTTACATTAGGGATTTAGGCACCTAAAGTGGGAGTTAGTCTTTTTGTAGTCTTGGGCCCAAGATCCTAATCCATTCCTAGTGAAGACCAAGGGAGTTGTGTCATTGATTTCAATGGGAGCAGGATCAGGCACCTATGACATATGTTACTTAGGGACTTATTTAACTTCACTGATGTCAATGGGGGTCTTTCCCTTGACTTCAAGGGGGGTTGGATTATACCCATAGACTGGTTGTAGGGCATTAGTGGAAATTTCAGTAGACTCCATTGGCTTTTCATCTGGTGTCTATTGCTTTCTAACTGATAGCTTCTACTGCAGGATCAGTAGAATCAGTGGACTGACAGTCCCATTGTATTGTTCCAAAATCTAGCTGCCAGCTGTAACTGGCAGGGACTTATTAAAAAATTTAAATGGGAATTTCCATAACAGCATTACTGGATCTTTGGATCTAAAGGTGTGTACTGTAGGAACTGCAAATTCCAAGAATACTAACTCATTTCTTGGGACTAATCTAGGAACCAACTTGCTTAGTGTACCACTTATGCCAGATTTTAGATCACACAAACTGAATTACACAAACACTGTAGCCATAAAATATGCTGGTGATGAGTGAATACCAATAGGTCTGGAGGTTTCATTTAGAACAGGGGTCTCAAACTCAAATGACCACGAGGGCCACATGAGGACTAGTACATTGGCCCCGCATCACTGACCCCCCGCTGCCCCAGCCCCGTCCCCACTCCACCCCTTCCATGAGGCCCCGCCCCTGCCCCACCTCTTCCCACCCCTTCCCTGCCCCCATTCCAACCCCTTCCCCAAAATCCCCACCCCAACTCCCAGGGGGTGCAGGAGGGGTGCAGGGTGCAACAGGGGGCTCGGGGCAGGGGGTCAGGGTGCAGGAGGGGTGTGGGGTATGGTGGGGGTCGGGGTGCAGGAGGGGTGCAGCAGGGGGCTCAGGGAAGGGGGTCAGGGTGCAGAAGGGGTGTGGGGTGCGGCAGGGGGTTGGGGTGCAGGAGGGGTGTGGCAGGAGGTTCGGCTGCAGGAGGGGTTCGGGGGCAGGCTCTGGCCTGGCGCGTACCAGAGGCAGCTCCCCACCTGCCTGCCCCGCCCCTGAGCTGTTCCAGGGAGCAGCCGGAACCTGGGGGAGGGGGGTACAGGGGTCTGTGTGTTGCCCTGGCCGCACCTTCAGGCACCGCCCCACCCCCCCCTGCAGCTCCCATTGGCTGGGAATGGGGAACCGCAGGCAATGGGAGCTTTGGGGGAAGTACCTGGAGGCGTGGCCAGGGCAACACACAGACCCCTGTGCCCCCCGCCCCCAGGTTCCGGCTGCTCCCCGGAGCAGTGTGGGGGCAGGGCAGGCAAGTGGGGAGCCTCCCCTGCCCCCGGTGCGCGCCAGGCCAGAGCTGGAGCCGCTCTAGGTAAACGCTGGGGGGTAGGGGAGCCGCGGGGAGCTGGTGGGCAGCAGAAAATAACCCCATGGGCCGTGTGTTTGAGACCCCTGATTTAGAACTTCATCAGGGTATCCAAAAGTTAGTGTTCCTCTGAACTTCAACCCATTTTTTTTAAACTGCCTTATAGATGATTGTCATATTTTTAGCTATTTAGTTAGGTCTCCAGTGGCTTTTAGACATTTCTTAGAGGAATGCAACATTTATTATTAATTATTATTAATGATTTATTAATGTTAATTGATTGATATGGTTAAGAGTCCCCCACATTTTTCTTTTAAGGCTTGTTGGTACTTACGGTAGAAATGTGACTGATATGTTCTCTACTGGGCAGGGCGTGTGTGTGCGGGGGGAAGTAGGAAATAACCTCAGTTGCAGCATATAAGGATGTAGTAAGTCATTTCTGTTGCTAACTACTATGATTGGGTTATTCAACCACCACCAATCAATGACATAAATGTTAATTATATACTTCAGGGTCAGGGTTTTGTTGAAGATGATGTATAATAGCACAAATTTAGTATTAATATACCACTGCTAGTTATTTCCTTCTTTACAACACCCCTGAAAGAACCAATGGTATGAGCCACCACAGCTCTTTGACCCTAACCACGAGTGAAAAACCAAGTTATATTTCCTAGACAAATTTTATCATGTCAAATGTTAACGTGTTTCTCTGTTCCTGTGAAACACCTAAGGAATAACCAGTGGCACTTTCCAGATGATAAAGAGATCACAGAGATAAACCACAGGCTTGGTAAATTACTCACTTGATCATATATTTGCAGTGTAACCCTTTACATATGAGGAAAACCATCGGTGAATGAGAAACCACAGTGTGCTGTGTCAGTGGAAAAGGCAGTTTGTTTTTCTCTCTGCATGAGAGGAAAGATTGTTTTACGTAAAATTCTCTATAATCAATTATAATAGATGTGAATTCCAAACCAGCGGATGATCAAAACAATGACTGGAGAAGAGCAGCCTACGTGAATTTTAAATTAAGAAATACCTTCGTGCACATACAAAGTTTATCCCCTGCATGTACAAAGCCACCTTTGTTCTACCTCCTACCTCAAGTGGAACTCTAACATGGTGGATGATCGGGGCCATAATACCGTTTCTCAATTGCATGCTATTTTTTCTACATTACTGATCTATCTGTAGTACCATTTGCAATATATTTTCTACTCCTGAATATTTAAACTACTGACTGACCACAATACTTTAATAATATATTGGAAGGACAGAATAGGTCGTACTGGTGGGGGAGTGGCATTATATGTGAAAGAAAGCATAGAATCAAATGAAGTAAAAATCATAAATGAATCAAACTGTACCATAGAATCTCTATGGATAGAAATTCCATGCTCTAATAATAAGAATATAGTGGTAGAGATATATTACCGACCACCTGACCAGAATGATAATAGTGACTGTGAAATGCTCAGGGAGATTAGAGAGGCTATTAAAATAAAAAACCCAATAATAATAATGGGGGATTTCAATTATCCCCATATTGACTGGGTACATGTCATCTCAGGATGGGATGCAGAGATAAAGTTTCTTGACACCTTAAATGACTGCTTCTTGGAGCAGCTGGTCCTGGAATCCACCAGAGGAGAGGCAATTTTTGATTTAGTCCTAAGTGGAGCACAAGACCTGGTCCAAAAGTTGAATATAGCTGGACTGCTTGGTAACAGTGACCATAATATAATTAAATTTAATATCCCTGTGGCAGGAAAAACACCATAGCGGCCCAACACTGTAGCATTTAATTTCAGAAAGGGAAACTACACAAAAATGAGGTGGTTAGTTAAACAAAAATTAAAGGGTACAGCGCCAAAAGTGAAATCTCTGCAAGCTGCATGGAAACTTTTTAAAGACACCATAATAGAGGCTCAACTTAAATGTATATCCCAAATTAAAAAACATAGTAAGAGAACCAAAACAGTGCCGCCACGGCTAAACAACAGAGTAAAAGAAGCAGTGGGAGGCAAAAAGGCATCCTTTAAAAAGTGGAAGTTAAATCCTAGTGAGGAAAATAGAAAGGAGCATAAACACTGGCAAATGAAGTGTAAAAATACAATTACGAAGGCCAAAAAAGAATTTGAGGAACAGTTAGCCAAAGACTCAAAAAGTAATAGCAATTTTTTTTTGAAGTACACCAGAAGCAGGAAGCAGGCTAAACAACCAGTGGGGCCACTGGATGATCGAGGTGCTAAAGGAGCACTCAAGGATGATAAGGCCATTGCAGAGAAACTAAATGAATTCTTTGCATCGATCTTCACGGCTGAGGATGTAAGGGTCGGGGCGGCTCTACCAATTTTGCCGCCCCAAGCAATTGCCACCGAATTGCCGCCGCCGCAACAGCAGCAGGGCTGCTGCTGAAATTGCTGTCGTGGGACATGGACTGCCACCCCATTCTGAATGCCGCCCCAAGCACCTGCTTGGAAAGCTGGTGCCTGGAGCCGGCCCTTGTAAGACAGTAACCCAAACCTGAGCCATTCTTTTTAGGTGACAAATCTGAGGAACTGTCCCAGATTGAGGTGTCACTGGAGGAGGTTTTGGAACAAACTGATAAACTAAACAGCAATAAGTCACCAGGACCAGATGGTATTCACCCAAGAGTTCTGAAGGATCTCAAATGTGAAATTGCAGAACTACTAACTGTAGTCTGTAAACTATCATTTAAATCAGCTTCTGTACCAGATGACTGGAGGATTGCTAATGTGATGCCAATTTTTAAAAAGGGCTCCAGAGGTGATCCCAGTAATTACAGGCCTGTAAGCCTGACTTCAATACTGGGAAAACTGGTTGAAACTAATATAAAGAACAATATTGTCAGACATATAGATGAAAATAATTTGTTGAGGAAGAGTCAACATGGTTTTAGTAAAGGGAAATCATGCCTCACCAATCTACTAGAATTCTTTGAGGGGGTCAACAAGCATGTGGACCGAGGGGGAACCAGTGAATATAGTGTACTTAGATTTTCAGAAAGCCTTTGACAAGATCCTTCACTAAAAGCTCTCACGCAAAGTAAGAGGGATAAGAATGCCACAGGATAAGAGAGAAGGTGCTCTCATGTATTGGTAACTGGTTAAAAGATAGGAAACAAAGGGTAGGAATAAATGGTCAGTTTTCAGAATGGAGAGAGGTAAATAGTGGTGTCCCCCAGGGGTCTATTCCGGGACCAGTCCTATTCAATATATTCATAAATGATCTGGAAAAAAGGGTAAATAGTGAGGTGGCAAAATTTGCAGATGATACAAAATTACTAAAGATAGTTAAGACTCAGGCAGACTGCAAAGAGCTACAAAAGGATCTTTCAAAACTGGGTGACTGGGCAACAAAATGGCAGATGAAATTAATGTTGATATATGCAAAGTAATGCACACTGGAAAGCATAATCCCAAGTATACATATAAAATGATGGGGTCTAAATTAGCTGTTACCACCACTCAAGAAAAGTGATCTTGGAGTCACTGTGGATAGTTCTCTGAAAACATCCACTCAATGTGCAGCAGCGGCCAAAAAAGTGAACAGAATGTTGGGAATAATTAAGAAAGAGATAGATAATAGGAAAGAAAATATCATGTTGCCTCTATACAAATCCATGGTACGCCCACATCTTGAATACTGTGTGCAGATGTGGTCGCCCCATCTCAAAAAAGATATATTGGAATTGGAAAAAGTTCAGAAAAGGGCAACAAAAATGATTAGGGGTATGGAACAGTTTCCGTGTGAGGAGAGATTAATTAGACTGGGACTTTTCAGCTTGGAAAAGAGATGGCTAAGGGGAGATATGATTGAGGTCTATAAAATCATGACTGGTGTAGAGAAAGTAGATAAGGAAGTGTTGTTTATTACTTCTCATAACAGAAGAACTAGGGGTCACCAAATGAAATTAATAGGCAGCAGGTTTAAAACAAATAAAAGGAAGTATTTCTTCACACAACACACAGTCAAACTGTGGAACTCCTGGCCAGAGGATGTTGTAAAGGCCAAGACCATAACAGGGTTCAAAAAACAACTAGATAAATTCATTGAGGATAGGTCCATCAATGGTTATTAGCCAGAATGGGCAGGAATGGTGTCCCTACCCTCTGTTTGCCAGAAGCTGGGAATGAGTGACAGGGGATGGATCACTTGATGATTACCTGTTCATTCCCTCTGGGGCACCTGGCATTGGCCACTGTCGGAAGACAGGATAGTGGGCTAGATGGACCTTTGGTCTGACCCATTAGGGCCATTCTTATGTTTTTATGTTAATAATGAGGAATTGTCAACAAGTGGGGGCCTGCAGAGGCTGGTTCCCAGTCATACACTATTCATTATCATCATCAGTGATCTGGAAGAAAATATAAAATTATTGCTGATAAAGTTTGCAGCTGACTGGTGGGGTGGTAAATAATGAGGAGGAAGGCTGCTAACACAGAGTGATCTGAATTGCTTGGTAAACTGGGCATAATCAAACAATATGTGTTTTAATACAGCCAAATGCAAGATCAAATATCAAGGAGTAAAAAGTAACATCATGGCCTCATTGAAGTGAATGGGAATTTTGCCATTGAATTCAATGGAGCTAGGATTTCACCCAAAAATGTAGGCCACACTTATGGATGGGGGACTGCATTGTGAAAAGAGTGACTCTGAGAAGGTCTTAGGGAATCACCGTTGAAAGCCAGTATGATACTGTGGTAAAAGAACCATGAATCCTGATGAACGTGATTCCTACATGCATAAATGGGAATACTGAGCAGGAGGAAGTAGCTGATATGACCTCAGTATATGGCACTGATGAATTCACCACTAGTAGACTGTGACCAGTCCTGGTGTTTACATTTTTAAAACTGGAGAGGTTGTGGAGATGAGCTATAAGAGTAATTGAGGGGGTCTGGAAAACATGCCTTGCAATGAGATACTAAAGGAACTCAATCTATTTAGCCCTATCAAAGAGAGGGTGATGAAGAGGCAATTTAATCATGGTTTTATAATTACCTGCACAGGGAGAAGATGCTATAGGGTTCTTCACTCAAGCAGAAGAAAGTACAAGATCCAGTGGTGCAAAGGTCAACTGGAAATAAAATGTAAATTTTTAAGTGAGGGTAATTAACCATTAGAAAAGCTGAACAGGCAAAGTGGTAAATTCACTAACACTTGGAGCCTGTGATTTAAGACCAAATCTCTTTCTATATGTTTTAGGTTGACAACAAGTTATTGGGCTCAGTGCTGGAATTACTGGGTGAAATTCTATGGCCTGTGTTACGCAGGAAATCAAAGTAGATAATGGTCATAATGGTCCCTTCTGGCCTCCAAAACTATGAATCCACTTTCATTGTGATAAAGCTCCAGTATGTCTTTACAGACGTATAGAAGTTCACTTCTTTCTACAGAATGTATTTTAATAATTAGGATCTCAGAACGGTGCTCAATTTGGATAGCTAGACTGAGCAAGAAACATGCCCCATCCAAGTCCACAGACTAGCTGTGGAGTCACTTTCTACCCATAGACGAGGTAGTCCTGGGCATCCCTAGCCCAGAGCAACCATGCAGGACATAGCAGGAGGACCAGCAAACCCATGCCGTGCTGGATCCTGTGAATCCACCCCTTTCCCAGCTGACCCATGTCCTGTTCCCATCGCATCCTTGTATATGCAATACATGCCACTACCTTCATTAGGTGTAATGCAGGGGATGAGGCTGTCTGTGCAGCTCAGCCTTCCTTAGGTGTAATTCAAGGCATTATGCTACAATTATTGTTATTTATAGAGCATTTTATTTATGTGAAGCACTGCAATATACGTGATCACCTTGGCTAAGGTTGCTGAACAGTTCCATTCTAAGACTCTGCTTTCTGTTGCTCAGAACTTTTCAAATGGTGAAATGTTGGAGGCTTGAATCTGCCAAAAAGTGAACATTTCTGAAGTATCTGGGCAAAACTGATTTGCCATTTTTCATTGTGGGGGAGTGAAAATAATCCACACTTTTCTCCAATTATAAAAATGTCTTGTGTCCTTTTCTGAGCAACTATACAGCCAAAATAGCTCGGTTTTGACAGCTGACACTTGTTGTGGAAATAGGGGGGCCTTTGGTGTCTTGATAAAAACTAATTTTGATTTGACTGAGTTATGAACCTTTAACAATCTCAATGTACGTAATTCGATTTGTACATATTTTTATTAGTCTTTTAAACCTAAGAAGGGCTGTACTTTACATTGAGTCTGGATAACATAGCAGTGTACTGTATTGAAGGTGCACAGGGACTGAGGCAAGAACCCTGCAGACCTCTTGTATATATTTATGTAAAAAAGGGTGGAGACCAAGTAGTAGCCTGCAAATGTTTACTGTACGTGCTTTTCATAGATATCACCCAGGATTTCATGCATTTTACCAAACCATTACATAAATACAATCGCACTCACAAAAATCTACTGAAACTTCAGCTGCCATTATTAGATGACTAACCATATCGTAATCAGCATTTTTACATTCCCAGCAAGACCAGAAAGATCCCATTGCTTAAGCAGATTTCCTGACAAATGTTTACCAGTGTTACCCTCAGCATAGTCAGTAACCTGTGATGTAGAATCTATCCATGGGGGAAGGAAAAAAATAGAATGTGGCCTAATAGTATGGGCTCCTAGTCCAGTTATATTTAGAAAGGTCAGCACCACTGAAAACTGTGGCCCTGATCCTGCAAATACTTAACTTTGCACTTGTGAACAGCTGCACTGAAGTCCATAACTACTCACATGCATACAGTTAAGCAGATGTGTAAGTGTTTGCAGGATTGGTGCCTACATAAGGAAAGCTATCCAATTCCAAACAAATGTTTAATTCATACAGATGTTTTTAAACATTAAAAAAAAATCTTGCCACTTGCAAGCAGTGCTGTTTATGTTTTGATTATGGTAAATTCTGGTAATTAATTACTGACTTTGTTCTTCTACACATTTGCTTTGCCCACCCATTGTTTCCTCATCTTATGAATAGGTCAATAAACTCTTTGGGGCAGAGACTCAATGCCACGCTTGAAGCGGAAACAAATTATTTCCGCTAAATTCTTTGGCATTCTAAATGTTATTTCATGTTCATTTGCTTGTTAAATTTTTTTTTTTTAGTTTTAGGGATTTTCACAGTACCCAAATCAGTATATTCTCAAGCACCCACCCAAGGCAACTCAACTTTGGTAGTTAAGATCACTGAAAAGACAAGAAGTGTAACTTAAAAATTAAAATAAAGAAAAGGAGTACTTGTGGCACCTTAGAGTCTAACAAATTTATTTGAGCATAAGCTTTCGTGTTTTCCACTGAATGCATCCGATGAAGTGAGCTGTAGCTCACGAAAGCTTATGCTCAAATAAATTTGTTAGTCTCTAAGGTGCCACAAGTACTCCTTTTCTTTATGCGAATACAGACTAACGCGGCTGCTACTCTGAAACCTTAAAAATAAAATGTATTCACAGACTGCCCACAGTAGCTTTTCAATAGGCAGTCTTATTTCCTGTCAGATCAAGAGGAAACACATCATGGCTGCACTTTAGATTATTGTACAGCATCTAAAAACTAAAGTTGTTGCACATTTCTGGTTTGCATTTAAAATTCAAACCTGAACTGGAAATTCTTGGCAGCCAAATTGTCATTAACAAGCCCAGTTTAAGGTAAACTGGCATCTGTGGCTGGATTGATATACAACAGATTTTCTCACCCACTCATAATGATCTGGAGGCAGGACAGAGGAGGTAAGTCTGAATTTGCATACCAGCTTTGCCATGGGTACTCCTATTCTGTGATTAAAGAAAAATGGTTTGCTTAGTCACCACAGTGATGAATGGCAATAAAAGAGCAGCGAGGGTGAGGGGAAACCCCACCGAACACAATTTAATGGATCATTTTAAAAGAAGGGATTGCATCACACTGCAAGTACCTACTAGGAAACTCCCTTATACAATTCTAAATGGCTATGACAAGAAAAGTCCATTCGTTGTTTTCAGGTATTTCACAAATATTTCCTAAGCTGTTCTTAATATTTATAATTAAATTACAAACAAACATACACACACATTCACATGTAGACATTCACATTATTAAGTTATTATTCAGGGCCACTAATGGTGCTTTTTGAAACAAGTAAAAAGACAGGTTTCAGAGTAGCAGCCATGTTAGTCTGTATTCGCAAAAAGAAAAGGAGTACTTGTGGCACCTTAGAGACTAACAAATTTATTTGAGCATAAGCTTTCGTGAGCTACAGCTCACTTCATCGGATGCATCCGATGAAGTGAGCTGTAGCTCACGAAAGCTTATGTTCAAATAAATTTGTTAGTCTCTAAGGTGCCACAAGTTAAAAGACGGGATTCCTAGCTGTCAATCCCACTCATACGAGTACAATTAAATATGCATTGCTATGTATTATATTTATTGGTAATTTCTTATAAAGTAAACACACGAATGATTAATGACACACAAATCTGTACAATTATGGCATTTTTAACTGTGAAAACTGAATTGTGCAAATGTACCCAGAGAATGGGATGGAGACTTTTTGAATTTAAAGAATGGAAACAAATAAAATGCCTGGATTTCAAATCAAAATCCAATGTGACAAAAAAGCAGTGAATTATCAAACCATTAACACAGGAAGAGAGTTCAATAAACTCATCATGCTAAGAAAACGAGTGGGGCAGGCTCACTGAGGGGATAGAAAAGCCTAAAAGATCAGCAGATGATTTTTTTTAACCAAAATTCTATTTGAGGTAAAATCTTATGAAAAGTGCTACATTGACAGTACTGGACACCGAAGCCACCTGTTCAAAGTTCAGTCTCTTGACTGAATTTCTAACAAAGAACCGACTATGATGGTGGTTTTTATGATGTGGACACCTGACGACTAGGAAGTTGAATGTGTTATCTAACTTGTTTCACACGGATCCTAAAATAAGTATCAGATTATAGTGATTTTCTGTCACTAGACAGGAACCTACGTGAAAAAGGATCTGTAGTCCATTATCAAGAACTTGAGAAACTCTAGTGTATTCTTCTGTCATATCCCTTTAAAAATAATAGATTATATAAAGTGAGGATATCACACCATCTGGAGGCTGAAGTTTAGGGGGCATTTTCTTGGAAAATGGATAAGATCTTCTGACAAGGAAAGTGAATATTAGACACTGAGAGATACCTCCAGAGATATCTATGGAGGTAACAGCCAGCTCTAGTGGAAAGCTAATGCATACTCACCCTTGGTTGGGATCTGGGAAAGTGGCCCTGAACTCCTGGATGGACCTGGACAATCTGAGACTCATGGTACTATAACAGGGCGTGATCCTGCAACCGGATCTACACAGGCAAACCCTTTCCCCTGCATGGATTCCCCATTGACTTCAGCGGGGCTCTGTGCTGGCAAAATCTGCTTACTCAGATCTCCTTAAAGTATTTGGCTTTTACAAAGCTAGAAAGAGAAAGGAAATTTAAACCACACGTGTATTCATACAGACATGCATATGTGACACAGGCACACATCTATACACATGCACAACAAATAATGAATGATGACTGGCCTCTACAATATTGACGGGGGGCGGGGGGACATCTGTGATTGTGAATATAATGTCTGAGGCCAAAGGATTTGCATTTCATTGGCCCAGTTCTGCTCTGATTCACATGACCCATAACTCGATTAACGTCACAGAACTGAATGGAATTCAACGAAATTGTCTGAACTGGGTGAAAAAAAGGCAGAAGTTGGCCAATGACCCGGTCATGAACATTGTTGCATTGATTTTAAATTGTATGGTGTACTGATTTTAAAGACATTTCTACACTTCAGAGAGGGCTTTGTACAACCTCTAAATATATCTCGTAATCTGGGATAAAGTGAAGGACAGAAGTTAGTCAATTATCTTATTCAAATGAAACAGTGGAAAGTCTGATAGGCAAAGAGCATCAACAAAGTAGTTGTAGAATGGCATCCATACTGCAAGGTATTGTAGGTATTTGTCATCAAGAAATCAAATTAATTTACTTAGACTAAACAAAATTATCCCTTTCCCTGGAGTGGCAGGGGGTATAGAGATGGGAGGAGGAGTGATGCGTTTCCAAACTTCAGCGATAGTATTTTTTATTTCAAAAGTCAAGTGGCTGAGAAAGTCTTTGTAGTAGTTCAAACACGGACATGGGAGGCATGAATATGTAACCAGAAATAACACTACTGCTATGTGTGAGCTATCTGGGCCCCTATGAATATAAAAAGTAGAGCTTTTTATATTAATAGGGTAAGGAATGGTGTCCCTAGCCTCTGTTCGTCAGAGGGTGGAGATGGATGGCAGGAGAGAGCTCACTTGATCATTACCTGTTAGGTTCACTCCCTCTGGGGCACCTGGCATTGGCCACTGTCGGTAGACAGGATACTGGGCTGGATGGACCTTTGGTTTGACCCAGTATGGCCATTCTGATGTTCTTATGTAGAGCTGCTTTTGTGAATTTTTATGTATTCCATCAGAAATTTTAAATTTACCAGCCAGCCCTAATAAAACCTATAGTCTTACCATGGTTATTGTCTCTGAGCCACAAGGAGTGCCAAAGGAGAATTAGGGCAGAATTAATGAAGGACCCTTAAATTTCCCTGACTCAGTAGGATACAGGAGCCACTGTGAATGCAAAAAGAAAAGGAGTACTTGTGGCACCTTAGAGACTAACCAATTTTAAAATGAGTCAAGGATGAAGGTGTTATTGCAGAGTATTGTTTTTGCTATTGCTGAGGGCCATTCTGACTTTGGCAGACGAGCATGCAAAGTCAAACAAGAAGTTCCTTGTGTTATAAAGGATTAAACTTCACAGAGAAGTGCACAGCTGCTATACATCCTTTTGGAGACCATGCAGTGCTTATTGACTCTCACAGACTCATTCAGACTCTGAGACAAGAACCAGTCACAAGACTGAGAGACTCTAGTCAGGCTAGATTACAGCCGCATTAGTTACGTGTTTATTTTCTAACTCATTTCTGGCTGTTAATTAAATAAATGTCTTCCTAAAACCTACATCAGTCTTCATGGAAATAGTCCTTGTCCCAGTCAGAGCAGTGTTAATCTGGGAAGGACTAGCGGCTCATGGAGGATACTTTTTAGGGGACAACTAGTTTTAATAATAAGCCATTCCTCCGTAGAAGACTATGCAGCCAAAAAAGCCACTAAAATCAACTCAAAACTCTTAACTGATAAAGCTAGTTTTAAAATTTAAAATTAAAAAATAAATTTACATCTGGGTACAGTAATGACTATTTCAACATAATAGCAATGGGACCTTGCATGTTTTACTTGGAATTCAAAAAAAGTAAATAATAAAATGTATTTGTATATTTGTTCATATTACTTTATCATAACTAGAGAAGACCGGCTTTTGCTAAAACCGATGAAAGCAGGAATGCCTCTATATTATTTTTAAAATCAGATTATCTAAACTAAGTACGTAGGAAAATGGTTGCACGGTATTTTTATCTTGCTAGATAGCAAAAGCAACCATATCACTGCTTTCATACAGCACTAGCTGTCAGTCATTGATGTTTCAAGTGTTGCCAACATCAAGCATTTGTGAGTTAGGCCCCCCAAAATCATGAGGTTGTCTTAAAATCATGAGATCTTTTAAAATAATAAATTTGTGGTTCTTTTTATTTGCCTTCTGATTTTGAGCTTATGGGGTCACATTTTCAAGCTTTTCTCTGCAGCCACAAAGGCTAGAAAGTTATTTCTACTTTTAATGAAAGCTGGGATTCTTATATAATCGCCGACTCCAGGGGCTGGCGCTTTAAGTAAAACACCAAATTTTTTGAGACTCGTAATAAAATTGTGAGAACTGGCAGCACCACAACACAATATTCTGGTGCAGGAGATGTGGAATTTTCAAGAGTGCGGCTGGTTGGAGAGTAGCAGGTGGAGGTGAGAGGCTATTTGTGGAAAAATCCACTTAGGGTATGTCTACACGGAGATAAAAAAACACGTGACTGGTCCAGTCAGCTGACTTGGGTTTGAGGGCTCAGACTCCAGGGCTGAAAACTTGCCGTGCAGACATTCAGGCTCGGCCTGGAGCCTGAGTTCTGGGACCCTGCGAGGGTGGAGGGTCCCAGAGCTTGGGCTCCAGCTTGAGCCCAAACATCTACACAGTGATTTTTAGCTCTTGCAACCTGAGCCCCATGAGCCCAAGTCACCTGACCCAAGCCAGGCATGGCCATGTTGCAGGACTTTTATCTCCTGGTAGCTGACCCTAGACTCTGGTTTCAGGACTTTCATTCTCAATATGTTCACAAAATGCTGACCGTATGTGGGGTTAGCTATTATGACTACACTTGTGCAGTTTTTCCACTGACATCCCTTTCATCTGAAAACGACATGAGAGTTGGGAGTTCCTTCCTTTTTCTGGATTGTAGGTTTTTCACCACCAGGGTTAAGAACATGAGAATGGCCATACTGGGTAAGACCAATGGTTTATCTAGCCCAGTATCCTGTCTTCCAACAATGGCTGGTGCCAGATGCTTCAGAGGGAATGAACAGAACAGGGCAATTTATCGAGTGATCCACCCACTGTTGTCCAGTCCCAGCTTCTAGTAGTCAGATGTTTAGGGACACTGAGAGCATGGGATTGCATCCACGACCATCTTGGCTAATAGCCATTGATGAACTTATATCTAATTCTTTTTTTAACCCAGTTATACTTTTGGCCTTTACACATCTCCTGGCAATGAGTTACACAGGCTGACTGTGTGTCGTGTGAAAGAGCACTTCCTTATGTTAGTTTTAGACCTGCTGCCTATTAATTTCATTGGGTGACCCCGATTCATGTGTTATGTGAAGTGGTAAAGAACACTTCCTTATTTACTTTCTGGGATGATGAGAACCCAGCTCTTCACAGTGGGCCACTAATGAGATACATCAGAATATTCCAAACTGTAGGAGGTCGGAGTGGGTGGAGGGCAGAGGCTGGTAGTAAACATCCATATCAACCCCATAAATGCTTTCCAATGTGTTTGCACAGAAGGATCCACTCAGCATAAATGGAAGCATGTTGGCTTTACCTCATTGCATCCATCAGTCTGGGGATGTCAGTCTTGGTCAATGAAATGCCAGGTAGTAGGCATCCAACTTAATCTTGCCTTTATAAGAGTGAGGCACACTGCAGAGGTGGCGAAGAAGGTCTGAGCCAACCAGCCTGTAAATGGCATGATGATCCTGGGTCAGTGTGCTTCACAGGACACATTACTTGTGCTCCATAAAAGAGCAGTATGAAGTCCCCACACTACTTCTCTCCACAGCATCATGTACACAGGGTAGCTGAAGGCCTAGCTACATTTCCAAACCAGAGTGGAGCCACGGAATGCCATCTATTGTAGTTTGTCAGCTGGGTCTCCACCCTGACTGACACACAAGGAAGCACAGAGACCTGCCCTGCTTCTGCACAGAAGAAAGGAGAAAAGAGCTCCCTAAGGTCTCTTCCTCCCCGCCCTGGCCTACTAGGCAAAATCCATGCATAGAACAATAGCTATTCATGATAAAGGGTCTTGAACTCACTAAATTGTACACAGCATATTTTAGGGTATTTCTATATTCTCATTTGGTCAGCTGCAGAGCAACTAACACTTAACCTCCATTCCAACTTTGTATTTAAAATGATCAAGATTCTGTTTATCAAGGTATTTAGTGGTACACTGAAAATAAACCCTTTCCTTTCTGCTTGCTCTAAATCATTACAAAGTTCCTGGGAAATTTAGTGAGACACAGCCAAATATTAATGTTACACATAACATAATTCTCCATTTTAGATGAGGCCTCGGATGCCTCTTGCAATCCAACTCCATTGGAGGTTGACTCATCATTGCTGTAATTTAAGGCCAGTCCAGCAATCGCAGGGAAATCTTAGCTAAGCTCCAACCGGAGACAGCTGAAGGGGATAGTGATTCCTTGAGTTGCTTTTCAGTGACTTCTGGCCAGCACTTGCGAAGTGGCTCTGATAAGTTTTAAAGGGAGCCACATCCACCTCACCCACAAGGGAGAGTTTCCACAAAGTGGGACCTTTTAAAAGTGGGGGATGAATAAAAGAACAAAAGGATGGAAGGGATAATGGAATAGCTCTCAAAAAGTTCAGGCTTAGTATAAATGCCTACTCAGACCCAGGCTGCAGGCGCACTGATTTTCCTTTAGTCTTTATTTATTTATTTGGGAAGTATTAACATGTATACAAATTCTACCCATGTAAATATCGGAGATAGAACAACACTCATTAGAACAGTGAGCTTTTGTTTAAACAGATATTATACAGTAATAGGGTCATCAGATCTTTCTGTTTAACAGGGTGTACCATATTACAGGATGAGCATCTTTCCAAGGACATCATTGGTGGAAATTGCTGTAAGGTGCTGCTTGAACGGATAAGTGTTAAACCTCTACTTTTGCATGAATGATCAGGTGACTTACAGGCAGGAAAGTGAAAAAAAATGCTTTAGATTGTTTTACACCATTCCAAGTCACCTGAGCCAGACCTTGCCTGAGACACCATTGCTAGAAATATTAGGTTATTATAATATCATTGGGTGGGACAGATTTTAAAGTTAGTGTTCTCTTGTAATATTCACACCAAGTAATTGCAGCTGGTATATGCACATCTAGTCTCAGCTGTAAAAGGTCACATAAAATGCTGCAAAAGACAAGGATGCAATTCAGGCCATCTCATTTAACTGTGTCAATGTCAGGGCTCTGTCCTGGTGTTCTGGGACACAGCCTCCCCTGTGTTGCACTGTTGGTAAAGTCTCATCTCATCTACAGCAATATTTCATAAATTAACCAAGTGCATTTATTGAACAACTGATCTCCAATTTCTGTTCTTTGATCCACAAATAATTGTGGTAAATCCACAGATTTAGTAGAGAAAGACATAGTCACATCCTTGTAATAACCTGTGTACTCCGTGTCAGGTCTCTGGTCTGGGCTCTGAGGCGCAACCACAGTGTTGTGCTGTTTCATATACACAACAGAATTCCACATAGAATAAGGGCATTTTGTTCTTTCAATTTTTTGACCTTCAGTTTTTTGTCTTCTATCCCCGTTGGCACCTGACACACAGAGATTGCAGCATGAATGTACATGAATAGTCCTAGCTGGAAAGGGAGTGATTGGATATTCTTAACAGCCTCCATGTCAGGGCTCTGTCCAGGACTGGACATGTCTGTAGTTAAGTCATTTTGTTTGTGTGATGCTACACTTGTGACATGTACCCTGAATGGCTGAGATGGGAAGCATATATTAGCGCTGCGACAGAAAGGGAGTTTCATAACTTAATTTATAGACCTTAGTTTGCACGTAGGATCCAGCCATTGTATCTTGTACTCCTGACACTGCAGAATCACAATTATCCATTCACAATGGTGGTAGCAGTTTACACCTATTTTGCATAGAGTAAGTAACCACACAAGCCTGCAGGTACAGCAGAGCCCTACAGGCTGCTCTCCTTGTCTCATCTTGGTCCGTTGGGGCAGATGTTGCTGCTTAGGAAGAGAAGGGGGTAACTTACTTAATCAAGGGCTGTAGCTCACTCCAGCAATGATCCTGCAGGGCAGCTCAGAGTGCCAGGGTGCCAATCCAACTCTCCTCAGCCTGAATTTTACAGAGGCTGCAGTGATCTCCTCCTCTATAACCTCTGTGAAGCAAGCCCATATATGTGATGAGCTGGTTCTTCTTTTGACCCTGTCTCCCTTCTTTTTCCCTTATGCCGCCCCATCAGGATCCCTCCATTCTCTCCCTCACTGCACTACTGCCCACCTTGCTCCTTCACTAAGGTGAATGCTACCCTACTTCTACCTGACACTGTTTCAGTTTCTTCACAAAACAAGATTTTGCAATGAGCCTGATCCCTTTATACATGAACATCTGTCTAAAGAAAGCTTCATTCCCACAAATGGCCATGGAAAATTAGTGTGAGCCCAGCAAATCAAAGTTGAGCAGATTTCCCCACTGTGCACCCCACTCTAAGCAGGAGTAAGGCCAGCCAGGAAAGTGCATAGCTTAGCACCTCTGAGGAGGATTGTGATTAGGTCCATGTCTCCTTAAACATGCCTATTCTCCACCCATGCCCAGCGGCTTTTATGCCGTACTAATTTTGTGCAAGCTAAAAGTCATACGGGGGTGAGATTTAAGCACAACTCAGTGTCAAGGAATATGACCCAAGCTTAACCTCACTTGCACACAAGCACAGTCTCCACTTGCAGTTGTGCTGTAGCACAAACTTGCAGGCCCTGCTCTGCACAAACAAAGAAACTGCAGAGCCAAAGACTTAATAAAATACGTCCTCACATTGGTATAAGGATTTCATTTTCCATAGTCACTGAGGCTAGAGTGGAAAAAAGAAAATATCATGAAAACATTTCTGTCTTTAAAGAGAGGGCTATTTAAGTTACATAAAATATCACCTTGAAGCGAATGTCTTAAACTTTTCAGAGTGCTGCAGAGTCCAACGTTAATCAAAGTGGTTACTTTAAAAGTACACCACAAGTGACTTGACTGTCAAACTGACCCCTTAACCACATGATATGATTTCTTTGCTTTCTGATGGTTTGCAAGAATCTTATGTCTGAGCCACAGCATATACGCTTCGTAAGACTCCACTTCCCCAACTTGTACCAGAATTTCCTTTCCTGCTTGTTCCCAACCACAAACAAACCATTGAAACTTTTCAGGACACCACGTAAATTTTACCTTTAAATGGGACTGATGAGCCATCTGGAAAATTTCCAGTGCCAGGTTGAAAATGCTTTCGAGGGATCCCTCAACGGTGGCAGGGCTGGACACGTAACCGAGCATCATATTCTGTCACACGGGGGACCTAGTCATTTAAAGGAAACTTTAAATGCTAAAATCCCACAAACCATACCTATTAATAAAACCAATAAGCATCACATCCTATCTAACACCATCTCATCTTCTAAAACTTGTGAATAATGCGTAATTCTGATGATGAGATAAAAATATTCAACACCCAGGTATAAATACCACCAGCAAGACAGATGAAGTTCACTACTTGGCTTTCTTCTAATACCAGACCTGACTGTTAGAAGGTTAGCTCATTGCTTTGGGCCTGATAGCCATAAACAGAAACCACTTCAGCATTTTTACTTCAGTGTCTCCACAGCAATGACTCCTCAGATTTATCTCTTCATCCTTCTATCT
The DNA here is from genome assembly GCF_965152235.1 of Eretmochelys imbricata. Lineage (NCBI taxonomy): Eukaryota > Metazoa > Chordata > Testudines > Cheloniidae > Eretmochelys > Eretmochelys imbricata. The sequence goes on from NC_135572.1 coordinate 295,264,338, forward strand.
ATCAGCTCTTGTTTTGGATGTTTCTTTTGTCAACCAATTCTTCCTAAAATAGAAGAAGATATAGAAAAACTCAAAGCTGACTTTGTAAGTATAACCATCTAATAATTCACTCTTCTTCCTCTCTTACTGCTTATGCTTTATACACCATTTGGACTTAAATATTACTGAAAGTTGGCGAGAGTTTGGTTTATGACAATCAATGCAATATAGTCCTGTTACAACATGGGTAGGTTTGCTTTTGCAGTTAATTGTTTATTTGAATATAGTTTGACGCTAGACAATGTCTTTGTCTTTGTGCTATTCACCTTTGTCACCAAAACTAAGGTCCCTCCAACTGAACTAATTAAAGTAATGTAGTATTTTGAATCTATCTGAGGAAAATTGATATAACTGTTTATGCTTCCTGGTGGGAACATTCTCCCAGTTCCCTTAGCAATCAGTTACATGGAACAATGAATAATGAAAAAATCCTGTAACAGTTAGGATGCAACCTCTTGGATTATCATTAGTTTTAGGGTGATAAAGTTACATTTGCCAGAGATAGGGGATTAAGCAGTAGTGAATAATGTAAACAGGAACAAGTGAAAATGACTGAGATGAAAGGAGATCCTTTCCTTTTGCAAATGCATCTGATGCTTTTTTCTTGTTACATTGCTCAAAGGCGGCCCCTAGAGCTTATTCTTCAGTATTCTTTGAAATATTGCTACATTAATCCTGCTTTCATACACTGAGATTATGATGTTTGCAAGAACACTAAATCTGCAACATTAGCACTTTTCATAGAGATTATGTAAATATTATGTTAATTAATTTATGATCACTTAGGAGTCAGTCAGATAACTTGTTGACTTCAGATGGGATTACTAATGGGAGTAAGAGCTGTAGGATGAGGTGTCATTAATTGTTTTTTTACATTTTAAATCCATTTCCTTAAATGAATGAAAGATGCAGAATGCTCTTGCAGCCAGAGCAAAGAACTGGGGCTTAGGATCACTGGCTTCCATTTCCAGCTCAGCCACTGATTTTGGTTGTTTATCTGTCGGTAGAATGAGTACAATAGTTACAGTAATAACCATAAAGGAATGTTGTTGGTTTGTTTAATCTTTGCCAAGTGTTCGAAGATTAAATGCAATATTGGTTTTATGTAATAAAATGATTGTGATTATATATTAGATTCCAATTACAGTATATGTGATTATGTAGGGCCAGATTCTGGGAGCTGCTGAGCACTTACTGTTTTCACTGAAGTCAAGACTTCAAGCCCACTGCAGGTGCTCAGCACTTCTCAAAATTGACAGGTAGGCCCTGATCCAGCAAAGCACTTAAGCATGCAAATTATCCCATTGAAGTTGCTGTCATTACATTATTGAACAAAAAAAAAATGAAATGATTCACATTGTATTGTTAGGATTATGTTTTATCAGGACTAGTAAAAATAACTAAATTTCCCCTAGAAAAATATTTTTAAAGCTCTGTATTTTCTAACCCTGCAATCATTGAGATACAGCATACACAACACCTGCTTTCCAGCTATGCAAAATACTCTCTAGCCCACAGTATCTTTGCATCCCTCACTCTGATAGTGGGATATCGGACTTGCCCCCAGTTTTTACAAACCTCTGATATTACAGGAGTTCTGACTCTCTGAAATGACAGTTTCCTTCTACTAGATCTGGGAAGGCTTACATGCACTACTTAAGTCACATTCAAAACCTTAACATGGGAATCATGTGAGCAGAGACGATACGTGTGTGTGTGTGGGGGGGTATATGGAGTCACGTGCCACCCCCAGATTTGCTGCTTGGCGTATACTGAGCATGCTCACACGGACTGAGCATGCTCACTAACACTGTTGAAGCCAGCTGCCCTCACTTTGCTCCCCCACTATCGGCAGACATGGGTCATCTCTACACGTGAGACTCATACTGAATGGGACCTTTGCACTGGGATCTTTACTGACACAAAATTTTCACTCAGGTAAATGAATTCCCATTCCTTCACTAAAGTCAATGGGAGATTTTCCTAAGTACTGTGAAAGGAATGATTGAAGGGTTAGGCCCAGTTTTGCACTGCTGGCTTAAATGCCTCAGAAAACAAGATAAAACTAGATCAGATAATTCAAAGAACAATTTGCTGTGTCCATTAGTATTTATTTTTTAGTTGTTAATGTCAGCATCCACAAAGAGCACGTAGTAACATACACACTGTGAGTAGCTAGTTGCTTATCAGATGAACTGCAGGCGGAAAAGGTATAGGTAAGTCAACTCATGACATTTGTTGTGCAATTAACAGAACACCAATGGGACTTGACAATTTAGTGAATGTAGTTGTATAAATACTCCAACATGAAGGACTTATAACAGCTGAAAATCCTTAAAGCAAAACAATTCTCGTATGTATTTCACTATTACTCCCATTCATTTCAATGGAGGGTCCTGTTTGTTTTTCAGTAAATCTTGGTGTCTACTAAGTCATTTCTATGTTCCATTGCAGAATTCAAATCAGTCAGATGTAGCTGATGGCGGATCTATTTTCACAGAAAGACTGAAAAGTTGGACAGAGGTAAGCTTACATCCTTAGAACCAGATTTTGAGCAGCGGTGCAGCTGCTTTGCATTGCGCTACTTGTGTAAAGTGGTTCTCAACCCGAAGTAACTGGCCACAGGAGAATCACCTCAGTGTCCGGGATCCCTTAGTAGCTTAGAACTGACATAGTGGCTCCTATGACATTCTGCTGCCTTCTCTGCTAGTGATGGGGACATGGCTGGGGAAAAAAGGGTGTAGCCAGGGAGCTCCTATGTGCCATTGATCCCTAGGCTGTTGTAATGGCTCCTTGGGATTGCTGGCAGCTGGCACAAGTTACAACAGCCCTCAGGATACTTTAGTTTATGCCAGGTGCTCAGCTCAAGTCCCAGCCAACCCAGAATCAAGGCTTAAGGTCATCTTTGCATTCCCCTGTCCCGAGTACTCTTTGATCACAGCAGAGGGCCTTCATTTTGATTTTCTACATTTCACTTTGATGGAAGTTCATTAAACGCTTTTATTTGCTGTATTTCTAACAGACAACTGAAAAAAAAATCATACTCAGCCAGATCATTTCCATGTACTTGAAAATGTTTGAAAATATTCGCCCGGCTACGAGTAAACTGCACGTCAAGAACATACGCAATGCCCTGTATACGCTGAACAACAGCCTAACTGAAAGCTTCAAAAAAGTAAATGACCTAATGGAGTTGGCAAGACTTCCGGTAAGGATATTTCTTTTTTTGCTTTTGTTTTATGAAGGCAAAATCTAGAATTCATTCTCCTTTTGTGGCAACAGAGCCTCAGCTTCTTGACTTTCAGGACAAAGTCTAAGGCCCCTTTACTCTGTTAGGCTTTTGTCTAAGTGTTTTTCACTGTGGGGAAGACAATCTAGTCATAACCTGCAAGGCAATTTTTTAGTTGATGTTTTTTAATTGTGGTTTTTTAAAATTATGTAAGTGAGCTCACGTAGTAGCCCAACTGATGCATTTTAACATTTGAAACATTTTAATCTAATAATTAATGAATGAAAATAGAGTCAATGAGAGTAACAGACAACCTTAACCTTACGTCAGATTATTACATAGTTAACAGCCATTTGTCTCCTAAACTGGGTTGAGGAAGTAGTAATCAGTTCCTAGTCAGACCTCAAGCAGGATTAAAAGACAGCCTCCAAAAGTGACATTCTGGATCAGATTCTACTGTTAATACCAGTTTAACTCCAGTGATTTCAATTACAGCCATTAGCATATGGCCCTGCTTTAATAATTTGTCCTCCAATACCACCGTAACTCAAATGTTATAATAATATATCATAAAAACAAGAAGTTCGGTGGCATCTTAAAGACTAACAGATTTATTTGGGCATAAGCTTTCGTAGGTAAAAAACCACTTCTTCAGATGCATTGGACTCCTTGTTGTTTTTGTGGATACAGACTAACACAGCTACCCCCTGATACTTGATAATATATCATGATGAGCCACACAGTAACTCAGTTGTATACAATGCTGTTGACTTGTACCAAGTCATAAAGTAGCTTAGAAATTGGACAACAAAATTGATTAGAAGATTGCTCTTCCTTATCTGAACTGGTCGATGGATTGATGGGTTATTGCTATTCTTCATCAATGTGTTACTTTGCCCTATCATGTAATGCCCCATACAACATCTTAGACCATGGGTTCTCAAACTTCATTGCACTGTGACCTCCCTTCTGACAACAAAAATAACTACACAACTCCATGAGGGGGGGCTGAAGCCTGAGCCCCGCCACCCCAGGTGGTGGGGGGAAAGGGGGGGAGCCAAAGTCCAAGCCCTGCTGCCCCGGGCGGGGGCCAAAGCCCAAGGGCTTCAGACTCAGGGTGGGGGGCCTGTAACCTGAGCCCCATCACCCAGGGCCAAAGCCTGAGGCCCCAGCAAGTCTAATGCCAGCCATGGCGAACCCATTAAAACAGGGTTGTGACCCACTTTGGGGTCCCAACCCAGCTTTAGAACTGCTGGCCTAGACCATAGCGCATGCTAATTAACGTACAGTACCTTTTGGAATGACTATTTTTTTTGTCCTTTGAACCAGATGAATGATTTGAAAATCCAACGCAAAGCTGTTAATGAACTTTTCCCCACCTTACAAAAACTACTACTGGACCATCCAACTACTCACGTAAAGAGAAAAAGGAGCCAAAGTCAGAAAAGGAAATGTAGATGTTGAAAGGCTTAGTTATACTTTTTGTTATTCCGTTTTTATATAAATCTATTTATTAATATTTAACTATTTTTCAATCAATATTTATAATGAAATCCATTTTTAGAAACACCAAAGTATTTATAATTCCTACTGCTGCACAAGAAATGAATATGTGTAGAATTCCTGTTTATCTTTTACACGTTTATTAACTGGATAATACAGAGCTGTGCAACATTTACCTGATATTCCCTGTGAACTGCATATAAACATACCATGTAGACCCAATACCATACTTAACTGACTTTCTGGTACTATCTTGATAGCTAAAATTAATATGGTTGTGGCTGATCATTTATTTAATGGCGCTGGAAAGAGGGCACTGAATTAGAAAAGCATCTCAGAAAAGCAATGAAGAATGTGCTTAAAGTTAAGCAGATACTGAAGTCCCACTCAAATCTATGGGATTTAAGTACATGCTTAAAGATGAGCATGTGCTGAAAATGCTTTCCTGAACTGGGGCCTTGATAACTGATAGATGCTAACTATTTTTTTAAATCCTGAAATTGTTAGAAAGATAAGGCAACTAAACATTGCCAGCTGTCTAACAGGAAGCGTGACTATATATGGTACATGTATTATGTCTGAATTTTGATCCACTGAGTTTTTTAATGTTTCATCTCTGTATTAGAGAATTTAAAAGGTGCCAGATATATTTATTATATAGTAAGTAGCATACAAGTACTTTATCTCAGGTGAATATACAAATAGTTGCACTACAATATTATTTAAGACTTTGATTTCACTCAAATGAAAAATAATCCCCTTATTATTTCTATATTTAATAACAAAAATGTTTGAATAAAAGTATAATTTTACATTTATTCATCCTGTGTGATGCTTCTTTGTGAAAGGTTCCCATCTTGGGAGTGGTACCATTGTTCCATATGATCCCAAGTTATGCAGTTAGACTGATATATGACAAATACATTTTATTTCACCTAGTGTCATAAGTTTAGTACAAATACTGATAACTTTGTTGTGCTAAAGAAGTATTATCACAGGGTAACTTAGGGCCTGATTTTTCAGAGTACACAAGACTCCCACTAAGAGCTGGGCACAGAAAGGTAGTTGTTTCATGGAGGAATTTGATAGTTTGAAGTTTATTTAGTTCTGTTCCAATTGATACCAAACCCACAACATTTCAAAATTTGCCATGAAAAGGAACAGGCAGCCTGGGAAACATGCACAGTAAACAGCAAGCATTCCAAGTACCATTGCAAGGTAATAAGTTAATTCAGAACTTCACCTTTGCCATTATTTTTGTAGTGTAACAAACCTAGGGCTAGATAGTGATTGGCCCTAGAAAAGATGCAAAGGTTTGTGTGGCGCATGCAAAGATCTCCAACTAATTCCCCACTGCTTTCACCAGGCAAGAGACTGTGACAGTCACAGTCCTTATGGTTTGGGAAGCTTAGAGACTGTTTTGCCTTGTGCCTTTGGGAGAAAGCATATTGTCTCAAAGGGACAAGGGAGGAAGTAGAGTCATGACCTTGGTCATCCACAGTGGCACAGGGAGAAGCAAGCTGCACTACCATAAAGGATGATGCAGCCTGTGTAATCCCCCCATACAGCAGTGAGCTACAGGGGGAACTATGCTTTCCTGGGCACATACTCTTGTAGAGCTCTCCTTTCTTCCTTGCCTGTCACTCCTCTCTTCAACTATCTCTACTGCATCCCCTTTTTCCACTCTACCAAGCTCGAGGTTCTGATACTCACCATCAAGGCCCTTCATAACTCTGTCCCTCCATACCTATCTGCTTTGGTCTTTATTTCCATCACCCTTTTCTCCTCCTCAATGATGCCAGCCTGGCTTGCTTGTTTGTCCACTTTTCCCACAGCTGTTTCCGAACTTAGCTCCGCACTGTCCCCCATGCATCAGATGGCCTCCCTGAGCTAGTCCACAAAGCCACTATCCTTCAGATCCCTGCACAAGGCCCACTTCTACCATGACGCCTGTCAGAAATCAGCCAACCAATGAAGGCTGACCTGAGACACCTTAAACAGGGTTGAGCCATTATGCTCTGATAATCAGGCCTCTTTAAGGGGTCTTGAGTTGTGTGCCCAAAATCATGGGTCATTTTTCAAAATGTAGGCAGTTGTCACTTGTCTGAAATTAGAATTTAAGCTCTTCAGGACGATGTCATTCTAAGTGTTTATACAGCATCTAGCACAAAGGGCCCAATCCTAGGCATAACATTGTAAATTCTAATAGTAGCATATTAATTCATTGGGAAGTAATGCTATACACTCAAGTTTCAGGATCTTTTTTATGCTATAACCTCCTGTGGGTTTTTTTGTGTTTTTTAAGGAACAAGGGAGTAAGCTGCTACAGTTGGATTTGTTTCCCCAGGAGCAGGTTTTTTCATTAAGTAATCCCCCATGAAATGATACATCATACTCAGAATGAGAGAGAGAGAGATTGCAATTGCAATGTATTGTGCATGTTAAATACATACACAGGGTTCTCAGGGCTAGAGTCCAAGTACTGGAGAAAACCTCCAGAGCTATTCTAATGAAAATCACTTGTAATGCACACATATGTGTCTGTGATGAGTACAATCAAGAACAGCTGTTTCCTCCAAAACTGGTTCAAGTCTCCAGGTTTACTGAGTCATTTTGTTGTGACTATAAACCAAAGGGCATGAATTTCAGAGCTGTGGCATATGCATGATTCCAGCTGCAGTCAGTGAGAGTAGCATTGATTGGAAAAATTCCATTTTTTTTTTGTTTCAGGGAGCCAGTTCGATTTCAATGAAGGTCCAACAGAACCCAGGAATGCTTATAAACTGGCTTAGTTAGCTCCACAGCAGCCTACCCGACAAGCTGGTGAGAAACCAAGAACACAGAAGCCCAGGGAACTCAGACTTACAGTTCTTCATCACCCTAGGCTTTCCAGGGGTCACAGTTCTGGGACAGGCCCCCATACTAGACTGGCTCAGAGCAGGGGACCCCAGGGCTTCCATTGTCTGTGGCTTTGGGGCAGCCAGACAGGAGGACTGCCCTGGAGCTGGGGCATGCTGGCTGTTCTGATAATTATACCATCCTCAGGCATTGTCATAATTTGTCCCCGAGACTGAGATATATCTTTACGACAACAAATTTTGACTTGTCATTGAGGAAAGAAAATAACATTCCTTAAGAAGTGAGTCAGAACAGTAATATCTTTAAAAGTAAAACACACCTCTTAGTTTTCCCCTCTCACTTTTCTAGTGCATCCCGTCTGTCTCAGTGAGATTAGAAGCTCTTCACCCTAGTTATCTGAAATTAACAAGTAAATAATACTTGGCAATATTTTGAATACAGTGAACCCTGCATTAAAGACCCCTGACAGAGTGTAAGGTTCTGGGACTCTGTAGGACAGAGATACAGGGCTCTTTTATGGATTCACTCAGATGTCAGGTGCTAGGAACCTACAAAAAGATAGGGGAGCTATATCTACTCACTCATCAGATCAAGTGACTCTTATCACCTCCAGCCTAGGAACAGAAGTAGGACGTAGCCTCACTCTCTGAAGAGGGAATTAAGGGGCAGGGATAAAGGTGCCCAACAGGAAGAAACCTCAGGAACAAGCCCAGCTCAGTAGAAAATGTAGATTGAAGCATTAGTCCTTTAAATTAGAAATAAAAGCAACACCCTGGAAAATGTGTGTGGATGCTAACATAGCGTGAGCGTGCTGCACTGAAAGAGCAGTCTGGGAATCCTGGCCATTCACAGATCACTTACCTCAGAAAACCCTTGGGTACAAGTGACCATTTGGTCCAAAATGAGTTTGAGTTTAAAAAATGACAAAATTATTGACTGCAAGGTTTAAAACGTTATTTCCCTTTCATTATCCCAAAAGTAGAAGCCTACACCTAAGGTTTTCTTCATTAGAGTGTGCAAGTAATTTAATTATGTTTCTGTTTCATTGTCACTTAGAATAAACAACAGTCATCAACCTAATCCATATATATATATATATATATAATATGCAGGCAGAATAAATTCCACACTAGTAATATATATACTTGGGGTTTTAATAAGGCCAATTTCATAAAACTGAAAACAATTATGAAACAAATAAGCTGAGAGGAAGAATTTAACTAGGAAATATGAATGATAATTAGGAATCACTTAAGAACACCTTAGTAGATTCCTGAAAAGCCACAAACCCACAACTGAGGAAGAAGGCTACACTGGTTAAAAAGCTGACCTGGTTTAGAGGGGAAGTGAAGGCAGCTATAGATAATAATATATAACAAATGGAAGAAAGGGGAATTTGATAGTAACGAACATAAATCAGAAGTTAGGAATTCTAGAACATTGATATGGAAGGCAAAAGGGACACAGGGAGAAATCTATGGCCAGCAGAGTTAAGGGAAATAAAGAATTTTTAAAATATATGAGGAACAAAAAGAATCCTGACAATCGTATTGGTCCATTACTATATGGAAATGGTAGAATTAACAATAATAATGCAGAAATGGCAGAAGTGTTCAATAAATATGTCTGTTCTGTATCTGAGGAAATAATATGGTTAATGGTAAATGTAAACATCTAGAAATAAAGAATGTAGACCATACTTACAGGATGAGGGAAAAAGATTTGGGGATCATGGTGGATAATCAGCTGAACATGAGTTCCCAGTGTGATACTGTGGCCAAAAGAGCTAATGTGATACTGGGATGCACAAACAGGGGACTCTTGAGTCAGAGCAGAGAGGTTTTACCTCTATATTTGGATCTGGTTCAACTGCTGCTGGAATACTATATCCAGTTCTGGTGCCCACAATTCAAGAAGGATGCTGATAAATTGGAGAGGGGTCAGAAAAGAGCTACAAGAAGGAGTAAAGGATTGGAAAACATGCCTTACAGGGATAGATTCAGAGGGTATGTCCACACTGCAATTAAACACCCGCAGCTTGCCCATGTCAGCTGACTCAGGCTCATGGGGTTTGGGCTGTAGGGCTGTAAAACCGCAGTGCAGATATTTGGCCTCAGGCTGAAGCCCAGGCTGTGGGATCCTCCCCTGTCGCGGGGTCCCAGAGCTTGAGCTCCAGCCTGAGCCCAAATGGCTACATATAAATAAAAGTCAGAAGATGTTATCTAAGTATGTGAAATTTAAGGGTAGAGGCTCACGAAACATTAAAGAAATGACAAATACTGTCCAGGACAATCAAGGGAGCTTCCATATGACTTCCACAGCAGTATGATTCTTCTCTCCTAATCTCAGCAGATCTCTCTCTCTCTCTCAGGACCAAAGGGGAGCAAAATCAAAAATTTGCCCAGGCTAAATCCGTCTGGCTCTCCTACAATCTCCTTTTCCTCCACTATCTTGGGAACAGTCTCTCGTATTATTTCTGGTTCAGCACAGGTCAGGAGTAAACAAAGAAAAAAAGTACCAGTGAAGGTGCCTATTAGAAGCAGCTGCTCCTGTGATCTCTGATTAGATGTAAATCCTGCGGCTGCTCCTGCTTGCTGGTAGGAACATGAGACCATTTGTCCCTGCCCCTTCTCCAGCTCCAGCCACCTCCTTTCTCCTCTTGCTGGGGATATTGATTTCCACTCACACCAGCAAACTCTTCCTGAGAAGAAGCAGAGTGTGATTACTACAGCCCTGTCTATCTAAGAAATGTGGCAAAGAAAGTAAGTACAGTGATTTCTTTATGTGTGGCAATTTTTTATGTGTGCTTTTCATAGTTTCCTTCCTATCATGTGCAGGATTTATGCTATACTATTACAAATGACTGCAGCTTACCTTTGTCAGTCCTTAAAAGGGGTAGGGAATGTTGCAAGGGTTACAGACCTGGCAAAAAGAATGAAAAATAGAGCTGGTTCACTGAGGGGTGCACTCTAAGCATTGTTTTATCAAAGCTGCTCCGAGATTATGGCAGACCGTCCCCCTCCTTTTTCTGATAACTTTAAGCCTAGTTGTTAATATACTAGAGGGATTTTTGTTCTCTTTTCAGATAAATACTATTACTGAGGATTGTACCCTGATTTATCATGAATATCTTAAAAAATGGAAGGTAAGCTCATGGTAAGCTTATTGCAGATGCACAGACAGACGCACACACCATGTGTCAAGTCCTAAGGTCCTTTCTCAGGCAAAACTCCCATTGACTTTAAAGAGTTCCGAATGAGGGTCAGCCTTTCCACCTTCCGTTCCAGGTAAAAGGCGCACTTCTTCGACCTGGCCATTTCCAACACCGAGCATTGTGAATGTTTAATAAAAACAAACCCTACCAAAGCACAACACTACACTACAGACACAATTCTCCACCTGTAGAGAGGCTAAAGGGAGAACAAACCCATCCATGACAGACGTTAGTCACATTACTGAAAGCAGTGCTGGAAGGTGCTCAGATAATACAGTGAGGAGGGGGGTACAAGAACTTACACGGAGTAGAATAGCCCAGTGCTATGAGGTATAGAACGCCTTCAGCTCCTATTGTCTACAGCAGGTGTTGGGGCACATCCTCAGCATCTCACAGGATCATGTTCTAAGAACTTCAGACTTTGGCTCTACTTTTATATGCACACACACATAAGCACAGTATACATATATATAGCACAAGCGGCAAAGAGTCCTGTGGCACCTTATAGACTAACAGACGTCCTGGAGCATAAGCTTTCGTGGGTGAATACTTATATAGCACAAAAAGAAAAGGAGTACTTGCGGCACCTTAGAGATTAACAAACAAATAAATTTGTTAGTCTCTAAGGTGCCACAAGTACTCCTTTTCTTTTTGCGAAGACAGACTAACACGGCTGCTACTCTGAAACCTGTCATTATATAGCACATGCATTTTAAACATGTAATTTGTAATCAATAGTGGCAGTGGGGAAATCAACTTTATTTGTAGGTAGCTGTGGGGTGATCTCGCCTGAGAAAGTTCTATTTATCCTTAGGTAGATACTCCTAGTGACTTCAAAGGGCATTAAGGGCACCCTGTACTTCTCGGGAATTGTTCATCACCTCACAGGATTGGGGCCTATATTTATAAAATCAGATGTAGCAGGACTTTGTACTTACACATGTCAATAAAGAAATGTTTTCATAAAGTATAGATTAGCTCTCACATAGGCACACACTCTTTGCTCCAAAGGCAATTATACCTCAGAAGTAAGTCATCCTAGAAGACATAATTTTACATTATCCACATTATTTTATATTATTAACTTCACCAAAGGTAGGGAAATTCCTTCCCAGCCACCTATTTTATATCTCACTTCAGGTCAAACACTGGATGCTACCAGACTGACAGACCTCATGAAATTCAGCGTAGGGCATACACTCTGTCCATTTGGCCACCTGCCTTAATAATGAGAGTTACAGTAAGGCTGCAGAGATTGTAGTATCCTTGGATATTCTGTGTTTTATTAATTTATATTGCTATCAGAATGTCCATTTTGTTTTTATGTAACAGGACATGTTTTAAAGATAAAATGTTTTCACATTAATTTTAAATTAATGTGAGCACCTGAAATGAAGAGGCTTCCTTCCTACTTGCTCCACACTTACACAGATGAAAGATAATGCTGTTCAATTCAGTGGTGCAATTGCAGTGGTGCAATGATTAATATGTGCATGAGTTGAAAATTTAGCAGCTATAGCCAGGTTATTGTAGTACCCATACCTCACTCTTACATTTAGAATGAAGGTTGCGTCATTTTTAGGCTGTATTTCTTTACAACAAAAACACTATAAAGTAAGTATGCACTAAACCCATGCAAACCCCACTAAAAGTACTGGGTGAGTTAAGGCAGCCTTCACACTCAACATAATACCACTCTCCAAGCACTAGTCCACTGCTATCCCATAACACCCTGCCACAGCTGCACACTAATGCCCTCCTTAAAACATCCACTTTCAATACAAAAATATTATGATATCAAAGAACTTAAAATCACACTCTCAGGGTATCAGGAGAAGGGAGGGAGTTCAGATTGTACAAAGGGAATTTCTTTACTGGTTTTGGATGTCTTAACTATAGTGTCTCTGGGTTTTCTCCTTCTCCTTCTTCAAAATTCCAGTTTGTTTACAGAAAGAAAAGGAGTACTTGTGGCACCTTAGAGACTAACCAATTTATTTGAGCATGAGCTTTAGCTGTAGCTCACGAAAGCTCATGCTCAAATAAATTGGTTAGTCTCTAAGGTGCCACAAGTACTCCTTTTCTTTTTGCGAATACAGACTAACACGGCTGTTACTCTGAAACTTGTTTACAGTGTAATTTAGTGATTCCTCTGCAAGGATTTTTATTCCGAACAGAACCATCCCTTTTCTAACTCAAGCAGAAAGCCTGCCTTTTGAAGAAGATATTTAACTACTATAGCTCAGATCTGAAAAAAACTTGGCTTCAACAAAAGTTCAGAAAACAGAAATTTCAAGGTTCATACATCATCTGCAGTGGCATAGAATTTCATAGAATCATAGAATATCAGGGTTAGAAGGGACCTCAGGAGGGCATCTAGTCCAAACCCGTGCTCAAAGCAGGACCAATCCTCAACTAAATCATCCCAGCCGGGGCTTTGTCAAGCCTGACCTTAAAACCCTCAAAGGAAGGAGATTCCACCACCCCCCTAGGTAACGCATTCCAGTGCTTCACCACCCTCCTAGTGAAAAAGTTTTTCCTAATATCCAACCCAAACCTCCCCCACTGCAACTTGAGACCATTACTCCTTGTTTTGTCATCTGGTACCACTGAGAACAGTCCAGATCCATCCTCTTTGGAACCCCCTTTCAGGTAGTTGAAAGCAGCTATCAAATCCCCCCTCATTCTTCTCTTCTGCAGACTAAACAATCCCAGTTCCCTCAGCCTCTCCTCATAAGTCATATGTTCCAGTCCCCTAATCATTTTTGTTGCCCTTCGCTGGACTCTCTCCAATTTTTCCACATCCTTCTTGTAGTGTGGGGCCCAAAACTGGACACAGTACTCCAGATGAGGCCTCACCAATATCGAATAGAGGGGAACGATCACGTCCCTCGATCTGCTGGCAATGCCCCTACTTATACAGCCCAGAATGCCGTTAGCCTTCTTGGCAACAAGGACACACTGTTGACTCATATCCAGCTTCTCGTCCACTGTAACCCCTAGGTCCTTTTCTGCAGAACTGCTGCCTAGCCATTCGGTCCATAGTCTATAGCAGTGCATGGGATTCTTCTGTCCTAAGTGCAGGACTCTGCACTTGTCCTTGTTGAACCTCATCAGATTTCTTTTGGCCCAATTCTCTAATTTGTCTAGGTCCCTCTGTATCCTATCCCTACCCTCCAGCATATTTACCACTCCTCCCAGTTTAGTGTCATCTGCAAACTTGCTGAGGGTGCAGTCCACGTCATCCCCCAGATCATTAATGAAGATATTGAACAAAATCGGCCCCAGGACTGAGCCTTGGGGCATGTCGCATGATACCGGCTGCCAACTAGACATGGAGCCATTGATCACTACCCGTTGAGCCTGACAATCTAGCCAGCTTTCTATCCGCCTTATAGTCCATTCATCCAGCCCATACTTCTTTAACTTGCTGGCAAGAATACTGTGAGAGACCGTATCAAAAGCTTTGCTAAAGTCAAGGAATAAAACGTCCACTGCTTTTCCCTCATCCACAGAGCCACTTATCTCATCATAGAAGGCGATTAGATTAGTCAGGCATGACTTGCCCTTGGTAAATCCATGCTGACTGTTCCTGATCACTTTCCTCTCCTCTAAGTGCTTCAGAATTGATTCCTTGAGGATCTGCTCCATGATTTTTCCAGGGACTGAGGTGAGGCTGACTGGCCTGTAGTTCCCCAGATCCTCTTCTTCCCGTTTTTAAAGATGGGCACTACATTAGCCTTTTTCCAATCTTCCAGGACCTCCCCCAGTAGCCATGAGTTTTCAAAGATAATGGCCAATGGCTCTGCAATCACATCCGCCAACTCCTTTAGCACTCTTGGATGCAGCGCATCTGGCTCCATGGACTTGTGCTCGTCCAGCTTTTCTAAATAGCCCCAAACCACTTCTTTCTCCACAGAGGGCTGGTCACCTCCTCCCCATGCTGTGCTGCCCAGTGCAGTAGTCTGGGAGCTGACCTTGTTCGTGAAGACAGAGGCAAAAAAAGCATTGAGTACATTAGCTTTTTCCACATCCTCTGTCACTAGGTTTTTTTCCTCATCCTCTGTCACCTCATTCAGTAAAGGGCCCACACTTTCTTTGACTTTCTTCTTGTTACTAACATACCTGAAGAAACCCTTCTTGTTACTCTTAACATCTCTTGCTAGCTGCAACTCCAAGTGTGATTTGCCCTTCCTGATTTCACTCCTGCATCCCTGAGCAATATTTGTATACTCCTCCCTGGTCATTTGTTCAATCTTCCACTTCTTGTAAGCTTCTTTTTTGTGTTTAAGATCAGTGAGGATTTCACTGTTAAGCCAAGCTGGTCGCCTGCCATATTTACTATTCTTTCTACACATCGGGATGGTTTGTTCCCATAACCTCAATAAGGATTCTTTAAAATACAGCCAGCTCTCCTGGACTCCTTTCCCCCGCATGTTATTCTCCCAGGGGATCCTGCCCATCAGTTCCCTGAGGGAGTCAAAGTCTGCTTTTCTGAAGTCCAGGGTCCGTATTCTGCTGCTCTCCTTTCTTCCTTGTGTCAGGATCCTGAACTCGACCATCTCATGTTCACTGCCTCCCAGGTTCCCATCCACTTTTGCTTCCCCTACTAATTCTTTCCGGTTTGTGAGCAGCAGGTCAAGAAGAGCTCTGCCCTTAGTTGGTTCCTCCAGCACTTGCACCAGGAAATTGTCCCCTACACTTTCCAAAAACTTCCTGGATTGTCTGTGCACCGCTGTATTGCTCTCCCAGCAGATATCAGGGTGATTGAAGTCTCCCATGAGAACCACGGCCTGCGATCCACGGCCTGCGATCTAGTAACTTCCGTTAGTTGCCGGAAGAAAGCCTCATCCACCTTCTCCCCCTGGTCTGGTGGTCTATAGCAGACTCCCACCACGACATCACCCTTGTTGCTCACACTTCTAAACTTAATCCAGAGACTCTCAGGTTTTTCTGCAGTTTCATACCGGAGCTCTGAGCAGTCATACTGCTCTCTTACATACAGTGACAGGTTTCAGAGTAACAGCCGTGTTAGCCTGTATTCACAAAAAGAAAAGGAGTACTTGTGGCACCTTAGAGACTAACCAATTTATTTGAGCATAAGCTTTCGTGAGCTACAGCTCACTTCATCAGATGCATACTGTGGAAAATACAGAAGATGTTTGTTTTTATACACACAAATCATGAAAAAATGGGTGTTTATCACTACAAAAGGTTTTCTTTCCCCTCACTCCACTCTCCTGCTGGTAATAGCTTATGTAAAGTGATCACTCTCCTTACAATGTGTACGATAATCAAGGTGGGCCATTTCCAGCACAAATCCAGGTTTTCTCCCCCCCACCCACAAACCCACTCTCCTGTTGGTAATAGCTTATCTAAAGTGATCAGTCTCCTTACAATGTGTATGATAATCAAGGTGGGCCATTTCCAGCACAAATCCAGGGTTTAACAAGAATGTCTGAGGAAGGGGGGCGGTGAGGGTATCTGATGAAGTGAGCTCTAGCTCACGAAAGCTTATGCTCAAATAAATTGGTTAGTCTCTAAGGTGCCACAATTACTCCTTTTCGTCTTACATACAATGCAACTCCCCCACCTTTTCTGCCCTGCCTGTCCTTCCTGAACAGTTTATATCCATCCATGACAATACTCCAGTCACGTGAGTCATCCCACCAAGTCTCTGTTATTCCAATCACATCATAATTCCTTGACTGTGCCAGGACTCCCAGTTCTCCCTGCTTGTTTTCCAGGCTTCTTGCATTTGTGTATAGGCACTTAAGATAACTCACAGATTGTCCCGCTTTCTCAGTACGAGGCAGGAGCCCTCCCCTCTTGCGTTCCTCTGCTCGTGCTTCCTCCTGGTATCTCACTTCCCCACTTACTTCAGGGCTTTGGTCTCCTTCCCTCTGTGAACCTAGTTTAAAGCTCTCCTCACTAGGTTAGCCAGCCTGCTTGCGAAGATGCTCTTCCCTCTCTTCGTTCGGTGGAGCCCGACTCTGCCTAACACTCCTCCTTCTTGGAACACCATCCCATGGTCAAAGAATCCAAATACTTTAATAGGTCCTGTTGACAGGATCTATTTCATACATAAGAAGCGCAGTCATTCTTTTTTTCTACTTTGGTGCCGGTTAAGCTGCAGGGGCAATCCAGTGTTCAGTTCTGGCATCAAATTTTTTAAAAATAGAGGCAAATTGAGGTGGTTGGGTTTTTTTTTAAGAACAACAAATATGACAAAGGGTTCACGAAAGAAGACCTATGAGGAAAGATGAAGAGATCAGAGCATGTTCCATTTAGATAACCGCTACTAAGAAGAGACATATCTGGTTATAACTGGGTTTCCCAAATGCTTTCTTGACAGGAGCCTTCGTTTACTAGCTTAGAACTTTCTTATCCCCCTAATGGCTCTCGCAATACTTGTAGCTAAAACTTCCAAATCATTGGGTCTAATTAAGGAACATGGGAAGTAAGAAGATTCCCCAAGCCATCTAAGTCCATAGTGCAAGGGAAGATTCACCTCAGTGCAGGACAACCCACATTCTCATGGTATTTCCCTCCCCCCTCCCCACCCCACTCTGATAGGTTTATCATTATTTTGCTAGTCTCTCTATAAACAGTTTGATTTGTCAGGGGCACCACACACCAAAATAAACTCAGCAGAAAGGAGATGTGGTAGGGAGAGGACGGAGGTTGTGGTTACAAATATAGCAAAGCCCAGCCCTTCTTTTAGGGCTGACAAACCAGAGCTCTTGCGATGTTAACATCATGGTCCCTACTTGGATCTAACATCCTCGTAACAAAAACAGAGCTCCCTATATCCCCCAAACACACTATGCAAAGTCCTCAGAAACTGCTCTTGTAGAACAAGGGATGCAATGGCAGTCATTAAATACTCAATGCATATGAAAAGTTACCCATGTGGTATTCATAGAATCATAGAATATCAGGGTTGGAAGGGACCTTAGGAGGTCATCTAGTCCAACCCCCTGCTCAAAGCAGGACCAATCCCCAATTAAATCATTTTGGGAATTGGGAACTGTGCCTTTAAGGGGCCCAGCTTCCCTTCAAGACAGTCCCCGTACCACCCCACACAGTTGTATCTGAGATCCGTCTGCACAGAATAGGAACTATCCTATTCTAATAACTGTTGGCTGACTTTTTAAAGGCAACCACTGGATATTTTGTCTTCAGTTAGTGTTAGGTTTCTGATTATTTGTGAAAATGAAAAATTGCCATTATAAAATATTAATAGGTTAACTCTAAAACTTCCCACTGGGGAGACCCAGCATGACTTCCCAAGTTGTTCTGACCCAGAGTTTGGAAAATGATAGTGTGATGCTGTATGATTGGAATATGACCTTGTGCATCATTAATATTGCCACTGTTAGACAATTGCGACAAATCTTGTACAAAGTATGTAGTGTAAGGTGTCAGTGGAAAAGTTATGATTTGCTAAATAAGACTATCCTGTGTAAATCCATGTATCATCACTGTATATGAAGTGGCTATATATATGGCTATATATTTGTATCCCAAATGTGTTTGTTCCTGGGGTAAACACCAATCAGGTAAAATCTACATTGAAGCCAGACAGCTATGTTTTGATGACCCATTAAAGACGCATTACTTCACAATGGCCATAGACTTATCCTGCCCAGCAAGTTGATGCCTAAGCACGGATATGGTCACTGGCTGCCCCTATGAGTCAGCAAACCATGTAAGGACATGTGATATGCTCATGTGACCCTGGACTCCATCTTGTGCCAGTAACTTTCTGCAGACAGGGGCTGTGGGCTTTGTTTGGGACAGTAAAATTCCAGGCACATGGCAGAGGATATAAAAGACCCCTGAAACATTCCATGTTGCCCCTTTCCTGCTCTGATTTTCTGGACTCTGGATTTACAACTAAAAGGAGCATATTGAACTATGGACTGAGGACCTTCCCATCTTTTGGAAGTTACCAGAGACTTTACAAGCCAGAAGTCTATGACATCACTGCTACAAACCTGATATAAGAACATTACCACTATTATATGTATATGATCTATTAACCATTTTAACTCTCTTCTTCTTTTCTCTTATCAATAAACTTTAGATTTTAGTTACAAAGGGCATGCTTATTGGGTAATATCTGAGTTATATATTGACCTGGCTATGTGGCTGATCTCTTGAAATCAGAAGAACCCTTTGTTTGATTAAACCGGTTTTCAATAACCACTTCATAAAGTCTAGTGCAGTGGCTCTCAACCTTTCCAGACTACTGTACCCCCTTCAGGAGTCTGATTTGTCTTGCATACCCCCAAGTTTCACCTCACTTAAAAACTACTTGCTTACAAAACCAGACATCAAAATACCAAAGTATCACAGCATACTATTACTTGAAAAGTTGCTTACTTTCTCATGTTTACCACATAATTATAAAATAAATCAACTGGAATATAAACATTTTACTTACATTTCAGTGTATAGTATATAGAGCAATATAAACAAGTCACTGACTGTATGAAATTTTAGTTTGTACTGACTTTGCTAGTGCTTTTTATGTAGCCTGTTATAAAACTAGAAAAATATCTACATGTACCCCTGGTTGAGAAACACTGGTCTAGTGTCTGGATGGTGAAATAAGAGCTAGAATGCCTAATCTCATCTTTGACTTCTTGTTAATCAATGTGGGGAGACAGAAGTTTACGTTTGTTACTGGCTTGGTATATTCTAATGATAGAATATCCACCAGTTGAGGTGGGTCTGCCCTATTTCTCAGCAGTTTGTCCTGAATCTGGTATTCTCAGCTGTGACCCAGTGAAGCATGGTGACAGATAGTCTACAGATAGATAAAATGATGTATACATAAAAAGAGAGGTCACTGAAGTCAAGTGTAAGTAAGAGCAATCCTGAGGCTGGTCTAATTTCTACTATGGTCCAGGAGGCCCTTGCCAGGCTGAGGACCAAAGTCCAAAGGAGGTAAAATATGATCTTTGTCCTTCCCTCCTCCACTGTTCTTGCACCAAGAATAACTCCACTGGAATTGGAGATGTAACAGTTTGCAGGATCAGCCTTTTAAGTTGTAATTAACATGTCCTCAAAGAGGCCATTAGCAAGGCAGATATTGCCAGACACCCCAGAAGGGATCTAGGTACCTGGGGCAGATTGCATGAAAACTACAGAGAAGTTTTTGTCATAGGTTTGTTTCCGTACATCAATTTTATCTGGTGACAATTTTCAGTAATTTTTTTTCACTAAAAAACTGCAGATGGGACAAAGTTATATGAGCTTTTCCTCTAATCATAAGTCTGTACGGCCATGTTGTGTAAAGGAGTGGGAGTGCTCCTAAAGAAAAACATTCTGATAAAATCCACATCCAGGGTATTTTGGATGTGATGTAAAGGAACACTTTTCCTGTTTCTTTACTCCTGTGATTTCATATTTTTTATTATTTGTATTCTGGTAGCAGTCACCTTGTGCTAGGCACTACACACTGAGGAAGAAAGTCCCTGCTCTTAAGACCCTTATGATCTAAGACAATTTGTTATTAATTCTAGATCTGTCAAAGCTTAATTGATAATAAATCCAAAATAGAACTTTTCAGCTATTCACTCTTCAGAAAGGACATAAGAAAACTAAAATTAATCAGATAAGAGGTTTCTGTATACAAATCAGGATGACAAAAGTGCTTTACAGACAGGCTTGAGCATCAGCAAAAGAAGTAGCTGTCCATTAATCTCAGCTGTCCATGGATCTCAAGAATTAAGGATGGCTCCCAGTAATTGCAAAGGGACAGAGGGTTTTGTTGTTAAAAGAATGAAACATATATGGAATAAACTTGTGTTCCTAATCTAGAAGAGTAATAGACTCTGCCATCTTCATCTGTAAAGTCTCTCCTGATGGGGGAGGAGGGAGGATTGAATTTCAAAGCAGACTGTAAGTAGGAAAGGCTAGATCTATGTGTCAGTTACTTTTCGATTTGTAAAATAACTGGTTTTTGTAAAATATTATTCTCCCAATTTCTACCCTCAGTCTATTCCACCATCCTTGGCGGAAAAAATTACTTCAGTGGGTTTATCTCCCTAAATATGCATTACAACTCCTTAAATAATCCCAACAGACAGTTGGAGAAATGGAAGGTGGTGCGAACACCTGTGGTACTGAAACCCTTACAGAACAGAAGTGGTAATCCTGAGGGCCTGATCTTGTATTCCTAGTTTACCCAAATCACTCTGCTGTCTTTGGGAGTTTTGGATGCACAAGAAATGCAGGATTGGACCTTGAGCATTTACCATAATTCCAGCTCAGATTCTATTCCACAGGAATTGCTTATTGTAAATGTACATGTGTTTGACCTTTATTTTATTTTTGAACAAAAAACTGTATGCCCTCTTTGATTCCATTTAAAATTTCTGTAGTATGAAAAGTCTCTGAGTGGAGGGGCCATAACAAATTATCAGTTGCAGAATCTCAAAGCTGCACAAAAAGAGATAATTTGTAACTGAAATTGATATCAATATTTTATCAAATGCTTGGAGAATAAGAGACTCTGCCATTAACCATATATTGGTGAGGAAAAATTGTCACTTAAGCTGCAGAATAACAGAGCAGAAGTTCAAGAAAATATGATATTTGAACTAGCAAGTCTTTGGGGTTTCTTAACCAGGACAAATGATGAAAATCCATGGACACTATCCAACTGCTGAAGTTTATGTTATGTAACCTACTGACTCTACTTTTCCATAGAAAATTTTCAAAAAAAGATTTTTTTTGCAACATTATTTTTTTGAGATTTAAAAACAGAAATGATTAATTTAAAAATTTTGTATTAATCTTTCTATTGATTATCGGAAGTCATCACATCATCAGTATTGTTTCTAATGTCTTTTCATTATGTACGAATGCATTACAAATTCTATATTGTATAGCTACTCCAGAAGAAAAATCCAATTGTCAGTCTGCATCTCAAATAAAAAGAGCCCACATCTTAAGGGATGAAGGGGGAACTTTTAAATGTAGAGGACCAGAATCTCTAGCAAAAATCATAGTCTCATAGACTCATAGGGTACATCTACACTGCAACAGAAGACCCACAGCACGGCCACAGCTAGCCCAAGTCAGTTGTGGGGGGAGAGTCTCAGAGTCTTGGCTCCAGTCTGAGTCCCAAACATCTGCATTGCAATTTTTAGCCCCACAGCCTGAGAGCTCTGTGAGCCCAAGTCAATTGACCCAGGCTCTGAGATTTGCTGAGGCAAATTTTTTATTGCAGTGTAGATGTATCCATGGTCTTTAAGGCCAGAAGGGACCATTATGATCAGCTAGTCTGACTTGCACATTGCAGGCTACAGAACCTCGCCCACCCACTCCTGTAATAAACCCATAATCTCTGGCTGAGTTACTGAAATCCTCATATCTTAATTTAATGACATCAAGTTACAGAGAATCCACCATTTACTCTAGTTCAAACCAGCAAGTGATCTGTGTCCCATTCTGTAGAGAAAAGTAAAAAACCTCCAGGATCGCTACCAATCTGACTTGGGGAAAAATTCCTGCCCAACCCCAAATATGGCAATTTATCAGACCCTTAGCATTATAGGTATGGGAACTAAGGATGCAAGGGGTGCTGTAGCACCTCCAGCTTTTGTGCGGGATCCCAGCCACCAGCCCCGCACTTGGGGTCTTGGCTCTGCTGCTGGTCCCAGGGCTCCGCACCTACCTCCAGCCTTACCCCTGTCTGCATCCCCTCCTCCTGGAGCCACAGCCCTGCTCCTGGCCCCAGCTCTAGGGGGAATTGAAGGGCATTGACAGGGAGTAAGGGAGGTTGCCGAGACCCACCAACCAGATACCTGGGAAAGAATACTTTGTAGTAACTCAGAGTCCTCCCCATTTAGTGACCCATCACAGCCATTAGAGAGATTTGCTAATAGCAACCATGGATGGGCCATTTTAGGCAACCTCATCATACCATCCCCTCCATGAACGTATCAAGCTCAGTCTTGAAACAAGTTAGGTTTTTTGCCCCCACTGCTCCTGTTGGAAGGCTGTTCCAGAACTTCACTCCTCTGATGGTTAGAAACCTTTATCTGACTTCATGCCTAAACTTGTTGATGGCCGGTTTACAGCCAGTCATTCCTGTGCCAACATCAGCTCCTCCTCTCCCTTCTGGTGTTTATATCTCTGATGTATTTATACTGTGAAAGTAGAATGAATTATATTGAAATTATAATTCGTTAAAGAAATGCTACTTGAAGGGTTTGTTGAAATATAGTTGTCAGGAAGAGAAACATTAAGGAGTGTGAGACAATGGGTCCTCAAACGAATTAACTTAGAGCTCCTACTGACCTAGGAGATTGGTAAACGTTAGTATGCAAATAAGATATGTATGTATATTTGTCAGTTTCTGCTTTCTTTTGTCTCTTATGTTAAATTGGCTTTGGCTTAGCTGTATAAATAAGTTATCTTGGGCCTCAGAAAGGGGCTCACATCTGGGTGCATTAGCAAGGCGCTTTGCTAATAAACAGAGTGGTCTGACAAATTATGTGAGTCCTGAATCTGACTTTGACAATTTGGAGGTTCCACCGAGATGGCAACCGTCTTCACTGGGGCTGTGTGACTCCTGACTGTTCTTAGGACGGCCATGGCAAGATGGCACCTGGGCATTTGGCCCAAGCGGTCCTCCGCCACAGTGAAGTCTACGCCATCGAACCTGTTGGTTCCCACTCTGTTCTGGTAGGGATCCCGGGATCTGACATCAGGAATCTGGTCAGGTAATTATTCCTGTGTTTTGTCCGGACTGAGGACTGTCTTGTCTCTGTGTCTATCCGTCCTCCTTGTGGTGTGTTTGAGTCTGGCGCCGTCTCCGTCCGGGGATTGGCTGACCAAAGGGTTCCTCTCCCCACGGTCTGAGTGAGTGAAATCTGTACAATCGCAGCCGCACCGCGCCTTGGGTAAAACCCTTAATGTGAAAGCAAGGGTGATGAGGCAGTAGCCTGTGGGCTCCTTTTGTGTGTTGCACCGGGCATCGCTCTGACGAACCCGACTTTCCTTCTTGTGTGATTGGTGTGTAAAGTCCTCCTGTATGGGTAACCAGATGTCTAAGTCGGGACAGTTCCCTAAAGGAACACCGGCTCAGTTTACGTATTTTAGGAAGAGTCCGGACTCCTGTAAATTTCTGGAAAAATGGTCTAGGGGGGTCAGGTAGAGCGACTACTACCAGCACTACACTTCTGTCCCCAGAAGCCTTTACAGCTTTCTGAGGGAAAATGGGCCCTTTTCCCACAGAAATGGTCTATAAGGGACTGCAGCAGGCAGAGAGAGAATCTGATCAAAATTATTTGACTATTGGGTAATGTAATCAAAATCACTAAAGGATGTAAGGGGTTTCTATTGGAACTTAACTTGGCTGCTCCTGGTTGTGTCTAGTTGTACAAGATGGAAGTGTAATCGGGGTACAGTTGTGTAAAAGAGTAATCACAGCGCAAGGGATGTTAGGCAAAAGAGAATTTTGTGTGTGTGAATAGTGCTAAAAGCTGAAGCTGTGTCTCCGCTATTACCTGAGAATAAACTTATAGCTTGGTACAGCAGAGAAACTATTGCAAACATGGTCTGTTGCACAAGAGGGAAAACTGAGGTACACCACCTCATGAATTTCATAAATGATCAGTGAGTGGGGTAATTCATTAGCCTGACTATAGAACAGCCTGACTGTAGAACAAAATAAGTACAGCCTGGAGGTAATTCTTCTGTTTTTCCTGCAGTTAGCAAGGAAATTTGTAAAAGAAAGTGGTATTATTATTAAGCAATAATCTGTCCCCACCAGGGGGGTGGAAATTGTTTCTTTTGTTTTTAGACTCTACAAGCAAGCTGGCGCCAGTGGAAGAAAAACTCAGAATACCATGGATCAATGTTTTGTGGTGTTTGTCTGTGGTGTTTGTCTTGTTGCTAGCATTGTTGTGTTTTAATGAACAGAAAACCTCATGACATGGGTGGGGGATGGCTTCAAAAGGCTGACCTTGGGGGGATGGGGGGAAGATGTGTATGGGAATGCAAAAGGCTAACTCAGGAGAATCCCAAAATTCAGTGGCCACTGTTAGGATCTTGGGACAAAGACTGAGCAGACGTCTTAAAAGACAAACTCAGCCAACCTACAACTAAATTGGCAAAAGGAGAGGTTGATTGTTTCATGCAGTGGTGGGAAGAGGCAAATCATAGGTGGACAGAATCAAAACTTGCCTCTCCCAAAGATTCTGGCTTCTATCCCACCAGATGCAACTCATTTTACTGTTGTTGATTTGTGCTCTGCTTTCTTTTCTCTCCCGGTTCACCCTGACTCCCAGTTCCTGTTTGCCTTTTTGCCTGTTTGCCAAGGGGCAACAGTACACATGGACCACACTGCCCCAGGGGTATACTGAAAGCCCATCATATTTTTCCCAAGCATTAGCCCGAGACCTTGCTGACCTTGTTTTCCTGTCCAGGTCCACACTAATCCAATATGTAGATGATCTACTCCTCTGTTCCCTTTCATTGTCTGCCTCTGAAATTGACTCTTTAGTGCTCCTTACTGCCCTAGCAAATAAGGGTCACAAAGCTTCTCGCTCTAAACTACAATTCTGTCAAGCTTCTGTCACATACCTCGGCTTTCTCCTCTCCCAGGGTTCCCGTGCACTTTCTCCCACCCACGTCCAAGCTATCCTTAGCTTTCCCTGACCTCGCTCCCCAAGCCAGGTCCAGAAGTTTTTAGGCATGGCTGGATTTTGCAGACAATGGATTCTCCAATATGCCTCCCTTGCAAAACCTCTCCAGGAACTCACTCGATTCTCTGTGCCTGACCCCATGCCGTGGTCCCCGAGGCCAATTCTGCCTTTGTTTCCCTCAAACAGGGTTTGGCTTCTGCCCCTGCCTTAGGGCTGCCTGACTATTCTAAGCCTTTTACCCTTTTCTGCCACGAACAATCTGGGTGTGCGCTTGGAGTTCTCACTCAGATGCACAGAGAACATAACCGCCCAGTGGCTTATTTCTCTGCCACTTTAGATCCTGTTGCCCAAGGCTTACGCCCCTGCCTGCGTGCTATGGCTGCTGCGGCACATCTAGTCGAAATGTCTGATTCCCTTGTTCTCCGCTCTCCTCTTACCCTCCTTACCCTCCTTACCCTCCTCTTACCCTCCTGGTCCCTCACTGACCTCGCCCTGCTCCAAGACTCTGCTCCAGAAACCGAGAAAGAATCCTGGGTTGCCCAAGGTTGCTCTCTACGTCCTGATTCTCTTTGGCGCTCGCCTACTGGCGCCTTTGTAGCCCCCTTTTCACTCTACCCGTCTCTGGCCGCCCTGCTACACGGTGTTTCGCATGTCAGAAAGGAGAGGATGGTCTCTGCTGTAACTAAGACAGGATGGTGGGCCCCCCATTTTAGCTCTTTTGCAGCCCGCCACTGTGCAGCCTGTACCATTTGCCAAAGCCATAATATTGGTAAACCTGTAAAAGTGGCCCAGGAGTTCCGGGGCCTGCCTCAAGCACTGTTCTTGCATTGGCAACTTGATTTTGTACAAATGCCTAAGTGTCAACAATATATTTATATTGGTTATGGTATGTTTATTCTCTGGTTGGATTGAAGCCTTTCCTTGTCGCAAGGCTGACTCACTGTCTGTTGCCAAATGTTTGTTAAATCATATTATGCCTGCCAAGGGAATTCCTGCTACTCTGTCCAGTGATCGGGATACACATTTTACTGGACAACTTGTTCAACACCTAGACCGTATATTGCATATCAAACACCTGTTGCACTGTCCCTACCACCCACAGAGTGCAGGTGCAGTTGAAAGACGAAATGGTGTATTTAAGAATAAGCTTGCAAAAATTTGTAACTCTACAGGATTAAGCTGGCCAGTAGCCTTACCATTAGCCCTTATGGACATGAGATCCACTCCATCCCAAAGGCATAAATTAAGTCCCTTTGAAATTGTTACGGGATGCCCTATGCGAGCTATGACTACTATTACTCCTGTTCCAGATTTGAACTTGACTCACAGTGCGCTCCTTCAGTATTGCAAGGGTCTAATGCAAGCTGTAAGTCACTTCCATTCACAGGTTCGAGTCGCCTGGCCCACGGAACCCACCTCCGACGCTTGCCACAACCTCAAGCCAGGTGATTGGGTCTACGTACGGTGCCATCATCAAAAGCACGCCTTGGAGCCCCGGTGGAAGGGTCCTCATCAGGTACTGCTTACTACACAGACTGCTGTTAAACTATCTAGAATCGCAGCGTGGATACATGCTTCACAGAGTAAGAAGGCACCATCCCCAGAGAACCAATCGTCACCTCAGGACAACGCAGAGTCAATTTTGACTCCAGAAGAAGACGTAGAGGAACAGTCTGCAATACCTTACAATCTACGCTCTCGTAAGGGTTGCCAGAAGCAGACGACGAACAAAACAAAACAAAACAAACAAACAAACAAAAAAGCAGTAGCGAGCCCCGCGCCTACTGCCTGGTGAGCGTAAAACCGTGATTGCGGTTCCCTCAGTTGAGGTTGTCAGAACCAGAAGAGCCTTGCCTCCAACATGCACCTCTGCCTGTTCCTCGGCTGCTGGTATCTTACGGTCTGGGAGACCACAATGACAATTCTTTTATCCAGCAGCAGATGTGGATAGCTCAGACCCTTAATATTTCTAATTGCTGGGTCTGCAGCCACATCTCAGCCCACTCTCAAACTGGTGTTCCTGTCCTGGCTATCCCACTCAAGTCCCCAGACCTCATTGGAGGGCCTCGTCCGTTTAACAAAATATGGAACAGCAATGACACTTGGGAAGCAGTGGGAATAAATGCATCTAAATGGATAAGTGTGGTGGAGGGAAAAGGTCATTGGTGTTGGGTGTGTAATGGAACAGGGCTGGATCTGGGGAAAAGCCGTTGCCTTCAGCATATTGTGGCCAATGGTGTATGGGATTATTCAAACAAAACTAAAAAGTGGCGGGCTGGGTATGGAGATATGAATTTTTTCTCAACCTGGGATCAAACAGAGAAATCAATCTCATGTTCCCCCTACAGTAACATTAGTGAAAACAATACAATCTTTCAATGTCATGCAAATAACACCACTCCTCATAAGGAGAATTACCCTGTACCCTTTAGGGGATACTACTCCTGCTTTGCAAACACCTATATGACAAATGGGTGCAACCGACCCTTCCCGGCCTTAATAGGCCATCACTAGGTGTGTGGGACCAGAGCTTATACCGCACTACCAGCTAATTGGTCAGGAATCTGTTATCCTGCCTGACTCTTCCCACAATTCCGAGTGCTAGGAACCTTCCCTCGAGAACGGCTCTGCAATTTCAGGCGAAAAAGGAGGGACTTAACAGATGCCCAATGGTATGTAAATAACATAAGCTCCTTAACCTGGGAAGAGGCCACTGGCGGTTCCTTAATACCATTAGGGGGAGTAATACACCATGCAAAAAGGCTCCTAAGGTTACAAGCAGTAGTTGAAATAATGGCAAATGAAACCGGAGAAAGTTTAAGAGCCCTGGCCAAAGAAACAGGGGCAATCCGACAGATGGCCCTCCAAAACTGTCAGGCATTGGACATAGTGCTGACGGCAAAAGGAGGGACTTGTACTCTCATTGGAAAAGACTGCTGTGTGTATATACCAGACAACACCAATGAGGTAATAGATCGTGGTAGCCACTTAGAACAAATCGCATATCTTCCCCACGAAGAGCCAAGTTCTTTATGGAAGTGGCTAAGTAACCTTTTCAATTTCTCTGGCATAGGAAACTGGTTGTTTCAGGGAGCCCTAACTCTCCTGTTTGGAATCCTAATATTTTTTGTATGTTTTCAGTTACTTTCCTGTTGTATCCAAAATTGTGTCAGGCATGCTACACAGATAGCTGCCCCAAACCAGAGTGCTAATTTGATGATTTTAAATATCACTGATGAACAAAGAGATAAAGAATGCTTGATATGTGGAACCCAGTCATTGTTGGTCATTGCGTAGCTTGACCAAAAGGAGGGATTGTGAAAGTAGAATGAATTATATTGAAATTATAATTCGTTAAAGAAATGCTACTTGAAGAGTTTGTTGAAATATAGTTGTCAGGAAGAGAAACATTAAGGAGTGTGAGACAATGGGTCCTCAAACGAATTAACTTAGAGCTCCTACTGACCTAGGAGATTGGTAAACGTTAGTATGCAAATAAGATATGTATGTATATTTGTCAGTTTCTGCTTTCTTTTGTCTCTTATGTTAAACTGGCTCTGGCTTAGCTGTATAAATAAGTTATCTTGGGCCTCAGAAAGGGGCTCACATCTGGGTGCATTAGCAAGGCGCTTTGCTAATAAACAGAGTGGTCTGACAAATTATGTGAGTCCTGAATCTGACTTTGACAATAGAAAGCACTCATCTCTCCCCTCAACCTTTGTTTGGTTAGGCTAAACAAGTCACGCTCTTTAAAGTCTCCTATTGTAAGGTAGATTTTCCATTCCTCTTATTATCCTAGTAGCCCTTCTCTGCTTGTGTTCCAGTTTGAATTCATCTTTTTTAAACATGGGAGACTAGAATTGCACACAGTGTTCCCGATGAGGTCTCACCAGTGCCTTGTACAATGGTAATAACACTTCCCTATCTCTACTGGAAATACCTCACCTAATGCATCCTAGGACTGCATTAGCCATTTTCACGGCCACTTAAACCAATTTACCTCTATCCACCGATAAACACTGCTTCCAATTAGATGCTTTTCATACAGTAGTTCTGCACTCTGGTTCAAATTTTTGAACATTTGTGCATGTAAGTGTACTTGCATTTACATGTTTGATAGGAACATGAGGAGATAAATTGCCATAGTGGACCAGATGTGAGGTCCTTGTAGTCTAGTATGCTGTCTCAGACAGAGGCCAGTACCAGTATTAGGTCTCATCCTGCTCCTTAATAGTTAAAAGTTGGCTTAAGCACTGAAGAAGCATGAGGTTCAAGATCCCTTCCATAATTTCTGATATAACACCAACTCGGGATATTCTTATTATCCACATAAGTGTCCATTCCCCTTTTGAAACTTGCTAAATTTCTGGCCCCAACAAGGTTCTGGTGGCAGTGAGATACACAGTACTTATTAAACACAACATTTACATAGATTTCCTATGAATTTTGAAGAATTTACAGCTTTTAATTTCATTGAAAGTCACCCTGTTCTTGTGATTCTAAGGCATAAGAATGCAGGTGGGGGCAGGGAAGGGAGGAGATGTTGCGATGGAGCACACCCATTGAAGTGTGTTGCTGAACTCCAACCCCCAACCTCCATGAAAAACCTTATTATTCACTTGCCCTAAATGTTTAGCCATTGAACAAGTGCTGAGGTACTTTAACACTGATAATTTTGTAGACATGGAAACTGGACTGTTTGAAATTGGTACGTTGCTGACAGAGATGCTGTAGGAACATGACCAACAGACGATAGCAGCAAAACACTTCATCCATTGAATGAGCAAAACCAAGGACTCATCAATGAAGCTTTGTTAACTGTATATATAATATACATGACGTAATTGCTTTTAAGTACAGAATTAAGTCAATGTGTTCCAATAATAACAGCATGCATTGTATATGAGGGGTGCATGCTACACAAAGTAAAAGTGGCCTCAAGAGATATGGAGCAAGAGAACTTGACCTCTTATATCACCACAGAAAAGTTACAAATTTGGCAAAAGAGAGGTGTCACTAGTTGGTGCAGGATAAGAAAATTAACAAGGGTCCAATACCAGGAAGTTAAATGTCAAACCACTGAAGCCGTCCAGTGAGGAAGAAGTTTGTTTTCCCTTCTCAAATACCATTGCAAGACAATGCAAAGGTCTGAAAAGCCCCACACTTGTACTGCTGTTTGCAGGTGGGAGACACTTACACGAGCAAGTAAAATGTCTTACAGACAGAGCTGCTGGCATGTGGATTCATTCTGGGGGAACAGTCTCCAAATTGCACAGTATGGTTGAGATGCTGGGATGTTGGTAAAGACTGCCTATACTGGGGACAACAAGTATTGTGTGGTGGCTGCAGAGAATCACTTCTGGTATGGACCCAGGAAATGTTATTTTAATTGGCCTATGTTCTGTTTCACACCTAAATTTCCTGTGGTAATATATGAAAAGATTTTTTTTTATTTGGCACCACTTTTTATAATTAAAATAAAAACAAAGTTAAAATTACACAAGGATGCTATAAAGGCAGAGCAAGCTTATAATGTGGGATTATACCCTGGTATGAGAGGAGGTGAGCTTGCATCCCCTGGTTCATACCTTGAGTCAAGCATTAATGGCGATTCAAATGATTACAACTACTGTGGTCTTGGGAATGTATTGCTGGGTAATGAACTTAAAAAAAAAAGCCCAGAAAGTAAAAAATATAAAGAAAATAAAACAAATGCTAATATAAAAGAGAAAAATTAAAGCAGTGGCATGTAGGCCTGGCTTGAAATGAGTAACTGGAAATGGGGGAATCCTCATTTCTTGGGAGACACGATTAGGGAGGTAAATGGAGCCATAGGCTGGAAACAGAATGTACTAGCTGAGATAACGGAGAACACCCAGGGAACTATTTACAATGGGCAAGACAACAATGGATAAGATAAGCCTGGAACATAAGATGAGGTAAAGAGTAAGTCGTGCATGGAGAGTGTGTGCCACACAGCAATTGGTTCCTACAAAGTGACCAAGCCAATCCCAAAGCATGTGATGCAATGTATAGTAAATGCAATACATTGTGTATATATATATAAAGGAAGAGGTTGTGTAACTCCGGATGTGTAGTACGCCATATACCCATGCCTGATGCTTGAGTCTGACTACCTCAGCATAGTTTTGCTGTATGCCAAAAAAAGGAACCTGAGGGACGAGACTGGAGTCAAAGTGACTTCTTGGGGAACTGAGTGGAAGAAGTCTCAGGGGAACCCCAACAAATTTAAACTTATTTGAGGCCTTTCATCTTGAAGGATCCCAAGTGCTCTCCTGGCTGCATGAACATAGCAGTCACTCACCAGTCACTGGAATGAAGTCACGCCTGAGGGGAACACAGCAGTAGCACATGATATATTCTAGAAGCTGAAGGAAAATATGACTCCTCCAGTTTAAAAGGACAGACAACAGCCACTCAAATTTGAATTTAGCTAGGACACCCAGATTGACCCCACCCCTAGCTTCTGCAAAAAGGGCCACTGAATCTTCCAAATATTGCAATGGGTCAAGGCTTTGATATTATGCCTCAACTGAAAGTGTTCATGTCCAGGAACTCAGTGTCTCCTAGAACCATAATGGGGCATTGATTTAGAGGACAGTTGCTGTCCAGTGAATCATTGTTTTCAGATCTGCATGTGGAGCTTGTTGCTTTTTAATCTGACATTGGGTAGAATCCTCGTTTAAAAAATGAAAAGAAAAATCAATTATCTGTGCAATAGTATGTAGGAGGAGGAGGCTCACATGCCAGTAGTCAGATGGACTTTTCCACCTTACACAGTGAGAACTAAAAAAAAGGGGTACTAGAGTGTTTGCCACTTTGAGACTGCTTTTCCCAGAGAATTCTCAAAATCATTTGCAAATGTAAACCAAAGTGGCTAGCAGTTCCCAACCAGCATTTTCACCAGTTCGACACTAAACGCAGGACTTATTTCTGTCACCCTTTAAAGTGTTTCTCAGCGTGCTGTGGCATTTTATGGACTATCTGCTTAGGTCTCTCCCCTGGTCACACTGTTTCCCACAGAACAATGGGTGGATGTGACAGGACCCATTTAAGTTCTAAATCAGGCTCTGTTTGAATTAGAGGATGCCTCATGAGCAAACGAGACATCAGGCCAATGACAGCGCCCCGCCCCTCTCCCACCCACTATAACCATAAGGAATGTTCTATTTCTTATGGCTGCCTTAACTCTGCAGTGTGGATATCCTATTCAGCCTGAGAAGGTTAGGGCTGAACTTCTCCATAGTGCTTCCGAATGGAGATCAAGCCTGTTTGGATTCCCTGTCTTCGGAATGATTCTAACCCTGAGTCTTCTCTATGTGCTTCCTTCTCTACTTTTGAATTCTGGTCAACATCTTGTGTCTTCTTTGTGAATACTTTTACTTTCTCCATCACTGCTGCAGGAGCTGTGTTTATCCATTTTTATCTCTTATCACATTGTCCCCTAATCCTCCTCTGCCCATGGTGTCCTCCTTTACAACCCAGTTTTTCTGGTTCTCCCCAAAGAGGTCTCTGCTTTGTTCCATGCTTCATCTTTCACATGGAACACCCTTTCTGAGCAGATCCGTAAGGGCAGACCCTTCCCTTCTTGCAGATTGCTGTGATGTCTCCAAAAAATCAGCCAACTAATGCTGGATAGTTGAGGGGCAGTCAGTATTAGCTGAGGATTTTTTCCCCCTACTCTTAACCTTCTCCCTCCTTCCTTATTCTCACTCTCCTCTTCTTTCCTATTGCTGTACTTACTTGCTACATACTGTCTTAGATCAGGCTACACGCTCTTCAAGGCATGGATTGGGTCTCCCTATGTGTTTGTGCAGCCTAATATAATGAGGCGCCAATCTTCACTGGAGTCTTGTAGGTTTTTCTGCAATACAAATAATTATCAAGCATGTCACGCATTTAATCTAGTATGCTGCTACTGTTTTCTGGTTTTGTCTTTTCTGGTTTCTATGGTACACAGGAAATTGACGTACACCCACATAAGAAATAATGAGTTGAACATCAACTTGGATAAGGTGACATTGCTGTGGGTTCTCTGTGCCTGTGGCTAATGTGCTTTTTTAAAGGAAATTTTGTGGTCTTTGAGTGGATTTTTTAATTGGTTGTTTTTCCTTGGTCATCATTTGCTCCTCTCTATTTGATGAGACTTTCAACCCCCCGCTGTTTTAACACTTTTCCTCCCACAGGAATACATTAAGACACATACAACGAAGTCAGTGTCCACGTATTTTTGTATACATTTTGTTTTTAAGTCTTCTAAACTATTGACAGCAACACATCCCTCTCCCGCCACCTCCAAGGAGCACTGTTTGTGGCTGATCATACATGTTAGACTCAGCCTAAGAGGCAGCTGAATTCCTCCTTTTCCATAACCCCACTGCATCTTCATACACACATAGGTAGAACATCTGATCTTGCCACGGGACACTCTTTATTTGCATAAAATATTTCTTGATTGTTGCCTAATTCAAGCAATCCTACTTAGTACTAAAAATACACAAATAAGTGAATTTTTCCTATCCTATTATACAAAACTGCGGAGAAGGAAATTTTAACGTTCATCTTTTTGGGAGGAAATCTGTAATGAAATGTACAGAATTCCTGTACAAAAGAATCACTTGCTATTTGCCAAGATTTTGTATTGCCTCATCTCAGTTCATTCAAGATGTGTAAAACATTTGAACACCGTGCAATTTTCTTTCTTTTTCTCTTCAGAGACATAGCATAAAATGGCTGAGCTGATTTGGCTCTCAGTTTGAAAATCAAGGATGGGAAATTTCACACTTAGCAGAATTTGGTTTAGAAAATTATGAGTCATTGATGAAAGAAGACTATAATTAAATATGGACCCGACCCTTGCCTCTAGCATGCACTCCCTGTGGCTACCATAACAACTGAAAAACTGTGGAGCTCATGAAATGGAGGGATTGCTACCACTGGTTAGAGTAAGGCATGGCTCAAGCAAGCACTGCTTCCTCACTGAGCTTGAACAACAACTATAGCATTACATACCTGCTATTTCTGGGCCTCTTGCAAGCAGAGATGGTCAAATCAACTGTGACAAATTATAAGTTGGACAAATTTGTATTAGGGAATGAGAGTAATCCCTTCCCGCTCGTTTTCACTTGTTATCAAAGCTAAGAAGAAATGCTAGAGCACAAATGCAGGGTACTACTGTAGCGCCTAAACAATCTTAATTACGTTCTTAATTTAGCTCTGCTTACAGAAAAGTGCACACAATTAGTCACAGATCTATTGAGCAAGATGCATGGCTGACTCATAAGAGTAAAATGACTAGTATACAACTGATAAGAATACAGAGGCTCAGAGTGATCAGTGGTTAATTTTCCAGGATATTAGAGAATGCCAATGAATGGGAGTGGCTATTGTTGAAGTCAAAGCGGACTATTGTTAAATGTGATATGAGGTGTTTCCACATGTGACTGAAAAATGATCTACAAGAAAAAATTAGCTATTCATATTGCATTTAGACCTCTTAATAAAATTGGATTATATTTAATTTGCATTAAAATGACAATCACACACTATAATTTAAAATTTCCTAAAACATTCTACAATGGTCAAAAAGCTGTAGGTACAAGATGGGCCAAAAGAAAACAAAACTGGTCTGCCAGGACATATCACCACCTGAAAAATAACGGAAAAAAAAAAAAAAGAGGGAGAATGGAGGTGGAAACGTTGCAGGAGCTAAGTGCACTTACCACCTGAAAGGGAGAGAAGATGTAGCCTGCAACAGTCAAATGCAAAACAATTCCCTTAGGGCCTTGGTTGTTTGTTTTTCACAGATTTAAAGTACCAGAAGCACATGTTGGGGAAGACTTTTATAAGAGGATGAACCCACACTAGAGAGGTGAAGTGCTGTTAGAAAAAGGGGCTGGATTCCCATCTTTGGGAGACCAGGAATTTGGAGGGAAGACCGATCTCCAGCAGTTTTTCAGAGCTGGAGTCTGGTGTATTTGAGATAATTATGTCCCTCGTCTTCCTCTAATATTGTGGGTAAGCTACCATAAACTGGCACAGCTCCATTGACTTCAATGTAGTTATGCTGATTTATACCAACTGAGGATCTGGCCTTATGCTTCTATCCAGATTTTTTTTTTTTTTTTTTTGAGCCTATGCTCAAAGTTTACCGCCGTCATGGAAAAGTTTACTAATCCACGGAATTTTCCTGTGTAGTTTCCCATCTCCTTTCCCCCCACATTTTTTCTAAGGAAGATTAAATTGCTCCAAATTTAGAAAAACTACAAAAATTATTTTCCCTTGTTAACACTTTAGATTAGATTAATTTAGATTAATAAAAAAAAACAATTTAGTAAATTGAATTTACTTTTTACATTTCAGCTTGAACAATGACAATGGATTTGTCATTTTCATACCAGTGGGTAATCCATTTTATTTTCATGTTCTCATGCAAGAGTAAGAGTAACTGTAATGTCTGGGTTTCAAACTCTGAAGAATATTGGATTAAACAGCCGAACTGTTCCCAAATGGGTTTGTCAGAGGTTGTGCAACAATTTCCATTGGTCTTAGATTTTGTAAAGCTTTATTTATTTGTATTTTAGAAAAAAACTAAAGTTTGGGCCAAATCAGATCGGACAAATCTCCTTCTTACTATTTCTGATGCAACTTTATTTGTGATCCTCTCCTCCCTGCCTGCCTGAGCATATTTTTGAAATTCTGTATCATATTTGGGAGGGAGAGAAATGGAGGGGTTTTTCTCTCCCACTTTTCCCCTCCCGTGTTGTTTACAAGGTATTGTGTGTTATGCTTTCTATTTCATTCATTTTTGTATTAAGATACTTACAAATAATTTTCTTTTAAACAAAGCAAAGGTAGGGATAGCTGCAGCACTTACAAGAGCAGCTTATGGATAAAGCAGTAACTTGGTTTAGGATTTTGGAGTCCATTCCTTCTCTTCCTTCCTTCCTTTTCTTAAAAAGAAAAACAACAGAAAATAAAGGAGTCTGCTATCTTTGATTGCCTCCATTTTGTCAGAAAAATGCAATGTCTTGGGACCTTCCTTTGACATCAGGAGGTAGGTCAGCTGATGCAGCGTTCCCCAATTTCACAGATACAGACAAGGACTACTAGACATTGTGCTTTCCAACTGACAATTGATTGCAGTTAGCTTCCCCCCATAATGTTGGGAAATATAATTTGTGTTTGCCATGTGAGGCTAACCCACTTCACTGAACTGCAGGGACAACAGCCCTCCGACAGATCTGTCAGAGAAAATCTCTAATAAGAGCACAAGCCTGCTTCTGAGGCCTTTTGTGTTCTGACAACATGACTACACATAGGGCTGTTGGGCAGGGAAAGAAGATAGGATGCTACTAAGGACTGGTGTGAGCAGTGTTGAAAATATTTTTGTCTGTGATGGTGTATAAGATAAACTCATCTCTTTGCCATGGTGGACAAGTACTGCTGCCAGTAGTTCTAGAAAAATACAGTTCTATAGATAGGAAAGTTAAGATAAAATATCAGCCCCTTCCCACTTTCAATAACATTGGCAGCAGGCACGGTAGATAACAGCCTGAATCAGCACCATAGAAACTGATCACCAGTATGCCCGCCAAAGTAAAGAAAAAACTTTTTGCAGAGAAATCCTTATTTTGACCTCCATGACAGCAAAAAACTGTGTCTCTTTCTCCATTCTTCATCAGGATTCTGAGCGCTGCTGATCACACGCATGCAGATTTTCACAACTTGTGAAAGGGCAGGGCAGAAAGAAGGTACCTGTTGCTTTCCACGCCTCCTTCCTTTGTGACATATTGGTAGGTTTCACTTTGGCAGAGTGAGAAGCAGCCCTCTAGGCAAAACCCACTTTTGTTTCAGGCAATGAATGAAATGGCACCAGTGAGTAGGGACTTTTTGTTATTGTTTGCGTAACTGGCAAATAGCTCAAATTTGTTTGCTGTGCTAAATGTGCAAATGTAGTTGCAGAATTCTGCTACTAACCACAGAGCTTCTGATGGTGGGTAGTTCCTATCAGAAACTACGGGTGGTTTGAATGCATTGTCCTTCCTAGTCAGGGAGAAAAAACCTCAGAGAGTCTGATTCTCCACTGCCTTAAGCCTTATCTAAAGTGGGTTTAAAGGTTCCCTAAATCTGAATGGTAGAGTTTTAACTCACTTTGCACCACTAAATGACACAAGGTGCAAGAGGCAGTTGTGAATCTGTCTCATCATCACAGCTGTATCTAAAGTTACTCACTGTTTTGTTCCTAGAGTTTCCAGTAAGAGTCTATCTCAGATATATTTCCTCATTGTGTTTTTATGTAACGCTGACAGACCCCGGTTGCCGGTGAGCGGGATCGAACCTAGGACCTCTGGAGCTTAGTGCATGAGCCTCTACTGCACGAACTAAAAGCCAACTGCCTATTAGCTAAGGCTGTAGAGAAACTCATTAATCTCTCTCTCAAAATGGTCTCAGTGCCACTAGATGGGACAGAACACCATACCCAGGAGGTGTGTGGGTTACATACTTCCCCTAGCTGAGGGAGCACGTCCGGAGCTTCAGATACTTCCCAGTTGAAATCCTGGATGAGCCCCCACTTGTAACATCGGCAGGTGGGATTGAACCTAGGACCTCTGGAGCTTAGTGCATGAGCCTCTACCACATGAGCTAAAAACCAACTGGCTGTTAGCTAAGGCTGTAGAGAAAACTCATTAACCTCTCTCTCTCTCTCTAAGTGGTCTCAGTGCCACTAGATGGGACAGAATGCACCCAGGAGGTTTGTGGGTTACATTTAGATTTAACTACTTTATGTTACCTAACACATGTGATCTACTATGATGCCTAGACTTCAGATGAGTTACTGCAGGGATGAATTCAACCCTTTGCATTCTTTGACTGTTTAACTGAGCTCTTTAAACCAATGTTCTGAGTTGGCTCTGCTTAATGTGCAGAGAACAAAGGAGACAAGTTTAAGCATGTTTGGTCTGAAGACAGAGAACTCACGTATAAGTAGGAATTTGATGACAGGGGACATTGAAAACCTGCAGATGTGGAATATCCACAACTTCGAAAAGTCAAATTCAGGATTCTAATGGACTGATTATGCTGTCAGTTACATTAGTGTAAAAGAGGAGTAACATACTGAAGTCATCAGAGTTATCTTGGTATCAAACCAGTTCATGAATAGAACCACCTTCTTCTGCCTTCTACCCCAATATGTATATTAACTCAGTCCCTCTAAACTTAGTTAGTTTCAATTATTTCTGGTATCATTTAAACCAATGTAAATCAGGAGTCAACCTGCTGAACTAAATGGCGTTACACCCTGTTACGGGGCACGGCTGCCGCACCCCCGTCACTTCACTAACACAGACTGCTCTGAGACCTTGTTGCTTGTAAACACCCCCCTGTAGTTTATGTAGTGTTTTAAACCCTCCACCCATCCACATCAGTGTCTCCACACCTTTACACTGTATCTCAACTTTCTAACCCCTTCTCTAACATGTAAATTTCATCTTCTTTATGTGGTGTTAGTTTGGAATGTTCACAGCCACTTGGGGGCATATTGCAAGGAGGTAAGGGTCTCTGTCTCGCATTCACCCCAATCACAGTGTCCTGCATCTATAATTTCTACATTTTACACCTCATTTCTGAATGTGGCCTGCAGTGTCTATTCAAGTATAAGGGATGTTATAGTGAAATTCCATGCCAAGGAGTCAGAAGAGAGGTGTGTAGCAGGAAAACCTTGTAACAGAAAGTTGTAAGAATCACATTACCTTTGGCTTTGGCCCCAAGATTATATATAAATCTCAAGGAAGAATACTATGTACTAGGGGCCAAAATTACAAAGCTATCTGTATTGTTAGGCACCTTGTGGGATTTTTCAAAAGTGCCTCTCACAGTTCCTGAGTTAATTACACATCTGACTCCTCTCCTCAAGGGCACCCCACTTTATTCTCAGGTCTCCAGCCATCATCTTCTTCATGGCAGAATCCTGTGATTCTTTCCCTCCAGACTGGAGCCCTAGGTTGCAGATCCGTGCAGGTATGTCTACACTACGATATAAGCCTTGGCTCAGACTCTGGCATGAGTCCAACCCTCCCTTCTGTCTACACACAAATCTCTCAGACTTGGACAGCTGTGGGCCTGAAGGGTTTGAGCCCAAGCGAAGCTAGGAGTCAGGGTTTGAGCCCTACTGCTTTGAAGTGTAGATGCAATCCCCCTGACTTTGGTCCTGGGAGTCTGCCAAAAGTATCCCACAATCCCATGAGCCAACTTCCTTTGTCCACTCTACCCCAACAATCTCCAGTCATCTCCAGGGACACAAAAGCAGTCTCCCCTTGGCATAGTGCAGCAGCTTGGTGAGTCAGTGTTTAACCCTTCCATTGTCTTCTGACCACCGAGCTACAAACACTATCTGAGAGCCTTTTGTGTTTGCAGTGGAAACTGAACAAAAGAAGCCTTGTGCAAAGTGCACTGCTTCATGGCCATGGGAGCACACCAGATTTTGGTACATCTCTGATCTCATAAGCAGGCAGGGCAACTTTGCCACATGTAGCCCTTCATAATGGCCCCTTCCCTGTGCATGCCTCCCCTCCCCTCCCTAGTGCATGGCAAATGGTAAAAGAAAAGAAAAGAAAAGAAAAGGAAAGAAAAGAAAAGAAAAGAGAATAGGGGCCGGGGACATGCAACCGAAGGGGGTTTCTGTCTTACATGATTTCATTGTTTGCACTTGTTCAATGCACTTTGTTTTTTTAAGGTTCTGTTCTTACTGGTGTTTTGGTGTAGTAATGGAAGCTGGCCTGCCTGGCAATTGGAAAATGTTGTACATTTCTAATACATGTTTATAAATAAAGCTTTTTATTTCATCAAAAAAGTGTAATGCTATCACTGCATCACACCATACAATGTGTATTCAAAAGAATAAAAGGTAATCACAAGATCAAGGACAATTAGGACTTTGTATGCAAACACTGTTCCTCAGTAGAGTTGTTTACATCTATCCTACTTCATTCACTTCCTGTCATCAATCCATACTGTGAATAAACTCCCGCTCTCCTTTGATATGTTGTCATGTTAGTCATTCATAAGTAGATTGCATGGCAACCAATGCCCCCCCATTCCTCCCTAAACACTGAAAACTCCACAATCAGTGAGCCCCATCTTCCCCACCCCACGAGCACGTTCATAAAGGTACTATTCCCTCCATCCCACTAGACCATGCAAGTCCACAATGTGGGAGCACAAAGCATCCGTGACTTCTATTTGCCTGGGTACATCCAGTTTCAGCTGCGGTAGGTGCACTTTCTGGCTGAGCGTACCGATTCAGCAGCCCCTGGCTGTATAGGTCCATCCAGGGGGAAATAGCTCACCTTTGGCTTCACAAAGATTGTGACAAGCACAGTAAGCCACAATAATGCAGACAGCATTGATGACACTGATATGGGTCTGAAAATATCTCCAATGGGATTTCAATCTGCCAAAAGCACAATCAACAACTATTCTACAACCTCCAATAGTGTAATTAAAGTGTCTTTTTTCCAAGGCCTCTGAAATCTGGGCATGGTTTCATAAGCCAACGCCAAAGGGGAGTTCCGGAGTCCCCCAGAATAATGATGGGGACAGTAACTCCATTTATGACAATGCCATTTGGTGGGAATAGTGTCCCAGCCTGTCCATGAATGTAGGCTCCTGAATGGTGAAAAATCCTGGCATCATAAACTTTCCCAGTACAGCGTACCTTGACATTCATAAATCACCATCTGTGGTCCACAAGGGCCTGCGTAACAATGGAGTAGAGCCCTTTGCAGTTTATGTACTCATGTGATCCTTGAGGAGGGCAAACTACAGGCGCATAAGTCCCAAAGCCAACAATTACTTCAGGAATATCTTTTATGTTTGCCACCTTTGGGGTAAACCACATGCTGGATTGCCTAAGAAACCTCCACTACCACTTTACAGTTGACATTCCAACCCCAAACAGGTCGGCAATGGACCTGTAGCAGTCTGGGATAGACAGCTTCCAGACAGTTATAGCAACCTGCTTTTGTACCAGGATGGCCACCTTCATGTATGTGCCTTTATGCTGGAGGGTTGGGGCAAGCTATTCACAAAATCTCCAGATATGAAGCTTTCTTTATGCAAAAGTTCTGGACCCACTGCTCATCATCCTAGGTCCACATGACAACGTGATCCCACCAGTCGGTGCTCGTGGCCCTGAACCGGTCCATATAGAGGCATCAATGGATATAATGAGTGTCATGAGCAGCATCAGCCAGCATGAATCTGCCATGTCTGTGTCCTCCTTGTTGTCCTCCTCCTGCTCCATCATTAACTCTATCAGGTGGCTTTAATGGGTCAGAAAATGCTCTGAAATATCCACCAGCATCTCACAGAATCTCTGCACATTTCCTGACACAGGAGTGAAAGCACAAGCAAGAGAAGGTCTTCAAAAGGCACCTTCTCCATGCTGCTGGCTCCTGTAGCTGAGAGCGCACTGACCAAAAGTACTGCTCAGCAGGATGTGTTGGTGGCTGTTCAAACTTCTTGTAATGTGCAGGATGGACAGTCAAGTTCTACAGTTCACCATGGTCAAAGGGCGAAAGGGGCCTGTGACGGGGTGCGACTCATCTCTGTGTCACCCCCTGCTGGATGTCCTGGGGATCAGCCCTGCTCTGCTCTGTGCCCTGCTCTGGTGGCGTCTCGGTGCCATCACTTCTGCTCCAGGGACCCATGTCGATCCCATGACTGTGGCATCCTCTTCGTGACACAGCCCTCCGGCTGTGAAGCACTCTGTTCTCCCCCTTCCGGGGGACAGTATCGCAGTCCCTCAGTCCAGCCACTGCCTCAGGAGCTAGTGTGGGCGGTGGGGACCAGGGGACCTGGAATAGTGGACTTCTGTAGATCTCCTTGGGACACTTCTCCATGGCTGGGCCCTGATTGGCTGCTCATCACAACCTCTCTCTGATTGGCTGCCTCCTGCTCAGCCTCCCAAGGGCTCTATTAACCCGTTAGAGCCCAGTGTGGGGCAGGTGCCCCATCACAGAGCCACATTTCAGGAAGGTTCTAGTGCGTCTGGGATTTGTCTAGTTTGACTCAGGTCTGCATGCTGCAAGTGGATACCAGAGAGCCAGGTGTGAGCCCGGGTTAGAAAATTCTCAACATAGGGTTAACAATCAGTGTAGACACTCAAGACATGGGTTCTCTAACCCAGGGTCATCTGACTCGAGTCCCACTAATCCTGGACTTACACTGCAGTGTTTACATACTCTGCAATTCATTGTGATCACCTCGACAGGTCTGACTTCAGTTCAGCACCTGCAGTTTTGTTCTCTAAGAGGCAATTACAGGATTATCTATCCAGCTTTCATAAATCAAGGTATTATTTATTCAGAACAGTAGCATTTCAGAGAAAACATATCTTGTGAGAAGTAATTGGAAGAGCTTGGCTCCTTTAGTCTAGCAAAAAGAAGGCTGACAGGGGATATAATTGCTCTCTATAAATACATTGGGGGGGGGGGAGAATACCAGGAAAGGTGAATAGCTATTTAAGCTAAAGATAATGTTGGCAGAAGAATAAATGGATATAAATTGGCCATGTACAAATTTAGGCTGGAAATCAGAAGGTTTCTAATCACCGGAGAAGTGAGGTTCTGAAACAATCTACTGTTAGGATTTGTGGGGGCAAACAACTTAATTAGTTTTCAGAGAATGCTGCACATATTTATGACTGGGATCACATGACAGGGTTGTATGTGATCCTGGGGGTCAGGGCTCAGCAACGCTGGTGCTCACTTCTAGTTTATGTCTTATATTCCTAAAAGCTCATGCTTCAAGCTTTCACTGGTCATCTGCAGGCAAAGAATACCCCCGCCCCATCTATTTTTAAAAAATATCTCCTTCCCCTGAAGCGTCTGGGAAGGCGACAGCTGGAGATGGGACACTGGATGGGAGGACCCAGGCCTCTGAGGTGGTACCAAGCATTGTCTCTGTTAGGTGCTTGGCTGGCTGGTTCTTGCTTCCATACTTAGGGTCTAACAGATCACCACATGTGAGGGCAGGCAGGAATTTCCCCCCAGTCATATTGGCAGTGACCTTGTGTTGGGTTTTTCTGCCTTCCTCTGCAGCGTGTGGGTGCAGGTCACTTAATTGTTTCCCTGCTATTGCAGGGGCCTCAGGCATTTGTGCACCTCAGTGCATCCTATTCTCTGCCTGTAGCACATAATAGTCTCCCGTGGACTGAAATACTTTGGTCTAATTTCAGTTGCTGGGTTTCGGTGCTGGGTGGTTTTGGTGGCCTGTGATATACAGGAGGTCAGACTGGATGACCTGGTGGTCCCTTCTGGCCTTAATCTCTATGACTCTATATGACAAACAATAAGCAGTTTATATGCATGCCTACCTTATCAGGAATCTCCCATCTTCCACAAGCAGACACTGGTAGGTCTAAAATATTTCAGCTCATTGTGTCCCAGGAACCCCTTGGTGCCAACTGGCAGAGGGCACAGAGGAGGCAAGGGGGTTTACAGGGATACCCTGGGTCAGATCTATGCATAATCGTTTACCAAAGGGTGGCATGTGAGGTTTGCCCACTAGTCATCATAATCATTGTGAAATGTATATACAGTATGGAT
This sequence comes from Eretmochelys imbricata, assembly GCF_965152235.1. NCBI lineage: Eukaryota > Metazoa > Chordata > Testudines > Cheloniidae > Eretmochelys > Eretmochelys imbricata. The sequence goes on from NC_135572.1 coordinate 295,308,480, forward strand.
AATCTTTAGGAGACGTACACAACTTCTTAAATATTATGTTTTTTAATGTCTTGGAGTTAAGGCAGGCCACTAGGAGGAGATGATTCTCTGAACAACACACTGAAAGTGCTATTAGAGAGGTATGAGAAGAACCAGGAGAGGAACGAGTCATAAAAAGCAAGGGAGGACAAGATATCAAGAAGAAGAGGGTAGTCCACAATAGTGAAAGTGTCCAATGAGTCAAGGAAGATGAGGACAGAGTATGAGTTCTGAGTTTTGGCCAGAAAGAGGTTATTAGAGACTTTGGTGAGAACCATTTCAGTGGCATACCGGGACAGAATATGACACAATACAGATGAGATTTTCAAAACAGACTAGGAGATTTAAATACAAATGGTATCTTCCCTCAAGTTCCCTAGTCTGTTTCAAAGTCTTAATCCAAGTGTATCAACCAACAGGGAAAGTAAATAATGTAATACTAAGCAGCACACAGAGCATGACTAAACAACTATCAGGTAAAGGGAATCTGAGAATGAATGATAACAATCTCCTGAGGTCAGAGTGAAAATGAAAGTTAAATGGGGAGGGACTGGCTTTCAGTATAGAACCTACCAGGGCTCTGGCTCAAGTCCCTTTAAAGAATTATTTTAAATCCACACTTTAAAAGTAAATGTTCTTTGACTTAACAAGAAACAAAGTGTGTGGGCTGTTTATGGAGCATGAGGCAAACTGCACAACATCACAGCATTAGTTTCAAACAACGCTTCTGTAAGATTCTGCATCGTGCAATGCAGATCACCTGTGCTCTTCACCTGTGCTCTTCTACCAATCTAAAGTAATTGACTTTGTTTTTATATTTATATTTAATATATTGGGGAAAAGAACAAAGAAGGCTCCAAGTATGCTATAATTAATCACAGGCGTATACAATAACTATGTAGACAGTGATCATAGGGAGCAAGGATGGGAGATCCAAAAGAGATTAGGGCTACATTCTAATCTGAGTTACAGAGGAGTAAACTTGGCTTCAGTGGATTTACTCTGAATCTATAAAGAGAATGAGGAGTACTTGTGGCACCTTAGAGACTAACAAATTCATTTGGGCATAAGCTTTCGTGGGCTAAACCCCACTTCATCAGATGCATGCAGTGGAAAATACAGTAGGAAGATATATATATATATATATATACACACATACACACAGAGAACATGAAAAAATGGGGGTTGCCATACCAACTCTAACGAAACTAATCAATTAAGGTGGGCTATTATCAGCAGGAGAAAAAAAACTTGTGTAGTGACAATCAGTGTAGGATGGCCCATTTCACACAGTTGACAAGAAGGTGTGAGTAACAGTAGGGGAAAAATTAGCATGGGGAAATAGTTTTTAGTTTGTGTAATGACTCATTCACTCCCAGTCTTTATTCAAGCCTGATTTAATGGTGTTCAGTTTGCAAATTAATTCCAGTTCTGCAGTTTCTCGTTGGAGTCTGTTTTTGAAGTTTTTTTGTTTAAGAATTGCGACTTTTAGGTCTGTAATTGAGTCCCATGGAGATTGAAGTGTTCACCGACTGGTTTTTGAATGTTATAATTCTTGACGTCTGATTTGTGTCCATTTATTCTTTTGCATAGAGACTGTCCAGTTTGCCCAATGTATATGGTAGAGGGGCACTGCTGGCACATGATGGCATATATCACATTGGTAGATGTGCAGGTGAATGAGCCCCTGACGGTGTGGCTGATATGATTAGGTCCTATGATGGTGTCCCTTGAATAGATATGTGGACAGAGTTGGCAACTGGCTTTGTTGCAAGGATAGGTTCCTGGGTAGTGTTTTTGTTGTGTGGTGTGCGGGTATCCATAGCAGTGCCACTGACTTGAAGGTATACATTGTCCCCAAATGTGAAATAGTTGTGGGTGAGGATATATATATATCCTTACTGTATTTTCCACTGCATGCATCTGATGAAGTGGGTTTTAGCCCACGAAAGCTTATGCCCAAATAAATTTGTTAGTCTCTAAAGTGCTACAAGTACTCCTCATTCTTTTTGCTGATACAGACTAACATGGCTACCACTCTGAAATCTGAATCTATACTGAGAACTTGGAATCTGAGTTTGGAGTCTGGTTCTGTCTAGACTATGGTACTGACTCTCCTCACCATAGTATTAAAGCATCTCCCACAAATAAGAATGACAACAACTACCTCTCTCTTTTTTACCTCCTGCTGGTCAGGTGCAGGCTTGATGTATGGGCTTCCTTCCCCTAATAAACAGCCCCACTTTAAAATGAATGGAGGGAAATAAATTGATCAAAAATCTCTGCTGATTTGTCAGTGTGGCAGTTTGGCCAGCATATCCCTTGGCCCGCGCCGCTTCCCGCAGCCCCCATTGGCCTGGAGCGCCAAACCGCGGCCAGTGGGAGCCGCGATCGGCCGAACCCTCGGACGCGGCAGGTAAACAAACCCAGTCTGGCCCACCAGGGGCTTTCCCTGAACAAGCAGCGGACTGGCTTTGAGAACCACTGCACTGTAGGACTGGAGGGGCTGTGATACTGGTAGGTGTGTGGGAAAAAAAAAAGCTCAATCAATAAATGACTAAAAACAAAATACCTCCCACCCCAAAACCAGGAGAGACCAAGGATCCCTAGTTCCATTGCCACAGCTACCTGCCCAGATGAGTGAAATGTCTTTCTCTCCGTACACTGCTCATTTTCAACTCTTCCTTAGGATGGCAGCACCTCTAAATTGCATGCCATGCTGACAGCAATCTGCGTCTGTCATTCTGCGACCCTTCCAGTGGACTTTGGCTGAATTTAACTTTCCTGCAAACATCTCTTTAGACACACATCACTGTCACAAAAATATCTGTTTACTATTCCAATTTACTGTATTACTTTGTATTCTGTTACTCCACACAGTAAAGAAACATGCCTCATTCATCTCTCTAAACTCCTAAAACAAGTAACTCTGTGGTGGTGCTCTGTGGTGAATGGCCAAGTTTTTTAGAAAAATCCCTAAAACTCTTCAGTTTTGCAAAGAAGAAAATAGTATATAGCCTATTATTTTAGATGTGACTAGTGCTTTACTTTAACAATATTGGGGCAATTTCCACCTCACTAAGATCATAAGTGATCTGAGCTGTAGACTTTGGTTTCTCTGCCAGAGTGAGGTACCTCACATATACCATAAATACCTATTGAGTTTCCATTCCCTTTGTTTAATGAAGTTGTGTTGCAGAAAAGGCGGGAAGTCTGTAGTTCAGATTTCACAGGCTGCTGAATGGAATTTTGTCAAAATTCAGCATTAATTATATTCTTAAACAGCCATCTTCATTTTCCCATTTGAAATTTTACAAACAAGTTTTAAATATTTACTGAAACGTTTAGATAGCTACACAGGCGACAATTGTATATCCAATCGAGCATGGGTAGCGGTACAAACAGCTTCATAAAGAATAAGGAAGACTGCTCCCTAGTGGTGGTGCTGGAACACATAATTGCAGGCAATTTATAAGTGATTATATATATCGAACTACCTGAAAATATTTTTAAGAGTGCAGGCTGCCCATGTCATCAATAGCAGTATTTTTCTTTTCTTAGTTTGTTAGGCAGCTATATACCGCTATGGTGACTGGCAACAAATGTGTGTATTACTTTATGGTCAGACCTTGAAAGGTGCTGATCGTTTGCTGCTTCCGTTGATGACAGCGGGATTTGTGGATGGTTAGCACATCTGAAAATCAGGGCCCTTTTGGATTTTCAGCCACACTATATATACTCGATATTCTTTTTTTTAACTCAGGCCTATTTATCCACTTGTAACATTTTTTGTTCAGTGGTTAAGAATCCTATTCTGCGGAAATTTCATGAAGGTTTCCTTGATGCCACTTTCACTGGCTGAGTTATTAATCCACATTCATCGAGAGCCACATCTAATACTACCTCCAAAACAGAACAACTCAGCAGATGAAGACTTTGATATGTTACTGATCTCATCCCATCCTGGAATACTAATCCTGATTTGCCATAGCCAAAGTTCTCAGCATTGCAGTTACTTTGGGATGCTGGGTTAAACCATCTTTTCACAATAAAGCTTCTCACCACTATCTACAGCCTTCAAAGCCAAAGAGACAGTTATTTAGACATTGTTGGATGGGAATTAAGCCATTAGGGCAGACCTATAGTTAGTGTAATTCAGCATAGCTCCACTGACTTTAAGAGCATGTTAATCTACATCAGCAGTCTGACCTCTAACAGTCTAACTATGTTCATGCTTGCTGGCTGTTAGTACCTATATTTCTGGCTGTCCATTCAGGTGGCATTCATCATATATTATGCCAGTTTCAACAAAGCTTGTGTTATACAGGAGGTTAGTCCAGATCATCATAATGGTTCCTTCTGGCCTTAAAATGTATGAATCCAACAACATGTAAGAATAGCTGACAGAGTACATCAATGGCATCTCTCTGGTAAGTAGTGCCAAATGAAAGCCACATCATTATATGGGGAAATTTGCATGTGAGCTTCTGTCCTCTATCACTAAGCATTTTGATACTATAATAGCACCTGCACTATACCTAACTAAGCAATCCTTGATTGAGCGACCCCTAGAACATCCCCCGCAAAGTAGGAAATGTGCACATGCCAGAATGGGCATTTTCCCTAGTTGCCATACAAATTTACAAGTTTGGTCACAGCTGAAATGTCACAATTTCCAATGAACATTCTTTATAGGAAATTGCCAAGGAAATTAACTGCCCTACTATACTATTCTTATGATCCAATATTAAAGTATTGATGTATTCTTCCACATTAATTATTATTCAGTGCACATGTATGTTATAGTGTAAGCTCTTCAAGGCAGAGAGCTTGCCTTTTAGATGATCTAAAACACCTCTTCTACCACATACATATATACTTGCAGCACTCTATCACAGGGGTGGGCAAACTATGGCTTGCGGGCCGAATGCGGCCTGCGAGCCGTTTTAAGTCGGCCCATGAGCTCCCACTGGGGAGTGAGGTCTGGGGCTTGCCCTGCTGCAGCGCTCCGGCCAGGGCATGGGGTCAGGGGCCGCACCATGCAGCTCGGCCCCACTCTGGCACTCCAGCTGGGGCACTGGGTTGGGGCTGCCCCACACGGCTCTAGCCGAGTCGCCGGGTTGGAGGCCACACCACGTGACTCAGCCGCGTTCCGGCGCTCCAGCTGGGGCACCAGCCACACCATGCAGCTCCCGGAAGCAGCTGCATGGCCCTGCTCCGAGAGTCCAGGGCCGCTCCATGAGTAGGAGCTGGAGAAAGGATATGCCACTGCTTCCGAGAGCTGCTTGACGCAAGCGCTGCTCAGAGCCTGCACCCCTGAGCCTCTCCCCACGCCCAACCCCTTGTCCCAGACCTGATCCCCCTCCCGCTCTCCAAACCCCTTGAGCCCAGCATGGAGCACCCTCCTGCACCCCAAACCTCTCATCCCCAGAGCCCTCATCCCAGAGCCCTCAACCTCTCCCGCACCCCCAACCCCAATTTTGTAAGCATTCATGGCCCGCCATACCATTTCTATTTCCCGATGTGGCCTTCAGGCCAAAAAGTTTGCCCACCTCCGCTCTATCACATATAGCTATTAGTTTACATGAGCTAAATGTCAAGAGTGAGATTAAACAAGGTTGTTCTGTATCTCTATGGAAATGGGTGACATGTATCCATGTCTTCATTTAGCCTTCATTTAGGGTATGCCTGGACATAGCCACTCTCATCTTACCAGTCACAAGCAGTGTGCCTCTCAATAAGGGCTCCCCCGTATGTTCCAAGGTCTACTTTTTTAGCCATTGCCTATGTTGGAAGTGGTGTAGACACTCTGTCCCATCCTGAAGCATCCGGGGCATTGTGCCACAGGGAAGCACAATGCCCCCAAGAACTTAGGAAAAGGTAACCCATTGCTACAGCCTGTCAGTTGGCGCAGCTCTCCTATGCAGGCAGCCAGCTTTCCTGGCTGGCATGGACAAGAACATTGCAATTGCCTCTCCTAGTTCTGCATGTCCATTTCTTTGGGGTTGCCTGTTGCCCAGGAGGGCACTAGCATGGAACAGTCACTGCACTCAATAGAGGGCAAGGACTGCAGTTATGACTTGCCTCTGCCTGGGGGCATAAAATGGAGGAAAATCCTTGCAACCTCTCTCTCAAATACCCACATGGCAACTTGCCACAATTTGGTCCTACATTTGACCAGCCCCTTTGAATGCTTCCCTTGAATACATCACTGTCCAGTGGCACATGTGTTCACCTGAGACCCTAACATAATGTACATATAACTCACCTATCATATATGGACGTACGGTGGAAAGAAGTGTGTCCTCATCTTCCACAACAGCCCTGGCCAAAGTCAGAACCAAGATATCCAAAGGCTTTTTTTTTAAACATACTTCAACGGGGCCAAGCTGTGAAGACCTCTATATCTAACAGTGCTACATTTTAACTCCTCCCAATGCATCAGCCCCTATAGTCTCAATTACTGCTTATCTGCTGTGGACTGTGATATGTGAAAAGCTGGGTGTCAAAAGGTCAGGATGGAAATATTAAACACAAATCAATAGTACTGTACGGTAGAACAGATATATCACACGTCTTCTGATGAAAAATACATTCTGTGGGTTTCGTTTGCCACCCTTAGGTTTGCTTAAAAAGGTCGGTGTCTAATAATGTCCACACCATGTCATTTCCTGTTAACCTAGGTTGCAGAAACATTACTCCATACAGGCAACATCTGACGATCCCAGGCACATTTGCACTGCAAGACCCATATAATCTGATGGATCTGTTTATCTGAGCAGAAGCAAAACTGTTCAGTAGGGGTTCAGGGCCCAACTGTGCACTGCCTGCATCTTGTGTCATCATTGACACCCCTGCAATAGGAGTACAAAATGCATTCAGCATGTTACCAGATTGAAATGGTAGTATTTTGCAGCCACTTTGCACAGGGGTCATGGTGACACAAGAAGCAGAGCAGTATGGAATCAGGCCCTCAACTTCCATTAAACAATCCAGCACCAAAAGCCACTGGTCCCAAATGCTCTGTCTGGATATTGCAATACATACAGTACAGGCTGTATGTCTGTTCTGTAATTCCGGAGCGGGAGACTGCAGATTCCGGAACTGGACACACTATTCCAGCAGCAGTCTCACCAGTGACAAATATAGAGGTAAAATAACCAATCTACGCCTACATTAATTCCTACTCCCTCCCTCTTCCCCGTAAAAGAGAAAGAAAATGCCCACTGGTGTTCCTCCTCCACCATTATTTATATTTGTATTACGGTAGCTCCAAGAAGCCCTGATCAGGGTTGGGGCCCCACTGTGCAAGGCTCCGAACACACAGATTACAAGTCCCTGCCTCAAAGATATCATTCTACAAAATATAACAAGTGGGTTTAGGCTGAGCACCACAGAAACCTATACTTAATTAACACACATATCAAAATAGAACCTGCAAGTTCTATTGAATTTATGCAGCACCATGAAGAACTAGCTGCATAGAGCCCACATCACATTTAGTTGCTTGATGACAGAACAAAAGGTATCTAAAAAAATAATTACAATATACCCTTTTTATGCTTGCTAAAGCTTGCGGGAGTTAGTCAGCAGTCAATCCAGCTGCTGCAAAGTAAAAGATAATTCTCATCTTTTAGAAGCTGTCTAATTGGTTTCATTTTGTATTGCTAGCCCACAAAAGGTTTACAGGAAATTTAAACTGGTAAATAGTAAAATTTACCGTAATTGGGTATTAGCATCACATGCAGCTGACCACAGACTCAGTTCAGAAAAAAAAAAGTTGTTCGTACTAGCCGGGCAATAAATGACAGGAAACAAACCTGTCTGATTATACCACAGGCTTTTAAGTCTGTGACTCTGAGAAAACCCTATACTGTACCCCCAAAGAGTGTTCTGCAGTCAAATGACATTCCCACATGAAAAAATACTCATGCTCGAGAGATGCATCGCAGGAAGCAATGGTGCTTTTCTATTAACCTTCCGTGGTTGAAGCAAATCCTCTTACTGGCATACAAGCAAAGAGATGCACAATGGGAAATTCCCAGCTGCAGGTGTTCAGAGGTGCTATTACCTATTTCAAATATATCTATAGATTGAATAAGCTCCATTAACGTGGGCTAGCAATGACATGGAGGAGAACCAAGTTCTACTGTAGAGGTAGGCCTGAAACAAAGCCTCAGATCCAAAACCTATTTTCTAATTTTGGGGTTGGAATAGAAATCTGGGTCCAGATTCAGATGTTATGGGTGGCTCCTCTTTAATGTCCATAATGGGCTAAACAAAACCCAAAATCTAAACAGCCTGGGCTTTAAGGAAGTTGAAATCCAGATCTAACGTTGCATTTCAGGCTTGTCTCATCCTGCTGGTGAGAAGCATCCTACTCTACCACCTCAGTGATTCTGTCACTCCTTTCCTGGATCTTTACTGCCTCCTGCATTCTGAACCACATTCAGACTCTCCAGTGTTGCCTTCAAGGCTCTTTAATGATTCTGCCTCCAGTAAGTTGAGCTAATTCTAATACATATGGCATTTTTCATTGTTTTCTCAGAGCCTCCCTTTGAGTCAAGTAATCTAATCCAGCTAGAAAAATCAGAGAGGCATTTTTGGGTGGGAGTGCCCCTTCATGGACTGCAGCTATGAGCAGGTATGGACGGTAGGCACCAGAGACCGGAAATGGAGCCTGGCCAAGATGCTTCTGTCAGTATGGGTCAATGGTGCCAAAGTGACAGGCCTGGTAGTATAGATTCTGGGTGTAGCCAGACCATCATACAGGAAAGCTTGGTAGAGTGCCCTGACACAGCGCAGACCCCGATCTACTTCCAGTGCATTGATGGGAACGTGCAAAACCCAGTTCTGTATACATTTCAGAAAGGTCAATGCGATATCATGCTTTGACGCTTACCTAATACCCCGGGGGGACAAACTATTAGCAACAGAGAGATATCTAGTTCCTTTTGTTTGAGGTTTTGATCCCCCTCCTGTCATGTGCTCTGAGCAGCCAACTCAGCTGATGGGAGGAGTCCAGTTGCATGACTCATCTTCACAGGAAGGAGAGCAGAACAATAAGGGGATGTCTACACTTAACACTGCAATTAAAAGCCCATGGCTGGCTCAGGCTCAGTCTGAAGAACTATTTACTTGTGGTATAGTTGTACAGGCCCAGGCGGGAGCCTGAGCTCTGGGACCCTCCCCAAACGGTCCCAGAGCTTGACATCTAGCCCAAGCTTGAATGTCTACACCACAATTAAACAGCCCCTTCGCCTGAGTCCCATAAGCCTGAGTCAGCTGGCATGGGCCAGCCGCCAGTGTTTAATTTCAGTGTAGACATACTCTAAGAGTATTTCATCATTTTGTTGATGTAGGTAGTTTCCAGTTGTGAGATGCAATCAGGGCCCATCTGGTATCGATGGGTCCCCTCTTTTGGGAGGGACATAACAGTTTCTCTAGAAGAGCAGCTCTTCACACTAATTAATGTCCCTCTCCTGTATGGCGACTCATACAGTCACAGAGGCTCACAATACTAATGCTCAAATATTACATTACGGAACACAGCTAATACAAGTAAGATTAATGCATACAGCAACTCACAAGCATTCAATAGAGTCTAAACACTAAACAATTTCTTATAATGTCAATACCTATTTTATCAAATATTAACCCACAAGTGAGTCAGACAGATTCCAGCTGTCAGTATCCAGTTGAAACATGGGACCTTTGCATGAGCTGGCACCTGGCCTGACACCATCACAGATGAATAAACAGAGGAATACTGAGTAGGAGTAGGGCAGTTATATTACCTCTGTATTTTGCATTGATGCAACCTTTACTGGAATACTGTATCCAGTTCTGGTGTCCACAATTCAAGAAGGATATTAATAAACGGGAGAGGGTTCAGAAAAGAGCCCTAAGAATGATTTAAAGATTAGCAAACATGCCTTATAGTAATAGACTGAAGGAGTTCAGTCTGTTCAGTTTAACAAAGAGAAGATTACGGGTTGGGAAGGAATTTCCACACTGGTCAGATTGGCAGAAACCTTGGGTGGGTTTCACCTTCCTCTGCAGCATGGGCATGGGTCACTTGCAAGTTTAAACTATGTAAATAGTGGAATCTCTGTAACTTGAAGTCTTTAAATCATGATTTGAGGACTTCAGTAACTCAGCCAGAGGTGAGGGGTCTATTGCATGAGTGGGTGGGCGAGGTTCTGTGGCCTGCAATGTGCAGGAGGTCAGACTAGATGATCATGATGGTCCCTTCTAGCCTTAAAGTCTATGAGTCGATGAGTCCATAATCTACCATTGCAACAACTTACGAAGGGTTGTACTGCATTCTCCATCACTGGCCATTTTAAAATCAAGATTGGATATTCTTCTAAAATGCTTGCTCTAGCAGAAACAGAAATTAATTCGGGGAAGTTCTATGGCCTGTACTATGCAGGAGGTCAGACAAAACAATCACAGTGGTCCCTTATAACCTATGAACCTCCAACATTCTGCCTGATCACATGTAACAGGCTCAGCCAATTAAGGACACAGGAGAAATACTAAGACTGAAATTTTCAAAAATGGCCACTGCTTTTGGAAGCTTCCTTTTTTGGTTCACCAATTGGATGCTTCCACCTTGATTTTCTAAAGTGCTCAGCACATACCTCCTATTACTATCAGTTTGGGCACTAACAATTGGAAACACCCACAGTCAGTGGCCACTTTTGAAAATATGGGTGACTTTCATCCTGTGTCTTGCCCCATACAACACTTCACAGCAAACTAGGCTCAGACCCAAAATATACAGCAAACAGCAACCTGGTACAGTTCATAAGAAACCCAACATTCCCAAAAACATTTGCAAAAAACTTCTTGGGACAACTCATGAACACAAACAAAACTGGAGCCACTCACTGCTGGTTCACAGACGTAGTTTGAGCTGAGTTTGAATACTTTGTAATTTCAGATCAAACAGTTCACACAGCTCTAGTAACGACAGTGTGCTGTACCAGTAGAGAACTTGTTTTACGCTATGTTTGTAAAGTACTGTGTAATGTACAGCATTCTATAAATCACTAGAAATAAATAGTGCAGTCGGGGAAGTGCAATTCCCATTGCTCTTTAGATACTCTGGATGGGCCACACCAGTGGAAGTCTCCAAAGAGAGTCTGGTCCATTGTGGCTGGATTTTGCAATTTACAATACAGAGACTTGTGAGAGAAGGGTTTTAAAGAGGGAGAAACCAGAGCTTCCTATAAAGCAACCTTAGTCACAGCAGGAGTGGGTGCAGAACAACCACAAGAAAGGGTATATGTGGGAGTTACTTAGTTTTGTTGTTTATCTTTTGCACAGGCTAGAGTTAATCTTTTACGTCTGCTAAGTCAAATGGGGCTTGATCCAAAGCCCACTGAAGCCAGGGAAAAGTTCAGGCTCATAATTAAGGGTGCTCAGAGGAGCAAGCATTTTGGTGCCCACAGCAGCCAGGGTCAACAGACTCAGGCTAGTGGGCCTTACACTCTAGAAATAGTCACGCGGACAGCACTTTGAAGCAGTGGCTTGGGCTGGAGCTCAGGTTCTGAAACCCACCCTCTCCGTAGGCTTCAGGGCCTGAGCTCCAGCCCAAGCTGCAACTTCAAAGCGCTGCCTACACAGCTATTTTTAGAGTGCTTGCGTAAATCCCGCTAGCCCGCATATGTCGGCCGAAACTGAGAGGCTTGCTCCTGCGCCGAGGGGACGCATCGCTATTGATAGTGGGGGGGGGGGGGCAATTTAAAGGCCTGGGGTGGGGGGCGGGGGAGGGGGCATGACGGCCCCATGCGTTGCCTCTGGATCTAGAACAGAGGTTTTCAAACTGTGGGGTGCACCCCCTAGGGAGGTGCAGAGGCACTTTCAGGGAGGGGAGTGGCGATGCCAGGTGGCTCGGGCCAGCCCCGCATGGCAGAGCTCAGGGAGGGAGTGCCATCTCCACCCCCGACTCATCTTAGAAGCTGTTGCTAAATGGAAGGAAGGGCAAGCCTGGCTGCAGTGCGAGGGGAGCAGTTTCCCCTTGGCAGCATCCCTGCTATAGGAGTGGAAGAGCAGCTTCTGCCCTGGGCAGAGGCACGGGGCGTTCACCCCAGGGCGGTCTGCAAAGCAGGCAGCGGGAAGCGCTGGGACTGGGAAGGAGAAGCAGCCCCATGTAGGGGACATGGGGTGGGACTCAGCAGCCAGCCACCCTGCTGCTTCCTACCTCCCACACTGCACTGACACATGGTCGCCAGGGGAAGCTGCTGCCTCAGAGAGAGGCAGCCCGAGGCCTTGGCCACCCCCATTGCCCTGTGGGGCACAGTCTGCAGCAGTCCCTCTGGATGGGTCCCTTCAGAACATTTAGCTGTTGTTAAATGGAAGGCAGAAATCTGGGGGGCACGTGACTCCGCATGACAGCCCCCAACCCATGTGTCGCCTCTGCTCCTGTGGGCTCCAAAAAGCTGCGTCTGCATACCCTAAGATATGCGAGTGTGATGTCTCAAAGGTGACATTTATGTGAGCAAGTGATGTGAAAAGGAAATGGGACTTTTTGATTTGTGCAATCTATAACATCAGTACAGGAGCCAGTCAATCAAGGAAAATGGGGTTTTGGCTCCTAATAGACCACATAAAGTAATTTTTGGTTAAAATGTCATGTTCCATTATGGTCTCACTTTTATAACAGAAATAAATTGTCTGGTGAAGCAAGGCTAAATAAAGGTGAGGTGGCAAATAACCATCAGAAAACCTAAATTTATAGAGAACAAAGCCTTAGACAAACTGGAGCCAGAAGTTATCAAACGTTATTCTTCAGGATTTTTAATTTTCTGTGTGCATTTTCCAAAAATCCTAGTTTAAACCTAGGATTGAATTTTCAAAGGGGAATAAAAGGGTGTTTAAATGTGAGGTAGCACTCCTGTGAAAACAGGGCACTACGCAGCCACAAAAATAAAAGCCATCAATGGGTGGCCCTGTGCAGACTACGTGGGTGTGAACTGCAGCGCACACTAACATGCAGCGCTGTAAATTCCCCCATGTGGACGCTGTTGGCATGAACTAAAAGGTACCTAGCTCAAGGGTTCTCAACCTTTGTTTTTCTGAGCCCCCCTTACCCCCCAACATGCTATAAAAAATCCAGGGCCCAGCAGGGGGCGGGGAGGGGACTTGGGGCTCTGGCCGCCAATGGCAGGACCCTCTGGCATAGGCATAGTTTGACTTCTATTTTTGGGGAGAAAGCTTGGGCCTCGGGCCAACTGCAGGGCAGGGCCCAGGCTCAGGAAGAAAGCGTCATCTGCACCCCCTGACTCACCTCAGCAGGCCACCCAGCCTCTCTAGGTTGTGTTTGTGTGTGTGTGTGGCAGGTACAACCAGGGAGTAGCCAGGGGCTGTGTGCAGTGAGGGATGTAGCTCAGGGTGCAGGGAGAGGGGTGGCTAGGGGCTGGCTGCTAGGAGGGTTCCCCCTGCGGTGACTGCTCCCCAAGGGCTCTGCTGTCCCCAGAGCTGGGTCCCCCCCCACCCAGGCAGCTCTTACCAGCTGCCCAAGCAGTCAAAGGAGGCTGGGAGCTGAGGAGCAGCCGCAACCCTGGGCACTAGCAGCAGGAGACAGGGGAGCTCTGCGGTTGCCAGCTCCATGGCACTGGCCAGAACAGCAGCCGCCCCGCACGGCCTGGATCCGGCTTCCTGCCTCTGACCTGGCCAGGGGGAGAGGCCTTGAGGGGGTTGGGGGAAAGAAGGAGGTAGGGGGAGGATGTGGAGTTGCTCCCAGGACTGCCATGCTCTGCGTAAGGCACTGCAGTTTGGGGGGGGACAACACCCACATGCTCCCCAGCTCCACTGTGCCCCCCCCCAGCTCAACCCGGAGCTCTATGCTTTAGCCCTGTGGGGAGCACCGGGGCTCAGGGCTTTAGCCCCACAGCTTTGCTCCCAGCTTCAGCCCCATGGGAGCGCCAGGGTTCCGGGCTTCAGTCCTGCAGCGCCTGCCTTTAGCCCCATGGGCGCACTGAGGCTTGTGGCTCCGGGCTTCAACCATGCAGCTCCTGGCTGTAGCATCGGGACTTGGGGTTTCAGCCCCATGACTCCCAGCTTCAACCCCACAGGGACCACTGGGGCTCAGGGTTTCAGCCCCATGTGAGGGTCAGGGCTCCACTCTTCAGCCATAGAGCCCCCCTGAAACAGCTCACGGCCCTCCGGGGGTTGCAGACCCCCAGCTGAGAATCACTGACCTACTTCATGTTAACGGAGCCCTGCATTAACATGATCTAGGTGCCTTTTAGTTCACGCTAGCAGCATTCATACAGGGAAGGTACAGCCCAGCATGCTAGTGCACACTGCAATTCACAACCCTTTAGTCCGAACTGTGGCACCATCTAGACCAGTGGTCCCCAACCTTTCCTATAGCACATTCCTATTCCCAACAGACTGTGGCGGGCGCCAAACACCCCACCGCCGAAATGCCTCTGAGAAGCGGCAGCGGAAAGAAGCCTCGCCACTGAAATGCTGTCGAGAAATGGCAACGCTTCTCTGTGGCATTTCGGCGGGCGGTTCTCAGGTGGCCGTGCTCGGCAGCGGCATTTCGGCAGCGCGGTGTCCTGCGGGCACATACAACTGCCCCAGCGGGCACCATTGCGCCCGCGGGCACCACGTTGGGGACCCCTGATCTAGACAAACCCAATGTTTCAGTCCCTTAAATATTTAACGTTAGCTCTACCCTAATGAAAATCCCGCTTGAGTACAGCTCTGTGATATTATACAGGGGACAACAGAGTTGCCAATTTTGGTTGGACATATTCCTGGAGGTTTCCTCACATGACATAATCTTTAATTAAAGATTAATATTTAATTCCTGGAGACTCCAGGACAATCCCGGAGGGCTGGCAACTCTAGGGGCCAATCATATGGGGACGGGACTTCCTGAGAATTGGGAGTGCCCTGTAGTGCCACTGAAGTCAATGGAAGTTGAGGAAACTCAGTACATCATAGTCAGGCCTGGTCTACACTAAAAAGTTAGGAGGACCCAGCTATATTGCTCCAGGGTATGAAAAATCCACACCCCTGAGTGACACAGTTAAGCCAACCTAATCCCTGGTGTAGGCAGCGCTAGGTCGACGGAAGAATTCCATCGACCCAGCTGCTGTCTCTCAGGGAGGCGGATTACCCCCACGGACATGAGAACCCCACCCATCACTATAGGTCGTGTTTACACTGAAGTGTTTCAGCGCTGTGCTGTAGTGTTTCAAGTGTAAACAAGCCTTCAGATCCTAATGAGGTTATATATACAATGGTCAAAACATCCTGTGCCTGATTCCACCAGTTTTGATTGCACCATTATTGATTTCAGTGGATACTCCTCATTTACACTGGAGGAAGTGAGAAGAAAAGGCCCTAGGTAGCTAAAACTATTCCAGTAGCTGAAAATGTTGTTTTTTTAAAAACAAGGTTAACGGAAGACACCCTATTTGATGCTACCATCTGCAAAACACCAAGGTGTTGAATAGGAAATTACATAAAAACCAATGTGGAGGATTGCAGTCAGGATCCAGCTACATCAATCAGGTGATTGCAACAGAAAAAAACACATTTTTTTAAGCTAAAGTGTGAAAATTCTCATAAACATAAGAGTGGCACATACTGTATCCCTGAAAAGGGAAGAACTTGACTTTCTTAATCAAGAAATCAGACGTTGTGATTGATTTACTACCAATCATTTCCTTCAAGGTGAACCACATTAAAATTCCCCTGAGGTCTGGCAATTCTTTATCAAACAGTAAATCTACAGTATGACTGAAAGGGGTTTCTCAGTGATGCTCTGTAAGAAATAGAAATACTTTACTCACATGACACTTGTCATCAGTAGATCTCCAAGTCCTTTGCAAATATTATTATTGGGGTTACTCTGTACCTCAAATCCCTAGAGTGCCTGTAGCATGCCCAAAATGGGAAGGTTGCAGATACCCTAGGTACAGAGGCTTAAACAATTACAGTTCAAGGGGAGCAACAGCTATTCTTGTTTGGGTCCCTGGGGCTGTCCAACTGAGAGTCAGGGCTCTTCAGGCCTAGTACCTGGGGTGCCTTCTTCAGTCGAATCTCTATTCAAGCAAATAAGCATTTGTGGGCTTCCAAGCTAGGCTAAGTTAGTGTCTTTCATTGGGTCATTTTGCACTGGTTCCCTATCCAACCACTGCTGCTCCCCTATAAATCCCACACAGACCTGCACCTGATGTGCTGTGGGAAGCCCCGAACCCTTCACCCTCCTTGGGCGGCATGCCCCTAGGGGTTGGGAGCACAGGCTGGGGGCTGCTCTCAGGCCTCCTGACCCCCCATCCAGGGCAGCTAGAGAGGCTGGGTCTCCCCACAGACGCCTGGGCTCCCTGAGCAGCTCTAACCACAGCCCAGCTTCGGCTTCTGGCCTGCCCAGGGGGTGGGGCCTCAGAGGGAAGAGGCACACCGGGTGGGAGCTCAGGGGAAGAGATGGGACAGGGGCGGGGCCTTGGGGGGATGAGGAGGAGCAGGGGCGGGGCCATGGAGGCAGAGCCCAATTAACTCTTCAGTGGGCCTGGGGCTATTAGATTTTGTGGGGCCCCTGTATACAAGTCTTTTTCCTAATTTAAAACAAAGTGATCACAGTTATGGCATTGAGGCTATTAACGCTATACTAAACTTGCCTTTTAATTAACATAAAGCCATTCTGTGGTTACATTTCAGTCTTAAAACATGTAGAATATACTTAAGTTAAACAGAAATTAAAAAGTACAGTGACTAGAGTGAAATCCCTGCAAGCTGCATGGACACTTTTCAAAGACACCATAATAGAGGCTCAACTTAAATGTATACCCCAAATTAAAAAACACAGTAAAAGAACTAAAAAAGAGCCACTGTGGCTTAACAACCATGTAAAAGAAGCAGTGAGAAATAAAAAGGCATCTTTTAAAAAGTGGAAGTCAAATCCTAGTGAGGTAAATAGAAAGGAGCATAAACACTGCCAAATTAAATGTAAAAATGTAATAAGAAAAGCCAAAAAGCAGTTTGAAGAACAGCTAGCCAAAACTCAAAAGGTAATAACAAAATGTTTTTTAGGTACATCAGAAGCAGGAAGCCTGCTAAACAACCAGTGGGGCCCCTGGATGATCGAGATACAAAAGGAGCACTTAAAGATGATAAAGTCATCGCAGAGAAACTAAATGAATTCTTTGCTTCAGTCTTCACGGGTGAGGATGTTAGGGAGATTCTCAAACCTGAGCCGTCTTTTGTAGGTGACAAAGCTGAGGAATTGTCACAGACAAGTGTCACTAGAGGAGGTTTTGGAATTAATTGAGAAACTTAACAGTAACAAGTCACCGGGACCAGATGGCATTCACCCAAGAGTTCTGAAAGAACTCAAATGTGAAATTGCAGAACTATTAACTATGGTTTGTAATCTGTCCTTTAAATCAGCTACCGTACCCAATGACTGGAAGATAGCTAATGTAACACCAATATTTAAGAAGGGCTCTAGAGGTGATCCTGGCAATTACAGACTGGTAAGTCTAACGTCCGTACCGGGCAAATTAGTTGAAATTGTCAGACACATAGAAGAACATAAATTGTTGCGCAAAAGTCAACATGGTTTCTGTAAAGGGAGATCATCAATAGATCTTACTAGTCTATTAGAGTTCTTTGAGGGGGTCAACAAACATGTGAACAAGGGGGATCCAGAGTGTACTTAGATTTCCAGAAAGCCTTTGACAAGGTCCCTCACCAAAGACTCTTACATAAATTAAGTTGTCATGGGATAAGAGGGAAGATCCATTTATGGACTGAGAACTGGTTAAAAGACAGGGAACAAAGGGTAGGAATAAATGGTAAATTTTCAGAATGGAGAGCGGTAACTAGTGGTGTTCCCCAACGGTCAGTCCTAGGACCAATCCTATTCAACTTATTCATAAATGATCTGGAGAAAGGGGCAAACAGTGAGGTGGCAAAGTTTGCAGATGATATTAAATTGCTCAAGATAGTTAAGACCAAAGCAGACTGTGAAGAACTTCAAAAAGATCTCACAAAACTAACTGATTGGGCAACAAAATGGCAAATGAAATTTAATGTGGATAAATGTAAAGTAATGCACATTGGAAAAAATAACCCCAACTGTACATACAATATGATGGGGGCTAATTTAGCTACAACTAATCAGGAGAAAAATCTTGGAGTCATCGTGAATAGTTCTCTGAAGACGTCCATGCAATGTGCAGTGGCAGTCAAAAAAGCAAACGGGATGTTAGGAATCATTAAAAAAGGGATAGAGAATAAGATGGAGAATATCTTATTGCCCTTACATAAGTCCATGGTATGCCCACATCTTGAATACTGAGTATATATGTGGTCCACTCATCTCAAAAAAGATATACAGGCATTAAAAAAGGTTCAGAAAAGGGCAACTAAAATGATTAGGGGTTTGGACCGGGTCCCATATGAGGAGAGATTAAAGAGGCTAGGACTTTTCATCTTGGAAAAGAGGAGACTAAGGGGGGATATGATAGAGGTATATAAAATCATGAGTGATGTGGAAAAAGTGAATAAGGAAAAGTTATTTACCTGTTCCCATAATATAAGAACTAGGGGCCACCAAATGAAATTAATGGGTAGCAGGTTCTAAACAAATAAAAGGAAGTTCTTCTTCACTCAGCGCACAGTCAACCTGTGGAAGTCCTTGCCTGAGGAGGTTGTGAAGGCTAGGACTATAACAGGATTTAAAAGAGAACTGGATAAATTCATGGAGGCTAAGTCCATTAATGGCTATTAGCCAGGATGGGTAAGGAATGGTGTCCCTAGCCTCTGTTTGTCAGAGGGTGGAGATGGATGACAGGAGAGAGATCACTAGATGATTACCTGTTAGGTTCACTCCCTCTGGGGCACCTGGCATTGGCCACTGTCGGTAGACAGGATACTGGGCTGGATGGACCTTTGGTCTGACCCAGTATGACCATTCTGATGTTCTTACGTAAGTTAATTCAAAATAGCCTACTTCTTCCCTTAGAACAGCTGTTATATTAGTTTCTTTCTGGGAGGGAGTTTGGGTGCAGGAGGGGGCTCCAGGCTGGAGCAAAGTGTTGGGGTGCAGGAGAGGGTGAGGGGTGCAGGCTCTGGGAAGGAGTTTGGGTGTAGGAGGGGATTCTGACCTGGGGAAGGGGGTTGGAGTGCAGGAGGGGGTGCGAGGTGCAGGCTCTGACTGGGAGGCGCTTACCACAGGTGGCTCCCGGCTGGCGGCGTAGCAGGCTCAGGCAGGCTGCCTGCCTGCATGCCGTGGCCCCACGCCGCTCCCGGAAGCATCCAGCTGCTGGCATGTCTCTCCACGCCCCTGTGGGGAGGAGGACAGCGGTGTCTCCATGCGCTGCCCATGCCCGCAAGCACCGCCCTTGCAGCTCCCATTGGCTGGGAACCGCCTCCCTGCCCAGGGGCCGCAGAGAGGTGCCAGCAGCCGGCCACTTCCAGGAGCGGTGTGGGGCCACAGCATTCAGGCAGCCTGCCTGAGCCGTGCTGTGCTGCTGGTCTTTTAGCAGCTCAGAGATTGCAATCGACTGGCAGAGGCTCCAGGATCAACCAGTCAATCGCGACTGACAGGTTGGTGACCACTGAATTGTATATAATTATGGATTTATTTTTGCGGGGGCCCCCTTAGCCCGAGGCCCTGGGCTGCAGCCCCTAAAGCCCCTGCATTAATCCGGCCTTGCACGGAGGGGTTGGGCTCCTGCATTTTTCACGCTTTTGCCTTTTGAAAAGGTGGTCACCCTAGTCTGGAGAGATACTGACAAGGAGCCCCGCTTCCTTCCCCTCAGAAAGTCTTTTTAACTCTTTAGCATCCTAGCCCTGGGGAAACAATGTTTGTAGCCTGTTGGAGATGGGATTCTTGAAACCAACAGCTTGTCCATTGTCTTTCAAGCATGTACCTAGATGCATTTATCAGAGAAGACATTGGGTTGCTTCCCTGTTTGCTCTTCTAAGATCCTATTGAATTCAAGCACAATGGCATTTCATAAACATTCCACTATCCCCAATACAAGTTACAGTCTCTTTCAATAACTAGGGTGTAGATCAATATTCTTAGATTCTTACATAGCAGCTCATACCATATTCATAATCTTATTACATAACAGCTCCACTTCTGTCACAATAAACCCCGGGAAACAGTAAACAGAAGCTGTCTACCTCCCTCCTTAGGTGAAAATGGAGGGTGCTTTCCTACCTGCTGTCAGGTTACTTTGCATTTTAAGCTCTCTGGCTCCCCCATGGGTAAAAAAGGGAAAATTGAGGGGCTTTCTATCTGCTGCCTGGTGTAATTTGCATGTGCTTCAGTGAAGTTCCATAGAAGGCTCACAGTTGTGTTACTCTGAGTTTCTTCATGTTAAAATAGTTTACTGTAGGTTTGTTTAGAAAATGAAGCTATATCATAAAAACCAAAAGTAATTTGCCTTACTAACTTTGACAGTTACGGAAATAGCAGCATACTGCTCCATCATCTTTTCCTCCAGCACTAGAGAAGTCTGTTAAGAGGGACAATAGCTCTGAACATTTTTCATTTATCTACAGTATACTCGTATTTTTGGGTATCAAGAGCTAGTTGTTTGAGGTTTTTGTGCAAAATAGGAGTAAAACCGCAGTTCAGCATTGAGATGTAGGGGAAGCCCTGCACCTCCCCAGAGCCTTATTGACTTCAGCAGGTCAACTGCAGGATGAAGGCCTCTGTGTGTCCAAAGTGGCCTGATCCAAACCGCACTGGGATCAAAGGAAAAAAACCTCCAACTGATTTAAATGGCCATTGGATCAAGCTCAGAGTGAACAAGCTGGAGGAATATTTGATGTAGGCTCCTGACTTTT
This sequence comes from Eretmochelys imbricata, assembly GCF_965152235.1. Classification (NCBI taxonomy): domain Eukaryota; kingdom Metazoa; phylum Chordata; order Testudines; family Cheloniidae; genus Eretmochelys; species Eretmochelys imbricata. The sequence goes on from NC_135572.1 coordinate 295,329,333, forward strand.
CAAACAGTCAGCAGCAATGAGGCAAATGGAATCCATTTCTTACTAGTATGGGGGGGCAACATGGGGGGACAGGTTACCTCCTCACGTGACCCTCCATGTCACTCCTCCCCATCCGACCCCCATCCCAGGGCCCCCACACTCTCCTCATCCCTTCCCCATGATCTACCCCCCTTACCTTGGTGGGGGGAGGCTGACCTCCTCCCGCTGTGCCGGAGACTTCGGAACTGCAGCAGCGAAAGGAGCAGAATGTGGGGCCCCTGGGAAGCCCCAGGCCCTCAACTCCTCCAGTGCGGCTCTATCGCCCCAGCCCTTCCACGCAGGGTCTCCTCCATCCGTACAGCAGCCCTGCCAGAGGACAGGGCTGGGGGCAGTACAGCCGTGCCCGGAGGAGCTGAGAACGTGGGGCCACCTGGTGGCCCCATGTTCTGCTCCTTTCCCCGCTGCGGTTCTCAGGAGAACCCTGCACTTCAAGGCTCTCCTGGGAACCGCAGCGGGGAAAGAAGCAGAACCCCAGACCCGCCCCTTGCTCTTCCATGGAGCTGCGTCTCCATCGGCTCCGTCTGTACAGCAGCAGCCCTGCCAGAGGACGGGGCCGGGGTCAGTACAGCTGCTGGAGGAGCTGCCGGCGTTCTGCTCCTTTCCCCACTGCGGTTCTTCTCCTGTGTCTTTCCGGTATGCCGTACCAGCTATAAATATCTTGCTGGTATGGCATACTGGACCGGACCGCCCTATTTGCACTGCTGGTCAGCAGTCTTCTTTTTCCTTTAAAAACTATTATTAAAAAATTGAATTAAAAATCATTTCCCCCCCAGTGCTTGTCAATATTCTTTTGAATGTTAGTAAATTTTTTTCTTTTCTACAAAAAGGAGCTGAAGTATTGTCGTGGATAGAAATTTAAATTTTAACAGCAAGTTAACATACAAAAAAAAGTGCATATGCTTTTTATAATCAATGATACCTGATCAGGGTTTCTAATCTCTGCTTTATTGTAAAATAGGACCTACTGTGAAAAGGATGGCTCATGCCTTCAGTTTCTCTGTTCTTACTGTGTGTCCCTTATTGGTAGAAGAATTCAGTCTTATAGTAATAGGTTTGGTTACATTTCTTTCAAAGAGAGAACTTTTAACATGAAACGATGGACACGCTTCCTGTGGTTGTGGATTTCTCTTCTTTGAGAAATGCAACTAAGTCATTTTTACTTTGGTTGCTGGGTCATGTACGACTGGGGTGTTTCCTTGAAAACTGTTGATTTCAGCTTACTCATCATCAGCTTGTATGAAAATTAGCTGCTGCTAAATCATCATAATAAAATTACCCATGAAAACATTAAACCAAGGCTTTTTGGATTAAAAACTACCTAGTGGTTAATCCTTGAGAAAGTAAATAACATTATGGTCCTTGCCAGTGAGGTGCCCAGGTAATTAAATGACATGCTGAAAAATAAATTACTTCTATTCTTTTTTTTAAAAAATGACTAGATCTGAGGACTCTTGCATTAAATTTAATAAGTCCAAGGCTTTCCTCTATTGATAACAGAACTGTCTACTCTCTGACACAGCCTTTTATTTATTAGTAGAGTCAGGTGATCTTGTGTCTCCATTAGGAGAATGCTTCCATCAAGTGGTGAGTTAGTACCTTAAAGGTGATTAGACTCAGCCAAATGTCTATGTGGAACCCTGTTCCACAAATATAGGCTGTCCATCAGTAGGACTCTATCCCCCTGTGAGATGTGCCTGATTTATAACATGATTTGTCCCAACTGAGGCCCCCATTGGCTTTACTGGGACTTAAGCACGTGTGTACGTGCTATCCTGAACTGAGGCCTGAATGGAGGTGCAGAGGGAGGGATGTTATCTGAAACAGGAGGGCATCAGCACATTTAATGCTTTGTAATGAGGAGCAGGACCTTGAATGAGTCTCAGAAGTGGCTAGACAGCGTGAAAGACTGGTGTGGTATGTTCCCAGTGGTCTGCCTGACTTAATAGGTGGCCTGCTGCATGATGAACGAGGGTTAGCTGTTGGTGAGTTGGGACTTAGCTGTACAGTGCATGATTAACTAGAAAACCAAAATCCCATTCTGGCATTTGACTATGGCTTTGCTGGATATCCTCTGGGCCAGTTCCTGTGCAGTTTAAGTACATGGCCTGTGTGCAGGGAAGCACTGCATGAAGGAGTGGAATCCCCTCCACAGGCCACCCAGTGGCAACAAAGGTGCTCTACAACCACCACTGCACAGTCAAATAGGGGCAGATGGCCACTGGGTTCTAAAAAGAAAAGGAGGACTTGTGGCACCTTAGAGACTAACAAATTTATTTGAGCATAAGCTACAGCTCACTTCATCGGATGCTCACGAAAGCTTATGCTCAAATAAATCTGTTAGTCTCTAAGGTGCCACAAGTACTCCTTTTCTTTTTGCAAATACAGACTAACACGGCTGCTACTCTGAAACCTGGGATCTAAGTCATGGATCCACCAATCACATCTCTCTATTGCCCTGCCTCACAGCTTTCCTGTGTGAAAGCGCTGCCTCCCCTCCTATTGGAATGCTTTTGGATCCCTGGCAGCACCACTCCATCGGAGAGATGCTACCTGGCACTATTTCCTCACTATGACAGCTCCCCGGGGACCTGAGGGCTGGGGCGCTGTAAAGAAGTAGTCTAGCCTGAGACCATATTGATTTCTGTGGGTAAATTCTGTGGGGTTACAGGCAGATAATTTGGATTCGCTCAGCACCTCCTCCCCCTCAGTGTGCCCAGTTTTAGTCTCTCCCCCCCGACAGCTTTACTAGGTCTTGTGGGGAGGGGGATGGGAAATGGTGGCATGAAAGTGCTTAAGCCCCATCCTGTGTGAAAGGGGATGCTAATCCATGGATGAAGGATCTCTCAATATGTAGATCGAGGTGAGGTATGATCTGGCCAATTGAATTTAAGATGCATCATTGCTCTCTAGTCCCTAATGGACTATTACGGAAATGAATATCAGAATTTTCAAAATGCATGATATTTATATCGTAGAATCAAACAGGTCTAATGGGAGGAAAGATTTAAAATGTACACTAAAATAGAATATTGTTTAGCAAGGAGATTATAATGATTCCAATACTCGGCATATAATTAACATCCTTTTATTTTTAGAAAAAAGTGACTGTACATAAACAAACTTTATATTTCACAATAACCATTTTGAAGTCAGAGAGCTCTATAAAACATTCAAAAACTGGACTTTATGAAGATGGAAATGCTTGTGAAAATTTGTGTTTAATGAAAACGCCATTTTTCAAAGAAAAGAGTTTTGATTGATGTGGTCAACCAGCTCTGTTTGTAATAATAATTGATCTAGATACACAAGAAATAAGAAATACATGACAGGAATGGGTTTAATGCAGCAGGCTGCAACTTCAGCAAACCAATCCCAAAACTGTGGCTACCCTCCAAGCCCCTTAATTACCAGGCAATTATTTGGATCAAGTGCAGGAAGACTAACCAATTAAACCAAGAGAGGGAGTGAAGAGAGCACTCACAATGTCTCCAATAAACCTCAAGCAGGAATTCAGCAAGTGCTAGAATCCCTTGCACCCTCTGCCCATGTTGAAGATGAGGTTGTCTGTGAATGTGACTTATACGACATGTAACTTAAGATCACTTCTGTCCTGTAACCAACAAAGCTGATGCCAGTAATCTCCTGGGTCCCACGCTTAGGTTCACCGCAGGAGGCAGTCAGCCACACATCATGTCTAGTGTCACTGGACAGCAACTACAAATCATGCCAAAGTTTGGATTGGGTGAAGGGAAAGGGTGTAGATTTGCCTAGTATCCATCAGGACCCAAGAGTCCAACCACTGAGACGTTTTTCCTTTGCAGTTCCTCTTCTGAGCAGAGAGGCTAGCCGTACTTAATTCTGCCATTTGTACCATATATGGTGTCATGGATGTGGAAAAAATGTGAATGAGGATGAGACTGCCAAATTCATTCCACTGGTGATCTGATCCATATTCAAAACCAGATCTCTTAAGCAACAAGACAGTTATATTCACCAATTGCACTTCTGAGCCTCTCCCCGCAATGCCTCCACCCTGAACCCTAAAAACAATACAAAATGCTGACTTGAGAGACTACTGGACTCATGGACTTTAAGGCCAGAAGGAACCATCATAATCATCTAGTCTCACCTCCTGCACATTGCAGGCCACAGAACCTCAGCCACCCACTCCTGTAATAGACCCATAACCTCTGGCTGAGTTACTGAAGTTCTCAAATCATGGTTTAAAGACTTCAAGTTAATGAGAATCCAGTATTTACATTAGTTTAAACCTGCAAGTGATCCATGCCCCATGCTGCAGAGGAAGGTGAACCCCTCCACAGTCTCTGCCAATCTGACCCGGGAGAAAATTCCTTCCCAACCCCAAATATGGCGATCAGTTAGACTCTGAGCATATGGGCAAGACCCACCAGCCAGACACCTAGGAAAGAATTCTCTGTAGTAACTCAGAGCCCTCCCCATCTAGTGTCCCATTATTGGCCATTGGAGACATTTGCTGCTAGCAGTCACAGATCGGCTACATGCCATTGTAGGCAGTCTCATCATATCATCCCCTCCATACATTTATCAAACTCCGTCTTGAAGCCACTTAGGTTTTTTACCCCCCATTGCTCCCCTTGGAAAGCTGTTCAAGAACTTCATTCCTCTGATGGTTAGAAACATTCATCTAATTTTTTCATGGTCTGTGTGTATATAAATCTCCTCACTGTATTTTCCACTTTATGCATCCGATGAAGTGAGCTGTAGCTCACGAAAGCTTATGCTCAAATAAATTGGTTAGTCTCTAAGGTGCCACAAGTACTCCTTTTCTTTAAGCCTAATCTTGTTGATGGCCAGTTTATAGCCATTTGTTCCTGTGTCCACATTGTCGCTTAACTTCACTCCCTCGCCCCCCCGCACCCCCCCCCCCCCGAGGTATTTATCCCTCTAATGTATTTACAGAGAGCAATCATCAGCCTTCATTTGGTTAGGCTAAACAAGCCAAGCTCTTTGAGTCTTATCTCATTAGGTACTTTTTCCATTCCTCTGATCATCCTAGTAGCCCTTCTCTGGACCTGTTCCAGTTTGAATTAATCTTTTTTAAAACACGGGCGACTAGAACTGCACACAGTATAGCAGATGAGGTCTCACCAGTGCCCTGTATAATGGCAATAACACTATCTATACTGGAAATCATAGAAGATTAGGGTTGGAAGAGACCTCAGGAGGTCATCTAGTCCAACCCCCTGCTCAAAGCAGGACCAACCCCAACTAAATCATCCCAGCCAGGTCTTTGTCAAGCCGGGCCTTAAAAACCTCTAAGGATGGAGATTCCATCACCTCCCTAGGTAACCCATTCCAGTTCTTCACCACCCTCCTAGTGAAACAGTTTTACCTAATATCCAAACTAGACCTCCCCCACTGCAACTTGAAACCATTGCTTCTTGTTCTGTTATCTGCCACCATTGAGAACAGCCTAGCTCCAACCACTTCGGAAGGCTGCTATCAAATCCCCCCTCACTCTTCTCTTCTGCAGACTAAATAAGCCCAGTTCCCTCAGCCTCTCCTCATAAATCATGAGCTCCAGCCACCTAATAATTTTTGTCGCCCTCCACTGGACTCTCTCCAATTTGTTCACATCCTTTCTGTAGTGGGGGGCCCAACTGGACACAATACTCCAGATGTGGCCTCACCAGAACTGAATAGAGGGGAATAATCACTTTCCTCGATCTGCTGGCAATGCCCCTACTAATGCAGCCCAATATGCCGTTGGCCTTCTTGGCAACAAATGCACATTGTTGACTCATAGCCAGCTTCTCGTCCACTGTAATCCCTAGGTCCTTTTCTGCAGAACTGCCGCTGAGCCAGTCGGTCCCCAGCCTATAGCAGTGCATAGGATTCTTCTGTCCTAAGTGCAGGACTCTGCACTTGTTCTTGTTGAACCTCATCAGATTTGTTTTGGCCCAATCCTCCAATTTGTTAAGGTCACTCTGGACCCTATACCTACCCTTCAGCATATCTACCTCTCCCCCCAGCTTGATGTATCCTAGGACTGCATTAGCCTTTTTCATGGCCACATCATATTGCCGGATCACAGTCATCCTGTGATCAACCAATACACCCAGGTCTTTTTCCTCTCTGTCACTTCCAACTAATAACTCTTATAATAGCTTATAACAAAAATTCTTGTTGTTAGTCCCTAAGTGCATGACTTTGCACTACAAAATTTCATCTAATTTCTATTACTCCAGTTTTCAAGGTAATCCAGATCTTCTTGTATGATATTCCAGTCATCCTCCATATTGGCAATACCTCCCAACTTTGTGTCACCTGCAAATTTTATTAGCACACTCCCACCTTTTGTGCCAAGGTCATTAATAAAAATGTTAAATAAGCTTGGTCCCAAGACTGATCCCTGAGGATCTCCACTAGTAACCTCCCACCAGCCTGACAGCTTCCCTTTCAGAATGACCCATTGTAGTCTGCACTTTAACCAGTTTCTTATCCTTATTTACATTTACTACTAGTGTTATTAACAGTTTCTGTATGAATTATAAACACTCAATGCTATGTTCCTCGCAGTACTGCTTTATCTAAGGCCTTTGTGTAGTGTGGACCTGTGGGAGGTTTTAAATCACAGCATTACAATTCTCAATTTAGGAATAGAAGAATATCTAAAGTTACCTATTAATTGATTAATTGTGGTTAATAAAGATTTACCTAATGCCAAGGAATGGATTTTTTTGGTGTGTTCTGCATGTGTTCTTATATCTTTAACAATATAGCTAAGAGTTATTGATGGCCAAATTCCCCTCCTCCCTTACAAAACCTAAATTCATAGATGGAGATTAATTCAGGGGGACTTTTTCAATACTGAATTCAGAGCATGGTGCTGTTGCACAGCACTCCAGGAGCACTCCTGCAGCATCTGGACAGACCCTCTGTGTCCCCATACAAAGGAATTTTGGATAGTCAATCCACAGAGCTCATGGGCTCACTGGCCACATCCTTCCCTCACACTGCTTTAGTGCTGTCACATAGAGAACTACAGTGGAGCAGCTTTCACCGTGCACAAGTGGTGTCTCTCCACACTCTGCCTCCCCACCCATGCAGCAGGGATGTTGCATTGTTTGTGTAAGGAAAGAGGAGGACTGGTCCCTAACTCAGGAAAGAATTGTCACCTCAGCTCTCACCCTTTATCTTCCTCCAAATGACTAACTACCATGCACTCCCTGATCACCGGTTTTCCCCAAGATAAATCCCCTCTCAGGAAGGGTCCAAGTCAGAGTCATTGGGTTTCTTTCCTCTAAAAGAGGAAAGAATTAAATTCCCTTAATCAATGTCATTCTTTAATCCCTCAGAGGCTTTGCTTTTATGTGGACATGATGTATTCCCTGGCAGTAGCAGAGTGGTTTCAGCAATCAAACCAAACGTCCCATGTGGTTATTATTAATAATAACTGTATTACTAGGAGCCCTAGTCACAGTGCAGGACCCCATTTTGCAAAGTGGTGTACAAATACAGAACAAGAAGACATTCCCTGCCCTAAAGAGTTTACAATCTAAGTAGTGCAGGATTTTACCATTAGGCTGGGACTCAATTATGGAGGACTTTAAATTATACACAAAAAAGTATGTTAAAAGAACATTATTAAGCTTGTAAAGTGAAACATTCAGAAGTCAGGAAGTGCCAGAATTAAGGTTGCCAGTGCAACCAGCTCCATCTATAATACAGTTCCTACACCCATATGGAATTTTCTCATTTTTAAACAACAGAAAAATGACTATTCAGTTACATATATAATTCCACTAACGTAAAAAAGATCTAGTGACATTTCTACTCTGGGAACTAGAATTTTAAGGCAAACAAACTGCCCAACTGGATTGTTGCTTTATAATGGACAATGAACATCCAGTAGTTGGTGGAATTCACTTCTGGTTGTAGGATAACAAATAAAATAAAAACCAGAACGATTTTTTAAAATAAATGATTATATAATTTGTAACTCCCAAACTCCTGCAATAGATGCAGTTTCTTGATACTGAGAGTGTTGGTTAGGATGTCAAAAATGTGGGTGTGTATGTGTGAGACAGATGTTAGAACACTGGTATCAGAGGTGTGAAAATATAAAATAAAAAGTATATATACTAAATGTAAAAGTGCTGGGTAGAAAAAAAAGGCTAGTTTCACTATAGATTCATTATTTGCTTTGAACTAGCTTAATATAGAACTAGGTGGTATGCTAATGTTTTGGCAGTTAAGGTTACTTACCTAGGAAACATTCAATTATGAGATGATTAATAGTGCAAGATTTATAACTGTCACTGTGCCCATTTTAATGGCGTAGGATATTTCCAGGTACAATACAGTTCTGATTTTCCATTTTGTGGGTGTCGTTCTTCAGCCTCAACCATCATCATCTGTAGGTAAATTTGTATGATAGGCTTTTTCCGAGGAGGCTTAAAGTCTTGGCGGTCAGTTATGAAACCCCCGAAAGCACTAAGCTGGTAAACACCGTTATTTTTCTTTTGTATACTGTAGAAACACGGGAAAACTTCATCATGCTTTCAGGCAGAAGTCTGAAAAAATGTCTCTTTCATATTAGACCAAACAGCTGCAATACTTAGGTAACTGCTACCATATGTTAAATAAAATAAAAAGAAATGTTATTTCTCATTTGAAGCTGGTAATGTAGTGTCACACGCATGTAAGCTTTGAGTGAGCTACTAGCACAAAACCTAGAGCAGGGGTCAGTATATGAAGCTACTAAAGTTCTTTTAGAGGAGTGATTGTACCTCCAATTAAAAACACAGCCCAAAGTAAGAAATTGTGAAACTGTTCATATTTTTTATCCTATTCCTGGATAGGTAAAGAGTATGGATGGGATTTTCAAAAAACCTTAAAGGATTTAGGTTCCCCAGGCTCCTTTGAAAATCCCAGTCTGTAGTAATGAGAACTGGTTAGGAACAGGTTTCAGAGTAACAGCTGTGTTAGTCTGTATTCGCAAAAAGAAAAGGAGTACTTGTGGCACCTTAGAGACTAACCAATTTATTTGAGCATGAGCTTTTGTGATGAAGTGAGCTGTAGCTCACGAAAGCTCATGCTCAAATAAATTGGTTAGTCTCTAAGGTGCCACAAGTACTCCTTTTCTTTTTGGTTAGGAACAGAGTTGCATTAGAAAATGTGAATTCGTCAGAGCTAAAAAGTTTCATGGAAACATCTTAGGCTGGACAAACTTTTGTCAAATCACAGCTAGGGTTCTGACACATCCCTTTGTGCCAGGCAGGTTTCTTAGTGAGAGGCCTGGATTTCTACAGTCTGTGGCTCTGGAGCAGCCTCCCCACAGCGGACTAAAACCAGCATGATTCTTATCAGTTAGACACAGTGAAACTGGCAGGCATTGTGTCAATATCAGTCAGCAGCTGTGGTGCAGGGGAGCATATTTTGTGTCTGTTTCCAATATGAACATTTCATGGAATTTCTGGTTCATGAGACATTTCTAAAAATTTAATTTTGGTCCAAATCAGAATGTAACCAGATTTCAACAGGTCAACATTTTCTGCCAACTGGAAATCCTATTTGGTTGGCTCTAGTATTAATTATTCAATACTAAGGGCCAGATTGTTCCTAGCCCTGGAAAAGATGTGACAGGGGAGGAGGCCTCAAGGTATCTTCTTCTCACACTTACACACTGCACAAGGGCTGAGGAAACTTGCAGTCCCTGTTTCAGAGGAGCACAGGGACTGCTCCCTTTCTTTCTCCGGTGCACATGTAACCCTACATGTAACCTATTCTGTTCTATCTAGTGGCACCAAGACCACTTAGAGAGAGACAGAGACTCATGAATCTGCCATATGGCTTTTAGCTCATGCAGTAGAAACTCATGCACTTAGCTCCAGAGGTCCCAGTTTCAATCCCGATGACCGGGGTCTGTTGGCGTTACACACACATAGTCACAAAGCAAGTGGAGAGGGTGAGGGGCTATGTACAACCATCATACCACTGACCTGAAGAACAGGCTGCGCTGTGCTAAAGAAGAACACTGTCTGGCTCTTCCTACTGTGCACTGAGGATGGATAGTACCTCATTAAAACATAATGCCTTTTTATGCTTCTCTGCGATGGTGGGCTCTGCACCATACCTACCCAGGGCTGTGGTTAGACCCACAATCTAGCCCTAAATGGAGTCAGCCTGGTGCCTCAGAACATGAGCCATATTCTACCTTCATAACCATTGCCTTCAAGGGGGTGGCATGGGGGCATTGGAGGCCAGAATTTGGCTGAAAGGGAGATAAAAAGAATATGCTTCACACATCTGAGAAACTCAATTCACAAAGGAGTGGAAATTTTGGCTATCATAGGAGGCTAGAAAAATCTAAGTGTCATGCCTGAAGTTTCCTTTCTATCGTCCTATTGGATGGTGTCTGTTGTGTCCTTTCCAGTCTCACGTAACAGGGAAGGACTTGGGCCTCTACACCTGAAATGTCCCGAGATCTGCAGAAGCTGAGGCCATCTGTAATGCTTCACAGCCTACACACTGCAGGTCCCAATGGTCACCTGTCACAGAAAGCGTAGATCATTTCTCTTTCTTGCTTGTCGGGTTCAAGGAACAAAAATAACACATGTTTCTTGTGACTGCACAAAGAAGCAAGGCAGAATGTTTCCTGGAACAGTTCCTCTGGTGGAAAAATACTTTAGCTAGTTGAAGTGTAAGTCAGCTAGCTATGGGTACTGTAGTTAGTCAGATATTGCAACAGCATTGGCCACTAAAGCCATAAGAATCTGCCACAATTTTCAAATCTCCAGTTCCTGTAGTTGCTGCTTCAATCAGCATTTTCCCTTGCAGAAATGTACTGGAAATGGGCCTGAGTCTAGAAGTTTGAATACATGTTAAGAGGTTCAAGATCCACTTCTAGCACATTTTTAATCACAGTGAACACCATTAAGGCTTGACACCATAGACGCAGGATATTTTTTGAAAGGAAATCATAAAGGGAAATCATATTATAGGCAGTGCAGGTAGCAATGCCTAGACTCAAGGTGGCCTGTCACTTTCTGTTATAAGACCCTGTTTCAGTGACTTCTAACATTGTCAAACATTTGCTCTGAAATTTTCCGTGCTGGGTGTCTGCCTCAAAGATGTTTTTAATTGGTGCTATTTCTATTTTTAATTTCAACAAAATCAGATCAGCCATTTCTCAGAATGAGGTTAGAGAAGAAAATGTTGTTTTGCACATATTGAAAAACTTCAGAAACCATTTCAGTAAGGCCTGGTCTACACTAGAAAATTAGATTGGTTTAACTACGTCAGTCGGGGTGTGAAAAATCCACACCTCTGAGAGAGGCACTGTTAAGATGACTTAACTCTCCGCATAGACAGCCCTAGGTCGACGGAAGAATTCTTCCATCAATCTAGCTACCGCTCCTCGGGAGTTGGATTACTAAACCGACAGGAGAACCCTTCCCGCTGGTGTTAATGTGGCAAAGTCTAGCACTCAAAAGTTAAGAAATGCCAGAATTAGGCTGCCTGGGCAACTTTAATTCACCCCCTTTGTCTTGTGCATTATACAGTCTTTAATTGCACAATCACACATTATTTTTTCTACAGGATCCCGGATTCATTCAGTGCCCAGGCAATGAGTCAGGGTTCTGTAGTTAATGAGGCTGCTGGCTGTAGGACATCCGTCTCATTTGCTGTAGAAGTTGGAAAGTGTGCAGTGAATGAGGCAGGGCCTTCGGGGGAAAAAAAAAGGATGGCCTTGTGGTTAAGGGAGTTGAACACCAGCCTGACAACTTTCTGCAGGTGAACACTCAGGGGCAAATTCTGTCCATCCCTCAGTGGTGGTGGGAGGGTGTAAAACAGAGACGTCTTAGCAAAGGGTCCCCTGTTCTTAGCAAACAACTCTCACCTGAGACCTAACAAACTCACTACACCAAATACATGTATTACAGGATATATATCCATAAAAAGTAACATGTAAGATATTTACAGAAAGCTTGTAATATGCCAAGAGTTATAATCATTGTGAGATGTATGTACAGGTAATATTGAAGGAATGATGTACATATACTAAAAGTATTCTTTATGGATTTGGAGTAAAAATTAGCCCCCAGTGCTGACCCATTCAGGCAGGAGGGAGTTGTCACCCCACCCTGTTTAGCCAGTGATGCAATGCAAGGTTCAATTGATTAGCCTTAAGCAATACTGAGAATTCCAATGAAAAGCCATCAGAGACAACTGCAAACAATCAAAACCTCTTAAAGGTAAAAAAAGGAATATTACAACAAGACATTGGTTTACCCTGTTTATGAATAGGAATAAAAGACCGTTTCAGTACAACACAGAGGAGGGGTCCTCTATGTTCATTCCTTGAAGAAACGCCTTGTGGAGCAGGGATGTTTTCATTAACATTTAGATCCTGGTTCTTGTGAAACCACTTAGCTCTGCAACTGACGGAACTTCAGGGGTAAAACCTACTTCATTGGACAGGAAAAGTAACTATAAATAAGTGTAGACCCAGGTTTGTGTTTTATGATTTTGTTTTGTTTTGTAAAAACTGGATTCCATCACTTTCTCTCATTCCTTAGTTAAATCTTTACTCTTTCTTAAATAAATCTTCTTTTGTTTGATTATAAGTGCTGTGTGAGTTACAGGAGTGTGGTTTAAGGTAAAACTAGTACATTGGGGTACACAGCTGTGACATTGTCTAATTAAAATATAACCGTGCAAACCATTGTTGCTACCACTGCTATATAATTGCAGCAGAACTTACACAAAATATAACTCATGGCCAGAAAGGGTTAAACAGCTTGCAGGCTGAATGACCCAAAACCAACCTTTGAAGACATGTTAGAAATGTTAATTAGGGCCATTGCATGCTAAATAGGCTAGAACTTTGAAATGCAAACCTATGTTGTTAGGTTTCAGAGTAACAGCCGTGTTAGTCTGTACTCGCAAAAAGAAAAGGAGTTCTTGTGGCACCTTAGAGACTAACCAATTTATTTGAGCATGAGCTTTCGTGAGCTACAGCTCACTTCATCAGATACATACCGTGGAAACTGCAGCAGACTTTATATATACACAGAGAATATGAAACAATACCTCCTCCCACCCCACTGTCCTGCTGGTAATAGCTTATCTAAAGTAATCGTCAGGTTAGGCCATTTCCAGCACAAATCCAGGTTTTCTCACCCTCCACCCCCCCACACAAATTCACTCTCCTGCTGGTGATAGCCCATCCAAGGTGACAACTCTTTACACAATGTGCATGATAATGAAGTTAGGCCATTTCCTGCACAAATCCAGGTTCTCTCACTGTGTGTATCTTAGATGCTACCCGTATAATCGGACAGTTCCTGTCTGTCACTATAACTATAGATTCAGAGATCAAAATGGAATATTAACATTTACATGAATCTTTGGTAAAATAATATCATTGTCTATATGTCTCTTTGAAGTTTGTGATAGACTGCCTAATAGACAAATTTCCCGATGTTAATTTGTGTAACTAATTACTGATAGTGTTTAAGCAAAAGATTACATCAAAAGCCTATTGTTTATGAACCACGACTGCATAGTCAAGTGGATGCTAGAACACTGTATAAACAGATACTTGGGTCCTGATTCTGTCATCTCAGATCTGCTTGAGGCTTCATACAGGGGAAGCTTAAGCCATAAAGACTGAGATATCAGTCCTAAGCTGGAATGCCTTTGTCAAGGCTGAATCCCAACTCTGCCACTCCAAGTGCAGAAGTGGGGCCAGCAAGGATTTTAAAAATTAATACTTGCCACTCCAGGCTTGTATTAAACTCCCAAGGTTACAGCTTTTCTCTGACCTTGGCTTGGTAAACACTACCACCACCCAAATGCAAAAAACCCTCTCTCTGAACCCAGGAAGGAGCACTTGGGAATTCCTCCCTGTGGGGTACCCTCAAGCCCTTTCATCCCCACTCCGGGGAAGAGCTGAGAAAGAAAACAAAGGAAATTAGCTGTGGCTATCAGCTAATCAAACAACATGCACAAACCTCTTAGGACACCAAAAATCCAATCCTGTTCTTAAAAAAGGCAAATTTTATTAAAAACAAAGAGAAAGAAAATACATCTGGAACTTAGGCTTTTGTTAGATTTTAAAAGAGCAATTCCAAAAATCAAGCACCCAAAATAGCTTTCTTGGGGGGTTCAGCTTAAAGGTTATAAACAAACAAAAGCATCTGGGGTAAGCACAGAGGAGTCCACAAGCCAATAAGAAATAAAAGAAATAACCCAAATCGTGTCTAACTAAACATTCTGATCTACTTACACATTTGGAGTTTAGGTAAGTAGTTCTAAGCATGATCTGATGATTTCTGCTCATACCTGGCTTAAGCTGCTTATAGCATAGTTGCTCTGTCCTTCCAGCCCAGAGAAGAACAGACAAAGGGAAAGTTTCCCAATTTAAAAAAGTTCTACCTTTCCATTGGCTCTTTTGGTCAGCTGTCCACTTTGTTTTTCTTTACCTGAAGGACTTTTTAACCGTTTACAGGTAAATCAAGTAAAGAACAGCTACCAAGAGGGATTTTACAGCTAACTGGCTGGCTGGGTGTCCATCAAAGGGAGCTATCCCCTCCTTGGACATTGGATCTATGAATTAAATTGTAGAGGAACTCTTTTCAACTACAGCCATCTCTGCTATGAATCTGAATCTTAAGAATTGAACTCATGTCTGTATATATATTGATATTTTAACCATACTCTCTCTCTCTCTCTTTTTTTTTTTTAATACATTTTAGTTTAGTTAATAAGAATTGGCTGTATGAATGTATTTGGGTAAGATCTGAAACATTCATTAACCTGGGAGGTAATGTGTCTGATCCTTTGGGACTGGTATAACCTTTTCTTTTATATGATGATATAAGGTTTTCAGAAATCATCACATTTGACTTAGGTACCTGGATGAAAGCCTGAGGCTGGATCACTTTAAGGGAACTGTGTTTTTGGCTTCTGGGTAACCAGTAAGGTAATAAAGAAGCTGTTTTTTGCTGGCTTGGTAAATCTAAGTATTGGAATATCCACCAGGTTTTTGGGTTTCAGAGTAACAGCCGTGTTAGTCTGTACTCGCAAAAAGAAAAGGAGTTCTTGTGGCACCTTAGAGACTAACCAATTTATTTGAGCATGAGCTTTCGTGAGCTACAGCTCACTTCATCAGATACATACCGTGGAAACTGCAGCAGACTTTATATATACACAGAGAATATGAAACAATACCTCCTCCCACCCCACTGTCCTGCTGGTAATAGCTTATCTAAAGTAATCGTCAGGTTAGGCCATTTCCAGCACAAATCCAGGTTTTCTCACCCTCCACCCCCCCACACAAATTCACTCTCCTGCTGGTGATAGCCCATCCAAAGTGACAACTCTTTACACAATGTGCATGATAATGAAGTTAGGCCATTTCCTGCACAAATCCAGGTTCTCTCACTCCCTCACCCCCCTCCAAAAACCCACCCCCATACACACACAGACTCACTCTCCTGCTGGTAATAGCTCGTCCAAACTGACCACTCTCCAAGTTTAAATCCAAGTTAAACCAGAACATCTGGGGGGGGGTGGGGGGAGGAAAAAACAAGAGGAAATAGGCTACCTTGCATAATGACTTAGCCACTCCCAGTCTCTATTTAAGCCTAAATTAATAGTATCCAATTTGCAAATGAATTCCAATTCAGCAGTTTCTCGCTGGAGTCTGGATTTGAAGTTTTTTTGTTTTAAGATAGCGACCTTCATGTCTGTGATTGCGTGACCAGAGAGATTGAAGTGTTCTCCGACTGGTTTATGAATGTTATAATTCTTGACATCTGATTTGTGTCCATTTATTCTTTTACGTAGAGACTGTCCAGTTTGACCAATGTACATGGCAGAGGGGCATTGCTGGCACATGATGGCATAAATCACATTGGTGGATGTGCAGGTGAACGAGCCTCTGATAGTGTGGCTGATGTTATTAGGCCCTGTGATGGTGTCTCCTGAATAGATATGTGGGCACAATTGGCAACGGGCTTTGTTGCAAGGATAAGTTCCTGGGTTAGTGGTTCTGTTGTGTGGTATGTGGTTGTTGGTGAGTATTTGCTTCAGATTGCGGGGCTGTCTGTAGGCAAGGACTGGCCTGTCTCCCAAGATTTGTGAGAGTGTTGGGTCATCCTTTAGGATAGGTTGTAGATCCTTAATAATGCGTTGGAGGGGTTTTAGTTGGGGGCTGAAGGTGACGGCTAGTGGCGTTCTGTTATTTTCTTTGTTAGGCCTGTCCTGTAGTAGGTAACTTCTGGGAACTCTTCTGGCTCTATCAATCTGTTTCTTTACTTCCGCAGGTGGGTATTGTAGTTGTAAGAAAGCTTGACAGAGATCTTGTAGGTGTTTGTCTCTGTCTGAGGGGTTGGAGCAAATGCGGTTGTATCGCAGAGCTTGGCTGTAGACGATGGATCGTGTGGTGTGGTCAGGGTGAAAGCTGGAGGCATGCAGGTAGGAATAGCGGTCAGTAGGTTTCCGGTATAGGGTGGTGTTTATGTGACCATTGTTTATTAGCACTGTAGTGTCCAGGAAGTGGATCTCTTGTGTGGACTGGACCAGGCTGAGGTTGATGGTGGGATGGAAATTGTTGAAATCATGGTGGAATTCCTCAAGGGCTTCTTTTCCATGGGTCCAGATGATGAAGATGTCATCAATATAGCGCAAGTAGAGTAGGGGCTTTAGGGGATGAGAGCTGAGGAAGCGTTGTTCTAAATCAGCCATAAAAATGTTGGCATACTGTGGGGCCATGCGGGTACCCATAGCAGTGCCGCTGATCTGAAGGTATACATTGTCCCCAAATGTGAAATAGTTATGGGTAAGGACAAAGTCACAAAGTTCAGCCACCAGGTTAGCCGTGACATTATCGGGGATAGTGTTCCTGACGGCTTGTAGTCCATCTTTGTGTGGAATGTTGGTGTAGAGGGCTTCTACATCCATAGTGGCCAGGATGGTGTTATCAGAAAGATCACCGATGGATTGAAGTTTCCTCAGGAAGTCAGTGGTGTCTCGAAGGTAGCTGGGAGTGCTGGTAGCGTAGGGCCTGAGGAGGGAGTCTACATAGCCAGACAATCCTGCTGTCAGGGTGCCAATGCCTGAAATGATGGGGCGCCGAGGAGTTCCAGGTTTATGGATCTTGGGTAGTAGATACCTGTCATTATGCAAGGCACTGCATTTAGCCGTATGGAGTGGAAATCTATCAACTGCATGAAAAAACTTGCACAGATACAGACAGACATCATCTTCCTTTCCAAATGCAAACAGATGGACATCGTACCAAAAGGACTGAAGGTAAAAAATCCATTACAATCTACATACCACACAGACTATGCTGACAGCTTGTGCCACACGCTCTCAAAGAAACTGCGGAATCACCTGATCAACATCCTCTACAGCAAACAGGGAAAGATTAAGAATGAGCTCTCAGAACTGGATACTCTCATAAAAAACCAACCTTCCACACAAACTTCCTCGTGGCTGGATTTTACTAAAACTAGACAAGCCATTTACAACACACACTTTGCTTCTCTACAAAAGAAAAAGGACACTAAACTTTCTAAACTACTACATGCTACAAGGGGCCACAGCAATGGTTCCCTCAACCCACCTAGCAATATTGTTAACCTATCCAACTATACTCTCAGCCCAGCAGAAGCAGCTGTTCTATCTCGGGGCCTCTCCTTCTGCCCCTCCACCCCCATGAACATGATACAGTTCTGTGGTGACCTAGAATCCTATTTTCGACGTCTCCGACTCAAGGAATATTTCCAAAATACCTCTGAACAACATACTAATCCACAGAGGTCTCCCTACCAACACTACAGAAAGAAGGATTCTAGGTGGACTCCTCCTGAAGGTCGAAACAGCAGACTGGACTTCTACATAGAGTGCTTCCGCCGACGTGCACGGGCTGAAATTGTGGAAAAGCAGCATCACTTGCCCCATAACCTCAGCCATGCGGAACGCAATGCCATCCACAGCCTCAGAAACAACTCTGACATCATAATCAAAAAGGCTGACAAAGGAGGTGCTGTTGTCATCATGAATAGGTCGGAATATGAACAAGAGGCTGCTCGGCAGCTCTCCAACACGAGTTTCTACAAGCCATTACCCTATGATCCCACTGAGAGTTACCAAAAGCAACTACAGCATATGCTCAAGAAACTTCCTGAAAAAGCACAAGATCAAATCCGCACAGACACACCCCTGGAACCCCGACCTGGGATATTCTATCTACTACCCAAGATCCATAAACCTGGAACTCCTGGGCGCCCCATCATTTCAGGCATTGGCACCCTGACAGCAGGATTGTCTGGCTATGTAGACTCCCTCCTCAGGCCCTACGCTACCAGCACTCCCAGCTACCTTCGAGACACCACTGACTTCCTGAGGAAACTTCAATCCATCGGTGATCTTTCTGATAACACCATCCTGGCCACTATGGATGTAGAAGCCCTCTACACCAACATTCCACACAAAGATGGACTACAAGCCGTCAGGAACACTATCCCCGATAATGTCACGGCTAACCTGGTGGCTGAACTTTGTGACTTTGTCCTTACCCATAACTATTTCACATTTGGGGACAATGTATACCTTCAGATCAGCGGCACTGCTATGGGTACCCGCATGGCCCCACAGTATGCCAACATTTTTATGGCTGATTTAGAACAACGCTTCCTCAGCTCTCGTCCCCTAAAGCCCCTACTCTACTTGCGCTATATTGATGACATCTTCATCATCTGGACCCATGGAAAAGAAGCCCTTGAGGAATTCCACCATGATTTCAACAATTTCCATCCCACCATCAACCTCAGCCTGGTCCAGTCCACACAAGAGATCCACTTCCTGGACACTACAGTGCTAATAAACAATGGTCACATAAACACCACCCTATACCGGAAACCTACTGACCGCTATTCCTACCTGCATGCCTCCAGCTTTCACCCTGACCACACCACACGATCCATCGTCTACAGCCAAGCTCTGCGATACAACCGCATTTGCTCCAACCCCTCAGACAGAGACAAACACCTACAAGATCTCTGTCAAGCTTTCTTACAACTACAATACCCACCTGCGGAAGTAAAGAAACAGATTGATAGAGCCAGAAGAGTTCCCAGAAGTTACCTACTACAGGACAGGCCTAACAAAGAAAATAACAGAACGCCACTAGCCGTCACCTTCAGCCCCCAACTAAAACCCCTCCAACGCATTATTAAGGATCTACAACCTATCCTAAAGGATGACCCAACACTCTCACAAATCTTGGGAGACAGGCCAGTCCTTGCCTACAGACAGCCCCGCAATCTGAAGCAAATACTCACCAACAACCACATACCACACAACAGAACCACTAACCCAGGAACTTATCCTTGCAACAAAGCCCGTTGCCAATTGTGCCCACATATCTATTCAGGAGACACCATCACAGGGCCTAATAACATCAGCCACACTATCAGAGGCTCGTTCACCTGCACATCCACCAATGTGATTTATGCCATCATGTGCCAGCAATGCCCCTCTGCCATGTACATTGGTCAAACTGGACAGTCTCTACGTAAAAGAATAAATGGACACAAATCAGATGTCAAGAATTATAACATTCATAAACCAGTCGGAGAACACTTCAATCTCTCTGGTCACGCAATCACAGACATGAAGGTCGCTATCTTAAAACAAAAAAACTTCAAATCCAGACTCCAGCGAGAAACTGCTGAATTGGAATTCATTTGCAAATTGGATACTATTAATTTAGGCTTAAATAGAGACTGGGAGTGGCTAAGTCATTATGCAAGGTAGCCTATTTCCTCTTGTTTTTTCCTCCCCCCCACCCCCCCCAGATGTTCTGGTTTAACTTGGATTTAAACTTGGAGAGTGGTCAGTTTGGACGAGCTATTACCAGCAGGAGAGTGAGTCTGTGTGTGTATGGGGGTGGGTTTTTGGAGGGGGGTGAGGGAGTGAGAGAACCTGGATTTGTGCAGGAAATGGCCTAACTTCATTATCATGCACATTGTGTAAAGAGTTGTCACTTTGGATGGGCTATCACCAGCAGGAGAGTGAATTTGTGTGGGGGGGTGGAGGGTGAGAAAACCTGGATTTGTGCTGGAAATGGCCTAACCTGACGATTACTTTAGATAAGCTATTACCAGCAGGACAGTGGGGTGGGAGGAGGTATTGTTTCATATTCTCTGTGTATATATAAAGTCTGCTGCAGTTTCCACGGTATGTATCTGATGAAGTGAGCTGTAGCTCACGAAAGCTCATGCTCAAATAAATTGGTTAGTCTCTAAGGTGCCACAAGTACTCCTTTTCTTTTTTCAGGTTTTTGGGGATTGTCTGCCCCATTCTTTGCAGTTCACCCTAACTGAGTGATCACAGCTGGGTCCCACTGGGACCCTGGTCACAGCGGCTCCTTCGGAGGTAGAGGATCTGGAATTTCTGTGAGCCCAGCCAGTGTCAGGGGCTGCATATCGCAGGAGAACACTTCAAAGGCCCTCAGGAATGGGGGCGCACCTGTGGTTAACCTGCAAGGTGAAGACAGGGCCGGCATAGCCCAGAGGAGAGTGCTTGAGAGGCTGAAAGGCTGGTGAAAGACCCAGCCAGGCACAGGCGAGACTCAGTCATGTGCAGGGAGGGGGTAACAAGGTGACTCATGGTCCTAGGTCCCCAGAGAACCATCAGAAAGCTGCAGCAGAATTGGTGTTGTTCCACTGTATAGGGCTGGTGGAATGTCAGGGCCCTGTGTGGCTGATCTGGAACATATGCTGCCAGAGACAGCTACAGTATGGATAGGGCAGAAGAGAAACAAGGGCTGGACTGATGGATTTGCAAATACACAGATCCACCAGCCACTCCACTGAGGAGTGAGGACACAGAAACTACATGGGGTACTAGCCCTGAAACCCTGGTGGTGGCCAAGAAGTGGTTCTGTAGCCTGGGAGAACAGGATGACTTCCTACCACAGGCTGTGTGCTGAGGTTAGGACTTTGGCCTTAATGTGCTCAAAATCAGAAATGAAAAAGAAGTACTGTGCTTAGACACAAAGTAACTTACAATCCTCTATAGTTTCTTTTGTTCGTTAACTACCTTTTTAAAAATCTCCAGTAGTGAATTTGACCGGAAGCTGCCTGTGACCATTTGTCAGAAAACTTCTCCATGATTGGGGAGAAATTGGAAATCAACATTTTAGTCAGCTGAAGAGATTGGCTTATCATCAGTTCAGGTTGTGAGCATTTCCTTTTGCAAGATACCACCTGTGAAAGCTGGTTTGTAGTACAGATAGGAAAACCTCAGTACTTCCTTATTGATAAGAACTATGTACAGCCATGATACTCAGACTTCAGTGGTTCAGGAGCCAAATTAGTGATCAACTTTACCCTAAAGAGCCACAGTAGTGTGAATTCATTGTTTCATTTACTATAGACTATATATTCAACAGCTCTTTATGAACAAGGAAACACACGATCATAATAAAAGCATCCTGATTGGTTAATAACTTAGACTGGTTAATAATTAAATCACAGTGTTTAATATCATATGCTGCAAAAGGTCACAGGATATACACGAAAGAGCTACTTGCGGCTCGCGAGCCTCAGTCTGAGTATCACTGGTGTACAGTATTTATATTTCACTACAGAAACATTGAGGCTGTGTATTCTATCTTTTAGCATGTCTTCCATATTTCAGACAGTGGAATTCTCTTTTGACTGAAGTTGCCCAAACAAAGACAATACCCTGGAGTCCTTACTTGGGCATATCTCCCATTGACCTGACAGCTTTTGGCCTTCATGCACGGAGCTCATGTTCAATGACACCTTAAACACAGCCCTCAGAATGGTTTAGATTAGTGACTGTGTATCTAGGGGCTGGTCAAAAATTTTCCATCCAAACTATTTTTGGATGGAAAATGGGGTTTTCAGCCAAATGAAATTTTCCACAAAGTTTAAAACAAAAATTGGCCCCAAATATTTGGGCGTTCGGATTTTTGATAGGTTGAAATTGTCTGTGGCATGCAGGGTCCTCCCTTTTCTGACCAGCTCTCTGCATATTCTTTAATCTCCTGCAGATAGTCTGCACTGATGGCAGAAGGGAGGTCTATTTAAGGATCCTAGAGCCAGTGTCACATCTAGAGACTTATGAATTACTGAAAAAATGTTGAGCACCTCAGGTTGCATGAAGGTGGGGGAGGGGATAAAAAGAGGTGGTACCTGAGCAGCTGTCACGGAGTATTACCCTGAGCAGGCCTTAGGAGGGACATGTGCCCCCATGGTCCTTGCTTTAGAAAGGCAATAGCTTGCACCCTGTCCTCACCAATCTCCAGCCACTTACTGGTACTGAAGGTCAGGTAATGAATCATTCCCTCCTCCAACTATAGGAGGGTGATTATAGTACAGTCTTTCCCCGTTCCTAACTACCTCTCTCTGGCCAGGTCTATACTACACACTTACTACGGTATAACTATGTCATTCAGGGGTGTGAAAAATGCACACCCCTAAGTGATGTAGGTGTACCGCCCTTAACCCCCCATGTAGACAGTGCTGTGTTGGCAGGAGAGCTTCTCCCATCATCGGAGTGACTGCCTCGAGTGCAGACTGTTATCAGTAGACCAGGCCTTTATACACTAACATTTTTTGGTTTTACCCCCACTCACTTGGTTGGAATTATTATTATTTGTGCAGGATATTACCATGACACTAATTTAATCATAAATCCCTATACTAATTCCAAAGGCTGAATGGTATTTATACAACTGTTCTAAGCATGCCTAAAAAGCCTAACTAATAAGCAATTTACTACATCCAAACAGTAACAAAACATTTTTGGGCATTTGATCAAGATGCTTACAAATGGGCTAAACCCAGATGTGCTTAGACCCGTATTGGTCAGCTCCAACTTGGTCAGGCAGATATTAGCAATGAACCCTTTAAGAGTTTACTTTTTTCATAAACAAGTGATGTCATTGCCAATTTTCAGACCTTAGCCAAGGGGTGATGAAGGAATTTCTTATGGACCCAGTTATTTACTGCATCTGTTACCCAATTAACCATGTTTTATTTCCATTACTTCAGTCCAAACCTTAAATAAGATAACACTGGTATGTCGAAGAGTCACTGCAAGTGTAACACAAGGCTTCTTTCTCAAGATCTTACTCTTTTTGCTTTGTGCCTATTACTCATGCTGATATCCCAACTCAATTTAAAACCATAGTTCACCCAAACCTACTGTGGGCCTATATTCCTATACCCATCCTCGTTTTTTTACTTTTGATACTGAAAATGGGGAGGAGAAAGGAAAATAGAGAGAAATTGGAGGAGGGGATAAAATGTACTTTTTCCCCCATTTTTTCACTGAAAAATTGGAAATCCTCTTTTTAAAAAAACATAGTTACTATTTTTGACCAGCTCTAGTTATTAGCAATTTTAACAAATAGTGTCTATACATTGTAATGGATATAGAATTGACAGTCAGACTGTTGGAAGTAAGTTTTTCTGTCATAATATTGTAAAATAGCACATGCATCTCATTGTATAGAAATATATGTAGGAAAGGGGAAGATGAAAATCTAATTTCCCTTAAAAACGATTATATATTTTACATTACAGTAAATTATAAAAGTGAATCTATTTTTCATAGTCTGTCCCTGTACATGTAGTTTAAAGAAATCTAAATACATAATCCAAATGTCTGTGTTTATGTCATGCTCATCACTGGTATCTGTACACCAAAAATGGATTCAAATTACAGAAAAAAAGACTTTGTGAGCTCAAATAAAACATGTGACCTCAAAAATAATTTGAGTTCAGAACTCCACTGATTCACCCATACCTTATTCATAGTGTTTTTGTTTCAATCAAAACAGAAAATGAAATCAATCTCACTCTGTACATCTGATAACACAAACCTTTGTTTCACCATAATTATCTAATATCTGTGGTTACAGCTATAATTTTGGGCCTCCTACTATCTTTTATTAGTAATTTGTGGCTTTCACAGTGTTTCTGTTATGTCAGGTGTCTGCAAATTACTATGCAGTGCTGCACTGTTCTTTGTAAATGTGCATTATGGAACATATGCTACTATATGAACAACATTATCTATAAAAAAACTATATTAAAAAGAGCACACAGTTAGTAGCCACCTATGAAAAGTCTGGTTTATGTGGATTGCCCAGCACCACACTCCAGAGACACCGTATTTGCATCTCTTTGGAGATTTGCACTCTGTGGCTCTTCAAACACAAATGAAGCACTATGCATCGGCAGTATATTATTTTTAATCCATGATAGTTTTAAAAAATATACAGACCTGTGACTATATGGACAGGCCGTTTGATACCCATAGAGGGGCCCCTGAAATCCTGCTGCCCCCTGTCCTTATGGCATCCCTAAAAGAAAGTCCTGCTGAACCAAACAATGGCTTGGGGGTTTGAAGAATTAATTTCTAGCCAAGTGAGACAATAGCAGATGGGAGCTAATTAGTGCAGCTGAATCTGCTTAGGCTCACCATAGAACAAGGGGTTGGACTCTCAGAGTGGAGAGGTTTGATGGTATGCGGAGAAGTCAAGAAAGGGAGTGCAGGGAATTAATAGGAACCTGTGTGGTTTGCACTTTTCAGTTTTCCTCTTGAAAAGGTACCCAGTTAGAGCACAGCTTGAGACTTTCACCAAACTGATGGTAAATGAGTTAAATCTGAACCCCTGCAATAAAGCCCAAGCTGAGAAAAGGGGTTGATTGGGTGTGAAAACCTAAGCCTCCAGTGAATTTCCTCTTTTGTCATTCTGCCCTGACACTGCTACAAGTCAGTACCAGAAATGGACTGAGACCCTCTACAGAAGAGAGAGCGTGGAAGAGCTTATGAAATAAGCAAATGGCTCAGATTGACCCCAGCAGCAGTTATATTTAGCAGGCCCAGATAGCATCTCAACAGCAGCAGTTGTTCCAGGAATTACTACTGCTTCAGAAACTCATTGACAGGGCCAGACTTGCCTCTCCCATCATGAGCAGCACCAAACCCTATCTAATCTCATTGCTGCCCAGACTGTTCAAAGCATTACAGAATATGAGCCATCCAGGGGCTATTCATTGCATGTAGACAGCCACGGGATTGGACTGGAGATCAGCACATGAAAGTTTACTGGATTCTGGAAAGAGTGGCAGTCGATGAACCACCCTTCTCCACAGCAGGCTGCCACAGACGTTGCAAAGAATAAAGCGCATTTCCACGAAAGAAAATATGAATATGCATAATATACAAATTGAAAGTAATGAAAACCAAAAAAGAAAAAAAAAAGTCATAGGGCTACTCTCTCCAAATGGAGTTTTACATGAAAAAAGAGCAGCCAAATATCACTGTTCTTCAGCTACTTAAAAACCAGACAGAATGAAACACCATAGTTTTGGTCTGAATTCAAAGCCTTTGAGTAAACTGGAGCAATTTACACATTTGTTCAATGACCCGACCTCATCCACCCCAACTTGAAATAACTATTCCCACAACCGCTTTACATAGTTCTTTCCGTGCTCCTAGGTCTACAAGGGCAAAAACATGTTAACATTCAAACCTCTTCATTATCATCAAAATCAAACAGAAGAGCATGTATTTACCTAGGCGCCACATAAATATAAACAAAAATTCACTAAACCAGGCCTTTCATTACAAAATTAAGTATAAAATCACACAGAGAAAGGAGTCTCTCTTCATATCAAAAGCACATATAAGAACAGACACTTAAGCAGCCTCCCTGTAACACTACATATGGAAGCATACCGTAAAACCAGTCTCACCATTACAAAAAATAGACTGCTCCTATCTTTCCTGTCTCCTATGAGAGCGACACAGCCACACCTCGTTCCCACCTCTTTTTCCTTTAGTCACATGACAAAGGGGCTGGAGCACATGACGTATGAGGCGAGGCAGAGGGAACTGGGATTGTTTAGTCTGCAGAAGAGAAGAATGAGGGGGGATTTGATAGTTGCTTTCAACTACCTGAAAGGGGGTTCCAAAGAGGATGGATCTAGACTGTTCTCAGTGGTAGCAGATGACAGAACAAGGAGTAATGGTCTCAAGTTGCAGTGGGGGAGGTTTGGGTTGGATATTAGGAAAAACTTTTTCACTAGAAGGGTGGTGAAGCACTGGAATTGGTTACCTAGGGAGGTGGTGGAATCTCTTTCCTTAGAGGTTTTTAAGGTCAGGCTTGACAAAGCCCTGGCTGGGATGATTTAGTTGGGGATTGGTCCTGCTTTGAGCAGGGGGTTGGACTAGATGACCTCCTGAGGTCCCTTCCAACCCTGATATTCTATGATTCTATGAAGACAATTCCTGCCCTTCAAAATTTACCTCTGGCTTGACAATGGCACTGAATACTCATCCTATCCTGCACTACCATGACTCTACTGGGATGAGAAAAAGCTAAGGAGGCAGAAGTCAGAGGAACCCAACCCTACTCCCTTCAGCAGCAGGAGCTGACAACCACAGACAATATTGATTTTACAACACAGATCAGTGGAGTAATGGGGGAGGGGAACAATGGAGTCTGTCCCAGGCCTAAGGGATAGGGAGGAGGAGAGATGAGAAGAAGGAAAAGGGCTCCTCACGGAAGGATAGGTGCAAATCTCATATTACTATTCAGGTTGGGAGTCTCCCAATCAAGCTTCATTGGGCGCCACTTTCCTTCTCTCCTGACCAAAATATGCTAATATACTACTAGAATTATGGAGAAGCCCAAAGAATTCTAGCAGAACCCCTAAGGCTAAGCCTGTAGGTCCTCATCCCCCGTTAGTAGACAAGTCATATTATAAGCAGCAGCTTTGCTTGATGATCCTGCAGTTACAGCCTCACACATCTTGGCAGGGTTGCAAAACATTGCTACCCTGAGGTAAGCAAGCACATTTCTATTCCGAGTTTCTAAACCATATGAAAGTTTTGAGGTGGCATCATAGCAAAATGTAACCAGCAAACATTTAAAAAAAATTACAACATGCACAGCAATGAAAACCGATATAAGTGAGGGCGCCCGGAGTGCTAAGTTTGCTAACATAACAAATTAGCTGACAGGGGATGTAAAACAAAGTTATTTGTTTGCTATGGTAAAACTGAATAACTAAAAATGGCATATTGAGGAACACTGAGGGCTGAATCCTAATTTCACATGAATGGCATCCATTGCTCTACATCTTGTAAGAAGGCCTAACTGCATGCACAGCCCACCCCCATGCTGCTGCTGCTGTTCAGAGACACCCAGGGAAGTGCACCATGTATCTGTGATTAGAATCTAGCTGTGAGAAATGCATGAGATTGCTTTCAAACTAACACCAGAGTGCAACCAAATGGTTGCAGATTTATCTCATTGAGGAGATTCATATCATGATGCTACATTCGAACCTTATCTTAAAGGATTATTTTTTCCAAAACTTCACTAGCTTATTTCAGTTGTACAGAATGGTATTTTATGCCACATACATTTCAAGTTGCATATGGTATGGTAGATTGGAGATATGGGATTCTTGCCTGTGAGGATATATCCTCTCCTCAGAAATAAGAAAAAGGGAAAATAAGCTTAGCTAAGCATACTTAGCAGGAAGATATAGCCTCCAGGAAACAGAATGGCTTCCATATAGCAGCAATTGCTTGTCTCTCCCAAATTTAAAGAACCAGCTACCAGAAAAGCAGCTTGGGGAGAGGTTCCTATATGATAATGAACCTACAGTGGGGAGTTTATGAAGGATCAGTGAATTCAGAGAAGGGATGAATTTCTGTCTCTGTCTGGGTCAGGGTGTAGACTACCCTTAGGTTTTCAAAGTTGGAGCCTGGTGTATTTGAAATAGTTCTGTCTTTGTTTTCCTCTGATGTGGTGGGCCAGACCCTGGTTTCTGTGCTGATATTCCTGATCTATCACTGAACCCACCACCCCCTGGGATCTGGGAATGAGTTCTGAAGCTTATCTTTTAGGATAGCAACCCCATCCCTTCAAGGGAACAATCAGGAAGAAACTTTGCAAGGGATTCTCAGAGTCATCCTCCCATGGCCTTGAAAACAAGGGTAGGTGATCCAGCTCAAGTTACTAGAACCTCTTAATAGAATTACAGTCTTATGGCTAAGTCTTATTCACCCATTTTGTTATCGGTGGCTATTCCAGAATAAGATAAGATACATAGCCCATTGCTATGTATAGTTAAGTGTCCATTATTCCTTGTCCAAAGTGTTTTTGGAAGACTTGATCGTAGTCACTTCATTCCATTTTTTTGAATGTGGCTAAAGAAATTAGCTTTTCACAACTGGTGTGTGATATACTTTATCATCACCTTTACTCCAGATTAAACTAGTGATTTAATAATAAAGCTGATTGACTATGAAATTTTCCTTCTACGTTCTGGAATGCCATCTTGCCCCATTGATAGGTTAGTGCTTTCTTTTTCAGTTTGGTGCTTCACCCCATGCATGTATGAATTAAGCAACACAAGGTCACAACACAGACTAACAAGTTGTTAATTTCTAAAAGGATAAAATGTGCAGAAAAAAGCCCACAACAGTCTAGCAACTTTGATGATAAAAATAAATATCAAGTAATCATATATATATTTTTTTATTGCTATATATTTCCGTTCTGAGCTAACTGAAGTAGCTTTTCTTAGCACACCGAAGACCTACTCATTCAACCATCAAATCAGAATTTGTTTTGCTTTGGGAGTATTAAAAAGATGAAAACTCCAAAGAGGAGTCAAAACGTACTGCAAAATTTGAAAACTATGTATAGATGGGGGCTGATTTTGCCACTTTCCCATAACTAGTGTTGGTGAATGGGAGTTCGTTCCATACACTGAGTGGCTGCTACAGGGCTATATAAGTGTATAATATTTTTAAACCTAACATTAAGAAGAGAACAGCTCAAGGTTTGCTGACCCCTTTTTAATTGCACTAGCTGCTGTCCACTCTACACTTCACCTAGTATTGCCCAGGAATGTAAATCTGCTGTGTGTAAACAATATCCTCATCAGGTAACAGTCTTGTCTTACTCACACAGTGGGCCCCACTTTGCTGACTGTAATGGGAGCCCTTGTTTGAGTGATGTGAGCTGGGTTTGTAACTGTATTATGAGTCTTAATCATTATGAAGCAAGGATACTGTGACCTAGGACATGTCTACACTATAAACTTACGTCAACTTAGGTTAGGTCGACTTACAGCCGCCGAAGTAATTACTGCGGTGGTTCAGGTCCACACGGCCCTTCTTCTGATGGTGGTGTGTATCCTCCCTCGGAGTACTTCCACTGATTTAAGAGGGGCAGGGGGCCAGGGGCTCTCAGCTCAGCACACAGCTCCCTGCCAGTAGTCTGGCTCCCCACTCCCCACCAGGAACCCGGCTGTCCCCCCACCCCAGGCTCTTGGCTCCCTGCTCCCCGCTGGGAGCATGGCAGCTGACTGGACGCTGGGCATGGATCTCCACATTGAGAGCCCAGCTGCCCCCGAAAGGCTCTTGGCTTCCTGCTCCCCACTGGGAGCTCAGCTGCCCTCCTGTGCTCTCAGCTCCCTGCTCCCTACCTGGAATATGGCAGCTGACCAGACCCTGGGTGAGGAGCTCCTCGCCAGGTGCAGGGAGCAGGGAGTTGAGAATCCTGGTGCAGCAATGGGGAGCCAAGAAGCCCGATGCAGCTGCCCTGTTCCAGGCAGGGAGCTGGGAACGTGGGCAGCAGCTTGGCTGGGAGCAGGGAGCCAGGATAGGGAGTGGGGAGCCTGGGCTGCAGCCTGAGCCAGGGTGGCAGCTCAGCTTGGAGCAGAGACCGGGCAGCAGCCCTCCTGGGGGGCCAGGATCCAGCTTTCTCGTCAATTTCATGACTCCAGCAGCACACATCAATGCAGCTTCAGTGGCGCTGCACTGATTTACATCAGCTGAGAATCTGGCCCCAAAAGCCGCTCAGTCTTAGATTTCGTATGAACACTGCCATCAAAGGTGGCCATGCAGAGGCGATGCATGGGGAGAGGGGAATGCAAGATCACCTGCCGCCCCAGATTTGCTGCTTGGCTTGTACTGAGCATGCTCCCATGGACTGAGCATGCTCAGTAACATCTGCTGAAGCCACTGCCCTCACTCTGCACCCCCACTATCAGCAGGTGATGGTGGCAGTCCTGTGATTTCTCATAAACCCCCAAACAGTCTTCAGTCAGTACCAACTCTAACTGGCCTGGTGCAGATCTGAACTACAGACAGCTCTGTATCCTATTGCCAACTGCCTAAGGCCCTGATTCTGCAAAACGTTTGACTTCAGTGGGCTATAAGTACATGATTTAATGCATGGCCAAACAGAAATCCACTTAAACATTGTGCTTAAAATTAAGCCCATGCTTAATGCTTTTGTCACACAAACAGCCCTTGATAACACTCCCTCTGCTAGATACTCCCCAGGATGTTGTGTTGTGTCCTAATCCATATGAACATATGTGCTTTGAGCTTTCCTTGGACTGAGTAGGCTGAAGCTCTGTCTTTTTACTTGTATCTCTGGTACATTTTTGGGCACAGGCTCTGGGTCTGTTACCTCTTCAGGGAAATGGGGACCTGTGGCCCACCTCCCCTAGGCCTCAGGATCAGTGCTAACTCCTCAAGCTCCCAGTAATTTAAACACATACTTTCCTAAAATCCAGCCATGTGGGTACTTTGGCTTTGCAGCTCACCTTTTCAAGGGGTATATGACAGGGACACCAACAGATCCACAGGCAGACTTTGCACAGGATTCTAAACACGTTTACTTTTTTATTTAGTTGGCAGAAGAGATACACTGATCTAGACAAAATAACAAACACACCTGTATGCATGTACCTGCCTCAGTTTCCTCACCACTGGATAGTTCTTTTGGCTTAAAGCAGAGTTCTCTAAGGAGTCCAGGATCCTTTCTGTCCCCTCTGCCATCCTTTTAATCCAGAATATGGTCTCTCTCAAAAACAAAACAACAACAGCAATAACAACAGGAAAGGCTATTGAGAAACCCTTTCTTTTATAATCTCCACCCCCCCTTTCTCAGGTGGTGATCAAAATCCCCTACCAGGTGCTCTGTTGCTTAGTTAATAGAATAATAATTAATAATAATAGATAATTAATAATAACATTCTAATAAAATAATAATAATAATAATAATAAATATAATAATATAAATAATTAATAAATAAAAACCCCACCAAAACAAGACACTCCACTGCATATGCTTCTCTCTCTGGGGAGAGGATGAGAGAACAAACAACACATGACAGCTGTTTAGTCAAGTTGCTCTTAATGCACTACTGGTAGGCATTCAAATGCTAAGGTGATGAGTGTGGTATAAAAACCTATATAGAATATAATAAAATGGAACTGTTTCCACCCCCGCCCAGCATTCTGACTTGAAAAACTGGTAGGCCTGAGCAGCCGTCTCTTTGTCCAAGGTTGCGCCATTTAAATGGAAAATCGTTGAAGTTTAATGACCCTCTATTTTTAGCCCTGTGCTAAGTGCACAAATTTTCCCTATCACCTTCTGTAGATTTTAGCTCAATATGGAGACAAAAGTCAGCTTAGAAGGGAAAGGCCAGCCTTACAATCAAAATGAAGTTTTCAGTCTGATGCAGATACACAGAGAGTCCCCAATATCAGACAGCATTCGTAATCTGTACATAAAGAAAAGGAGTACTAGTGGCACCTTAAAGACTAACAAATTTATTTGAGCATAAATAAATTACCCAGCTCTCCTGCTGATAATAGCTCACCTTAAGTGATCACTCTCGTTACAGTGTGTATGGTAACACCCATTGTTTCATGTTCTTTGTGTATATAAATCTCCCCACTGTATTTTCCACTGAATGCATCCAATGAAGTGAGCTGTAACTCACAAAAGCTTATGCTCAAATAAATTTGTTAGTCTCTAAGATGCCACAAGTACTCCTTTTCTTTCTGCTTAAGAGAGGCATTCATTCTATGCTTTTTAGAGAAATATATATGACCTTTGGCTAATATATTATTAAACCACCTACACTGTCAAGTTTGCTGTCTTCAAGGAAATACAGTACATGTCTGAACAGTTCTAGCCTGTGCTATTAGTTCTAGAACGGACCACAAAAAAAAAAAAAAAAGAAAAGAAAAGAAAAAGATAATTTTATAGTGGTTTGTTAAGCAGTATAAATTCTTAGTAACCAATTTTCAAATGTTGAACCGCAACCCACAGTTTAATTAAACTAGGTCAAATATAATTGTTTTGTTTTGGTTTTTATTTTTAAAAATATAAACAGAGTGGTGAATAACCACACTTCGCTTCAGAAACCATGTCCTACTTAAGCTAAAGAAAGCATATGATTCATCATACAAGCATCTATCTAGCTAGCTGTCTATCTATCTAAAGATTTTATAGATCCACCCATCCCTGTAGTATCTGAGGCCAATATTTTTAAAGGTATGTAGGCATTGCTCCGCTCAGCATTACAGTGCCTAACTTATTTCAGTGCTTAGGCCTTGTCTACGCTACAAAATTATGTCGACTTAAGTTACGTTGGCATACAACCTTCACAGTAATTAAATCACATTAGCATGTCTATGCTATACTCCATGTGTCTGTGGTGAGCATCTTCACTAGCTGTGCTTGCATTGATTCAGAAAGCAGTGCACCATAGCTAGCTATCCCACTGTTCACCCCGCCACCATCTAGCACAGGGTGTTTTGGGAAGGTTTTGCAATGCCTCATGGGCCCAAACGAGTCATGCAGAGTGACTGGGAACATGATTTCATCATCCCATAATGCAGTGTTCTCCCTCCCATAATTTCATCTGCAGCCAATAATGTTTCATGCCTCTTTTCAAAATCCCTGCAAACCCACGCCCCTCCTCGCCGTTCACCATCTGTGTCAGAAGCATGGATCCTGCATTGCTCTGCACTACTGTGATGAGTGTTGCATGCAGGGGGCCCCTGGTCCTGCAGTATTTGCAAAGCCAACCAGAAAAGCCACAGGGAACATGACGATTCCTTGGAGGCTAGATAGCTGTGGGACAAGGAAAGAAACAATTCAAAGTTGTTGGCAGCATTCACGGAGCAGCTGCAGATGATGGAGTGCCAGTTATGGGCCCGAGAAATGAGCACTGATGGGTGGGATTGCATTGTCATGCTGGTATGGGATGACAAGCAGTGGGTGCAGAACTTTGAGACATGCAAGGCCACCTTCCTGGATCTCACCCCTGCCTCCCAGTGCAGCGACACCAAAATAAGATTTGTGCTGACAGTGGAGAAGCGAGTGGCAATCACTCTGTGGCAAGTTGCAATGTTCGATTGCTACTGATCAGTCAGGAATCAATTTGGAGTTGGGAAGTCCACCATGGGGGTTGCTGTGATGCAAGTGTGCAGGGCAATTAATTGCCCCCTGCTATGAAGGACTGTGACTCTTGGCAATGTCAGGACATAGTGGATGGTTTTGAAGCAATGGGGTTCCCAAACTGCAGTGGGGCAATAGATTGCACACATATCCCTAGTTTGGCACCAGACCACCTGGCCACAGAGTACATCAAGAGAAAGAGACATTTCGCTATGGTATTGAAAGCACTAGTGGATCACTGGAGATTTACCGACATCAACGTGGGCTAGTCAGGGTAGGTGCAAAATGCGTACATCTTTAAGAACACAGGCCTGTTTAGAAAGCTGCAAGCAGGAACTTTCTTTCCAGACCAGAGGATTACCATCAGGGATGTTGAAATGCCAATAGTGATTCTGGGAGACCCAGCCTATCCCTTATTCCTGAGGCTCATGAAGCCATACACCGGGCACCTTGATAGTACCGAGGAGCGTTTCAACTACAAGCTTAGCAGGTGCAGAATGACAGTTGAATGTGCCTTTGGCCACTGGAAAGGTTGCTGGCACTGTCTACTCATGAGATTGGCCTCAGTGAAAAAAGTATCCCAATGGTTATAGCTGCCTGTTGTGTCCTGCATAATATCTGTGCAGCAAAGGGGAAAGAGTTTCTGCTGGGGTGGAGGGCAGCGGTGGAATGGCTTTCTGCTGATTTTGAGCAGCCAGATACCCAGGCTATAAGAAGAGATCAATGCAGAGCTCTTTGGCTCAGGGAGGCTTTGAAAGACCATTTCAATAGTGAGTCACAGTAATGGGGTCAAGGTGGGGCATCGTGGTGGACACCTCCTGGAAGTACTAACGTTAGTGTAAGTAATGCAGTGTCTACACTGACACTGGGTCGACCTAACTACGTCGGTCTGAACGCTACACGTCTCGTGGCAGTGGAGTTAAGTTGGCGTAGCAGGTGAGTTACATTGGCAGGAGTGACATTTTAGTGTAGACACTTAACACAGAATCATAGAATGAGAGGAGAAGAGCTGAGGAGTTACTCCTCTCACTGGTATCTCTCATTGCTAGCTTAGACGGCTCCACACCTAGTGGGCTGGCTTTTGCAGATTGCATTCTTACGCACCTATCTCTCTCTATTCATTGTATAGAGAGCCTAGGTGTCTAACTCAGGCTTTGTGGTCTAACTAGGTGTCTAACTCAGGCTTTGTGGATCACAGTGTGTTTTCTAGGCACCTAAAAGTTAGCTGTTGTGATACCAAATGTCACAACACCTACATCTCTTTGTGGATCCAGCTCTAAGTGCCTAAATCTCAATGACTTATTTAGCTCCTAAATTAGGAGTTAGGCACTTAGGTCCTTCTGAAAAATCTCACGAGGCACCTATCTGCATCACTAGGCAACTAAATACCTTTAAAAATCTGGCCCTCTGTGCCTCAGTTCCCCATCTGTAAAATGGGGATAATTCTGCCCCATCGCCTGGGGTGTTGTGAGCATACATACATACAGCTTGTTGGAATTTTTTTGTCAAAACATTTTTTTGGTCAGAAAAAGCTGTTTCAACAAAACCATTTTTTTTCATGAATTCATATTGATTTTGCCAAATTCTGCTGAAAAAAATATTAGGAACAAAAAATGTTAGTTTCGGAAAATGTTGGAATTGTGTGTCGGAATATCAAAATTGTATGTTACATTTTGTTTTATGTTATGGGCTTTTTCATTTTCATATTATTTGTATTGGTTATGCATTATTTCATGATACATCAGTAGTAGTACTGCATAATATGTCCACTGTGACGCTGACATGTCATAGTATGACATAAGATAATAGTTGAAATAATCTATTAGTTTTATTTTATTTTATTTTATTTTAAAAATCATTTAGGGCAGCTGCTCTTTAGCACTTCTTGCAATGTATTGTCTTCTTTTCTAGATCCAATGGTGTAATGAAACAGTTTGTGTTAAAATACACAGAATAGTTTGTGTCACAATGCCCAACCATTTCATAACAACACAAACAGCAGACACTTTGATGTTTCAACCAGTACTAAGTAGCTGCTACCCCTTATGATTAAAAAAAATACATAACCCTTCTGCCAGGTGGAGTCAGCAGCAACCGGAGACAGGTTCAATATCTAGGAGTTCCCTTTCAATAATACAACACAGAGCCGGCTTGAGCCGCGACCCAGTAACCTGGGAAAATTACACATCACCCTAGGAGGCAACACTTCCCCTCTCACAAGCAGAGTCTGAGTGTAAAAAAGAAACCTTTAGTAAAAGGAGGGAAGTCAATTAACTAGGGAAAATGCAGCAAACTGGATTCAACTGTGAGCAAAACACTCACCCCAGAGTACTCTGGGCAGTGTCTTTTGCCTCAGGTTCTTGAGTTCTGCAACCAAAAGTTCTTTAACATGCCTATCTCTGCTCCCTCACCACACCCTAGTCACAATGGTTGTCCTTGGTCAGTGAAAACCCAGAGTCCAGTGGTGCATCTGTGTGAGTCCACCTCTCACCCCAGGTAGCGTGGGGAAAGAAGGCACCTTGCTTGCTCCACCACCCAAGCACTTGCTCTGGCTTTGCCACCCTTCTGGCACCCCGCCAGCCACTCACCACTCTGCTAGCTGTCCCCCCAGCTGCACCGCTGGCCACCCTGCCAGCTGCTGCACTGCACACTGTCACCTTCTGCTGCCACCTGCCGCTCTACTGTGACTTCTGCAGGTCGGTCTCTTGAGGTTCCACCCAGCTTTTAGTGATTTTCAGCTCTCAGTGGGGGAACCTCATTGCTGAAGCAGGCTGGGCAGAAACGCTGTCCCACAAGAGGTGATTTCAGCTCTAGTGATCACTTAACAAAACAAAAGACTCCTAATGGATCCCTAATTACACCTCTACCCCAATATAACATGGTCCTCGGGAGCCAAAAAATCTTACCGCATTATAGGTGAAACCGCATTATATCGAACTTGCTTTGGTCTTGAGCATTTCTGTTATTAATAGTCACTTCCCGCCCCCTGACTGACCCCCCCCCGACCCGTCCCGCTTCCTGTCCCCTGACTGCCGCAACCTCTATCCACACCCCCGCCCCCTGACAGGCCCCCTGGGACTTCCATGCCCTATCCAACCCCCCCCCCGTTCCCCGTCCCCTGACCGTCCCGCCCCCAGAGCCTCCGAACCATCCAACACCCCCTGCTCCCTGTCCCCTGACCGC
The DNA here is from genome assembly GCF_965152235.1 of Eretmochelys imbricata. Taxonomy (NCBI): domain Eukaryota; kingdom Metazoa; phylum Chordata; order Testudines; family Cheloniidae; genus Eretmochelys; species Eretmochelys imbricata. Next base: position 295,365,889 of record NC_135572.1, read on the forward strand.
CCCCCCTCTGCCCCTTATCCAACCCCTCGGCCCCGGCCCGGCACCCTTAACACGCCGCTCAGAGCAGCATGTCAGAGCCAGACACATGACGCACTGATCCGCCAGAGCGCGCAGCCCCGCCCCCCCAAGAGCGCTACTTTACCGCATTATATCCGAATTCATGTTATGTCGGGTAGCGTTATATAGGGGTAGAGATGTGGCTCTATTTTTGAACCATGGGAGGGGGCAGCTTAAACCATGCTAGAGCCCACACCTCCCAGCAGGGACACCTGTCTCCACCCCCTCTTCTTTTCACAGGAGTCTAGCAGCTGAGCCCCCTGCTTAGCTAGTTCATTTCAGTTGAGGGTGACCTCCTCAATCAGGACTGTTCTGCTGCCCTTTACTCATGCAATAAGGATAACAACATTGATAACAACATTTCATTACCCCTGAATGCAGTACTATGGTGATTTTTAACCCAACACCAGCCAAGGTTGATCACTTTGGCAACACAGCTCTGCCTGCTGGATACCTAGGCAGAGTTGGTGCGTTCATGTAAATACAGCCTGGTCCTGAAGCGTTTCCCCCACCCCAGCTAGCTATCAGGGCAGAGCGTATTCAGACCCTGCTTACCAAAAGAATATTTCAACTTCTATATTTTGTCATATTCCTTCAGTACTAATAGTTCATATTATGCACTACTACTATTGACGTCATTAAATAATGTAAAAATAAGTATAAAAATGAAATGAAATTTCAAAATTCTGACACAAACGTTTGAAATTCCAAAATAAATTTTCTGAAACTCATTTTTCAGAAATTCTGTTTTGTGGAAAATTTCAAAAATATTTGGTTCTGTTTGTTTTGAAATATTGAAGATTCCCACAAAATGGAAATTCTGAGAGTTGACCAGTTCTATAAACACATTGGACAGCACAGCACAGTGATGGAGGCCATATACATGCCTAAAATAGGTAGGACAAGCAAAATGACCATTACAAGATCATTAGCTGGTACCATTGTCCTTAGTTTAAGCTACAGATCTTGAATAAATCAGTTTACTTCCAGGCATCTCCCTGTTGTGGTACACAAAGCTTTCCTCTTTCAAAATCAAACTACCCAAACTGGTGGAAACTGATGAACTCCACAGCGTCCTAAACTTATTTTGTGACTTGAACAAATCAATATACCAATGTAAATACAGTTAAAGAGAGAGATTATTTGTCTCCATTGCCATTTATTGGTACACTCTTCCCCCTGGTGGTGAATCAAGGTTTCAACACAGTTGTACTCCATGTTTTACATTTCATTGTGTTTCCTTGTATTTCCCCCTACATATTACAATTGCTTTTTAACATTACACGTTTATTTTTTAAGGAAAAAGAGAAAATGTGAAGTACAAATAAGGCAGTCTGACTGAAAGCTAGATGCTTATCAGGTCATTAGAGTCTTCACAGACTGTGTTACCCAAAAGTACTCAATTAAAATGTATATCTAGCAATTATTGTGGATCAACACTTATATTTAGAGGGTTGATGAAAATGTGAGTGCATAAAAAGGGATATGTCCTAACATTAGAAGCAACAGACACAGTGGAGGATCATTGTACAGTGAACGTGTCCAATAATAAAATATAATAATAATAATATAATAATTAATATAATATTGAACACATCCTCTGTACAATAATAATAACTATTCATTATTTGTATTGCAGTAGCACCTAGGAGCCCCAGTCATGGACCAGGACCCCATTGTGCCAGGTGCAGTATAACCACAGAACAAAAAGACAGAACTTGCCCCTTACGCGTTCTTGTTTACATATACAAGGAATTAGTACAAATAAGCCCTGTATCTGTATGGTAAATACTGAATGTACTAACTCAGCTGCATAGATACAAAGGAAAACGTGTGCATTCCAATCAGCATGTATTGTCTAGATTCAGGTACCAGATAAGATGTGCAAAAGATATTCACCGTCTGGTTGTAGTATATGTTGCCTTGCTTTATACGATGTAATAATCCATTTTGTCAAGCAGTTTGTTTTCCCATTGGTCTGTTCTGGGAATTGCTTTCATCTTCCATATTATTAGAATTAGGTGCTTGGCTGCCATTGCTGCTTTAAGAATCAACAATCAATTAAACAACCAAAGTGTTTTTGTATTTTCCAAACCAAAGGACCAAATGGTAGTTTTCTCATTTAATTGTTTGCTATTTGTGACCAAAATTGGGGTAGGTTGCATTACAATGTCAAATGACTAATCTAGTAATTAAATGCAAAGCTTGAAGGGCACTGTGAAAACACATATCCCAGTTTTTGTTGAATGGCTTAGCTTTCAGTCAAGGATCCTGACACATCAATGGCAGTGTGTACTGATTAACTTTTATAAGCTATTTAAACCCTGCCCTACCCACAGTTAGGAAGAAAAGAACGATTTTTTAAAAAGGAAAGATGAAAATTGTAGTAATTACTTCCTAGAAAACTACGTTAAGTTTTTTGTAGTAATTACTTCCTGAAAAACTACATTAAGGTTGCAAAGTCAAACACTAAAAAGTTAGGAAAATTTCAGAATTAAAATTGCCCGTGCAATATAATTCAGTCCCTTTGTGTGTCTGCCTTAATGACTGCATCATCATTACATACATTTTTCCACATTCAGTGCACAGGATGAATGGTGCTGATTGAATGGGTGGCTGTTCAATAATTCTTTTTATCCTCACCATTCAATGTGTGGCACCATGCATTATTTACCACACACCAACCAGCTTCTGCACGAAACACAGAATTTGTTTCCTTGAGGGCTTTTCTATGGTGCAGTCATCATAGTATCTTCCTTCATTACAAAAGTGAATGAATGTATCTTCACCCCTGTGAGGAGAAGTGGTATTATTATCCCCATTTTACACTTGGGGAACTGAGTCACAGAGATTACAGTCAAAGAAGTCAACTAATTTTGGGAACCCAATTTGAGAAGCCTGCGGCCTGATTTTTCAGAGAGCACTGTATATGTTCAAAGCAGAGCTCCATGAATCAGTTACAGCTGTGAGCACTCAGCACTTCTGCACATTAGACCCAGGTGCCACAAACTAGGCATGCAGAAAATGAAGAAGACATAGTAAGTAGTCAACTGTGAACATTTTGGTTTAAGCAACTTGCCCAGCATCACACAGGAATTTTATGACAGAGACAGAGATATAATCCAGTTCCCCAAGATGGCAGTCAATTACCTTAGCCTTGAGACCACAGAATCCTAGAAGTGTAGGACTGGAAGATACCTCAAGAGGTCATCTAGTCCAGTCCCCTGCACTCAAGGCAGGACTAAGTATTATTTAGACCATTCCTGACAGGTATTTATCTAGCCTGCTCTTTAAAACCTCCCATGATGGAGAATCCACAACCTCCATAGGCAATTTATTCTAGTGCTTAACCAACCTGACAGGAAGTTTTTCCTAATGTCCAACCTAAACCTCCCTTGCTGCAATTTAAATCCATTGCTTCTTGTCCTATCCTCAAAGGTTAACTAGAACAATTGTTCTCCCTTCTTCTTGTAACAACCTTCATGTACTTGAAAACTGTTATCATGTCCCCTCTCAGTCTTCTCTTCTCCAAATTAAACCACCCCATTTTTTTAAAATATTTCCTCAGGGGTCATGTTTTCTAGACCTCTAGTCATTTTTGTTATTCTCCTCTGGACTTTCTCATCCTTCTCTTCCTGCAGTTCCCTGCTTCATTCATCTCCCACCTTCCCATTTCCTTCAGAAAACAGCCTCATTCCCAATACAACCCTGTTTCATTCCCAAAGTCCATCCTGTGCACTGAATGAGACAGGGATCCTGTTGAAAAAATAGCATATGATCGTCTAATTTAAGATTGTATCATTATGTGGACAAGAGGTCCAAATCAAGGTGGCACAGGCAAACTTAATCCTGCCATATTCTAACTTTTGAGTGCTGGACTTTGCAACCTTAATACTCTTCTTTTAACACTAGTTTTTCTTTCTTTTTTTTCTTTTAATGTAATTTTCTACGTTTTAAAAAACTTAAAAATTGAAAAAATATTTATCATGTGGAGCTATATTGGCCCACTCATGGGTCAAGCATGGTTAGGCTCTTTAGATTCACAGCGTAGGCCTCTAACACTTGAGCTAACAGAGTAACTGGTAGTAGCAGTTGAAAGCTGTTGTCTGCCATGTGGGCCCATTACTAGAAGGGGATCTGTTCCCAGCTATTTGCTAGACAGCAAAGGAAAGTTGTGATGGAGTTCAGGAGTAATGAGTTCAGTCCAAAGTCTGTAGAGGAGGATGGTCTAGTCATTACAGATCCTCCTGCCCCGGTCACCCAGGCTTCTCCCTGTCCCCTTCTGCTCCTATCCTCCCACCCCCAGCTCTTGCCCTTTACTCTCCCCTGCTGCTATCTACCCTGCTCTTACCTGTTTCCTCCCATCCTCCCCCAAACTCCTGCCCCTGCCGTCATCCCCCTCCCTCTGCTCCTGTTCCCCACCCCACCTTATCCCACCAGAGCTCCTGCCCTTCCCCCACCCTCTGCTTCTGTCCCACCCATCCCTACTTCTGCCACTCCCCACTACTCCCAGCTTCTGCACCCCTGGAGTGCCTATCCCTGTCCCTTTGCCCTACATCTCTTCCCTCTCCTCCACTGCACACCCCTTTGCATTCTAGTCAGATTGCTTCCTCCTTCTTCTCCATCAGCTTCCTGGGGACCTGCCGGGGGAGAAACAGTCTTCCTGATATCAGTTCCAGTGGCTTGCACCACAATGACCCTCAACAGCCAGGTGGAACAATTCCAGGGAAAGTCCTGCTCAGCCCTGCAATCCAGGGTATTCAGTCACTCTGTGGGAATGGCATGCATGCAGTCCAGTCAGCACATAGGAGTTGGGAGGAGACGAAGCATGCTCAGTGCAGATGGAATCATCAGAGAATTTAGAAGCCAAAGTCTAACAAGTCTCTACTGAGAATGTGCAAACAGAGATTTTTTAGAGGATTATAATTTGGCCAAATTTGGACAGATTTTCACTGGGACAGCAAAGGGCACATCCCTGACACAAGGGCCACCTTCTGCCAAATTTCAAGTCCTTAATCCCAAAGCATAGGAGTACTAGACCTGTCCAAAGAAAAGGTTGCCAGAATTTTTTAATATGGACAAAATGATGTATTTTTTTCCTTAGCCTCATTTTCAAAAGCATTGAAACATTTTAGCTGAAACGTCTTAAAAAAATAATGCAACCTGGGGCAGACACCCAGCCTGGAAAATTCCAGCCCAAGCAGTTAAGGTTTGGCAAAGTTATAAGCCACTGAAAACATGGTCTTAAAGTGGGAAGTGTCGTGCCACCCCAGCTATAGGTATCACTACCTGTGCCACCTATAATAAGCATTGAATTAATGTGTTGGGGGTTTTCTGGGGGCGTTTTTTGAGTGGGCGGGAGAATGTGCAAATAGCAGGGCCATGTGAGAGTTGCTGATTTCAAGCCCTAAATAACCACAACTTCAGCATTTGCGTTCTGAGAACTTTGCAAATATCCTCTTCCTTAGTCGTTTCCTCAGAAGAACGGAACATTCTGTTATATAAAGATACTACCACATACTCTACCTACTTTACATACTGTGTTGTAAAAGGGAGAATTTCTGAACAGTTAAAAGAACCAAACAACAAATACTCATCTGTGCTATAAAAACCTAGTGATGGGTGAATGTCAGAAGATGTGGAAGCTCAGATCAGACAAATATTCAATAGTTTAGATGCTTATTTGAACATTATCTGAACTTTCCAAACTTCCTACTGTTGAGTTTGCAAGGCTGCCTGAAGCCCAGAGACTGGAAGTTTGGGTAGGTAGTCTTGGGAGCTGGGCAACTGACTCCTGGGCAGCTGAATCTCTAGGCTCCCCGATTTCTGGGGCAGTGGGCTGCCCTGGGATCAGGGCTGTCCCTAGCTACCTGGGGCCCTATGCAGCCCTCCTCCCGTGCCCCCGCGGGGGCGTGTTTGGGGCCCCAGGCCTCTGCTGGGATGGGGGGGCTGGCTTGGGGGGCGGGGGAACCAACCTCCAGCACTCACCAGCGGCGTGGCTGGAGCCGGGTCCCTGCTCTTCCTGCCACTGGTGACTGCAGGCCCGGCCCTGCTGCACTCCTCAGGGGCGGGAAGGGGCGGGGCTGGGGCAGAGCAGGGGCAGGAAAAGGCAGGGCAGGGTGGGAAGAGGTGGGGCTAGGGTGGGCCAGGGGTGGGGGACCTGGGGAAGAGGCGGGGCAGGGGCTGGAGCAGCACGCAGCTGCGCAGGGCACCAGGAAATGTGGTGTCCCATGTTTCCTGGTGCCCTACACAGCTGCGTACTTTGCATATGGGTAAAGACAGCCCCTGCCTGGAAGTCATGCAGCCTGGGGAGCCAGCTGCCCCAGGAGTTGGGGAAGCCCTGGGTATCCCACCTCTCCAGCAGCCTGCCAGATAGGCTGCTGAGCAGCTGGACCTTTCACTTTGATTTTTCCAACAGAAAATTTCAATCTCACAGAAACTGCATTTGATGGAAAAATTCCTGCCCAGGTCTACCAAATGCCCCATTAAAGGTTTCTCTCACTGTATTTCCAGCCTAGACATAAACAAGTAGCACTGGAAACTCCACCTGAAAACCTTTTTTCATGTCCAGCCTTGCTCTAAACCCATGTAGTACAAAGAAGCTATTGGGATTCCAAGCCATATTGAACCTCCAAACACTTGGGGGTGATGGATTCACATATCACTGCTCATTTGCTCCATACTGTACACAACTGTAAACTGGACTGCTTGAAATGAGGTTCTTGGGAAGTGACTGCAAGGCATTAGGTTTCTGGGAGATTTGCTCAAAACACTAATAAGATTCCCAGACAAAACCCCATTATTATGACAGAGATATGGTTGATAATATATTTCTCAATAAAAATTAAAGTTAATTGACTTTTACAATACTAAAAAACAGAAAATGCTTGAAAGTCAGGGAATTTTCATTTGAAGTTCTAATGCAAGAGTTAACTCTGACTTCATATTCCCACACATTCTTGCACTCAACCTCCCAGTACTTAAATCTGTCCTGTTGAGTTACCTAACAATAAGCATTGACGTCACCCTTATGCAGAGGAGCCACATAGATCCAATACACCACTTACGTGCCATTAAACCCCTCAAAATAGGGTTTAAGTGGTGCATAGGCCTTCTGGTGCCACTCTGCACAAGGGGGAAATTTCCATATAGGGAAAATATAGCCATCACTCCGACACACACAACCCATCCACTCCCACACATAGACACCAGTGTGAGGCCATACTGTCACAAAGCTCGTTTTTCATTTTGTGTTCAGAGTTCATGTGGGCTTCTGGCCTGAATAACTAAATTCACCATTAACCTCCAACTAAATATTAATCTCCTCAGTAACATTCAAACTTCTTAAATTCCCAAGGAGAGCTTTAAGGAACAATTAAATATGGTTTGATGAGCAGCAAATGTTTCATCCATTACACGAAGATAAAAAGAACAGAATTCACTAAACCAGTTAACAGATGCAATGGGAAACTACTTGTTTTTCAGCTTTAAATGAGAAACAGAAATTTGCCCTTGAAGGTCCAGCTCAGCTCAGGAAGTCCATTTGTCTCATTGCTAATTGTTTTGTGAGAAGAGGCCTGAAAAAGAGTTTGTGTTTCTCTTGACAGCTCAGTAGTGTTTATTTTTTGTAACAGACGTACAATCAAGCAGGAATGGCCGGTGTAAACCATGCATTTAGTCCAGTTACTGGTTTTGGGCCTTCTAAATGTACAGGACTCAGACAACATAATGCCTCCAAACATAACACATGTTCATTAAAGTGTAGTGAACTGGCCAATATCCTTTTCTCTTTGAGCTTTCTCTGTAAATCACAACAGACAGTTTACAAAATGTACAAAAGACAGTTAAATTGTTTTTGAGTAAATAAGCATAATGCTTATTGAGGGTATGTCCACACTGCAATGAAAAGCCCTTGACTGGCCTGTGCCAGCTGACTTGGTGTAAGGGGCTGTTTAATTGCAGGATAGATTGTAAGAACCTGTAGGGCTAGATCCTGGGACTATAGGGGTTGAAGGCTGCTGACCTCTCCACGTTGCCTCTAGAGGCTTAGGCTGGACAGCCCTAGCAGGACCCAACAAACCTAGGTTCAGCAGGGTGTACCACACCAGAGGATCTGAGTGGCAGCCCCTCACAACTCACTGATTGGCCAGTACCAGTGTATAAACCATGAAGCCATGATGAGGAGATGTTTGAGAAACAACACAGATTGCCTGCCTGTTCCTGCTCCAGACCCTGCTAACAATAGACCCTAGACTCGGGCTTCTGACCCTGGTTCACCCTCAGCATTGCTCTCCAATTGCTGTCAGTAACCTGGTGCCTGACCATGATCTCCTGGTAACCTGACCCTGCTTGCCTCCTGTTGCCTGTCTCTTGGTCTGCCCTCTGGCCTGTCTCAGACTCTGACCGAGCCTGACTCCCGACTCCTGCTCTGACCACTAGGTCAGACCACCCACATCTCGGTTGTTATAGTTTGCTCACATCACTTTCCCCCCTGAAAATCCATCCAACCTCCCCACAGATGATGGAAAGGATGGGCCAACCTCCAACCAAGGACTCCTTGAGGGCCCAGGACCTTCAGGACCTAGTCACCCATCTGCAGTCGGTGAACCTACACTACAGATCTAAGCTACACAGCGAGTACATGAAATACAGACACCATGTGAGCAATTAGCCTGGTCTCATACTCATGTGGCGCAGCTCACTGCTGAAGTACACACCCTATGCGAGCAGTAAGTGCACTCACAGGGAGAATCAGTGACAGGACATGCCTGAACAGACCACTCATCGCCTAAGCCAGCCCCCACAGTGCCGCTTCCTGAACAGTTTGACAGGGATCTTTGGAAATTCCAGGGGTTCCTGAACCAATGCAGGCTGCTCTTCCTACTCTGCCCCCAAGTGTACCCCACAGACCAGACTAAGGTGGGGCTAGTGGTCAGCCTGCTCTCCAATGAAGTGCTCGATTGGGCCTTCTCCCTGTTGGAGCAGAACAGCCCAGTGCTCTCTGACTGAGACACCTTCCTGAAAGCCTTTGTGACCATTTTTGATGATCCACATCATGTCCACGCTCTGGAGGCTGCCCTCTGGAAGCTTCACTGGTGCAAAGGCTGGGCTGCCTCCTACACCACTCATTTCCAACAGCTTCTGGCTGATGTTGAATCTAGTGTGCATAAGGCCTGGAGAGAAATGGAAGACTGGTTTTCATACACAATATGGGCACTTTGAATAATTGGTGATGCCGTTTGGCCTAACCAATGCCCTTGTAATATTTCAACATTTTGTAAATGATGTATTCAGGGACATTCTGGACCACTACATGATTATCTACCTTGATGATATACTTCTATTTTCTGACCACCTGTCCAGTCTGTCTTAGAGAGACTATGGAAACATGGTTTGTACACCAAACTGGAAAAGTGCATCTTTGACCAAATGAATTTTTGGGGTACATCATCTTCCTGGTGGGAATTCAGATGGTCCTGCAGAAGGTGGAAGCTATCCGCAACTGGACAGCACCCTGAACCTTCCGGGAATTTCAGTGCTTCCTGGTCTTTGCAAATTTCTATAGGCGATTCATCAGCAACTTCTCTGAACTAATAACTCCCCTGACTTCCCTCCTTTGCAAAGCCGTGCTATACACGGCTCGCTTTTGACCAGCTAAAAGCCACTTTCACCATGGCCTTGATTTTGGCAGACCACGACCCAATCCGTCCATTTATAGTGGAAGCAGATGCATCCAATATAGCTTTAGGGGCAGCACTCTCACAGCAACACGGTGCCTTGTGCATTCTATTCTCAATAATTTCCCATGCAGAGATGCTCCAAACCAGACTGCTTGGCACCTTAGCACCCCAGAAGACTCCAATTAGGTCTTGGTCTGTCATCAGCCTAGACTTTATTGTGGAACTCCCACTGTCTGATGGGAGTTCTGACTCCCATAGTCTTAACAGTTGTGGACCACCTTACCAAAATGGCCCGCTTCATCCCCTGCAACTACCTGCCTTCTGTCAAAACTACCATCCAATTCCTGCTGCACGAGATGGTTCAGATCCATGGATTCCCAGACCACACAGTTTCTGACCAAGGCTCACAGTTCACTTATTGCTTCTGATGTGAAGCATTCGGGTTACTGGACATCCACTCATCCACCTCCACTGCATACCATCCCCAAACAGATGAACAAACTGAACAAGTGAACCAAGTACTGGAGCAGTACTTGACATCCTTCATAATTTACCACCAAGACAACTGGTCCACACTCATGCCATATGCAGAGTTTTCATACAACAGTGCCAACCATGCCTCCATGGGTCAGAACCCCTTTTTTGCCAGTCATGGGTTCCACCCACATTTCCACTTGGTGCTACGAGCAGCGTCCCTGAACCCTGTCACCACTGACTGGGTCTAACAGATCTATCGTATTCAGGAAGAACTCAGGAATCACCTAGAAGAGGTGAAAAAGGCCTACCAGAGACATGCAGACCATTGGCAACAAGAAGCTCCAATGTTCATGGTAGGCCAAAAGGTGTGGGTTGCCGCCAAACACCTCCTGATCCATTGTCCCTCCTGGAAATTGGACCACCAGTTTCTGGGACCCTTCCTGATACGTCAGCAAATTAACCTGGTTAGCTTCAAACTCCAGCTTCCGCAGTCTCTCAAAATATACCCTGTTTTCCATGTTTCCTTTCTGAAGCCCTACACTAAGAACCCCTTCCCTGACTGAACCACACTGCCGCCTCCACCTGTCAAAATCCAGGGTCATGAGGAATACAAAGTGCATGCCATCCTTAATTCCCATCCAACATGTGGCTGCCTGTACTATCTGGTGGACTTGGAAGGCTACAGCCTTGAAGAGCACAGTTGGGAGTCTGCTTCCTGACTTGATGGTGGAATTCCACAAGGCTCACATGGACAAGTCTGGACTGGCACCCCCCTAAAGGAGGGCCTGAAGAGGGGTGGTGGTGTAAGACCCTGCAGGGCTAGAACCTGGGACCATGTGGATAATCTGGGCTGCTAACACCTCTGTATTGCCCCTAGAGGCTTAGGCTGGATACCACCAGGAGGACCCTGCAAAGCTTGACTTGACAGGTCATACTGCCCTGCAGGGCCTGAGTGACAGCCCCTCACAGCCCACTGATTGGCCAATATCAGTATATAAACCAGAAAGCCATGATGAAAGCCAGAAAGCCACTGTCAGACTAACAACAGACTGCCTGCCTCTGCTCCAGCCCCAGCCTCTGCTAATAATAGACCCTAGACTCCAACTTCCGACCCTGGCTTGTCCTCAGCCATGCTCTCCAAGTGCTGTCTGTAACCTGGCACCTGACCTCTATCTCCTGGTAACCTGACCCTGCGTGCCTCCTGATGCCTGACTCTTGGTTTGCCCTCTGACCTATCTCTGACTCTGACCTCCTGCCCTGGCATATGACCCAGCCTGACTCCTGTTCTGACCACTAGGTCACACTGCCCACATCCTAGTTTTAACACAGATGTTTGGGCTTGGGCTGGAGCCTGGGCTCTGTAGCCCACAGAGCTAGCTTAGCTTTTTATTTTACTCAGCAGTAACACAAGGAGCCAACAGGCCTGTATCCTGTAAGACATTGGCTTAAGCAAGTTAGCATAAGTATTCCCTGCATATGCTCATAGACTTTCCTTGGGGACCTGGTGATGAGAAAAAAAGACCAAATGAGTCCAATGGTACAAGTTCCCCAATGTTCAAAGATTGGTGGTAGATAACAGCTCTAGGACCCTGTGAGGTGGGAGGGTCCCAGAGGTCCTGAATGTGTACATTGCAATTAAACAGCCCCTTAGCCCAAGTCAGCTGGCATGGGCCAGCTGTGGGTGCCTAATTGCAGTTTAGACATACCCTTAGACTCCCAGACTTTTATTTGTCCAAGGCACAATGAATAATAATAACGAGACGCATTCTTCAAACACCCCTGATCTTAAGGCACAACAGCTCATCTGCAAGATTCTGACTATCCTCTTTTAGCTTCCAGGAGCACCTTGTAAGGTAGATCTGGAGAGACACTTGTAGCAAACCATGGTGTTAATGGGCTCTGAATTTCTCCTTGGCCCTCCATTGGCAGGGTGTCTAGTTGCTCAGGCCCTGTGATATTGTGCATATTGTGGGTTGACAGCATGGTGGAATTTAAGCAGGAGAGCAGCAGCAAGCACACGCAGACACACAGCAGCAGCAGCAGCAAAAGCCAGCCGAAAGCAAAAGGAAAAAGGAAACCGAACGCGCAAAGCAGTCTTTTAAAGCTTCTTTTAGCTCTGTGGGCATGCGCACAGCAGAGGATTGCGCAATCGAGAGCCAATCACGTTCTCCGGCAGGAAATTAAAAAACAAAACAAAAGCGGAAGACCCACCCACCCAAAAACCGCAACCTGCTATTACCAACACATTCAAAGCAATTAAACAAGAAAAGAAACTAAAATCCGCTTACTGTAAGCGGGCTTCACAACATATTTCTGTTGTTGTGGGTTTGGCCCATGTGTCTGATAAAAACAAAGGCACATCCAAGGCCACTCAGGAATTTGAATGATGTGGGCTGTGGCTGGGCTGAGCCTTGTTTAGGTAAGGGGGTGTGTGTAAGAGAGATAGTCAACACAAGTGGACGGACCACAGAAGCAGCCCGAACTTTTGGTGCTGCCATAATGTGGAGAGAAAGCTAAGAGAGAAAGCTTTTGGGAGCAGAGTGCTGGCTGGAAAGCCAGGCTTGAAACAACAAGCAAACAAATTGCCTCCTGCTATTTGAGTCCTACGATGTTCAGGAAAACAGGACTCTATGTATAATCTTTGTAAATAAATGACATTGCATCAAAGAAAATACCTGACTCACCAATTTCTCCTAAATGGAACAACCTACAAGACCCCAAATTTTTGGCTAGCTGCTCAAGTCAAAAGGGGTAACAATATAAATACTTTTACACCCACTAGTGCATTGTGTGTGTATGGGGTGGGGAGAGTGTCTATGATTACATCTATTTCTACATCTGTACAATTTGGTTCTCCCCTCCCGCTCCAACCCCAGTGTGCCTGTTATTTTCACTGAATTTGTCCCAGGTCCTAGGTCTTGACATTGTCCTACACTATCTCTAGCTCCAGCTGCTGTTGCCTCCCTGCCTGGCTGAACATTTTGTTATTATGATGAATGTATGAATGTTTTTCAGCACACTAGCATATGCAAATGATATATTTGAGGGTGGAGCCCTGCAGAGGAATTTGCATATCAAATTTTGAAAATTCCCTCTTCCTCTGCATGCTTTATTTGCCAGCTCAGTTCTTGTCTATAGTGAGCACCTATACCAAAGTAGTTCTAAAAGTATATCACAGAATGTGATTAGCCTGCAGGTAACCTAGCAACAGCCAATGTGTGAGCAGCCTCCATGGTACAGCAAAGATATTAGCAGAGTACCTGGGGGCTCATTAGCTCAGTGAAGCAGGGATATGCTTCTGCCTGAATGTTTTCACTCTGTGGAGTGCTAACAGAGCAGATGTCTGTAGTATAGCAGGGAAGAGATTGTATCTTTTTGTGCTTCTAATATCACAAGACTGATGTCTTCCAGTGGGGAGAGCAGATGGCAGAAGGCTGAATCCCACAGACTTGCTGTATAACAGATTTCTTGTAAAAAGAAAAGGAGGACTTGTGACACCTTAGAGACTAACAAATTTATTTGAGCATAAGCTTTCGTGGGCTACAGCTTACTTCATTGGTGCATCGGATGAAGTGAGCTGTAGCTCACGAAAGCTTACGCTCAAATAAAATTGTTAGTCTCTCAGGTGCCACAAGTCCTCCTTTTCTTTTTGCGGATACAGACTAACACGGCTGCTATTCTGAAACCAAAGATTTCTTGTAGTCAACTGATAGAGTTTTGCTGCTTCCCAGTCATTCCCCTTCCCTTGCTCATTAGCTGTACAGAGAAACCTCTCCTCACCTTTGTTCGGTGTTCCCAGCCACTGCGGTCACACTCCCTTAGTGACATCCAGCACAACAGAATATAAATGGCAGATAACCTCATGAAACATCTATATTGCTGCCCTTTAAACAGTCTAAACAGATTTGCAGTAATAGAATCCTATGTCTGGAGCTGCTGCCAGCCAGTGGCAGTTTGGACTCTGGGTGTGCCCATACCTGACCTGGGAGAATAGCATGGTTGCTGTTTATTTTCTCTGACAGTTATTGATCTTCCACCTGATTTTAGGCCAATCCTTGCTGCTGAGATAAGCACATTACTGGTACAATCAGCAGATCTTTCTATGTGAAGCTAGCATTCTGCTTGAAACCTGAAGGATGTGGATTAGCAAGCTTCAAAGCAAACGTGGCTGGTGACTTGTTATGCATGATGTCAAGTTGCCCTTTTTGATGGTCACTGGAAAGTTGAGAAGAGTTCCCTGTAAGTGGAGTCCCTGGTTATTGTGGTTCCAACCTCTGCACTTGCAATGAGAGCAGAGTGCTCTCAGCACTTGCCCATTCTACAGATAATCACAGTGCCACATTCGGTTTGCACAGAAACCATTGCAGAATTCACCACTGGGTCATTGTGTTCCTGTGGAGTCCAGTCCCTTGGTATGCAACAGCTGAAGGATATCTCCTGTGACTGTGGTCACTGGAGGGGCCACACTGAGATTGCTCAATGGGGGCAAACTGCAAAAAAGAATGGGGAAGACAATTCCCAAAACTGGTGGTTATTCTAATAAGTAGATTCACCTAGCCAGCTTCTACGATACCATACTGGTTTAATCCAGAAGCCAAAAACACAGCTCCTTTAGAACAATCCAGCCTTGGGCTCCCACCCAGACAGCCAGGTCAGATATTGTGAGGGTTATTTAAAATCTTATTCACTATATATAAAGTTCTACCAATCCCAAGAGATTGGACACATTACCCACCAGGTCAATGAATATTTCAGATCTTACCCAAATACGCTTATCTGTTAATGTAGATGTAACACCCTTCTGGGGATACCCAGAGTTGTGAGCCACTGTGTTACCTCTCTGCCTCATCAAGAGTGAGTTTTGCTGGTGTTTAGATTGTGTATCAGTTCCCTGTCACATCAGTTTATCTTCCTCACCAGCAAATTCCTCATGGCTCTCCCAGCCCAAACCTTGCCTAGCAAGTAACAATCACTGAACTCCAGCCCCCAAGATCCTGAGATGATTTTCTGCAATGCACAGCCCTTATCACTGTGCATTCATAGAAGATATTAAGTTGACTGCACTGTTAAGAAGTCTCTTTGAGCATGCTTTCCCTGACCAGAGAAATCTAGGTACCAGTGTCTCTCCACACTACCCATTCTTTGTCATTCACCTTGGCAATTTTAATAAATTCCATGTTCATCTCCAACGGGTCAAATTAATCAGAGGCCCTGGAGTCACCTCTGTGCTAATGACAGCTGTGTTAACCAGGATTGGACAGTGTGGGCTTAGCATCCCTTATTTTAGGGCAATTATTCCTCAGGCGCTCAGTGGAATCACACCTGAAACATCTTCTTGGACTGTTCTCCTGTACAGGGGATCTGTGAGTGTGATTTCTAGGAGGGAATTGATTCTAGGGTTGCCTGGGCACCCTCTCTCTTTCCAGGGACAAAATCCCCCTTAACATGTGACTTCTGCCCTTCCCTCTGTGGCTTGCACTCACTGAACGCTCTTCCAGTACATAGGAATCAGCCAGATCTGCTGCTTTCTGGACAGACTTTAGAGATTTAACCCAAATAGTTTGACCTCTTCAGAACATATGCTCAGGAACTGCTCCTGTACAAAAACATCAAACTGTTCAAAGCTCTTTGTCCCCTTCTCCTTGACTCATTTTTTTCAATCAAATGACACAATTTATACACATTCTCTAGGACCCATCTTGTATTATAGAATCATAGACTCTTAGGACTGGAAAGGACCTCTAGTCCAGTCATCTCATCCAGTCCCCTGCACTCGTGGCAGGACTAAGTATTATCTAGACCATCTCTGACAGGTGTTTGTCCAACCTGCTCTTAAAAATCTTCAATGATGGAGATGCCACAACCTCCCTGGGCAATTATTCCAGTGGTTAACCACCCTGACAGTTAGGAATTTTTTCCTAATGTCCAACCTAAACCGCCCTTGCTGCAATTTAAGCCCATTGCTTTTTGTCCTATCCTCAGAGGTTAAGAAAAACAATTTTTCTTCCTCCTCCTTGTAACAATCTTTTACGTACTTGAAAACTGTTGTCATGTCCCTCCTCAGGCTTCTCTTCTCCAGACTAAACAAACCCAATTTTTTCAATCTTCCCTCATAGGTCATGTTTTTTCGACCTTTAATCATTTTTGTTACTCTCTCTGGACTATCTCCAATTTGTCTACATCTTTCCTGAATTGTGGCACCCAGATCTGGCCACAATACTCCAGCTGAGGCCTAATCAGTGCAGAGTAGAGTGGAAGAATTACTTCTTGTGTCTTGTTTACAATATTCCTGCTGATACATCCCAGAATGATGTTTGCTTTGTTTTGCAACAGTGTTAAACTGTTCACTCATATTTAGTTTGTGATCCTCTATGACTCCCAGATCCCTTTCCACAGTACTCCTTCCTAGGCAGTCATTTCCCATTTTGTATGTGTGCATCTGATTGGTCCTTCTGTTAGCAGAGTCTGAATGAGCTCTCCCCTGACATCTAGTGGTGAGCTGTGGAAAAAGACTTCAAGAGCTGATCTCGTTTGCATGGACACACCCACCCTGCCTAGGTGCTCAACATGATGGATTGCTTGCCCAAATGATCACTTGTGGCTGGTGTTGGATCCCCAGTCTCCTTGTTATTGGGGCAGGAGTAATAAAGGTTGTTATCCTTGTTGTCTGAACTGAGGGCAGCAGAACTGTACCTGTCATACCCAGATGGAGGGACTCACCCTCACCTGAACAGCAGTTGCTAGGCAGGGGACATGGGTTCCAAAGCCTAATGAGTACAGAGAGGGAGAGGGTTTTGTTTAAGGGGTCTAGATGCTATTTGACCCATCTTAGCTCAATGGTATAATAAAAGAGCTAATTTAGATTCATTTGAAAGTCTTGTTACATGCTGCAGAGCTGAAATCACTGATGCCTAGATCTAAGTATTAGACCTACTTTGAGACAGTGTCTCCATTGCAAGAGACTGCCCAGTGTGCACCAGCAGTGAGGCTCCCCCACTGAGAGCTGTGTTTAGTAGGGGGCCCTGAAGAACATCTTGGTGGGTGGCCAGCAGGTCGGCTGGTGGAGAGGTGTGGCAAGCGGCCAGCAGGGCAACTGGTAGAGAGGGCCAGAGCAGAGCCCTGCAGAGGTGTGGCAATTGGCTGTTGGGGTGACAAGTGAGTGCTCAAGCAGTGCAGTGTGTAAGGTGACTCCTTACTCCTCCTCCCCCGACCTTTCACACAGGGTGGGAGGTGAACTCTGTGGATGAACCTCTGAATACTGGGGCTGCACTGGCCAAGGACAGCCACTATGAATGGGGTGCAGAGAAGGGATGAGCATGTTAAAGGCACTTTTGGGTTGCTGCACTTAAGACCTTGAGGGGAAAAGGACACTGCCCAACTTACTTGGGGGTTGGTCTTTTGCTCATGGTTTATCTTTATGAACCCTAGTTACGGTGTTTTCGCAAATTAATGCTGAGTTACTTCTCTCCTTTTATTAAAAGTTTTTGCTACGCTCAGACTCTGTGCTTGTGAGAGGGGAAGTATTACCGCTTAGAGGTGCCCAGGGGGTGGTGTGTAATTGTCCCAGGCCACTGGGTGAGGGCTCGAGCCGGTTTTGTGTTGTATTTTTGAAAAGAAACCCCTAGATACTGAACCTGGCCCTTGTAGCTGCTGGCTCCACCTGGCAGAAGGGTTACACTTCCTAAGTGGAGTACTTTGTATTTGACCTTATTGAATTTCATCCTAGTTACTTCAGACCATTTCTCCAGTTTGTCCAGATCATTTTGAATTTTAATGCTATCCTCCAAAGTACTTGCAACCCCTCCCAGCTTGGTATCATCTGCAAACTTTATAAGTGTACTGTCTATGCCAATATCTAAATCACTGAAGAAGATATTGAACAAAACCAGACCAAGAACTGATCTCTGCGGGACCCCATTCAATATGCCCTTCCAGCTTGACTGTGAACCACTGATAACTACTCTCTGGGAATGGTTTTCCGATCAGTTATGCACCCACCTTATAGTAGCTCCATCTAAGCTGTATTTCCCTAGTTTGTTTATGAGAAGGTCATGTGAGACAGTATTAAAAGCTTTACTGAAGTCAAGATATACCATGTCTACCACTTCCCCCCTATCCACAAGGCTTGTTACCCTGTCAAAGAAAGCTTTTAGGTTGGTTTGACACAATTTGTTCTTGACAAATCCATGCTGACTGTTACTTATCACCTTATTATCTTCTAGATGTTTGCAAATTGATTGCTTAATTATTTGCTCCATTGTGTTTCCTGGTACTGAAGTTAAGATGACTGGTCTGTAATTCTCTGGGTTCTCCGAATTCCCCTTTTTATAGATTGGCACTATATTTGCCCTTTTCCAATCCTCTGGAACCTCACCCATCTTCAATGACTTTTCAAAGTTAATTGCTAATGGCTCATATTTCTCCTCAGTCAGTTCCTTGAGTATTCTAGGATGTATTTCAGCAGGCCCTGGTGACTTGAAGACCTCTAACTTGTCTAAATAATTTCTAACTTGTTCTTTCCCTATTTTAGCCTCTGATCCCACCACATTTTCACTGGCTGTCATAAATATAAAGGGAAGGGTAACCACCTTTCTGTATACAGTGCTATAAAATCCCTCCTGGCCAGAGGCAACATCCTGTTATCTGTAAAGGGTTAAGAAGCTCAGCTAACCTGGCTGGCCCCGACCCAAAGGACCAATAAGGGGACAAGATACTTTCAAATCTTGGGGTGGGGGGGGAAGGCTTTTGTTTTGTGCTCTTTGTTTACGTGGTTGTTCTCTCTTGGGACTGAGAGAGGCCAGACAGAAATCCATCTTCTCCAACCCATCCTAATCCAAGCCTCCAATATTGCAACCAGTATAGGTAAGCCAGGCAAGGCTGATTAGTTATCTTTTTTTTATGTGAATTTTCCCTGTGTTAAGAGGGAGGTTTATTCCTGTTTTCTGTAACTTTAAGGTTTTGCCCAGAGGGGGATCCTCTGTGTTTTGAATCTGAATACCCTGTAAAGTATTTTCCATCCTGATTTTACAGAGGTGATTCTTTTACCTTTTCTTTAATTAAAATTCTTCTTTTAAGAAGCTGATTAATTTTTCATTGTTCTTAAAATCCAAGGGTTTGGGTCTGTGTTCACTTGTACAAATTGGTGAGGATTCTTATCAAGCCTTCCTCAGTAAAGGGGGTGTAGGCCTTGGGGGGGATATTTTGGGGGACGACGTCTCCAAGTGGTCTCTTTCCCTGTTCTTTGTTTAACACGCTTGGTGGTGGCAGCATACTGTTCAAGGACAAGGCAAAGTTTGTACCTTGGGGAAGTTTTTAACCTAAGCTGATAAGAATAAGCTTAGGGGGTCTTGCATGCAGGTCCCCATATCTGTACCCTAAAGTTCAGAGGGGGAAGGAACCCTGACACTGGCATTCACTATGTTTGATGTCCAGTCACTACTAACCTTTTTGGTGAAAACCGAATTCATTGTAATTCATTTTGAGTTGCTAAATTTTGTTCTATACACCGCTGGAACCTTTGCAGCACAGCTTTTTAAAATTCACCATATTTCAATGCTTGTTCAATTTCTATTTCATTAAATAAATTTAAGGCTTTCCCTGAGGGTTTAAGTAACCAAAGCTGGGACTTGCTTGTCTTCTGGAACTTTATGCACCTCAAATAGCCTTTCAAAAGTGGTAAAATATTCTTCAGTACAGTCTGCTTATTTGTATGCAGGGCACAGCTGCTCACAGCTGGGTGTCCCTTGTGGAGAGAAGCACTTGTGTGCTGTGGGATCTGTCCATGCCTTTCCATCATGTCCAGGTTATACAGCCTCTCCTCCTCTTTTTCCAGGGCTTCGTTCAGATCCATGGCTCATTGGTGGACAGCTGCTTCTGTTTCCAGGGTCTGCATGTGTGCTTCTTCTTGCTCTTTGCCTCTCCTATTTCCCATTTTTGGTATTCATGATCTGACTCTCCTGCTCCCATTTCTGATGTTCTCCTGTGGCTTTCTCAGCCTCTCTCTTTAGGGCTTTTTGGTCCTTTTCCAAATTTAGACAGCTCTAGCTCAGTGACTGTTTCACTGTTGTTCATTTTAAACTTCCTTTGTTCTATTTTCCTTGACCGAAACAAACAAAAAAACATAAAACTGTAACCTTTCTTTGACTCTGCCCAGTGTCATCACTTGAAAATGACTTCAAACTATTTTACCAGTGCTTCGAGCCTACACCTAGTCAAAACAGCAAGTGGTGTGTAAACCCTGTTTGACTGTGCCACTGTAGCACACTGCTAGGGGTATTCAGAGCTGTGAGCCACTGTGGATATGTCTCCTCAGCAATAAAACACCAGTGGCTGGCATGGGTCAGCTGACGTGGGCTCATGGGGCTCAGTACAGGGCTATAAAATTGCAGTGTAGATGTTCAAGCTCTGAGACCCTGTGAGGAGGCAGGAGCCCAGGCTCCATCCTGAGCCCAAACATCTACACTGCAATTTGATAGCCCCACAGCCTGAGCCCCACAAACACGAGTCAGCTGACACAGGCCAGCTGTGGGTGTTTTATTGCAGTGCAGGCATACCCCATGTTACATCTCAGCCTCAGCAAGAGTGAGTTTTGCTGATGATTAGACTGTGTCTCAGCTCCCTGTCACAGCAATCTGTCTTCCTCACCAGCAAATTCCTGAAGACTCTCCGAGCCCAAACCTCTCCTAGCAGATAACAATCAGTGAACTCCAGCCCTTGAGCTCCTCAGAGATATTTCTCTGCAATCCACGGCCCCTACCACTGTGCATTCACAGACGATATTAAGTTTGCTGCTCTGTTGAAGAGTCAGTACATCTTATTAATTTAACTGGGGGTAAATATACCTGTCTGTTTAAACACAGTACTGAACCAGTTTATATTAAAAGTAAAACAAATGTATTAAGAAAAGAGCATGGATTAAGTGATATGAAGTAAAAGTGATAAAGGTAGAGATGGCTACAAGCAAATAAAGGTGAAAACACACATCTAAAAGTCTAAAACTTAATCTAGCAAGATACAGTCTTTGTTCAAGATGGTTTCTTTTACCCACAGTCTCCTTTCCAGCTTTTTACTGGCTGGCTCAGACAGGAATCATCACAGAGATAAAATCACTTGGTTTCTTTGTCTCCTCAGATGAAGGATAAAGATGGAATCTTTCTTGTTGCTTATATCCCCAAAGGGATGTCTTTGTTTTACAAGTCAGGCCTCCTGGGGATTCAGTCTCCTGTGTCTCTCTCTGGTGTTCAGGAGCCATGTTAATGTTCCGTCTCTTGAGTTCAGGAACAGGATAGCCCCTGCTGGTTTAGCTCAACAGCTTTGTTTACTGCTAATATATGAATTGAGGCAAGCCCATATTCCTTTGTCTAGGACATACTTGTTTATCAGCTTTAACTAGGCTAGAATGTCTTGTCTTAAATATTTCTAGTAACATCATACAGACGAAATTCATAATTTCACAAATAAGGTTAACGTGCATTTTACAATGATATTAATAACCAGCATGTTATTAACTTCCATATGATACCTCACAAAGCATATTTTGCACAAATATCATTGCAGTAGTGTGTAGGGTCGCAGTAGGAGGGGTCACATATAGGGACATTGAATTGTTTTGTTTAAGAATGAAAAGATCATGGAAAAATCAGTTTTAGAAAAATACCGTATCTCAGTGGTTCTCAAACTGGGGTCAGTAGACTCCTGGGGGTCCACGAGGGTACTCTGGGGGTCCACAAATCACGTCTGGGGCCATCGGCCAAGCTGATCAACTCCTCCCCCCTACCTCCCAGTGCCTCCTACATGCCAGGGAACAGGAGGCACTGGGAGGGAGGGGGAGGAGTGGGGACGGGACACGTTCAAGGGAGGGGGTGGAAAGCGGTAGGGAAGAAGAGGGGCCAAGGTGGAGTGGGGGTGGGAAAAGGTGGGGCAGGGGTGGGGCCTTGTGGGAAGGGGTAGAGTGGGGGCAGGGGCTGAGTGGGGGGGTTGAGCACCTCCAGGGAAAATTAGAAGCCGGCTTGGGAGTCTGCAAAAATGTTTAAATCAAAATGGGGGTTGCTCAAGTTTGAGAACTTCTGCCACATCTAAAAAACCAGATGGACGTTGCAAACAATAGGACTTTTGCCTGTGTCAGAACTGCAAGACTGAGCATGTTATTTAATATGAAACTAAACAACTTCTCTCAACTACAAATGAACCTTGCTCACCTTTTGGCTTTAGTTGATCAACTCTTTATCTTTCTCTCAGAGCAGCCCTCCTGGTTCTCATTGCCATGTACAGATTCTGGATTTTTTCTTGATTCAGTGATTGTGCAGTCTCAGGAAGATCCCTGTAAACATGGGGACTTACTGTTTGAACTTATAACACTTTTCCTGTTCACAGTTTGTTTTGTGATAGACAGACTTAATTTGCAAAAGGCGGTGGAGGTGTGTGTGGGGAGGAGGGGGGAACTGTTAAAAAAACAGGAAATACACGTAAACTATTGTTATATAATTGTTTGCCTCACTCTTTACAGTAACTGAGGTACAGAAGTATCAGAGTATCAGCCGTGTTAGTCTGTATCCACAAAAACAATGAGGAGCCTGGTGCCCCTGGACTCCTCGTTGTTTTTGTGGTACAGAAGATCTGCTGTGTTCTACCTTTTCCTGAGGATTTTTACAACACAATGAATGTCATTTGTTCTTGTTTTTAAAACAAGTAAGCAGGAAGTATATTTGGATCTTGTAATAAACACTAAGTTCTTTTCCTATGGAGTTGGAACATAATTAATGAATTACTGTAGAGCTTAGAACTCCTAAACTCCCATGGAGTTACACTCCCTTTTGCTGCATGCAGCCTAGATGGAGCTACTATAAGGTGGGTGCATAACTAGCTGGAAAACCATTCTCAGAGAGTAGTTATCAGTGGTTCACAGTCATGCTGGAAGGGCATAATGAATGGGGTCCTGCAGGGATTGGTTCTGGGTCCAGTTCTGTTCAATATCTTCATTAATGATTTAGATAATGGCATAGAGAGTACACTTATAAAGTTCGCAGACAATACCAAGCTGGGAGGCGCTGCAAGTGCTTAGGAGGATAGGATTATAGTTCAAAATGATCTGGACAAACTGGAGAAATGGCCTCAAGTAAATAGGATGAAATTCAATAAGGACAAATGCAAAGTACTCCACTTAGGAAGGAACAATCAGTTGCACACATACAAAATGGGAAGGAGTACTGCGGAAAGGGATCAGGGGGTTATGGTGGACCACAAGCTACATATGAATCAACAGTGTAACACAGTTGCAAAAAAACCCAACATCCTTCTGGGATGTATTAGCAGGAATGTTATAAGCAAGACAGGAGAAGTAATTCTTCCACTCTACTCCGCACTGATTAGGCCTCAACTTTTTGTCCCATTCTGGGCGCCACATTTCAGGAAAGATGTGGACAAAATTGGAGAAAGTCCAGAGAAGAGCAACACAAATGATTAAAACATGTCCTATGTGGGAAGATTGAAAAAATTGGGTTTGTTTAGTCTGGAAAAGAGAAGACATGATAACAGTTTTCAAGTATGTATAAGGTTATTACAAGGAGGAGGAAGAAAAATTGTTCTTCTTAACCTCTGAGAATAGGACAAGAAGCAATGAGCTTAAATTGCAGCAAGGAAGGTTTCAGTTGGACATTAGGAAAAAATTCCTAACTGTCAGGGTGACTAAGCACTGGAATAAATTGCTTAGGAAGGCTGGAAATCTCCATCACTGGACATTTTAAAAAGCAGGTTAGACAAACACCTGTCAGGGATGGTCTAGATAATACTTAATCCTGCCATGAGTGCAGGGGAATGGACTAGATGACCGAACTAAAAGTCCATTCCAGTCCTATGATTCTGTGCATAGCTGCTTTTTGTATGGCCCTAATTTTCAGAGATGCTCATAGACTCATAGGCTTTAAGGTCAGAAGGGACCATCATGATCACCTAGTCTGACCTTCTGCCCATTGCAGGCCACAGAACCTCGCCCACCCTCTCCTGTAATAGACTCCTATGCTGAATGCCTGCACCTCCATTAGGTTTAGTTGAAATTGATGATGCTCCAAAAAATAAGCTATGCATGACATCCTGGCTTTCTGGAAGTTAATGGCAAAACTCCCATTCACTTCAGTGGTGCACGTGGCCCACACCTACGTTTGCCTGTCTTTCCACAGTGTTCACTACTATTCTCTGCTGGACAGCATAGCAGATGTCACATCATTCAGTTTGCCTTCTGGAAGTTGGAGGGACAGCCTTAATAATATTACTGTACATACCTGCCACATGGTAGCGTGGAGCAGTATCACTCGGCCACTGGTCAGCTCTGGCATAGTTTCCTCTTGTTTCGAGGCGAAAATGTTGGCTCTGGAGATTTGTATTAGATGTTTGTGTCATGTTGACATTTTGACAATTTACCATAATTTATATGAAAAAAATAGAACTAGCGTATTCAGCCATTGGAAGATAAATTCAAACAGAAGCTGCAATGCTAATTGAGTTTCGGCTTCACCAATAGGAAGCTGAGACTAGGCTTATGAGCAGATGGCTTCAATTGATTTAACTGCAGCTGTGATTTTTAATAGTGTCGAAAGTGCAAGGGCAGAGATGCTAGTACAGCTGATGAAAGCATTATCGCAGTTAAATTAGCTGCTTATTTCACTTCCCAGCAGCAGTCATAATTGGTAATAAATTCCAGTTAAGCAATTGAAAGGAAGAATCAAGTGCTTTGTTATGCTTTGGGTGCAAATGCTAATGGATGCCATGAATTAAGGTTGTGATTTTTTTTTTAAATACACCTCTTTTCTTTACAAAGGAGAAAGCGAGGGAAGGTGATGTTGTTATTATTTAACAGGACTGCCAGTACTGACAATGGAGTTCAAAAGTTCTGGGCAGAAGAGAGAGTGCCTGGGTGGGGAGCGGGGGGCGGGAGAGGGAAGAGGTAGAGGTAGAGGCTCCTGGCAGATTGTACTCTGCAACGTAATTCTGCTGCAAAACTCTTCTACCTTTCCTGCTGCTTGGATCGTGTCCATCCGCTCTGCAAATACCGTCATAGACTTCCTCTTCACTGTTTGCCTCAAATTTAAGGTCTTCAAGGCCCTGCACAATTTAGCTGCTGCTTAATTCTCTGCTTTCACCTCTTGATACTACCCTTTTTGCTCTGCCCAAGCCATATGACTTATCCTCATTACCCTTTGTGTCCACACATTGTAACGAGTATGTGTATACTTGACTGTATTCTTCTCTGCCAGTCTTTCATATTTCACTTGTCTTCTGAGGCCCTGATCTTGTGATTGACTGGATCCCCTTTACCTAGTCTGCCATGCTTCCACCTTCTCCCTGTCCTGGCCTCTCCTTTAAAAAAAAATTCTTCCCAAAGGCTTGTAGGTCCTAGTCCACAATAAAACTTTGATGAATTAGATGCTAGAAAATCAAAAACTTCTTAACTTCAGACTTACAAAACAGGGGTGTACAATAAGCAAACAGGACTGACGTGAAACATAGTTTCTTTCTTACCCCAAGTCCCCCCAGAAGAGCAACATAGTCTTAGAGGGTCTGCTTTTGAGAGGTGGTGAGCACCTACAGCTTTCAGTGACTTCAGTGAAGCAGTCAGTTTTCAGCAACTTTCAATATCAGGCTCATACGGTATGAGAATTAAGAACAGCCTTATATTAAGGCAACTCTGGCTTCTTATTCATGCTGTTCTCATTCCTCTGTCTCCATGTTCATGTTAAAAAGAATTCTGAACTGCTGAACAGTAACCTGGGTGAAGGAAATGACCACTGCTTAGTATTTTGCTGTCTTTGGCATGCATGTTCTACTTTTGACCAGTGATGAGACCTGTCGCTATGACAAAGGAAATTAATACAGAGTGGAAAGCTCAATATGTTTCACCCCCAAGACACAGCTTTATCTGCTGGGATATTCAGAACAAAACTGGAAGAAGTGGTTTGAAAACGGTTGTTTAGTACAGATAATTGGTGTACTCCATGTGTGCCCATAGAGCCTTAGGTCTTTGTTTTAATTTCCCATGTTAAGTTGTAACTGTACTATAGATTAGCTCATCACTTACTCTTCTTGAAATAATGAAAAGAAGCTGCAGCTAACAATCTAGGGGAAATAGCAATTATTAGGGCAGTCAAGCAATTAAAAAATTAATCACGATTAATTGCATGATTAAAAAAATTAAGCGTGATTAATCGCACTGTTAAACAATAATAGAATACCATTTATTTAAATATTTTTGGATGTTTTCTACATTTTCAAATATACTGATTTCAGTTACAACACAGAATACAAAGTATATAGTGCTCACTTAATATTTATTTTTGATTACAAGTATTTGCACTGTAAAAAACCAAAAGAAATAGTATTTTTCAATTCACCTAATATGAGTACTGTAGTGCAATCTCTTTATCATGAAAGTTGAACTAACAAATGTAGAATTATGTTCAAAAAAACTTGCATTCAAATATAAAACAATGTAAAATTTTAGAGCCTGCAAGTCCACTCAGTCCTACTTCTTCTTCAGCCAATTGCTCAAACAAGTTTGTTTACATTTGCAGGAGATAATGCTACCGGCTTCTTGTTTACAATGGCTCCTGAAAGTAAGAACACAGAATATAATATATATGAAAATGTAGAAAAACATCCAAAATATTTAATAAATTTCAATTGGTATTCTATTGTTTAACAATGCAATTAAAACTGTGATTAATCACAATTAATTTTTTTAATCATAGTTAATTTTTTGAGTTAATTGTGTGAGTTAATTGTGATTAATCGACAGCCCTAAAAATGATTAATACATAGATTTCTGTAGCATCTGAAATGAATCAAGATGCAGGGCATCCAACTGCATTGCATTGCATTGCAACTGAATACATTGCAAAAGATGAGACATTATCTGCAGTGCAGCACAGCATCTAGCGGGATGTACAGCCACCACCATTACCTCTTACAGGTGCAATCTGTTGAAAAACAAGGTGAAGCAGCAATTTCTTTCATTGCAAAATGCTTGTTATTGTGCCTAGAAGAATGCCACCTACCTGAAAACTATCCGAATTTCTGCAATTACATAGTGGAAAAATATAAAAATATTCAAACGATTCTCCTTTAAACTTGTTCTGCATTCACATTGTGAGCTGAGTTTGAAAATGTGCAAAACAACGTAATCTCCATAAAATGTGTGACGTCTACACATGCAAATGCGCATGGTTTGGCACCGATCCTGGACCATCCTCTAGCCACTCTACATCACTGCGGAGGCAGGAAACAGCCCTAAACCCTGTGGATCCAGCTCTTGAACGTGATTTCTCCTGTGTGTAAAGATTCTTCTGTGTTGAAAAGCCACCTATGCACTCCCTCCCTATGGCTGGAACAGGGGGCACGATCGGTCAAAGGGGTCATGGCTGGAGCTATTAAAATTGTCAGCTAGTGCAGATTAGAGTAACCTTCCAGCTTCTCTAACCAGTGTTGGGGGAATGGACCAGCTCAGAGCAACCCCAGACATAAAAAGCATCAAGTGCACCTGAGCTACCATGGAGGATGTGGTTCAGCACTTTCTTCTTTTTTTCCATTTAATTTTTTTCTCAGCTAGATTTTGTCAGATCCACAAATTAGATAAAATAAAAACTAAGAGAATTTTGATTTTATGGGGCTACCACTCAATCACTAGGCTCTGGTGACTCCCCAGACTCCTTTGCTGTTATTGTTTGAGAGCACAACAGCACTGCGACAGGATTAGAGCCTTGTTATAGCTGCCAATAATTTATTTTCTTTCTCTGTTACAGTCCTCCTTTTCTTTTTGCGGATACAGACTAACACGGCTGCTACTCCAAAAACTATCACTGTGGAGTAACTGAAGGAGGAGGATGCAGTCAAACTGTTCAGTGAAAGGACATAGTGGCACTATACAAATAAATAACCAATACACAGTAATAAAACCAGGAAGGGTACTCAGGTACTTTACTCCACAAACAGTGTGGTTGTACAGCACCTAGCACAATAGGGTCCTTGTCTATTTTTAAATCAAGATTGGATGTTTTTCTTAAACATGTGCTCTAATCTAGTTCAAAGAGGAATTAATCCAGGGAAGTTCTCTGGCCTGTGTTATACAGGAGGTCAGACTAGATCATCACAATGGTTCCTCTGGCTTTATAACCTTTGAGAATCTATGAGTCAAGACTGGGGCCCCTAGGTGCTACGGCACAAAGAATACACAAAAAGAATAGATTGTGACTTGGTCTGCATGCATATAGAGGGGAGTAAGAGGAAGTCGGAGCCAGTTTATGCCGACACACAGCCTTCTTGAATCTTGGGTCCAGGAACACAGGAGTAAGAGAACTGCTTATTTGTCATTCCACCAGTGTGCCCTGCCCCCCACCCCCATCCCCCACCCCCTGAAGTATGTAGGTAGTTAGTAGAAGGGAATGGCTTGAGTTTTGGGTCCCACTCCAACACACCAGCAAATGCAGCTAAGCTCGGTATGAGGGGTGTCCATAATTTGCTGTTGGTATAAGATAGCAGCAAATTACTACCCCCTCAGAGTGAGGGAAAAGCAGGAAGGGAATTGTATCTCAGAGGGATGTCTCTGAAGTACAATGGTTCCAGGGGCTATTCCTTGTGGGGGTGTAATTTACATACCACCCTTTGCTCAAAGCTGAGCCTAAAGGTACAATGTAGCTTCTAGAAAGCTGGTCAACGGATTGGTAATTAATAATTTATTCTATACAATTCAGTCAACTCTAACTGAGGAATTAGATCCATCTTTATCTCTCTCTAGCACTATACCTTAAGGAATTATAGGGCTCCCTTTTAACAGCACGAGCACCACAAACAGAAAGAAAAGAGAGTGAGCTGGATTTCCTTCCTTCTTCTCTCATAGTAGAATATTTTGTAAATTTTCAATCAGCCACATCTGGGCAAACCCCCTGAAGGCCGGTGGTTGCCAGATGTTACTGAGGGTGGAATCTGAAGACTAAGGGTATGCCTACACTCAGAGCGGGGGGGGGGGGGTGATTCCCAGCTTGAGGAGACATACTTGTTCTTGCTCTCATTGAGCTAACATGCTAAAAATAGTAATGTGGCTGTGGTTGCACGGGCAGCAGCTCAGGCTAGCCACTCGACTACGTGTAGGATCTGGGCAGATTTGTATGCGGGGTTGCTAGTTCCTCCCATGGTTCCCTGCTGCCCATGCTATCATGGCTACACTACTATTTTTAGTGTGCTAACTTGACTAAAACTAGCCCAAGTAGGTCTCCTCAAGCTTGGAATTACACCCCCAGCTCCAAGTGCAGACATACCCAAAGGGTTGCACAGGGGTAACTCTGGGTGTAATTAGCCATGATGGTAGACAAGAAGGAAAGAACAGCTTCACTGTCAGATCCCATGCTGAGTTTGCAGGGCTGGCAGGCAGAAACAATACCTTTTTACCTGTACACAGCATGCATGGAAATCATTGTGAGACCGTGAAAATGGAACATCAGAGTGCCAACCCTACGGTCGCTTACCAGAATAAAATGGCATTTTAACATCAAATTGCATGGTGGCATTTTCCTAAGAGCAATGCAAGGTATACACTATTCAGCCAGGACTTGCAAAATAAATAACACTTTATTTTCATGTTCTTGCCATCATGAGTTATATTTAGTAAACAGAGAAAATTGCATATCTAGAGGAAAGTTTCACCAAATGTAGGTTTCCACTGGGATCGGGGAGACCAATTAACTTACAGTAGCTGGACATTACAGCAGTATCAGGGGACAGACTTCTGTGATTTTGTTCTGTACACATTTTCAAATTTGAAAGTAACACTTATCACATAGGAGGTTCATCCTCCTGCAGAGATCACCCAAGGAGTATTTAGGTCAACACATCCCAATTAGATTCAGATTGAGCTTGTGCCATAAAGTCACAACCTTGGGTAGGGGATGATGCAAGGTTGGGTGACACTAGTGGAAAAAACAAGAGATATTAGGTAGAATTTTCAATAGAACCTAAGAGACTTAGGAGCACGAGTCACATGGGCTTTCACTGAGACTTATGCTTCTAAGTAGGGCTAGTCAAAAAATTTCTGTCAAACTTTTTTTTTTTTGTTACAGAAAGTTGGGTTTTTTCCCTAACGAAAACAAGGCCAGAGATCTTGCTGATACAGAGAGCAGAGTATAGCTGCTGTGCCAGATCTTAGGAGGGCAGACAACTGTAAATGATAATACAAGGCACAAAGCAGAGCAGAATTTGACCCCCAAGTTATTTAAATGGTTTGAAAATGTAAAATGCTAAGTAGGGGTATTACTTATTATTAAATGTATTATATATTATTATTGTTGTTTATTTATAAGTATCATTTATTATTCAATGTCCATGTTGTTCTCATGAATGTTGATGTGAATCTCAGTACACAGGCATGGCTCAAGGAGAGAATAAGTCTTAACAGTGCTTAATACAGTATTTTGCTGTTGGAACTTACATTTGCTATTGAAAATTTTGTTGGTTTTCCAAGTTATCTTTGCATATGCACCATTTGGTTATATAAGAATGTAAGAATGGCCATACTGGACCAGACCAATGGTCCATCTAGTCCACTATCCTGTTTTCTGACAGTGGCTGGTGCCCTATGCTTCAGAGGGAATGAACAGAACAGGGCAATTATTGAGTGATCCATGCTCTGTCATCCAGTCTCAGCTACTTGTAGTCAGAGGTTTAGAGAGACCCAGAGCACGGGGTTGTGTCCCTGATCATCTTGGCTAATTGCCATTGAGGACCTATCCTCCATAAACTTATCTAATTCTTTTTTATATCCAGTTATTCTTTTAGCCTTCACACATATCCCCTGGAAATGAGTTCCACAAGTTGACTGTGCATTGTGTGAAGAAATACTTCCTTATGTTTGTTTTAAACCTGCTGCCTATGAAATTCATTGGGTGATCCCTGGTTCTTGTATTATGTGAAGGGGTAAAGAACACTTTCTTATTCACTTTCTCCACACCAGTCATGGGTTTATAGACCTTTACTAGTTGTGTCTTTTCTAAATTGAACAGTCCCAGTCTTTTTAATCTCTCTGTATATGGAAGCTGTTCCATACCCCTAATCATTTTTGTAGCCCTTCTCTGTACTTTTTCCAATTCTAATATATCTTTTCTGAGAGAGGGTGACCAGAACTGTGTGCAATATTCAAGATGTGGGTGTACCATGGATTTATATAATGGTATTATGATATTTACTGTCTTATTTTCTGTCCCAGTGATACTCAGATCTCAGTGGTTCAGGAGCCAAATTAGTGATCAGTGTTACCCAAAAGAGACACAGCAGTGTAAATTCATTGTTTCATTTACTATCTATCTATCTATCTATCTATCTATCTATCTATCTATCTATCTATCTATCTATCTATCTATCTATTATTCTCACAGCAAAATGACTGACCAAGTATTATTATTTTATCAACTACAATTGTTTAAGAACATAGTAAAAGCATTCTGGTTGGTTGATCATTAAATCACATTTGCAGCTCGCCAGCCTCAGTATGAGTACCACTGATCGAACCCTTTCCTAATGGCACCTAACATCACTTTTTTGATTGCCACTGCACATGAAATGGATGTTTTCAGAGAACTATCCACAATGACTCCATGATCTTTTTCTTGAGTGGTAACAGCGAATTTAGACCCCATAATTTTAAATGTATAGTTGGTATTGTGCTTTTCAATGTGCATTTACTTTGCATTTATCAACATTAAATTTCATCTGCCATTTTGTTACCCTGTCACCCCGTTTTGAGAGAGCCCCTTGTAACGCTTTGCAGTCAGCTTTGGACTTACAAAATTACTCAAGATAGTTATTATCTGCAAATTAGTTATTATAGTTATTATCTGCAAGACAGTTATTACTCTCTTTTCCAGATCATCTGGCAGGCTTCCTGCTTCTGATGTACCTAAAAATGTTTAGCATGAGTTTTTGTATCTTTTGCTAGTTGCTCTTCAAATTCTTTTTGGGCTTGCCGAATTATATTTTTACACTTTTACATGTATATACTAGTGTAGGACAAACCTATACTACTTGCAAGCTTATATGAAATTTGCTTTTAAAAATAGCAATCTTAGTTTTAGTTAATAATCATATTCATATTGTGCTTTTCTTGTTCAAAATGCCTTCTAAATATTATCTGACTTCAATGAAAGGTTGTTGTGACTAAGGACTGAGTAGCAAATCCTGAACACTGTGAAAAGACTGAATAAAGAGTTTTAGTGCAGAAATCCCATGCAGGAGCTGGGGGATTGGGAAAGGAATCCTTCTCATAGGTTTGGCATGGCTCCCCTGCTGCTCCATGGGAGTTCTTGCAGCCTCGAGATGCAAGATTATCTGTACCTCCTTTGCTTTCCTCCCTAGTGGAGGAGGTCAGTGGATCCATCTGGTTGCAGATCCAGTAGCTGCGTCCCTGCTTCCATCAACTCTTGAGAAGGTAGAGAGACAGAGGCACTGTGCTTCACTGTTCTGCAGTTCACAAAGATCTTGCCTGCATTAGGAGAATTACCCGTTGCTGACAATGGGTGTCAGCAATGGCTGTAACGGAACTAGTCCTGAGCAGAGTTTAACTTCAAATGAAGACAGAACAAACTATGGTCAGCTCCATTTCAGAAGTGATGGTTAAACCCTGGTCTGCACAGTCATTGGTAATTGGGTTCTTCTTGTACCAGTCCGTTACCTTTGAGGCCTTCTTCCTCCTCTACACAGGTTGTGGGGCCTATGCTGAAGTAAGGAATGCCGGGGCCTACCCTTGTTTTCATTTGAGTTATTCAAATCGTTTCAGAGCCATCCAACAGAATGCTCGTTAAGGGCATAATCCAATCTGATGACTATCAAGGTCAATGGAAGGCTTGCCATTGATTTCAGTGGGTTTTAGATCACACCCTAGTGCTCCAATCCTGCAAAGGTTTAAGAATATGCTTAAACGTTAAGCCCGTTGTGGTATACTGGAAGCTGGTTAAAAATTGATAAGTTAATGAGCTATCATTTTAAGTGTGATGGATTTCGTGGTCCTGCTTGCAGGCTAAAGAGCTCTTAGGGAAGACATGTGATCTGGGTCATCTGAGTCAGTCAGCAGATAGCCAGTCTGGAAAGTCAGTCAGCAGATAGCCAGTCTGGAAAGAGCCAGCTTAAAGCAAGGGTGGGTGAGTTGTGCCTCACTGCCTTAGGGAGCAACCTGTTTTTTCTCTCTCTGCATTTGGGTTCTTCTGTGTTATCATTGTGAATTCTAAGAAATAAAACAGAGTTATGTTGTAATCTTGCAGCAAGAGGATTTATGTTTTTATGGGTTTTTTCCCTAACGAAAACAAGGCCAGAGATCTTGCTGATACAGAGAGCAGAATACAGCTGCTGTGCCAGATCTTAGGAGGGCATAGTGTAATGGGGCCTTGATCTTGGTTGAGAGTCCTTTAAAAACCACCAGAATACAAACAATAATAGGTGAGAAAGTGAAGCTTTGTCACTCCAAGTTTTTATCAAACTTCTCTGTGCGTATGGTGTGAACATAACACATGGAAGAAATCCTATTGAACTCAACACGGCTACACACGTGCTTAAAGTAAGCTTTTATATGAATCTTTGTATGATTGGGCCCTAGGAATAGAGAAATTAATCCTAATATTTGCAGGGCTCCAATCACAATCTATAAGAACTGTCACTTTTCCAATGCGAATTTCTACTTCTATTGTACATGTCCATAATATTTTGTACATATTTATTAAATTCAATATGCACTACGGTACACGAAAGATTACAAATATGTATATTAGTAGCAATTCCTTTTTACATTATTATTATGGGTTATTGCAAAGCAATTTGCATGGATAGTTCTCAGAAATTAATTTGGGATTACTGTCATATTTTGCTCAGTTAATAATGAGGCACTGATTGCACACCAGCTGTGTCCATCTTAGACTCCTTCCAAATTATTGTCATGAATTAACTGAATGGTAAAACATGTTCTGCAGCCTACAAGCTGAAGATATTTCTCTTGGCACTTGTTAACAAAATTTGTGATTCCCATGGAAAAGCAAAATATGTGAAAATTAATAAAGAAATCAGGATTCAATTATTAACTAATGCTTAACGAATTAACTATCTTTCTTCATCAAAAAATTCCACTGCTTGTATTCATATAAAAGTACACTGCTGAGGTTAAGTAGGACAAAAAACCCCTGTCCTACTGTGGTAGGGCGGTGCCCCACCCCTCTGAGAAGAAGGGCTGAACCAGGCCAGAGAGGCTGTGCAGACCCGCAGCCAATCAGAGAATGCCTGGGGAGAGCCAATCAGGGCAGGGGGAGAGGCAGCCAATCAGAGCCGGCACAGGCCCTATATAAAGGCTGCCTAGCAAAGAGCAAGGTAGTCTCTCCCTGGTGGGCAAGGGAGGAGGACTGGCTCCTGAGCTGAAAGGTAATACCTAGGCTAGAGCAGTGCTGGGGAAGGGCAGAAGGAGCTGGGGAGCTCTGGCCAAGGAAAACCCCAGGCTGCTGGCCTAGCTACTAAGGGCCAGGCAGGTGCATAGGGCCACAGGGGAAGCAGCTCAAGGACAATAGCAGGGCAAGGGAAGGGATGGAGGGCAGAGAGGCTGCCGCTAGAGGGTCCCTGGGGTGGGACCCCCCCCATCCCCCTTGTGCTACACTGGGCTGAAGAGGAGCGTGGCCTGATCCAGGCTGTCACTGGCCCCTGCAACAAAGGGGCTAGACTCTGAGGCTGCAGCTGGCCACTACGGCAGGTGCAGATGGTGGACTGCTGATAACACCAAACCCCTGGAAGGGGGCTAGACTGGAGCAATGGGCACTGCTGGAGGGCAGCGTCCTGAAGAGGACGCTGCTGAGTGAGGAGCAATGTGGGTCCAGATGCCAGCAGAGTGAGAGATGGATGGGACACCACCAGCAGAGGGTGCCCTGCAGAGGACAGAGCTAATTCCCAGATGTGCTGGTGGGAGGCACTGCAGTGGTGAGTCCCAACCCCATCACACCCACTGTGCTCCCAACTTTAGGACTGTAAGGATATTAATAATCTATTAGCCAGTCTATCCATGCATCCAGATTAGTCTGCCAGAAACGATTAATTGAAACACTTAGAAAGCCTTTGAGTTTAAAACACAAACAAAAATTTGAACACAATTAATTTGGGGGTGGATGGCATAAAAAATGTACGTGGGATTTATCTGCAGCTGTTGTAACTGAAAAGTGCTTAAGACACTAGAATCAGCCCAAGTTGGGGACTAGGAAAAAGGACTCCTGGAAAATCTGAAAAGAGGCTCACTTGTGCCTGCCATAAAAAAGTAGGATATGAACCTTATATTTGCATGTATTTATTTAAAAACACACCTCCATTTGGTGTAAATGGTGATATTTGCAAGGCATATTTCAATTCATTTAAAAATCTTTCAAGGAACATTTACACGTGCATTTGTTACAAACATTCTTAGTCATATTTTGCCCTCCTTTACACCTGTATAACCCCGTTGAGTTTAATAAGTTTTGATTAAGGGCAGAACTGTGCCCTCCTTGGGAATCCCATTTTTGAGGGTAGTTAATATGTCTCTTAAAAGAATCAAACTTTGCTAGGGAGATGGATGTTCAGCTAAGAATTCATCTTTTTCACCATGAAAATATATTTTTATTGCATGTACAGTATGGTTATTACTTCCTTTCTTATATGAACGTGCTAAACAGATTTATAGGCACTTTTCTTTATGAGGCATTTCAGATGAGTAACTAGGAGACTGCTAATTTTATTTTTTATTCTATGCTGGTCCTGGGCCCGTATTTCCTTATTAATATCCCAGATGAACTAAATGGGCACATCTCTCATTTGTTCAAAAAAAATTATATCAAATTGTTAACTCCAGCTATTTGACCACATCCGTCCCTGATGTCATTCCATTCACTTCCATGGAACTACACTATAGACATACTTGATCCACTAGGCTTTTTTAACCGTGTCCTTGATTTGTTTTTCTGTGAGAATCTCTGCCATCAATTCCTGGTTTGAGCTTCTTAAAAGCAGCTTTAC
This sequence comes from Eretmochelys imbricata, assembly GCF_965152235.1. Lineage (NCBI taxonomy): Eukaryota > Metazoa > Chordata > Testudines > Cheloniidae > Eretmochelys > Eretmochelys imbricata. Next base: position 295,402,146 of record NC_135572.1, read on the forward strand.
CACAAGGGTGACCATCACGTGACATTACAGCTGTGTTCTTGGGAAGCTGCATGTTTCCAGTACAACTCCTTTGAGATCATCTATCTGTTTGTGGTGTGAAAGCAGTCAGATGAAGAAGAAAATGGGCCAGATTGTGGAAGGACCAAAAAGGGGCCATGCTACATGGAGGGAAGATTGAAATTATTCTTGTGAGCACACCAGACTCCGATATACTGAAACCTAGAGTTGTGTCCATTCCCTGATATTACTATGTATCTTTTCATGAAATGTTCTAAGATTTGGTGGTTCTTGTACCATAGTCTGTACAAGATTTTGAAAAGAACAATGAGAGCTCATCTGCATTTTGGGCTCCATAAAAGAATTGTTTTCCTTGTTTTGTTCCGCAGAGTCTTTGAAACTAAATAATATAGGAAGTGAATGGTAGAGGCAAGATGAAAGCTGTCAGAGATGATCCAGATTGCTTATAATGTATTTAAGCAATGTGCCTAAGCCAGTCATTCCAGTGTTTTTTTTATTCCATGAGATGTCCTTCATGATAAATTAAGCTCAAAACTGCCATCTACATTCTGTTCAAGATTTTGGATCAGAAACACCATATGCATCCCTATCTCTGATTTTTGCCCTTCCCAGTGAAATCATTTAGTCAGGTGTAGTGAGTTCCATTGCAAAGTAAAATCCCTTTAAATGTATTTTGTCAGCTATCTTGATTTTTCTCTCTGATATTATTCAGGAACCTTTTAACTATTTCTTCCTTTTTGCTTCTGCTGGACAGAAATGCAGACATACATTGGCTGTTTCCAGATTGGCTCCCTTTGTTAGATTATAGCTAGCTGCTATAGCCCCACATTTGCCCTAATTTTAGGCCTGGCAGAGAATCAAGGAGCCATAACCCTCAGCTCCTGTGTGCAGAAGAGGCAGATGCACAGAAGACAGCTGGTCAACTGTTTTCCAGCAGAACAGTTTTCCATCCAAAAAATGCCAATCCAACTAACCTGAAATAGTTCACAGGAATGTATCAATTTTGTCAAAATTGCTGATGAAAAATTACGGAAATGCTTCATTTTGATAAGGTCAAAACAAAGTATTTTGAATTATTGGAACAATGTTTTTGCTATTTCTACTAAAAATATTGGGGAATTTTTATCTTGGGGAAATTTTAATTTTTCATTTCAATGTGAGCTAAGAAATTTTCAAACTGTTGGAACTCCTGTCAGAATGAAAATTTCTGAGGTTTGGATCAGATCTGGCAGAGAACTTGGCCAAGCATGTGAAATGCACAAGGCAGATAGCAACCACCATCAATTACTGAAACTGACAAGCATCCAATTGAAACAATTGGTTACAAAAGCACATGGCTGAAGCAACCTGTTGCTTATAGTTGTACATACAACTGTCAACTCTTGAAAGTTGTGTTTTAGCTGGTTGGTTGGTGTTTGTTTGTAGTAGAGGCCTTGATCCTGAGAAGCATCTAACTGAGTGGCCAGATTTGCAAAGGTGCTGAGCACGTATAGCTCCCAGTTACTTACTCTTTCAAGAGTGGACAGTTGCATGTAAAACTATAAGCAATAGGCTGCTCCAGTCATACGCTTTTGCAACCAATTGTTTCAGTTGGATGCTCATCAGTTATTTGGACATAAATTGTCTAACTGATCCTGAGTTCCTTTCCCTGTCCATATAAAGTCATGTAAAATATCCCGTTATATTGAAAAGAACAGCATAAAGTGTGTATGATGGAGGGATTTGGAGACAGTTCAAAATTCTCAGCAAGACATTCATTTTTATTAAGTTCTCTCTTCCTAGAACTGAAAGTGGCAAGTTGCCACCAGCCAGGTCTGCTAAGTAATTTGTATCCCTTCCAATCAAGAAAAAGCGGCAAAGAGTCCTGTGGCACCTTATAGACTAACAGACGTATTGAAGCAGAAGCTTTTGTGGGTGAATACCCACTTCGTCAGATGCATGTAGTGGAAATTTCCAGAGGCAGTTATAAATATGCAAGCAAGAATCAGGCTAGGGATAACGAGGTTAGTTCAATCAGGGAGGATGAGGCCCTCTTCTAGCAGTTGAGGTGTGAACACCAAGGGAGGAGAAACTGCTTTTGTAGTTGGCTAGCCATTCACAGTCTCTGTTTAATCCTGAGCTGACAATGTCAAATTTGAATGATGGATAATGATGTCAAATGTCAATACTCGTTCTGCTGGATCTTTTAGCAGCCTTTGACACCATGGACCATGATATGATGCTCACTCTCTTACTACTGCTGTCAAGTTTAGATGGAGTTGCATTAAATGGACTCTGCTCATTTCTTGTTGGCAGACCCCAAAAGACAACTTTGCTTCTACAAGGACCCATCTATGCAGAGTCACACAGGGAATTTAGCATATCCTCTCCCTTATTCAGGATCCACACGAAGACTTTGGGGAGACTGGGAGCTAATACAGGCTTACATGCAGCAATTTACAGATGACACTCAGCTTTATCACCACCTGAAAGTACATGGAAATGGTGAGTCCCTTCCTGACACATTGCTTGAATGAAGTAGGAACATGGATAAAAAGCAGTGGCCTAAAGCTACTGTGGCAGTGGCCTAATCCAGGCAAAAGGAAAGTGATGTTGGCATTAGGGAAAGCATTTGGATGAACTACCTGAAAATATTGCTTTGACCATCATTTAAATCATCTCACCAACTGGAGGTTAAAGTGTTACTCGCTCTTGAGAGACAAGGTGGGTGAGGTAATATCTTTTATTGGACCAACTTCTGTTGGTTGTCTCTCCCCAACAGAAGTTGGTTCGATATAAGATATTACCTCACCCACTTTGTTTCCCTTTGTTTAGGACTGACATGGCTAAAACACAGTTTTGAGGTCCAGTTTGATTCTTCGAGGTCCTAAGAAGCCCATACAACCCAGGGTGGATAAAAATCAATGATTTAAACAAAGAATCAGTTTTATTTTACTTAATTGGGTTTTTTTAATTTAAATCAAATACAGGGTTGTTTTTTAATAAACCTATTTAAAATTAAATTAAGGTTAGGCCTAAATTTACTCTAATCTATTAATCATTTAAATTTAATACAGAAAATAATATTAAGCAGTACGTGCTTGCTGCTCAGTTTTAAAGAAAGTCAAACCACTGAACTGATGGAAGTCACTGGCTAACCGCTTGGAAGCAGAGTTTAAGTGCAAAACCAGCTTTTGACAGCAGTAGCTCCTTCGACAAGAATATTTTCTTTATTTCAGTTTATTCAACTAGTTCAGTTCAATGTCTAGTGCAGTCAAAGTTGAGACAGCGATCCGGAATTGAAAAAGCAGGAGAGCTTGTTTTCCTCTTCCAATCTATGAATAAAAAAAACTAGATGAGAGGGTGAGATCTACTAGTTCTAAAATCTTCCAGGACATGGTGACCAGAAACAATCTTTTCAATTCATTAACCATACATAACACTTCCTTTGTTTATTAAATTGGTTAATTTTAAATGCAAAAGAAGCTTTGATAAACTCTTTTTCTTATGCATCAAGCACTTCTAAGGTAGTTTTATTAAATATAAAAATTAAAATGATGTTTTTCTGCATTTTAATTGAATGAGTTTCTATCCCAATAAAATGTGATACAAATCATAATAAAGAAAATCATCTAGTAAATAAGAAATTAATCATTTACCATCTTCTAAAACATAATAAGATTAAGAATCTGAATAAATGAAAGTTAAGCTATTTTAAGCAAGTCTTAAATACATGTGATAGAGTGTATCTTCCAGGTTAGCAAAAGGAAGCACCAAATTTAGTGTAAATGTAACAGCAACAAACCCTGGTTATTGGCCAGCGGGATCAAACCTGGGATCTCTGGAGTTTAGTGTATGAGCCTCTACTGCATGAGCTAAAAGCCACATGGCTCTTAGCAAAGGTTGTAGCAGACTCATTAATCTCTAAGTGGTCTCAGTGCCACTCCAGGGGAAAGAACACCACCGCCAGGAGATGTGTGGGTTACATAAAGGCAATGCTTAGTTGCAAATCAACATGCTTTAATGGTTACCAACCAGTGCAAATCAACCTTTCTGTAGGTGAACAACTAAAGTACAGATGCAAAAGATGATTAAATTTGATCATTTAAATCAAGGCTTCCTACTTGCTGATTTAAATCATGATTAAAATAGTTGACTTAAATCACTTTGATTTAAATCAGCCCACCCTGACATAGCCACAATTACTCCATCTGTTCAAAGTCCCTAAATAGACATGAATCACTGACTTTTTTCTGTATTGGTGGTCAACCACATTCGCCTCCTACTGGAGTGGGCTTAAAACTGCCCATGACTTTCATATCTTAGATAAACCTAATATTTTCCATGTGTGAAAGAACATCACCTCAAATGAAGCATGTTGGGGAAGGAGGCCAAGAATGTGGGAGTCCTAAACTATTTTTTAAATGAATGTAGTGATAGTTGAATGGCTTGATTCACTGCCCCTGCCTGAAAGGCTGCAGGAGCAGCAGAATTAATTCTACAGTCTCTTACTAATGCCAGAAGTGTTCTCTTGTTGGAAACTGATGTTCCAATACTTTGTGAATACACAAGTCTTCTTGTACTGCTGAGTTTATTTATTAACTAAAGTTCACTATGTTGGCTTTTCCATGGCTCTATCATGCCTTGTAGGGCTGGACTTCACTAGAGTATTTTACCTTGAGTAAACTGATTGTATAATGGGTGGTCTAGATCAGTGGTGGGCAACCTGCAGTGGGCCAGAAGATACTTTGTTTACGTTGACCGTCTGCAAGCATGGCCGCCTGCAGCTCCCAGCAGCCATGGTTCACCGTTCCTGGCCAATAGGAGCTGCGGGAAGCGGCGGCCAGACCGTGCCGCTTCCCACAGTTTCCATTGGCTTGGAATGGCAAACTGTGGCCACTGGGAGCCGCAGGCGGCCGTGCCTGCGGATGGTCAGTGTAAACAAACTGTCTCGCAGCTTGCCAGTGGATTACCCTGACAGGCCACAGGTTGTCCACCACTAGTCTAGATGCTCCTCAAATGTTTTTTCCAAGCCAAAAGTGTTTGGAGTTCACCCTTGAAGTTTAGAATGATCTTTAGGTTAAAGGTGAAGGCCAAGTAGCTGAAGAGCAATGTTCCCCACCAGGCCAAAGGTCCAAAGTGAGCAGCCATCAGAGGAGCAGCACAACTCACCAGGCTGGCGCATCTCAGCTTGATGTGCACCACCAATGGGGTTTGGCCTTGGGGAAGGGGGTTAACGTTTTAGGCACATCTGGAGGTGGGGGAAGGGATTGCATTATTGTTTCACTGTTGTGGAATGCCCTTAAATTTCCCAGCTCCATTCCAGCCCATTGGTTTGTACCTGTTCCCTTGCCTAATAATCCTGTACATAATGGTTACAAAACTCCTCTGTCAGGAGTTTCTGGACCCATGTAAACAAATGCCAAACCAGGAAAGGAATAGGTGCAAGCTTGCTGCCTTAGGACATCTACCAGCACCTCACAAAGGTGAGGGGGGAGGTAGGAAGGGCAGTGAAGTTTGAGGGAGGAAAAGCAAAAAAAATAATTGCAAGGAAGAATGCATGTACACACTTACCCATGCTTCCTTCTCCTTCATCAGCAGGCTCCTCTGTGCTCACCTGAGGGCACTAGCTAGCCTTCTGTGGAGTTTCAAACAGTTCCTGGCTCTTGGCATGGTTTGAGTCCTCTGCTGCATCTCCCCCTTCTTCCTCCTCCTCCACTGTTCACAGCAGGGGTCTCCATCTTGGGCTCCTCCAGTGGTTTTTGGGGTGTTAGTGGGGTCACTGTAAAAGCAGGAGATCCGCAGAGGAACACCAGCTCTCTTGTTGCCCTCTCCCATTTCTGTGGTGTGCCTCGCGTATGTAATGGGGCTGTTGGCCCCTTACTGAAACTTAATTGGTTTTTTGGATGGGCATCTCCAAATTCCAGGAGAAAGACAAAGGGTCAAAGAGGAGCCAGGATCCTGGGACTGACTGGTCCCCAGGGCCAACAGAGAGAGGCCAGCACTCCAACTGGGAAAACCAAGAAGTCTGCTGCTTGCCAGGATTCATGATGTGACGGAGAGACTGCAGAGACTCATCAAACCCTCAGATTGCTACCCCTTCCTGCTTCTCCACGTGGGCACAAATGATACTGCCAAGAATGACCTTGAGCAGATCACTGCAGACTGTGGCTCTGGGAAGAAGGATAAAGGAGTTTGAGGCGCAAGTGCTGTTCTCTACCCAGGCCTTTTCCTTCCACAGGGAGGATGGACAAGACCATCGAATTGTGGAAGTCAACAAATGGCTACGCAGGTGGTGTCGGAGAGAAGGCTTTGGATTCTTTGACCATGGGATGGTGTTCCAAGAACACCCACTGACGGGCTCCACTGAACGAAGAGAGGGAAGAGCATCTTCGCAAGCAGGCTGGCTAACCTAGTGAGGAGGGCTTTAAACTAGGGTCACTGGGGGAAGGAGACCAAAGCCCTGAGGTAAGTGGGGAAGTGGGATACCGGGAGGAAGCACAAGCAGGACAGCCTGAGAGGGGAGGGCTCCTACCTCATACTGAGAAAGCGGGACAATCAGCAAGTTATCTTAAGTGCCGATACACAAATGCATAAAGCCTGGGAAACAAGCAGGGAGAACTCGAAGTCCTGGCACAGTCAAGGAATTATGATGTGATTGGAATAACAGACTTGGTGGGATAACTCATATGACTGGAGTACTGTCATGGATGGATATAAACTCTTCAGGAAGGACAGGCAGGGCAGAAAAGGTGAGAGTTGCATTCTATGTAAGAGCAGTATGACTGCTCAGAGCTCCAGTATGAAACTCCAGAAAAACCTGAGTCTCTGGATTAAGTTTAGAAGTGTGAGCAACAAGGGTGATGTCGTGGTGGGAGTCTGCTATAGACCACTGGACCAGGGGGATGAGGTGGACAAGGCTTTCTTCCAGCAAATAACAGAAGTTAGATCGCAGGCTGTGGTTCTCATGGGAGACTTTAATCGCCCTGATATCTGCAGGGAGAGCAATACAGTGGTGCACAGACAATCCAAGAACTTTTTGGAAAGTGTAGAGGACAATATCCTGGTGCAAGTGCTGGAGGAGCCAACTAAGGGCAGAGCTCTTCTTGACCTGCTGCTCCCAAACTGGGAAGAATTAGTAGGGGAAGCAAAAGTGGATGGGAACCTGGGAGGCAGTGACCATGAGATGGTTGAGTTCAGGATCCTGACACAAGACAGAAAGGAGAGCAGCAGAATATAGACCCTGGACTTCAGAAAAGCAGACTTTGACTCCCTCAGGGAACTGATGGGCAGGATCCCCTGGGAGAATAACATGAGGGGGAAAGGAGTCCAGGAGAGCTGGCTGTATTTTAAAGAATCCTTATTGAGGTTACAGGAACAAACCATCCCCATGTGTAGAAAGAATAGTAAATATGGCAGGCGACCAGCTTGGCTTAACAGTGAAATCCTCGCTGATCTTGAACACAAAAAAGAAGCTTACAAGAAGTGGAAGATTGTATACTCCTCCCTGGTCATTTGTTCAAATATTGCTCAGGGATGCAGGAGTGAAATCAGGAAGGCCAAATAACACTTGGAGTTGCAGCTAGCAAGAGATGTTAAGAGTAACAAGAAGGGTTTCTTCAGGTATGTTAGCAACAAGAAGAAAGTCAAGGAAAGTGTGGGCCCCTTACTGAATGAGGGAGGCAACCTAGTGACAGAGGATGTGGAAAAAGCTAATGTACTCAATGCTTTTTTGCCTCTGTCTTCACGAACAAGGTCAGCACTGGGCAGCACAGCATGGGGAGGAGGTGACCAGCCCTCTATGGAGGAAGAAGTGGTTTGGGACTATTTAGAAAAACTGGATGAGCATAAGTCCATGGAGCCAGATGCACTGCATCTGAGAGTGCTAAAGGAGTTAGCTGATGTGATTGCAGAGCCATTGGCCATTATCTTTTAAAACTCATGGTGATCGGGGGTGGTCCAGGATGACTGGAAAAAGGCTAATGTAGTGCCCATCTTTAAAAAAGGGAAGGAGGAGGACCGGGGAACTACAGGCCAGTCAGCCTCACCTCAGTCCCTGGAAAAATCATGGAGCAGATCCTCAAGGAATCAATTCTGAAGCACTGAGAGGAAAGTGATCAGGAACAGTCAGCATGGATTCACCAAGGGCAAGTCATGCCTGACTAATCTAATTGCCTTCTATGATGAGAACTGGCTCTGTGGATGAGGGGAAAACAGTGGACGTGTTATTCCTTGACTTTAGTAAAGCTTTTGACACTGTCTCCCACAGTATTCTTGCCAGCAAGTTCAAGAAGTATAGGCTGGATGAATGGACTCTAAGGTGGATAGAAAGCTGGCTAGATCATTGGGCTCAACGGGTACTGATTATTGGCTCCATGTCTAGTTGGCAGCTGGTATCAAGCGGAGTGCCCCAAGGGTCGGTCCTGGGGCCAGTTTTGTTCAATATCTTCATTAATGATCTGGAGAATCGCATGGATTGCACCCTCAGCAAGTTTGCAGATGACACTAAACTGGGAGGAGAGGTAGATATGCTGGAGGGTAGGGATAGGATACAGAGGGACCTAGACAAATTGGGGGATTGGGCCAAAAGAAATCTGAGGTTCAACAAGGACAAGTGCAGAGTCCTGCACTTAGGACAGAAGAATCCCATGCACTGCTACAGACTAGGGACCAAATGGCTAGGCAGCAGTTCTGAAGAAAAGGACCTATGGGTTACAGTGGACGAGAAGCTGGATATGAGTCAACAGTGCGCCCTTGTTGCCAAGAAGGCCAATGGCATTTTGGGCTGTATAAGTAGGGGCATTGCCAGCAGATCAAGTGACGTGATCATTCCCCTCTATTTGACATCTGTGAGGCTTCCTCTGGAGTACCATGTCCAGTTTTTTGGGCCCCAACCTACAAGAAGGATGTGAAAATATTGGAAAGCATCCAGCAGAGGGCAACAAAAATAATTAGGGGACTGGAACACATGAGTTATGAGGAGAGGCTGAGGGAACTGGGATAGTTTAGTCTGCGGAAGAGAAGAATGAGGGGGGATTTGATAGCTGCTTTCAACTACCTGAAAGGGGGTTCCAAAGAGGATGGATCTAGACTATTCTCAGTGGTAGCTGATGACAGAACAAGGAGTAATGGTCTCAAGTTGCAGTGGGGGAGGTTTAGGTTGGGTATTAGGAAAAACTTTCACTAGGAGGGTGGTCAAGGGCTGGAATTTGTTACCTAGGGAGGTGGTAGACTCTCTTTCCTTTGAAGTTTTTAAGGTCAGGCTTGACAGCCCTGGCTGGGATGATTTAGTTGGAGATTGGTCCTGCTCTTAGTTGGACTGAGCAGGGGGTTGGACCTCCTGAGATCCCTTCCAACCCTGATATTCTGTGGCAAGCCAATGAGGGAGTTGAGAGCCCAGGGCCCGTCCTCCATGTGAGCTGGAGCTGCCAGGCCAAAGTAGAGCTGAGTTAGGGGAGCTGGAACAGCAGCCCAGAGCTGGGGGAGCAGGAGCATTGGAGACCAGCTACATCGATAGTGAGCCAGAACTGAGCTACAGTGGAGAGCCACGGGACCAGAACCAGGATAGTGGAAGGCCCTCCATGCAGCAAGTAAACTGAAACCAAGCACAATGAGCAGCTAGGAAGGAGGAGATGGGGATCCTGGGCAGAGCGGGCCCAACAGAGGGAGATGTGGCCAGGCAAGAGGGCCTTGAACACTGGACTCAGAGGGGTGATGTAAACCTGATGGAGGGGATGATAGTGGTGAGTAGGATCACTGCCACCGAGAAACTGAGAGCATGTGGCCACCATGAGAGCATGTGTCTTACCCATGGTATCACCACAGCACATCCAGGCCTGGGAAGGAGGCTGGATGTGTAAGGAATAGACTGAATTTTCTTGAGTTCCAGAGACTATTGTTCAGTGTCTCCATGCCCATAGCGTGGGGTTCCTTGATCCTTTAACCATCTCTGTTTTACCCTTATTGTCTCAGTTTTAAAGGGGGAGGAGGGCATGGGCTTGTGGTCTCTGTGACCCCAGGGCAGTGCAGTTCAAAATTGTGCCCATAGCAGTCACTGTCATGGAAAAACAGCAGCATTGTGGACTACATGTTGGAGGACGGTTAGAGTTTACACAACTAATATAGTATCTATACTTGCATTGCATTGACCTCTGTAGGTCAACCCTGGCTCTGCACTGCTCAGGGAAGTATAGTATGCCACTTGTACTTGTGGGAGACAAATTTTAAGTGTAGACACATGCATAACTAGGTCAACACAAATGGACTTACATCAACCTAACTTTGTAGTGTAGAGTGGGAGCATTCTTTTGTCAGTCTAGCTGTGCCTACAATGAGGGTTAGGTCAACATTGCTCTGGCACTCAAGGATGTGTATTTTTCACAGTCCTGAGCGCTGTAGCTATGTTGACTTAAGTTTTAAGTGTAGAGCAGGCAGCAGGCTTGCCCAGTACCTCTTTGGGATCTCTGATGTGCGGGGGGCATGTGCCTGTTGCTTCACCCCTAAAGCATGCACTCATCTCCATTGGCCAGCACAGAGGGTGCAGGGCCATTGCCCCACCTCCTCATTCTTCCCTGCCCCCTTTAGGGTGGCCAGCACAGCTAGCCCCACTCAGGTGAGCACAAAGATGCAGTAATCGCCAAGCCCTTCATAGCAGCAGCAGGATTCTTAATTCAGCCTGCAGTACATAAAATGAAACCTCAAATCTGAACCGTTTTGAATTTTGGGAGCTGGTGGGGGTTCAAATTCAAATCCCCATATCTGTGCCCACCCTGTGATGTTTGCTTTGATTTCAAATGGACAGGGGCTAGTTTCTGTTCCTAGACTGAAGGGGCTGAAATCTTGTGAGAACTTCATTTTAAATCTGATTCCTTAATCAGAATGTACCAAATTCTTACTCAGCCTTTTCTTTGCTAAAACTCTCATTTAGCCACATTCTCCTACCCTGGTACTTCAGTGTGGGGGAGGCGTGGGTCAGCATTCACGTTGCACTCCCCATCAGCACCAAGTCAGGGAAGCTAATGACCCAACCAGCGGTGGATCTGAGGCACTTTGCACATACGCTAAGAAGAAGTGCGACTGGACCATAATCAATGGGATTGCACTGCTGTAAGTGAGGAGTGTTTTTCTGGGATAAGGACTTAATAACTGGAAGTCCAACCATGCTCCCAAGATTGGCAAATGGGAGGATACCCTCTGCAGAGAGATCTCCCATCCTGTGTGAAATGGAGGATCAGCCTCCTCCATGGTAGTATCCTTCCTTCTGACCCCCCAAAGAACTCTAGGGAGCTGCAGAGACCGGAAGGTTTGGTGGCCTTGAACATGACTCTCACCATCCTCCCACTAGTCCGTGGATACAGTCTTTGGCTGTATCATCTTACCATGGATCCTCTCCGCAGTGAGGATGAGAGGTGCTAGGAGCAGCCACCAGCTGGAAGCCCTGACTGTGTGAATCTAACAGAGCTGCTCTGCCCAGGAGGGAGGAACTTGGGTACAAAGTAGAGCTGCTGTCAATTAATCGCAGTCAATGCATGTGATTAATGCAAAACAAATTAACACATTATATTTTTAAGAGCGCTAATTGCACACCAGGGTGCCGTGCTCAGGGGGGCACCACCGTGTGCCGCTGGGGAAGAGGTGCCCCCCGCCCCTCTCCCATGGAGCTGCCCTGGGCCAAGCTGCTCCAGACCGATCATGTACCTGGTCACCCTGAGCTGGGGTCGGGGAACAGGGGGAGCCTGCCTGCTGCTGCTGCTGGCTCAGGAGAGCCAGGCTTAGGGGTGGGTGGACTGGGCCACCACCTAGGGTGCCATGCTCAGGGGGATGCCTCTGGAGCAGGGGAGCCCTTCCTCGCCCCCACTGCTCTGCTCTGCTGCCCTCTGCAGCCGCTGCTGCTCCTACCCGTGTGCGCCCACCCCCCCACACACACACCTTGGAGCTGCCCCTGGCCAAGGTGCTCGGGACCTGGAACCTGTCTGCAGTGCAGAGTGGGGGGACTGATATCAGTGTGTAGGGTGACCAGACAGCAAGTGTGAAAAATTGGGATGGGGGTGGCAGGTAATAGGAGCCTATAAGAAAAAGACCCCAAAATCGGGATACTCCCTATAAAATCAGGACAGCTGGTCACCCTATCAGTGTCTCCCCCCCGCCACCCACGTACAGGATCTCCGCTGAGCTGGGGTGGAGGGACAGTGAGCCTGTGGCTGCTGCTGATTGAACAAGCCTTCAGGCTGGTGAGTGCTCTGCTTAAAGAAACAGCGCACTGTCTCTCACCCAACCCCAACACACACTCTTGTCTCCCGCCCTTCCACCCCCCCCCCACACACACACACTCTCTCTCTCTCTCTCACCCACATTCTCACATACTCTGTCTCTCTCACACACTCCTCCAACACACACAGGGTTTCTCTCAAACACACTTCCACCCCACTACAGACACACACACGCACTTCCCCCCAACATCCACAAATATTTAAATAAACGGTATTTTCTTATTGTTTAACAGTGCAATTAAAATTGTGATTAATGGTGATTTTTTTAATGGTTTGACAGCCCTCACACAAAGCCATCTGTGCTAATAGAGTCACATTTTAAGCTGCAGTATCAGCAGTAAAATCATTGTTAACCACAGGAAAAAACTTCCATTTCCTGTCAAAGGCTGACATTCACAGAAATGCCATTTAAATACTATTAAAACAACAGCTTTTAAAGCCAAATCCTACCTGAGTAGAAGGCCGACTCAGGAAAATCTAGAGCCCTGTGCGACGTCATTTGATTGGACCACCTACAAGGTCCAGGATATCACCAACAATCTTCTCCTGACCATCTGCCCCACAAAGGCAGAGCAAAAGATTCTACCCATAAATGGCCGGTGGAGAATTCCCTCCTGGGCAAGGGTTTGTGGGGATGGAAATGCTGAGCTGCCTGTTGAGCATGAAGCTGGAAGATCTGCCTCCCATTCCAGCTGTCCTGCTTAAGCCAGCATTGGAGGTGTGTTGGGGTAGAGCTATACTAGACTGATTTTCAGCTAGCATGTGATCCCTTAGAGCTCATACACTGATAGCGTAAGTTAGAGAAGCCAGGAGGCTGCCCTACCGTATACCAAGGCCAGTGCCGCCTGGCTCCCTGACAACCCCTGACTGATGAGTGGGGCTTGGCGCATGGTAGAAACTGCTCCAGCATGTCCAGGACTAGTTGGTCCCTTCCTTATGGATTGAGTTAGGGGAGCAATGGAAGGAGATTTCCTGTAAACAGGAAGAAGCAGGAGGAACTGGTCTCATGCCCTATGCAGGACTACAGTGAAATGAGAGACCTCCTGATTTCTCAGGTGAGGGGGCCACTCAGATTATTAGCAGTGCAGGCTTCCCAGTCAGCAAGAAGCAGCTTGGAATGGCAGCACCACTACACATCATGTTAGCAGCAGTGGGACCCCAAGATCTGGGAGCCACCCACAAGAGAAGGTTAGTCAAATTTTCCAAATTAGCCATACCTGTGTGCACAAAAGGCTGCACAGAGAGACTCAGACCAAGATGGCTCTCGATTAGAAGGAATCCTACCAGTGCAGGGGAGGATTCCAGTGGGCTATTTTACCATGCTGTGAGGACTCTTTATTGCTCCTTTCAGCCTGCATACATTGCTCATGTTAAGGGTGCAGCGGATGGCAGCATACACATTTCTGTGCATGGAGAACCCTCTGGATCAGGAACATAGCTTGTCCTGTGATTTTCAGGAATGGGCAATTATTGCAAAGCAGCGACAAATTCTATAGAGAGCAAAGAGATTAAACACTGCTACCTCCTGTAAGGATAGAATTTCTGGACATGATGCACTTGTCTTTACCTCAAGCACTAAGCACTAAGCACTAAGTTTACTTGGTTTTTGCTCAGTTGCTCTGTATCTCTTCCCCATTTATCAACTGTTCGTACCTGGCAGCAGTGTAGTATGAACTGTCACAGCACTTTGCAAAACATCCAGCTTGGAGGCAGAACAAAGACGACAACATAACCACTTCCACCAAGAATGGTCACATCTGGAAGATCTACGAAGCTGCAACAGGATATTTTAAGGTGGCTTCACCTACCGGAACGGTGAGCTGAGCTACTAAGGGCTTGTCTAGATGAACAGTTAGTGCACAGCAAGGGGGGTGTAAATCTAGAACACACTAGTCTGCCGCACACTAACTGCCCATGTGAACCTTGCTACTGCACACTGAAAGTTCCCTCATGCGCTTTGATCTATTCTGCTTCGAAACTAGAACAGGTCTGTAGGCTCTAGGGAAATTTTATTGTATGGCAGCAAGGTCCACTTCTGGGCACCACATTTCAGGAAAGATGTGGACTAACTGGAGAAAGTCCAGAGAAGAGCAACAAAAATTATTAAAGGTCTAGAAAACATGACCCATGAGGGAACATTGAAAAAATTGGGTTTGTTTAGTCTGGAGAAGAGAAGACTGAGAGGGGACATAAAGGGTTGTTACAAGGAGGAGGGAGAAAAATTGTTTTTCTTAACCTCTGAGGATAGGACAAGAAGCAATGGGCTTAAATTGCAGCAAGGGCAGTTTAGGTTGGACATTAGGAAAAACTTCCCAACTGACAATTTCATACAGACCTTGTCACGGGGCCAGGAGCTTCAACTCATCTGATGGGAGGAGTAGAAGTACCTGGTCCCCAGGTGCAAAGCTTCTTGTTTGAGCCCTGTGGTTATAGCATTGCTCCAGGATCCCTTGAGCTAACTGAAGATTTTTTTGGGCGAGGGTCCCAGCGCGGTCAAGCCGGTCTCACAATTGCAGTACATATTGGAGGAACCCCTGGAAGGTCGAGGGGTTGTACTCCCAGCCCTCTGTCATCCAGTACACCGCGGGGCTGGCACCCATACAAGAGTTCAAAGGGCGAAAACTTAGTGGACAACTGGGGTACCTCGCAGATGGCCAGGAGCAATGGTGGAAGTAGCTGGTCCCACTTTTGCAGTTCTTGAGGAGGAAATTTCCTCAGCATTGTCTTGAGCGTTCTATTAAAGCACTCGTTAGAAGTACCCGGACCCAGGGGTATACTTTTATGTCTCCGCGAACACACTGGAGTCGAATCTCTCCCTCAGTCCTTTTTGGGTTTGGGATGACTCCCTGCCATATGAGGGTCTGCCCACATCCCGAATCCAGGAGAGTCATGACGGGCTTGGGGCCCACTTCCACTGATGTTGTCAGCTTCAGGGAGGATGGCTCACGGACTCGAGATTCCCCAGTGCAGACCTGGTCAAAGCTACCATCCATCTCTGGACATTCCTGCTGTAAGTGTCCGAAACAGCCACATGTGAAGCAGGGCCCCACATGGAATGCGCTGCTGGGGACGCTGCTTCTAGAGGTGGGCTCCTATGATAATCCAGGCCTGCCAAGCTCAACGCTTCTCAAGAGGTGCACCCTGTGGATGATCGGGGGAAGTGGGATTTACAGGTGCAGTTCTTGGAGTTGAGGGCGCCCGGGCGCTGCTCCGGTCTGGGTCCAGGTCTCTGGGTCGACACTGGGGTCATCACCCTAGTTGTGGTGCCCAGAGCCCAGGTCCCCAGCCCCATGGGATCTTCAGCAGCCAAGAAGTCCTCCACCAAGGTGACAGCCCTTAAAGTTTTTGGGCAGTGTCGGAGTACCCATGCCCCACCGCAGGGTGGGAGAATCTGGGTGAATTGCTTCAGGACCACTTTCTCTGTGACTTCTCCCACTGAATGCCACTCTGGGAGCAACCACCACCAGCAAAGATCCTTTATCTCATGGGCAACGGTGCAAGGTCGAGCCCCTGGAGGGTAGGTCGCCTTTCTGAGCCGCCAACAAAAGGTCTCAGGTGTAATAGCCAGGGCATCCAGGATGGCTGTCTTCACCCGCCATCTTCAATTGGCAGCCTGGGCGATTCCACTCAAGTATGGGGCCAAGAGGGTTGCCCACTGCTCCTAGGGCCACCCGGCCACCACAGCGACCTGCTCGAAGGTCTCAAAGAACGCTTCCGGATTGTCCTTGGGTTCCATCTTGAAAAGCCTGACAGGCACCGGAGCCGTGGTTGGGCCAACGCCTCCCCAGATGGGGTCCCACTGGGTTGGGGTAGCAAGGTTGTGAGCTGTTGGAGGCACTGCTGCTGCAGCTCCCGATGTTGCGCCCCCAGGTCCAGGAGGATTTGCTGTTGTTGGACCCCCAACTGCTGCACCAGTTGCTGTTGCTGCTGCTGGCTTTCAGCCAGGTACTTAAGGAGGTTGTCCAGCTCCATCCTTTTCTCTCTCTCTCTCTCTTTTTTTTTCCAAGAACTCGTCAGGGGCAGCCACGGGACCCCTTATCACAGGGTTCGGTTCGATGCCTGCATTCTCCACCAAGTGTAGTGGCTTGGTGTGGGAGCCCTCCCACTCCTGGTCCTTGGGAGGCCACCCCGCTACATTGGCTGCCATTGGGAATGAAGCAATCTTTGCACGCAGTTGGGGCCCAGGCCTCTGCTCAGGCTGGGCAGGAAACAAACAGTCAATGGCCTCCAGCCCTGGATCAAGGCGGGGCAACACAGAGTCTGAGGCTCAGACCTGTGTGCAGGCTGAGCAGCAAATAAACAGTCAATTATCCCAGGCCCTGGATCAAGGCGGGACAACAAAGAGTCTGAGGCTCAGGCTTCCGGCCTGGGGAAGGTGAGAGTGCCACCCTGGGTTGTGGTGACAGGGGGACGCAGGCCCACCCATTCCACTGTGTCCATGCCCAGGGCCCTAACAATGACAAAGCACTTTGTCACAGGGTCAGCGGGGATCCACGCTGCAACACGCTGACTCACCCTCTGTCAGTGTTGTGGCTAGACAGGGGTTTGCTACCCCTGGGCCACTTCCACACTCCCCTCCTTGGTGTACCTGTTGCTGTGAGGAGGGGTCAAGGTTGAGGGGGCTTCCGGGGCCACGAGCAAGTCTTTGGGGGTCAGGTCCAATGGCGGTCTGGGCTGTCTGGGCCAGTTGTCTGCTTCCTCCAGGTCTGAATCAGCTCCGGTGGCACAGGCCAGTCCTTTGCTCCCTCGGCACCCTCCACTGCTTCCCAGCTCAGGAGGCCACAGGAGGCGCCTGGTGTCTCTAGCGATTGCCTCCTACTGAGCTTTCTGGGCCACCTTTTATACTTCCTGCCCCTCCCACCCACTTTCTGGGGGAGGGGCAACTAGGTCTTGGTTCCACCCACCAGGGCTCAGTGCGGGGCCCTCCAACTCCGGATCCTCGGGAGGCCACCCCACCTCACTACATCCTGCATGATTCAAATGGATGCCAAGAGAGAAAACCTGCCAGAGATTTGAGCAAAGAGTTAAAGCCAGAAGGGACCACCAGATCATCTACTCCACCCTTCTCTATATCACAGGCAACCAACACCACTCAGCACCCAAACACTAAACCCAGCAACCTAAATCAGACCAAAGTATTACAGCCCACAGGAGACTAGACAGCAGAGAATAGAAGGGACTGAGGACATGTACAAGTGCCCAAGGCCCCTGCAATGGCAGGGAATTGATTAATTGAGATGTACCTGGATAATCTTGCAAAGTGACCCATGCTCCATGTTGCAGAGGAAGAGAAGTCTCCCCCTCCCTCCCCAAGTCCACTGCCATTTTGACCTCGGGGAATATTCTTTCCCACAGTTGGTGATCAATTAGACCCTGAACATGTGATCAAGGAACCAGCCAGCCATGCACCTGAGAAAGAGAATTCTCAGCATCACTTCAGAGCATTGGCCACCTGGTCCAGTGTCCCATCTCCAGTTCTGACTATCTCTGATGCTTCAGAGGAAGGAGAAAGAAACAAACACAAACAAACCAACCAGAATACACTGGCAGGGGGTAGAGGGAAACGCTTCCTGACCCTTTCAGTTGACCAGTTGAAACCCTGAAGCATGACTGGATGGGACATAACTGGAAGGGACTCCCAGGGCTGTTGAGCCCTGCTGGCACCATCACAAGTAACCCTATCATACAACCCCCTCATAAATTTGTTCAGCTTGCTCTTAAAACTAATTCAGTGTTTGCCCCCACAATTCCTGTTGGGAGGCTGTTCCAGAACCTCACCCCTCTGATGGTTAGAAACCGTTTAATTTCCAGCATGAATTTGTGTATAGCCAATTTACACCCATTTGTTCATGTGCCAGCATTGGCCTTTAGCTTAAATAGCTCTTCACCTTCCTGGGTGTTTACCCCCTAATGTATTTATAGAGAGTGGCCATCTCCCCTCCCAGTCTTTATTTTGCTAGCCTAAACAAACGAAACTCTTCCAGTCTCCTCTCATAAGCTAGGCCCTCCATTCCCCTGATGATCCTAGTAGCTCTTCTCTGCACCTGTTCCAGTTTGAATTCATCTTCCTTGAACATGGGCAACCAAAATTGTACATAGTATTCTAGATGAGTCTTATCAGTGCCCTGTAAAATGGCATTAATATTTCCCTATCTCTATTAAAATTGTCTTGCCTGCTACATCATCCTACAATTGCATCAACCTTTTTTGCAATTGCATCACATCTGTGGCTCATAGTCATCCTGTGATAGACGCGCACACCCAGGTTTCTCCTCCTCTGTCATTTCCGACTGATAAGCCCCATTGTATAGCAAATGTTCTTATTTTCAGACCCTCAGTACATGACCTTGCACTTTGTACTACTGAATTTCATTTCTGTTATTCCAGTCTTCGAGATGAGTGCCAGGGAAAATTTCAGTGAATAGTGGGTATGCACAAAAAATAATAATAATAAATCCATTGTTAAATAGCAATGGCACTGTCATAGTGATCTTTCCCACTTAATCTGCCTAATGATGTTTATTACAGCAGTACCTAAAAGCCAACCAAGAACATCTAGTGGCAAGAATTGTGCTCGGCACTGTACAAACACAAAGTAGTAGATGGTCCCTGCCCTGAAGAGTTTAAGCTAACTGGCCCAGGCTAACGGTCCCTGCCCCTCTTAGCTCTGCACCTGGAAGGAATCCGCTGCAACAGGCTCCAACCATTTGCACATGGAGAAGTGGGGCTCCGCTGCCTCTGAGACACCCTACATTTCTTCCCTCTCAATATGGACTTTTCTGCCTCCTAGCTACCCTCCCTTTTCTGGTGGAAGATATGAACAAACTCGACGGGCCATTTTATTCATTGCACTACATCCTCATCCTGTGTAGTCATACACACCATACTTGGGAGTTAAAAAGAAAACTGGCCATGCTTTCTCCTGAATCTATTCTTCAGTTTTACAAGTGGTTTTTAAGGTGCATTCAGTGCATTGAAATTATTCCAAACTAATATAAATATGTAGAGGGCAGCAAAAATGGTAAGATCTGCACATCTGTGTGAGCTGACTGTACAGCTACATAAAGATGCAGTAGAGAGGGGGCCCTGAGGGATCCAGCTGCAGCTCCCTGATTTCAGGCGTGCCCTGCTCCTGTACAAGTTAGGACTGCACAGGACCATACGTCAGTGATGGACTGGGTGCAGGGAGCTCCATTCCACTACAATCTTTCCCTCCCTGGCCACATGTTGCCCATGAGTCATTTCTTTTTGCTGGTGTAGGACGTGGCACAGCTGATTCCACCAGCTTTCTGCCAGAAGACAGCTTCTCTGCACCAGACAATTCACTACTGGCTGTTCACACACTTCTCACAAGGTGACCTCAGCACACCAGAGAATCCAGCCTGCCATTTAAGAAAATGGCAAGCCCTTGTAAAATTGCATGTAGCAGGTATCTGCTCTTGTCCCCAACACCCTAAAGCCTCCACTACTCTCCAACCCTTGCCCCATATGCCAACATCTTCCATGTGTCGGTCATGCCCTGTTCAGCCTCCGCAGGAGCTGAGAATATCCCAGCCACTTCCGATTCTAGACAAAACTCTTTTCCCCCCCTGGCAACAGCAGCACTTTCGATTTGCAAAAAAAATGGTTTACCCCCTATGCTCTTCACAGTGCTTCCATCTCTCCTCCCTCCCTATGGCTCTTTTACACCCCATTCCCATGTTCAGTCTCTCTTCCCGTCACAGTGGCCTCATGCCTGAAGGTCTTTGACTATCTCATGGAACCTAATCAAGGTTCACAACCATGTTCACATTCACACCCACAATTGACTTTATTATGTGGTGAGTCTAGAGCCCAGACAATTATTTTTAATAATTATTATTTTACCAGGAGAGAAAATGGCTAGAGTTTTGTTCCCCAGCTAGACTCTCTGGCAAGCCGCATGCTTCCACTTCATACTTTACACAGCATCAGCCTCTCTAATGCAAACATCTCTTGGATGTATCTGTGTTCCGGTCTCCATCACTAGGTGTCACTAGATAATCTAATTACAATCCAGACTGTACATGAAGCAAGTGAAAACTCCTATTCTCTTAGCTAAAATTTAAGGTGATATTGCCTAAATGAAGTCCTACAGCATAATTATACATGTTATTGATGACATCATAAGGTGCAGCCATAGAATATGAAACTAGAGACATGAATTTGCAAAACTACTTTCTAAAGGAGCTTAGTCATTCCTAACTCAAAAGAGTGTTTCTCATAATTCTCATTGACATATTTTCTTTCTTTCTTAGGACCAAAGGCTCTCTTCAGAGCCAGGGAGACTGGAGTAACGTGTCTGTTCTGACATGGCAGCTCCTTTACTTCAAGCCAAATCTTTCCTTGAAGCCTGACCTGAATTGCAACTCCTGTCCAGACAAATGTTGTCTTTTCTCACATGATTTTCAGCCTGCTTTCTGGAAGAGTGAAACAAATGCAACTCAGATAATCATCTACACATTGCCATAACCTGAGCACCTGCCTGGCTATTCTCAATGCTGGGAACCCAGCTACACAATGTTTTGCCCTAAGATAGTGGAGTGAGCCCCACCTCAGATCAAAGTGTAAACAAAAGACATTTTTCCAATAAAGTCTTTTCAACAGGTTCTACGGCCATAATGAATACAAAAAATCATCGTTTCAAAAAAATCTCTGAACGTGTAGAGTCACACACATGAAAACACAGGGAACAAAGAAGGAAACCACTATTTGTTGTGACTTCCTTTGCTTTTTCAGAATTTTGTTCAACACCCAACTGAAAGCTCTATGTTTTAGGTGTTTAGAAGGAGCCTGTCTGAACCTTATGAGGCTTTCTCATCACTGGATAGATCACCTAAGCCAGTGTGGTCACTCCATAAAAGACTGGAGTCATTCTGTGTACAGCAGTTGCAGTGAGGATTTTTGCACAGGGAAACACAGGCTTTTGGCATTTAAAATATTGTTTCTCACTTGGTGGCAGTTTTATAAATTGCACCTTTGCACAGCACTGCAAAGCCAGAATTCATTGGGTTTGCTTGGTGTGCAGAATGCTCAGCTCAGTATTAGAATTTAATGAAACAGTGGTTTAAAGCAGCAATTAGTTTACTTAATTAGTAATTACATGCTATTTCAACATAGATCTGTTTTGTGACCTTTTCTAATTAGATAACTGAATGAGTGTCACTTGTTCAAGAAGGTCTGTCTGCAAACAGAAATAAAATATTTCATTCATTTGCAGTGAAGCACCCTGGGATTTTTCACATTGTCTCAACATTGTTATAATTTTCATCTTCCTGTGTTATGCATTCAACATTAGATTAATTAAGTGTCCAATTATCAAACTCAAATATAAACTGACTAGGTATTCCATACAAGTACAATTCTTTAACAGTACCTATCTTTTCCCACAGGCCCTGCTAATTCAATCCTTATGAGCTGGAAGATATTTCTGCCTGAATGCACTGGAGATACTTCAGCTTTGGGAAAGGAGATGGCTTTCTATGGAGCCTCAGTTGTCATTAAGAGGACACTCTCCCTTCCTTCATGAACCGTGATGAGAAACACTCAGCTTTTAGGACTGGATTCAGATAGACTTTAAAAAATGCTAAACTGGTTGAATTAAAGGCTAGGTTCCCCTGGGCTTTAACACAGCTTAGCATATGTTAAAGGCTACACAGCCTTGTCTAACCTCTGTTTGTTAATCCTTTCTAACACCACACCTTTAAATCCTAATCTACAGAAGGTCTTTAAGTGCTTTGCTGGACAGGGATGGAGTCAAGCAGAGAGTCAATGAATCAGGGCCTAAATGACGACATGGCTTAAACAGTAAAGATTAAGATAGACAGGTGCAGGTTACAGATACAGTCATGAGTTGTTGATTGGTAGCTAGCTCTGCAGCTGAAAAATATCGGGTTCTAGTCTCTAGTAGTAGCACTACAGACCATCTCCTGGAGGAAATGTTTTCGGTAATAACAGTTTGATGCTTTGGAGTATTCATGGGCAGAAAAGATATTGTAGTCAGAAGATTCACCTCTCACTAAAGCAGAGTTTAATTATATGGTCTTTCCAAGCAGGAATCATGGGGCTGTGTCACAGGTTCGCTTGAATCACTGGAGTGTCTCAAGCTCTCTTTCGTTTTACAGCAGACAATTAATACCCAATGCCAGATGACCACATGGGCTTTAAATTCTACAACAGTCTTTCACTGGCTCAGGCAAAAGGCACGATCAGAGTTAGGCCCCTTACCAAATCAGGTTTCTGGGTTAAGACTAGGGAGGTCCTTCTTCCCCTGTTCCAGCTTTACCCTGAACTATCCCTGGAGGAAGCAGTCAGATTTTTTAACCTTGCCTGCTGTGCCCTGAGTGGCTTCTACCCACTCCTGGGTCTTCTAGGTGCTGGAGGACCAAATTTTGTTCGTATAACTCTTGGAGGTTTCAATTTGCTGTTCCTTTCTCTCAAAAGGTCACATTTGGGCAGGGTGTGGCAAACCAGTGGCAGAGGACATTAGATGCCCGATACACCTTACAGAGAAACAGTGAGTGAGATAATATCTTTCATTGGTTGGACCAACTTCTGTTGGTGAGAGAGACAAGCTTTCAAGTTACATACACAGAGCTCTCCCTCAGGTCTAGGAAAGGTGTGTATCATAGATAAATGCAAGATCGAACAGATAGTTTAGCATAAGTAGTTAGCACATGTTGTAAGGGACCTAACTACTTACACTATCTGTTTGACCTTGTATTTAGCTATGACATTCTGAGTGCCTTTCCCAGATCTGTGGTGTAAAGTACTGTTGAGCATGTGTAAAGGTGTCCAAATCCAGTCCCTAAAAGCTCTGGGTATGTAGTTTGAAAGCTTGTTGTCTTTCTCACCAACAGATGTTGGTCCAATAGAAGATATTACCTCACCCACCTTGTCTCTCTAATATCCTGGAACCGACCCAAGGTTTTGCTATATTCCACCACTACACCAGGCAGAGAACAGTCTGTTAATTCCTGGAGGCCATCCTTATTGCACTCCAGGACTGTATTATTATGCATGTCCCCATTATTTTCAGTAGAATGGCAGCTAAAGGAGACTGTACAGTAGGTCCCAAGGTCAGATGAGGGTCATCGCTTTGCTGCACTAATGCAGTTAAGTATTAATTCATAACCTAGTTAACTGTAAGTATTCCCAGTCCAGTTGTAGAACATTTTTAAAAGTATACTGTATTCTCCTCTCTATATTATGCCCTTAATTTTTAAACATTCAAGGCCACATTTTCAGGACAGCCTCAAATTGTCCTGTGGACTTGCACATGCAAATGGGGTAGTTCCACAAGCGGTTACCCAGTCTCCTCATGAACTATTATGTGCATGTGCAGTTCTGCGAAGCGTGAAACACAACCCCACTCCTGAAAGAGGTAACCCTTTGGGATACACGTTCAGGATGGTGCTGGCGGGGTTACTAAGAGTGCACCTCTTGTTTTTGTTAATATGGATTTTCTCTGTCTGATTCCCAACTACCACACTGAAGATGCTCCTGTTTAATTCGGAGCATTTGTGGTTCTTGATGCAGAGACTTTGAATCCTATATAGTTAAAATGTAAAAGTTTATTCTGGATTATTGAATTTAACTGTGCAAGTATAATTCTGCATGGGACCCATCGCTTCCGCAACCTGATCCCTCTCAGTAAACTTTTTGGCAAAAGGCATGAAAGATTTTTATAGTTGTAGGAGATCACATATTAAATGTGGTATTTTGGAAGTCAATCACGCTCTTTCCTAACGGCAATGCTGAAATTAACCACTTTCCTGCATAGGACCCTCCAATTCTATTACTGAATTTGGTCTTAATGCCCCTTTGCCTTCTCACTGTGACAGCCCTGCCTCTATATTAACTGTATATATTTATGGAGAAAGAACACTGCCTCTCTTTCTCTCAGTGTAGCTGCATCTGTATTATAATGCATTTAATTAAAATAATATTAAACAGAGTCACATTATCAAGGAAATTCTGGTTAACCCTGAGATTCTAGTTGATCATTATTGTATCTTGCATTTGTATGTATTTTTAAAATCCTTATTAAAGAATCACCCAACCTAACATTTCATAGATTAAATCTGCCTTGTTTTTATGGCCCAGAATTCCAGGCATGGTGCTCACAGGTGTTATGCAAGTTCCTACACAGCAATGCTACAGCCCTTCCTTTGTGACCAGCATCTCTTCCGCTGCTCCAGAATCATGAACTGCTCCTGAGCAAAAAATGCTAAGCATGTCAGGTTTTCCGAAACTTCATTGCCTCCGTATGGCTTAAATGACAAGTATTTACATTGAAATACAGTGCTACTCAGTATAAAGATAGCAGAATTGGGCCCAATGGAAGCAAGATCAGACCCATAAAAATCGGAGACAAACAATGAAGTGAGCTGTAGCTCACGAAAGCTCATGCTCAAATAAATTGGTTAGTCTCTAAGGTGCCACAAGTACTCCTTTTCTTTTTGCGAATGACTAAGTGATGTCAGAAGATAAAGCAGTAAGCAAAAATCCTGTTACTTTGGCTGACAGCGCGTTTGGTCTGACACCAACAGTGCATTTCCCCAGGATTATGCAACTGATACACAGCACCTAAGAGGTAGGATTACAGTGTAGGTAAAACCTAGATATACTGATTTTAAATGGGAAACGCGTAAAGGATATTAACTGTTTGTACACCTGGTCAAAATAAAATACCTCAGATTCGAAAATGTCAAAAATAGATACTCGTGTCAAGCTCTCTTACACTTCTACTGCTGATCCATTTTATCCTGTTCATCTTTTAGCACAATATTTTAATCTCTCCATTTTATATCTGGTTGAAAGTGAAGAGTAAAGATAAGCAGAATTTAAGTTGGCAGAGACATTCCTAATTCAGTTATTCTGATGGTGCCCAGATTTCCTCAGGCAAAGTAGTTTAAACAATTGTCCAGATCTGTATGAGGGAGCAAATTTCACCCAGTATGAATTAGGTTGGATGAAAAGGTTTTACCTTTAGTCATTCATTAATAGCCCTAAATTACTGTGAGAAGCCACTACAGAAATGACAACAGTTTCTTTTCTTCCTGTTTCATTGTGATATGTAATCACTGGGATGATCTGAAACATCATTAAGGCTGGCAAATGGACACCTGAGATGATCTACTTTTGATAGTGCTGTGTGCTAAGAGTCCTAGCTGAACAAGAAAGCCTATAAAGTCTCCCGATTCACCTCAGGCAAACCATCATGCTTGAACTCATGAAATTCCATCAAAATAAAAGAACATTATGGTTCATCTGCAGCTCAGAATTAGAGGACTACGGTAGGTAGGTAGGGCTGATAGAATGTAGACTGACAAGGAACTATTCATTAAAGTCCTTGTTTGCAGATTGTCTTTCTGAAAAGCAAATTTTGGGAAGAAACTGCTTACACACAGTTTATTTTTTATAACAAATTTGGAAAAAAGCAAAATCATTTTTTTCATGTTAGTGAAGCATCAGTAGAAGATATTGGAATAAATCCTGGTCCCCAGGGTACAGGCTGAGTAAAATGCTTTGTGTAGTAAAATCCCTGGGGCAGGAAGGATTGAATTCTACTGCAATTCACAAAAAGTGCCCAGTGTTCCTGTGTAGTCAGGTTTGGCAATTACTATTCCTGGATAGAACGGGGTGAAATTTTTCAGCTGAAAAATTTTGTCCGTGAAAATGAAGATTCAGTGACACCAAAACATTTCACAAATTTTTACTAGTTTCACTGAATTGTTTTGTTAAAAAAAAAAAAGACTAAAAAAATGCAGAGAAAATCAAAATTTTCCAGTTTGACCTTTTTGAAATGAAATGTTTTGGTTTTTCAGTTCAAAATAACTCTTTGTTTCAAAATTTCCTTTTTTCTTTAATCAAAAATGGTTTTAAATGGTCAAAATCAAAAATGCAGCATTTGGTTCAATCTGAAACCATTTTTTCCCCAGTTTTTTGATTCACCAAATTTTTAAAAAAAAAAAAAGTTTTTGGTGTAACCTGAAATGATTTTTCCCCAAATGTTTTGGAATTACCAGTGAGCCAAAACCAAACCCCTTATTCACTCTACTCCTGGATATTGGAAGGAACAACGGAAGTGGTTCACTGTCCATCCAACCCCACCTGGACAGGTGAATCAACACTGGAGGCACATCCTACCTATACGCCTGCAACTTTTCTTGCTTTCCCACAATGCACTTCTTTGTGGTCCTGCATAGGGAAGCCCCCACATAGCAAAGGCATCTACGACATGGCCCTAGTCTAATGAAAAACTGGGCAAATAAAGTTTCTGGGTTTCAGTTAATCTGACTTTGTATCCAATAAATTTCACTTCAAATTTTGGTGCAAACACACACAAAAATTCAATCCAGTTCAAGTCATCACCTGGTTTTATATCAAGATGATGAGCTTTCCTTAGTTTGGATGAAAAATCATTAATTGTTCCAAGTTCTCTTAAATTTAAAGAAATTTAGCAAACCTCTTGATAAACTAGGGCTGTGCTTTTCAGTTTGTAAGCCAGGAACATTTCATGCACTTCCTGGTTTCCATGCAAACGTTTCATATAGCCCTAACAATGAACCCATGTTGCTCATCTTCAGTTCTTTTTTTGATCTGACTAGAAAGATCTCCAAAGAATGCATCTTCCTCTTTCATGCTTGTTTCCTAAAGCCCACTACTTTGATAAGAAATTTGATCCTGGCCCCAATAAATTCATAAACATAAATTCAAACACTATCTTAAAAGTGGCCAGTGCCATTGAAGTGTCTCAAGTTATCACAACCTGGTCAATTTTAAAGCTAATTTTATCTTTCTTCCTCCCTGTCTGCTATACTATTTTGGTATGTTCCAGCTTGCATATTTATATTTGTATGGCTACCATGCACAAAATAATGCAAATCATGTACCATATGTTAGAGTCATCTATTTTCATAGTTTATGCTGCAGTCTCAAAGAATGAAATATAGATGTTACATGCAAACATTTAATTATGGCCGGAAGTTAAATATAATTCTCAGCATTGGTTACTACATGTTTTCCCAATGGCTGCTTAAAACTTGAATTTAATTTTGCAAAAAAGTAAATCACATTTTCTAATTGTTTATTATCACTTAGTTAACTCACTAAGTAAACCCTTCTACTAGATGTAGGTTTCTGAAGCCATGCATTTTGTAAAGCTATATTTGCATTACATTATTATTTTTGCTGTATCTATTTTTCCTGCCAACAGAAAGTGTCCAGTATTCCATTCCTTCTTCATCTTCATCTGAACTTTTCTGTTACTGTTAAAATATGTGTGAAAGCTCTGCTGAGTTATTTTAAGTATCTGATAAGAAAGCCTTCCTTGTTTGGGACCCCTGTGCATCCAATAGCTACAGTAGAATTCAGCATTAAATATTAGTAAATAAATTCTGGGCACTGATCTCGTTAACACAATTAAAAACCCTGTGACTGAGGGCATGTTGGACATTTCACACACAAAGTAAGATGCTGCCTTCACAGAATCATTCAGCTCAGCAGCAAAAGATAAGCAAAGAGCTCAGGAGGCACTCTGTGGAGGATAGAAACAGGCAGACTGGTATAACAATGTATAGGGCATTGGATTACTGATCAGGACACCTGCCTTCTGTTACTGTTCTGCCACTGACTTACTGTGTGACTCTAGCAATTTAAGCCAAAATTCTCAAAAGTGGCCTGTGACTTTGGGCTCCCAACTTAAAATACCTAGTGCCTAATTTTCCAAAGTGCTGAGCACGCATCATTCCAAATGAAGTCATTGGGAACTGCAGGTGGTCACACCTCTGAAAATCTGGCCCAACGTATCCTAAGACTCAGAGGCCTTGTTTGAAAATTTGGCTTGTACCTTGTCCACTGATTTACCTATCTATAAGGTCACAGGGCCTTCCTGTGCACAGGAAGCATAGAATGTGTTTTTATTTGCATTAGCACACTCCCCAGTATATTTGCTTGTGGTGTCCTGTTCCCCATTCCCAGTAGCATTTGAGATGATCAGAATAATATTGAAGAATAGCAAAGAGCAAAAATATTAGCTTAGTTAGAAATTTGTTTCCTAAGGTTAATGAGCTGCTGGTATTGTAAGCCTGATGTGTAACAGGTTAATTTAGCATCTTCCCCTCCCCACTCCAAATTTAGGATTGTCACGAGCCTCAAATACAATTAAATTAATAGATAATATCAATGAAATTAAATGTTGTCGTGGAATAATGGTCTCCCACTGCCACAGAAATCCTAAAGCAAAGTCAAATCATTTATCAAACTGAACATCAAAGCCAAGGCAAGATATTTATTTTCAAAGGGGGAAACATTTATTCTGTGACTGTGGCCTGATACAAAGACTTTACTAATGTTGTACCAAATGATTTATGATGCAGCTGCTCTTGTTCTATTTGACAGATGTACATGGTGGTGGTGAAGCAAGAGTTGCATAGTGTACCACAATTTAAAGTATGCATTCTGACTGGCTTTTTAGTGGGTTAAAAATCAGCTGATCTGTAAAAACAAGGGTTATTAGCCGTTTTTTATTTTTAAAAAACCTCTATCAAACTGATAAATATACCATTTCCTGAGTAACTGCAGATTTACATTCTTAGAAAATGTATATAAGAGAAAAGGGCAGCCATGAAAAAAAACAAAAAACAGTTTGACTGACACCAATTTTATTTGATTTAAATCCTTTCTATTTTACTTATGTCCCTGTTACTTCCATTCCTTCATTACCGGTCACTGGAAATGCTAATGTCTGTACGTTTTCAGGATGCTCTTATGCCCAGCATAGGGTCTAGGCATGGAGAAAAGGAAGTTTGGCTAGGGTGTTCCTACTCCCCCCGACCACTTGCTATCAAAATAGCCCATTGGGACCCTGGGTAGATGACTATAAGTTAGAGATGCCGGAAAGTTGCTCTTACACTAGGGAATGGACCAGCCCCAGCTGGCCCCATGTGAAGGTGGCCTAAAGCCACCTTTGTCCTACTTCTGGCCTCATGCCCAGAACAACTCAGCAAGACATGAGAATCTGGCCCACAAGGAGCATATGGTGACTGACACATACACTTTCCTTTTTCTAGGGTGAAGGGCTTTTAAAGTGTCTTCTATTTGCTGTGTAAACAGCACTTGAGAAATGCTGGAATATTAAACTAGCAAAGAATGTGATTTCTTCCACACTTCTTCTGTTTCTGCTTCCACTACACACATAAAACTTAAACCAAAATCTCTCTTTCCACAGATTTCTAACATCAACTGAAAGGTCCTGATCAGTTTCACCAGAATACAAAGCACTGAAAATCCTCTGTGTTTCAGGAATATTTCGCATAATTTTTGTTTCTCCACAGTCACATAGAGATCCATAGAGACCCCAGATATGTGAAATCGACTACATGGTCAGCACTGGAAAACGGAAAGCAAAAGATTTCAGGCCCTCTTCTGACTCAGAAGAATTGGCATGTAATAGCATGGGAATACCATTTTTCATGTAACAGTGCATTCATACAATGCGTTCCAGCCATAATCTTAGGATGTCATTTGATAGCTCTGCAGCATGTCACAGTATATAAACAGCTACAGGAAAGACATAGTAGATCATCCCCAGCCTGAAGGAAGAACAAGCACTATACTATCTTTTTACCAAAAGTGAAAAATGTATGGTCAGGGCTCTGAGGCTGTTAAACCCCACAACTCTAGCAGCAAAGGGAACAAGGACTTGCACAGGGTGTTATCTGACGTCTTCTGAACCATGTAAATGGGTCAGATTCTCTCTAGGAAGCAGGGAC
The DNA here is from genome assembly GCF_965152235.1 of Eretmochelys imbricata. Lineage (NCBI taxonomy): Eukaryota > Metazoa > Chordata > Testudines > Cheloniidae > Eretmochelys > Eretmochelys imbricata. Next base: position 295,432,207 of record NC_135572.1, read on the forward strand.
AGTTCAGGTGGGTTGTTCTTTCATTTGAATTAGTTCTGTCACTTCAGATCAGCTTTTGGCAGCTTTGATGGCACTCTCATAACTGCTCATAAGGACTCAGGCTAGACAGGTTCATGGTGTTTTCTCAGAATAAACGGTGGATTGGAGGCAAGAACCAAATTTGTTCTAAAAACTATGTTTGGTTACAAGGGATGGACTTTGTATATCAGCAAACCACATGAACTAGTGAGACCTTGAACCCCCCTCCCCCCTCCAGCCACATGCTCCCAAAGGATGGCTCTACTACTGTGTATCCTGTGGAGGATTTTGAATTGAATGGCTTTAGAGAATAGCTCTGAGACCTTTCACTTATTTACACAGGTATCAAACCATTCCCCATAGAATCAGCTTGCTCAAGTCCTAATCCCGCAAAGATGCAAAGAAGAGCAAGACAAATTCTGACCCCTTTGATTGAAACAGGCTCAGAAAAAGGGAGCAGCTGAGAGCTACTGTAATTGGACTCAAACAGATCCACTTTGGAAACACTAATAACTAATAAGGAAATAACCAGTTATTAAACAGACATAATATTCCTCTCAGGACAGAGAATACCTCCACCCTCACAGGAACTTGAAAGGGCTTTATTTCTCCCCATTATGTTTTGCTTAGCCGTGGATGAAAAGTACAAAGTGTGTGTAGTTCTCCTGCAATTAAACCAATAGCTCTCTTGCTCAGAATACTATAAAGATAAGATACTTGCTTTCAAAGAGGTCCAGATCCATTCCTGGCTCCTAGGTATCAGATGCTCCCAGGTTTAATTCCTCAGTAATTAATTGGTCAGTTTAGCCACCTAACCTTACCTTCCATCCCCAAATCTCTCATAATAAAGGTTAGATTCAAGTTATCGCTGCTTAGAAATCTATGTATTTTTCTTTTAGTCAAAAACTCTTCCAAGGTCATCTCAGTGGGAATGGGCGAGGTGGTCACATCTTGGTAAGCTTACAGTGCCAACTGTCTGCTGAGCCCTACAGAAGCTGGTCCAGGGCAGCTGCCAGCTCTGCAGTGGTGATGGGAAAGGCTACTACAGTCACCTGAGCCAAACTGTTCTCTCTGCCTTATTTGTTTGCCTCCAGATTCATTTATTTGGGGCCTTTATTTTGCAGCATGCTACTTTTGCCTAATGCATCTTTAACTTCTCACACCTGTCAGTAGAGTAAAGAACATCCTTCAACACCGCACCACATGCAAGGACTTTCAACACCTCCCCTCTCACCCCTGGAATGCTGGGAATCTGAGTTTCCCCATCAGCTTAATCAACTGACCGTTCCTTCCCAAATGTTGAGAAATAGCAGCTGGCTAAGTCTGTTCCAAGCACAGTAGATCTAGAAAGATCACATTCTCTATTTTGAATTTCCAGAGAGATTTCCAATCAATGCTGGAAAGACTCTGGATCTTCTCATTCTGCTTTGATTATTTAAAAGAGGCCTGTCACTCATGGTCAGTGGCACCTTACCCTACAAGCAGTCCCATTGACACAAAGATATGTAAGGGTGTCAGAACGTGGCTGCAAGTGAATTTAGTGCTTATGAAGGACTGAGAACCCAAGAGAGTTCATACTGTAGTCATCCAGGGCATACTGTATTGGCCATCTGTACAGGATGAATATAAGGTCTATGAACTACTTTGGACTTAAATGTTATCCCTCTGTATCTGGGTGAACTTCTTCCCCACAGAACAGATAGGGCAAGGGAACAAGCAATGCAAGACCCTCCACTCTGCCCAGCTGGTATCTTTCTTCTCTGACCTAGAGAGACTTCTAGGGATAAGAGCAATGGTGTTTCAATGTTCATTCACTCCTTGGTCTTTCTCCCACTACTGAACACAAGGGTGACAAATTAGTTGTGATCTTTGTGATGTAGACACCTGTCTACTGAGACCTGGACTGAACTAAATACCTGTATAAATCTGGCATCACTCCATCAGTCTGATCCAGCGAGTAGAGCACTGGAGTGTTTGCTTTGCGTTACTCCTGTTGCAGTATGCCATCAACATGATTTTCTCCTGGCTACTATTAACCCTGCTCTACTAATCGTCCCAGGATTGTGTTTCAAGAGCAACAAATAGGCATCTTTCCCTAATGGAGAACAAGCATGACATTTCAGCGGTGCTTTTGGTCTCCAAGAGTGTCTCACAGTCATGCATATGGCTCCTCGATGCAATGTTACTGTATTGTGCCACCCAGCCAGCCAGACTATACAGATATCTGTATTTTTCATTTTTCATTTTTTTCTGATTTAAAGGCCCATCAAGAGATTATGTTGCAAGTGTCAAGTGCAGGTCTCCTCAAGTTACAAATACACAATCGCACAAGCCATTCTGTATTAGAACACAAATAAAGCAAGCTCCCATATTAAGTAATCAGTTTAGTGGAAGCTCTCCTGTATTAATTGCAAAATCGGCAGCTGTTTTTGCAAAGGTAGTAGTTTTTGTATATGTACTGTATGTTTTTAAAGTAAATGAGTAGGGCTCAGTCTTAGTGCAGTGGGAAGGAGTGAAGTAGATGGGGTTATAAGCCACCTTCATGTCTCCCTGATCCTGAACCAGCAATGTCTCCAGGCCAATGGGGGGCTGCAGGAAGGGTGGCCAGCACATCCCTTGGCCCACACTGCTTCCCGCAGCCCCCATTGGCCTGTAGCGGTGAACCGCGGCCAGTGGGAGCCGCGATCGGCCGAACATGCGGATGTGGCAGATAAACAAACCGGCCCGGCCTGCCAGGGGCTTTCCCTGAACAAGCAGTGGACCGGCTGTGAGAACCACTGACTTAGGTGATAAGCCATTAAGCAGCTGTGTGTGAAAATATAACCCTGTAATGCTGCCAAGCTTAGTGAAACCTATGGTATGATGAGTTGCAGAGTAAGTAATGGACATAGTAAATTACAGTTACTGGGGACAGCTTTATTTTCCCAAGATGTCATGACATTATAGGAAGAGAATACAAATAACTTACTTCTTTCTCTCTCCTGCACCTCACTCTTTTAGGCACAATGCAAACTTATGGCAGGTGTTCAGAGACCTATATCCTAGGCCAAAGTTTTTGCTGGTGTAAAATGATGCAGTTCCATTGAAATCCATGGAGCAGCATCAATTTACAGTAGCAAAGAATTTGGTCCCTATATATTAGGATGGAGTAAACACTCCCAATAATCTGAACAAACTAAAATCTAAACAAAAACAAAACCAGTGGAAATTTGTTGGTATAAATAAGAAAGGAATAAAACCTCTAAGTTTTTCATTCTTTAGATAGCATAAACTTTATCTTGTTAATTTCAACTTCATTGTTTGTACAATAGTATTCTGCACTTACATGAGAATTTGACATCTGTTTATTAAAGTGATAAATCTATACAAATGAAAATTATGTCACATTCCATATGAGAGTCTCAAGACATTGTAGAGATATTAATGAATACACAGTACACCTGTGTGGGAGGTAAGTGGTAAAGTATCATTTCCATTTTATAGATGGGGAAACAGAGGGACAGAAAAGTTGAACAATGTGTTCCAGGTCACACATGAAGCCTGTGCAGAGCTGGAAATAGGGCACAGTTCTTCTGACTTCCAACCCTATGCATTAGCTAGAGGATTATAAAGATACGCTGTAGGATAAAGGTGGTTCCAGGATTCCTTCTAGTCATAGGTCTAATATAGTAGTGAGTAGTGACAAATTACCCACTTGAAGCCAAGAAGAAATCAAGAAGCCAAACAAGAAGGAAATTTCAGCTAATAAAGCGAGTCCACTAACAATTTAAAAAAAAACCCATCTTCCTAAAGGAAATGTTAAATCCATAAATATAACCTACCAGCACTCACTTTATATTGGTAAAATAATTACTAACTTTTCCTACGTTAAAAAAAAGCTATAGCCCCCGTCCTGCAATCAGTGGAACTCCATGCAAGAGTAACTGTTTGACCTATATCATGCCTCATTTTCCTTCAGTTGGTACACACTTGCATTCATCTAAAACCCTCCGTAGTGTAATCTGAGGACATATTATACATAATACCTACAATTATATTCACATGAAACAGGATTAAAGCAGCAAGTCTGTCTTTGCACATTGACACTGCAAGCTTAATGTGCCAGGATTGAGTTTCAGAGCTGAGGAAGAGTTATCAGACACAGAGCTTGAGCCAAATGCCTGAACAGATAGGAAGGGTGCAACTAGTGTTAGGGAGTGATGCCTAGTTAAAGTTGCCCAACGTTTTCCATTACAAAGACCCTATTTTCAGTTGCTTATAGCTTTGCCAAACTAACTTGTTGGGCTGAAGTTTTCCATGCCACTTATCTGCCTCAGGCTGAACTTCTTTGGAAAGTTTCAGCAAATACAGTTCAACCATTTTTTAGAATAAGGTTAGGGAAAAATATTTTGCCCAAGTTAAAAAAATCTTACAGCCATTTCATTGAGAATCGTTAGAGCCTCCATGCTTTAGAGCAGGTATTTTAAATTTGGCAGGGGGTCACCCTGGTATCAGGGATGTGCCTTTTGCCATCTCCATGAAAATCCAACCAACTTTGCTCAAGTTATGAGTCTCTGGAAATCTATTAGCATATATTCAGTACAGACTTGTTGGAGTTGAGCAGCTAAATTCTCTGAAGATTTTGTCTGCACTGAGCATGCTTCCTCCGAGGCTCCAGGGGTTGACCAGGACTTTCCATTGCAATTGATCCTCCTGGAAACCAGGGTCACTGTGCACAGGAAGCAGGGAGACTGGCTCAGTGCTCCCCTTGCTAGTGCCCAGGCAGTGAGGAGTAGGAAGCAGCCCAGCTGGAATGCAGAAGAGTGGAGCTGGGCCTGGGGAGAGATGGGGCCAAAGGGCTGGGAATGTTTCAGGGGAGTCTGGGACAAGGAGCTTGGTAAAAGGGACAAGAAGTGGGGTTGAAGAGCTGGGATGGGGCTAGGGAACTAGGATGTGAAGCTGATGGGTGATGGTAGGGGGCTGGAAAGTAAGAGTGGAACAAGGAGCTGTGGGGGGAGCAAGGAGGGACACTGGGACCAAGATAGGCTAGAGGGAATGAGGGGCAGAAGGGTAACCATTACGGCCCACTTCTTAGACACTGGACAATACCCAGGATTCCTAAGTCTTACCATTCCTTTGCTGACAGCAAATAGCTGTGAAACCCACTGGCAGTATGTTTGCCTCATCTCCCTCTAGTGGCTGACTCAGAATGACAACGCATTGCTATTATCAGTTACTCTGTTGGTTCAAGTAGCAGAGGTCTGTGCTGTGCATCTAATGTTTCTATCCTTGCTGCTATGGAATGGAGCCTGCATGTTTCCACATGATGGAATTTGATTTTTCACTTTGATTTTAAAAGCCTATGAAACCACATGCAAAAGAACTAGGTTAAAGGAATGTAAAGGCTGCAGGGAGAAGTACTGAAAAGTTAGGAAATGCCAGAATTAAGTTTGCCCATGAAACCTTAATTTGGCTCCCTTGTGCCTATGCCTTATGCTAGTCTTTGATTGCTTGATCATATACAATTGTTTCCCACAGGACCCTGGCCTTATTCACTGCACTGGAGGGATGATGTTCAGTGAATGAATTAGGGTTCTGTAATTACTGAACCTGTTGTCTGATCCACACTCATCTGGAGAGGTCAGTTTCAAAGAAAAAACACTCCCAGCTTGGCAGATTTCCATCTTGACAAACTGCTCCAGTTTTCCAGTTCTCTTCCTTAAATAACATTTTTTCCTTTGAGAGGGAGGGGGAAGTGCAGGCCAGTTTTGCCCCTGAAAGGGCATGATCTGAAGGAGTAAAGCAAATGCCATGAGAATGTTTTACCCTGAGTTATTTCACTGCAAGTCGTGTTCATCAAAAAAATTCCCATTCTGGAAGGGAAAGATATTTTTAATCTATTAGGATGCTAGTGGTGATTACCATATGAAATAAGTAATCTCCTCTGACAGGGTCTTAGACATTGTGTCACAGGCGAAACCTGAGACTTGGTAGAGCAGAATATTCCTCTCCTCCGTATTCCATAATGAAGCTGCAGTTCTCTGATGATATGCTTCAAATTTTCATTTCAAATCAGAGTCTCATTTACAACAAAAGGCAAGTTCCTCAGCCAACTTTGCCACATGTCCTCCCTCTTGCCCCTCACCTCCATCCTGGGTTGTGACCTGAATCTAACATCCTGATAATATTCAGCATGTTCCTCACTGCTGGGTCTGAGTGAGTCCTTCAGGCTCCCTTCACTGGGGATCTCACTGGATCAACCCCTGTAAGTGCTTTTGGAAGTGCACATTATACAAAACTTGAACCTAAAAGAAACCCCCACATCCTCTTCCCTTGAGGAATCCATCTTAGCCCCTGCTTCCTCAAAGGCTTCTGTTTAACTTGGTGAGGAGGGAATCCCAGTTCTGCTCAGGTACACAATTTAAAGCAAATGTGTCATTTTCACAAGTTCCAAAGTAAAACACAAAAAATAAAAAGAACCACTCCCCTCCCGCACCCACCCACTATTATCCAAACAGACCATGGCAAAAGCAAACCTTCAGGGGCATGGAATAACCCGAACCAAAACAGGGAACATTACCAACCCAAGCTTCTCACAAAAAAATTTCTTCTACTTTTGCCCACCCCCCGACCCCACATACTTAGCTGCATCACAGCTAGGGTCAGACATTAGGGGCAGTGGTGCACCAGTGAAGAGTTGTTCAGTGCCCCTCTCCTGGCAAACAAAAAAGGCCAGCAATGTTTAAGTGCTACTGTTTACAGACCACAACTCCAATAGATCACATGCTGAGAGCTGCCCCTAACTCAGGTTGCAAAGAACAGGGGTGAAACATAAGTACAATTTACCTTTAGTGTGCACTTTTTTGTTGTGCTTTGCTTTTCCTTTCCATTCTTTTATTCTCTTGTTTTCTTTCTCTCCCCTCCCTGCTTCCTTTTTCCCTCTCTTTATCTGTCTCTACATTTGTTTCCTTCACCTCTCTCACTCTTTTTGGTAGTCCCATATCTCTCCTCGTGCAAGGGGGCGGGAACCTGCCAGTGTGCCCTAGCTGACCTGGGGCTTTTGTACACATGGACTCCAAGTCTCCCAAAGGTCCTCCCAGCATAAAGCAGAAAGCTCCATGTAGTATAAGGTCAGGCAGGAGCTGATGATGATCTCTGATGAATGTGGGTTCTCAAAAGCAACCAGAGGCAGTCTGCTTCCTTCTGCTCTTGCAGAGAGCCAGGCTGCTTTCTAAGGGCAGGTCAATCTAACTTATATCACTTGGGGTGTGAACCCCCCCACCTCCGAGTGATGCAAGTTTTGCACTGTTCACCCCGGTGCTATGTTGGCAGGAGATGCTCTCCCACTGATATAGCTTACACTTCTCCATTTGATGGAGTAATTATTCCCATAGGAAAGAGCTCTCCTCTTGGCATAGCGCATCTTCACCAGACACGCTACAGTGACGCAGCTGCACCCAAGAGGAAGAGAAGCAGTAGCTGCTGTTGAATAGAACAGGTCGTGCTGCTGAGCTCACAGCACAGCTGGAGAGTTGACTAGGTAAGCGGTAGGGACAGAGAGGACCCAGTGGAAACAGAGTTGGGGGAATTTTGGCCTTACAGTGTGTTGTCTCTGGGTGCTTGGCTATGTATTTATTTGTATCAAGTGACTGTGTTTCTTACTTGGGCACATTACATGATTTACCTCAAAGGCATCAATAAAATAAAGCAGGGAGCTCAGATAAGGGCAATACCAACAGGTTAAAATAACATAGGTCTCACAGTTTACTCCTCCCAACCAACTTTACCCAATCCAGGTGCCCACAGTTGGCCAGCCTCTGCAGTCCATTCGAAAATAAAAATTAAATTCTGTCATCTATATGTATCAGCCAGTGGAGTAGCTGAAGAGAGCAGGGGAGACCAACAAAGAAAAGATGGACTAGCAGAGAAGGATCAAAGTTGGCCAGCAGAGGAAGTGGAAGGCGGCAGAGAGATTTCTGGAGGGTGCTATGTAATAACCTTGAAGGCCATGGCAGTACCTTGGAGGGCTAGAGAAATGTCCAAATGGGTCTGAACTCAGGACCAAAGACAAGTCAGAAGATTTTCTTTACTCTCCTCTAGCACAATCAGGGATTATTTTGTCTATTGGAGAGAAAATAGGCAGCAGAATAAAGGCTGTAAATGAAATAGTATCGGAGGAAATAGGAACTGTTCCATTATCCTCCAGTTCTCTATTGCACTCCCTATCAGCTCCATCTGAAGCCCAACCACCACCTAAGATGAAACAGGATTAAACTTTCACAGCAACAACAGCAGCAGCTCCAGCTCATCTCAACTAATTTCCGTTACCCAAAAGGACAATTACCACCATCTTTGATATCTCTGAGACTGTCAAAGAAGGAAAATGTTCTTTCTAAAAGCTCTCCCCAGCTAAAGGGAAAAAGAAATGTTAATGTGAAAGTCTTACTTAATACTTTACATTTCAAATGCTTTCTCTGTTTTTCCTTCTTCTCTGTAGCTTTAAGAAAGGATTAAAAGGATTTTCAGTGGTATGTTTGCCGTGGTTCGAAGCGGGCTGACATCTCTGTATACCAAACCCCGGAGCTTGTTTAACACTGTTTAATGTTGGACATTGACTGGGTTATGTTAACACCGTTGGTGCATATATGCCATCTAAGTCTAGACAACAGTATCTGCTGACCTAACATTAACAGCATAGCCAGGGCTAGCATGGGCACCAGCTGCCTGAGTACAAACCCGCCTGGATCCCCTGGATACCTACTCAGGTTGCTAGCCCGAGTTTCTGCCCATGCTACCCCAGCGACACGGCTCTTTTTAGTGCACTAGCTTGAGCAGAGCTAGCGTGTGTCTGTCTGCTTGTGCTGGGAAGCATGGTCCCAGATGCATTGTAGATGTAGCCTTTGAGTAAGAGAGGGATGCTAAGAATATGTATATGTCCTTTGCCGGTGTGACTGATGCCCTCTAATAAAAGCTGTTAAAATGCCTCTGTGCTCAAGATGTGTCCTAAACAAGCTAAAGGGCATGGAGTTCAAGCTGTGCAAAAAATACATGCAGGGGCTAGTGCCAGGTAAGTCATAGTGTAATAGCCTGCTTTAGCACTAGCCTCCTCCACCATATCTAGAATGTGTATCTAGGAGCAAGTCTTGCCTTACATGCCTCCCACAGCTATGAAGGGCCTTGGCTTCACAGAACTGATGTGGTTCCACTGTGGAAAGTGGACAGGTTGCTAGTGCCATGTTCAAGGTGTCCATTTCCCCTCCTTCAGCAATCTGCAGAGTCATGCTATCCAGGAATTTATTATAGCCTATTTGTAGACAGATTTTCATGAGGACCAGGCCAGAGGAATTACCAGTATGTGATTCACTGGCCATTTCCCCCCACCTATCCATGGAGCAGGAACCATAGAGGCTACTGCTGTTCTGAGACTACAAACTCAGCCAGGGAGCAGCCTGTTTCTCAAGCCACAGTCTGGGGAGGGGACTTCTCCCTGAAACACCACCGTCCCATTATTCAAGCCTTGTGCTGGGCTCAGGATTCTGTCCTTACCAAAAACCATGAGGCCCTGGGTATCAGCAGACATGGAAAATACTACATTGAAATCAGTTTCCCAGAAGCATGAGAATCAGTTTGATTCCCTTGGCTTGACTCCCTTTCTTCCTCTCTCGCTCGTGTCCATGCACACACCTGCCTGTGGCACTATATATAAGATACCATAGGTGCTGCATGATCTACATATTCTGCTCAATGTCTTCCTTGAACTTGATCACCCGTCATGTGCATTTGGGAACTCTAACAACAAGAAACATATTGGAGTTGACCTATTAAAAGGCTTTAGAGGGTTCAATCAATTATTCTGCTAAGAATAGAAACATTCCAAATAAGATACCACTGGACAACACTTAGCCAGACAACAGTTTGAACAAAAAGCCTGTCTAACTTTTATTATATTTAAATATAATAGAGACTATAAACCTTGTACATTTCAACCTACGTAATGAGTGAGTTCATTCAGGATGTCAGGTGTTATCTTTGTTTTACTATTTCATTCTCTTTGTTGGCATGCACAGAAGAGCAGGGGAATACATTTAGAACTAGTATTTTACTGCTTACAGTAAGCGCTAGTAATCATGGGCGCAGAGTTGATAGATTACCTCAATAGTTTAATGCTCTAACAATTTGGACTTTTCAATGGCTAAGTACTATGGAACATGTTTAGCAACTTTTAACACCTCTACTTGATCACACTTCTACTAGGGCAAATTTGCAAGTATTATAAGTGCTAGAATTTTGCTGAGTTCTAATCTTTACAAGAGATACCCGGTTGATGAGCGCTGCAATTTTATTTTATTTTTTGCCATATATTCTGAGGTATAGAAAGTATATATTCAGAGGAAGCCTCCCCCACTTTCACAGGGAATATACTATGGAGGGTTCCTTGGTATGATAGAAAGTTATTCAAGAGACTATCCCCTTAAATGCATATTGCCCAGCTGCCTGAATTTGAGCCCACTAATTAAGACCTTACATTGGGATGTTAGAAGGGATGCCATTTCAGATTTCAGTGAAGGAAGGGGGAAACTTTAAGCAGTTCTTTCAGCTCTGATTTTTTGAAGAAATACGTGTAAGTGAGTCTAGTTTGGGAGCATTTGTTATGATTTCCTATATTTTTTAGGAAGTCATACAGGTTTACTACAACAAAATTACCAATGCAGACTCCTCTTGCTTGGTTTGAACCTAGGATTATCAAAGCTAAACAGTATGAGCCTCTGTGGCTTGACCCAATGAGCAACTCCTGCAGCTAGTCACTTTGGTAGGTTCTTACCCTCTCATGTGCAGTAATCACTAGAAGGCAGCTAAAACTGCAAAGCTCCAGTTTAGACAAGCCCTAAAACAGGCAGACCAGTTCTCCAGTAACTAAGGATTGGACCCACAAAAGGATTTAGGTATTTACTCCTGGGAGAATTCTGTGCCACTGAGCATGCACAGAATTTATGTCCCCCACAGATTTCTTTGCTTCTCCACAGAAAAATGACTTTCTGACAGGGAAGCAAAGGGAAGCCACAAGAACAGTCATCAGACCCTCCCCAGCAGTATGTTTCACGTGCTCAGGGCAGCTGGCAGAGAGGTAAATCTCTGTGGGGTAAGGGGGCGGGACTAGGCAAGACCTTGTTGGTGGCTCCTACCCTGCGCTGGGCTTAGCTGCTAGTCCCGGCTGGGATGGGGAGGACGGGACTTCTTCTTCATCTGGACAGCATTCGGGGCTGTGTCAGACCCACCCCCAGATTTCTCCCCTGACCATAGGAAGCTCTGCAAACTCTCCCACCCACTGCGCTTCCTGCACCCATCGCTTCTCAGCTTCAGGGGGAGAGATCACTGTACAGGGAGCTGCTCCCCCATCTGCCCAAGCACTGTGCATTCAGACCCCCTCATAACCAGACCCTCCCACCGAGCCTCACCCCCCCAAACCCCCAGAACCTCCTCCCCTGACAAACCCCACTGCACCACCCCAAGTAGCCACTTGCACCTGGATCCCCACCCTACCGAGCCCCAACCAGCTGCACCTGGATCCCCACCCCACTGAGCCCTACTCCCCCAGTATCTGGACCCCCCCACGGAGCCGCACACACCAAGACCCCCCTACCAATCTCTATCCCTCCTACATCCAGACCCTTCCTGCTGAGCCCCTACCTGGACCCCCTTGAAAAGTCCCATTACTGTTGCACCCAGAATCCCTCAACAAGCCCCTGTGCATCCAGATCCCCCACTTGCACACCTGGATCCCCCACTGAGCCACTCACACACAGATTGCCCCACCCAGAACCCTCTCAACCCACACCTGGATCCCCCCCACACACTAAGCCCCTCCACACCTGCTCTGACCTGGTGCACCTGGCATGGAGGGACAGAGCCCTGGGGTGATTCTCGGGCAGGCCCAGCCCTTGCCCCGTGTCAGGGTTGAGTGCAGCCTCACCACTGAGTCCATGTTCTGGGAGGGAGCTGCATAGTAATCTCCCACCTCTGTGCAGTCAGTGGCCTGTGCTCCCCAGTGCCATGCTAGAGCCTCCACATTTATTTGAAAAATAAAATTTGCAGAATTTTGCAGAATTTAAAAATATTGTACACAAGATTTTTAATTTTTTGGTGCAGAATGTCCTCAGGAGTAGGTATTGCAATGCTCATATTAACCTCCAGTTAGATAGTGCTAGGTCAACAGCACAGCTTCTCCCATTAACATAGCTACCACCTCTTTCAGAGGGGGATTAACTACACTGACAGGAGAAGCTCTCCCATCGGCAAAATAGCATCTTCACTAAAGCATTAGAACAGTGCAGCTGCACTGCTGTACAAGAAGACAAGCCCTCAGCCCAGTCTGCACTTACCTTTGCTAACAATCCACAGCCAAGGGCCTTCTCCTGGAGTTAGGCAGCTTAGGTGCCTAAATCATTTCTTGTGACAAGGGGTTAGGTGCCTGCCTTGCTCCACATCAAATGACTGCTGGAAGTGCCCATCTTAACTTTCATCCCAGTGGTTTGAGCATTCACATGGGATGTGGGAGACCTGGGCTCCATACCCTACACTATAGAACTGTTAGAAAGGATTTGAATTGGGGGTGGGAATCTCCCACTAATCAGGAAAAAAGTGTTCTAATCACTAGCAATGGGACATTCCGATAGGTGTGCCCTCAGTGTCCAATATTGAAGCTATTTCACTTTCTATAAATAATTAAACTCTCATTGGAGCAGGGGAATTGGACCTTGCATCTCCTACCTCCCAGCTGGGTGCCATAACTACTGGATTACAGAATTATTTTCTCACTTGCTCTCCCTTTCTGGCCCAGTGATTAAATATTCATCCAAAGTTGAACAGCTTCAACAGGAGAAATCGAGAACCAAACACGTCACAATATCCCATAGCTCAGTGGTTAGAGCACTTTCCTGAGAGATGGGAGAGCTCTGTTTGAATCCTCTTCCTGTTATGTCCCTGTAGTAGGTATGAAACTAATCACAGAGCTTGTTTATACACACACCAGAGGTGTTCAGAAGATCCTTTAATGCAGTGGTTCTCAACCTTTCCAGACTACTGTACCCCCCCTTTTCAGGAATCTGATTTGTCTTGCACACCACAAGTTTCACCTCACTTAAAAACTACTTGCTTACAAAAGCAGACATAAAAATACAAAAGTCACACTATTCCTGAAATATTGCTGACTTTCTCATTTTTACCATATACTTATAAAAAAAAGTCGCTTGGAATATAAATATTGCAAGTTTCAGTGTGATACTTGAGTCTGGTTTTCACTTGTGAGCCTGGTCTGAAGCCTGAGCCCCAGGCAGCGGGGCTGAAGCGTTTAACTTAGCTTTGTTGGGGGCCCCATGGCAATTGCCCTGCTTGCCACCCGCTAATGCCGGCCCTGCACTTGCAATCACCCATAACATTTCCTTGACTCTCCTGGGGGCTGCAGCCCCCAGGTTGAGAAACACTGATCTAGATCAGTTGAGTATCCACTGGAAGACCTCTGCATACCCTCAGGGGTATACGTACCCTCCGGTAGAGAACCACTGCTTTAACGCTCTGCCAGGTATGGCTGAGGTTCATTTAAATAAGGTATTTTACACACGGTGCCACCTAGTGGCTGAACAGGATAATAGAGTTTAGCATTCTACTATGCTTTCCCCATCAAGCCAAGGGAAGATTGAACGTGGGTCTTCCACACAGAATCATAGAATATCAGGGTTGGAAGGGACCTCAGGAGGTCATCTAGTCCAAGCCCCTGCTCCAAGCAGGACCAATCCCCAATTTTTGCCCCGATCCCTAAATGGCCCCCTCGAGGATTGAACTCTCAACCCTGGGTTTAGCAGGCCAATGCTCAAACCACATCCTAGGTTAGCAGTCCAAGCGGTGGGCTAAGAGTATAAGATGAGCACTGGCATCAGCACCACTCTCAGCTGTTGAATGGGACCTGATCCGGGAGGTATGCTCTGAGCACATCTATCAGATCAGGCCCTGCAAGCAAAAGACACACTCCTCCACCTATCTTCCCCTGGTTTGTGGATTGCACTGGGACTCCAGATGCCTAGAGTGGGGCAGCAGTACACATGCCCAGAGGCAGAAATGGAGGGAGCTTTTAGACTGAAAATTTAGGCCCTGTGCTAAGTTCCCTGTGAGCTGTGCGGCCACGCAGCAGCCTATTTAGCGCCCCGTAGGCGGTCAAGGAACACACTCGGGGACCTGCTGTGGCCGGGGGAGGGACGCCTCTCCCCTGCCCCCAACCTGCCGAGGCTGGGGCGCCCCTCCTCCAGCCCCAACTCTGCCGCAGCTCAGACCTGCCACATCCGGGGCGGCTCGGACTTGCCGCAGCTGGGGCGGCCCTCCCCCGGCCCCAATTCTGCCCCGTCCTGGACCTGCTGCTGCACCCCTCCCCCAGCCCGAACCCAGCCCCAGCGCAGGCCTTCCGGGGCCAGGGGAGAGGCACCCACCCTGCAGCCCCAGCCCCAGAGCTGCTGCAGCAGGGAAAGGTGCCTCTCTCCATCAGCCCAGGTGCTGCTGCTGGGAGAGAGAGCTGTGGGGAGTCCTCTCCTCCTGAACCCCAAACCCATCATCCCAGCCCAACCCCAGAACCCACACCCCCAGATGAAGCCCTCACCCCTTGCACCCCAACCCTCTGCCCCAGCTCTGAGCCCCTCATCCCCAGTCCCACCCCAGAGCCTGTGCCCTCAACCAGAGCCCTCACACCCCGGAACCCCAACCCTCTGCCCCAGCCCTGAGCCCTGAGCTCCTCATCCCTGGCCCCACCCCAGAGCCCCTACCCTCAGCTGGAGCCCTCACACCCCTGCACCCCAACCCTCTTCCCTGGCCCTGAGCCCCCTCCCATACTCCGAACCCATTGGCCCCACCCCCACTACATGAATTTTGTTATGTGCACCAATGTGACACATCACCTCCATACTGGTGCACATAAAATTAATTCTGCACATGGGTGGGCAAAATTAGAGGCAACATTGGCTCTGAGTGAATTCAGGCACCTACAGGGTTAGGAAGCAGCCAAATAGGGGTTTTGTGGATTACAGTGGAGCCAAAATCTTGGCTCTAGGTGCCTAATGATCTTTGTGGTTCTGGGCCTAAAGCCTCCCAGAGGACCTGGTGAGACTAAGCCATGTAATCACAGTCAGTATTTCTGCCACAGCTGGAACATTTGTGTTTTTTGACTTGATTTCATGACAAGAAAAATTCTGGATAGTTTGTTGTGCTTAGACTCCTGTGAAAATCCCAGAGAGGCACCCAGTTCCCCTTGGACTTCAGCAGGCTTTGGACATCTAACTCCAGAAGGTTCCTTTGAAAATCTCACTTATAGTGTGTTGCCTTCCACTGTGCAGCCAGCCTCAGTTCTCCTTATGAAGGGTCAAAGTGTGCTCCTGTAAAAGGATTGAACAGAGGCCCATGGAGTGTTGGAGTCCTAAGCTGTTTATTGAATCAATTCAGTAACAGGTCAATGCACTGCTCACCTGCAGAGGTTCCTCTAGGAGCTAACCTACTGTACATAAATCCACTCAAGAAAGATACTGATATTCTATTTAAGACCACCTGTGTTTAATACAATGTAATTTTAGTTTCATTGTGTACTTTCAGTTTTATATGAACAAAATTAGAAACTAAGTTTAAAGCTGAGTCCAATTAAACATTTCTTAAAGGAAGTCAATGGAAATAAAAATAGAGGAAGTTTCAGATTATTACATTGCTTATTTTGCAAGACAGAGGACGCTACAATCATAAGGAAAGGAGTTTTTTTTAATCAAGTCCTCGTACAACTGCCAGGGGCACTTAGGGACATATGCAAGAGTTTAAGATGAGTTGTTCTTTTTGCAGCGAGTGGGGAGGTTGGTTTTGCATGAGCTACTAAGGGCTGGTCTACACTAGGAACTTACAGTGGCATAGCTACATCACTCAGGGTGTGAAAAATCCACACACATGCACACTCCTCCCCTGAATGATGTAGCTAAACTGACCTAACCCCAACAGATTCTTCCATTGATTTAGCTACTGCCTCTCGGGAGGTGGATTATCTCTGCCAAGGAAAGTACCCCTTCTGTTGGCATAGGTAGTGTCTACTGTGAAGCACTCCAGCAGCACAGCTGACGCAATGCCACTGTGGTATTTCAAGTGTAGACAAATCCTAAGACTTTACATGAGTAACTTCTCTGATTAAAATCCCTGCACTGCCTTTAAAGACATTAGAACTAATTTTCAGTGATAACAGTTAATCCCATTATGGCTAAATTAAAAATCAATTTAAAACATATGTTCAGTGCTGAATTATTTCTCTGTAGGTGTCTTTTACACTAGTCTGTAGTATACAGACACTTCAGCCAATTTCCCACTGGGAAATCAGTTAGCAAGCTTCCTTTCTCAGTTAGAAAACTAAAAAATCCCCAGATGAACAAGTTAATGGCACACAGCTATCTCTTTATATCATCTCTACACAACATTGGCCAAGAACAATGAAGGAGCGAGCCAAGGGGGAAAAAGCAGGTATAACAGCACCTTCATCCAACATTAGATTCTCAAGAGGATCCTGTGACAGGGACGTCTTGGCAAAGGATCCCCTGTTCTTTGCAATCAACTCTGACCTCAGACCCGGCAAACTCATTACACCAAACATCTTACAGGATATTTGTCCATAAAGAGTAACATGTAAGCTATGTACAGAAGGCTCATAACTTGTCAAGACTCAGTCATTGGGAGATGTATGTTGGGGTAATATTCAAGGAATAATCTGTTTACATTGAAAGTTCGCTTTATAGACTTGGAATAGAAATTAGTCACCAATAGGTAACATGGCTTGATGATGACCCATTCAAAGCAAGAGGGAGTTGTCACCCCTCCCTTGTCAGCCAGCAAGGTAATGCAAGGTACTGTCTACCCTTACCACAGTCAATGGAAAACCATCATAGACGATGACAATCAAGATCACTTAAAGGTAGAAAAGAAACTCTGCAATAAGACAGGGGTTCACCCTGCCTGTGAACAGAAAGATTGCTTGCAGTATAACAATATAGGGAAAGGCACTCTGGAGCGATTCACAGAGGAAAACCTTTGGTGGGACAGGGAGGGACTTTCATGAACATTCAGATCCTGGTTCTTGAAAAGCCAGCTTTGAAATAGACAGAACTCTTTTTTGGCGGGGGCGGGGGGGGGAGGGGCGGAAGCGGGGCGAAGGAAAAGAATCTCCTTTATTAGATAGGAAAGGTACCATTGAGAAGTTTACACCCAGGTTTTCATGTTATGATTGTTGTGTTGTAACCCCTTGTTTCCACCATTTCTAGAGAAATCTTTATTTTTTAAGCAAACCTTTTTATTAAAAGTGCTCACAAGTGCTGTGTGGGTTACAGATAAAACTGGTAAATTGGGGCACACTGTGCCCCACGGTACAGAGGATCTGAAATTTCTGTGAGTAGTAAGTAACAGGGGCTGGCTATCCCAGGAGAAAGCTGTGACATTCTGTTCAGGGCAGCCGAGAACTGTAAGCCAATGTGATCTCTCTGCCCCAGAGAAACAGCCGTGTTAGTCTGTATTCGCAAAAAGAAAAGGAGTACTTGTGGCACCTTAGAGACTAACCAATTTATTTGAGCATGAGCTTTCGTGAGCTACAGCTCACTTCATCGGATGCATCCGATGAAGTGAGCTGTAGCTCACGAAAGCTCATGCTCAAATAAATTGGTTAGTCTCTAAGGTGCCACAAGTACTCCTTTTCTTTCTGCCCCAGAGAGCGTGACATTTACTGGAGGTTAGGCTGTGTGTCAACTCCCTGCCATAATCACTTGGTCTTCCTCGCCAGCAAACTCCTTGAGATGCTGCCAGGGTAAGCCTTGCCTTGCAGGTAACAATCAGTGAACCCCAGTTTCTGAGGTCCACAGAGATGTCTCTCTGCAGTGCCCAGGCTCTCTTATGGTATCACTCTCAGAAATGATTAAATTTGCAGCCTCCAAAGAGACTGTGCACACAGTCGCCTCAGGTTAGCTGAAGATTCATACTCCATGTTAATACATAGCAGAGAGATGGTTTTGAAATAAAAAGAGAATATGTTTATTAATAAAGAGCAGAGATTTAAGTGATACTAAGCAAGAGAAAGAGACAGGTATGGTTACAAAGAAAACAAAAATATACAGTTTTCTAGGATCTAAAGATTAACAGATTGCAGTCCTGCTCCCAAGAAATTTCTCACCCAGATACTTCAACCCAAATGGCTGAAGGACCCACCTTTCACACATTCCAAGAGATCTGGCCTCTTTGTCTCTTAAGTAATGGATAATTCATGATGTTTTGCACCCCTTATATTACTCAAAGTCTCCTGTCTCTGCCTGAAGAGCCAGGAAAACTTCCTGGAGGTGCAGACTATAGTAAGCTGTTTCCTCTCCTGCTTGTTAGCTTGATAGCATTGATTACTTCATACGTAAATGTCCTTTCATTGTCCTTTGCCAGCCAGTCAGACAGGGGAATCCACATTCCTTTATCTAGGGCAGGCTTGATTTATGCACAGCCTCCAGAACACATTCTAAGAACATGTTTCTAGCTAACATGCAGACATTTTATGCTGCCAACTTCCTGGCTTTATACCCGTCCCTACTGTTCCTTCTCAGCTGGGCTACATCAACTGGGGTTGCTTAGGCCTTCTATCTGGTTGATTGGCTCCTTCTCAGCCTCATTAACGCTTTCCAGGCTATTGTGGTGTCAACATCCCATTGCAGAGTAACAAGGTGACTCGCAGTCCTGGGTGCCCAGAGAACCATCACACACACACACCCCTCTGCTCTGGTGTGGAGATCTTCGCTCCTTAGTTATGCTCTGAGGGCCAGATCTGTAAAGGTATTTAGGTGCCTAAAAGTGAAGATAGGTGCCTAGTGGGATTTTCAAAAAGATCGACCTTAATATCTTTGAAAAATTGGTCCTGACTGGTGATACCTCTCAGGGTATGTCTACGCCGCAATGGAAAGCGTGGTTGCAGCTTGCGTACCCACACTAGCTTTAATCTGATTAGCATGGCTTGAAGTAGCAGTGAAGACATGGCAGCAAAGGCATCAGTATAGGCTGTACAGCACTAGGGTACGTTGTTAGCCCACGCTGAAGTCTGTGCAGCCGTGTATTCACCGCTAGTTTTAATTGTGCTAGCTAGATGAAAATGAATGCAGGCATGCCTACCTGAGCTGCAATCACACCTTCCATTACCGTGCAGACATACCCATAGGAAGGTAAAGATGCACTCCAAATGGGTGGGAGGTACAGGTAGTAAAGATCTGGCAGTAGCGCTCAATGACTTCAACCCCAAATGTTTTAAATCTTCATTTATTCTGAGCTCAAACCTGCAGGGTTCTGAGCAAAACACTTAAGCACGTGTTTAATTTTAAGCATGTGAGTACCCCCATTTACTTAATGTCCCAAAGTGGGAAATTAATGCGACTACTATCAAACTTAAAGTTAAGCATGTGCTTACGTGCTTTGCTGGAGGAGGCCAGAGTACTCAGCCCCTTGCAGGATTGAGCCCTTCATAAGATTTAGTCAAAGCAAATCTAGCACTAATGCGCATTCCTGAATCTGGATGCATGTCATGGGTCTAATATGTATTTGTTTTTCCAGTTTCATAGATTAGTGTTTTATTTGGGGCAGTTTTATATGCTGCTGGGAACTAAAGCTGTTGTTATATATGACATCTTCCAAAGAAATGCAATAAAAGTAATGTACTATGCTTTTATTTCTGAGTGTATTGATTCTTGCTTCCATAGAAACATGCAAATGAAATGATAAAGGAAGGAATCATTTAGAATTCAATTGTGCATGATGAATCATGAATGATACACATTCTCCACTGTGATTTACAAGAAATCCTGCCTTCAATGCCAATTTAAAACAAATAATCTTTTCAAGGAAACTTATTCAGAAAATAGAAACATGTTTTCCAATTAAATACGTGTGATGGGTGGCCTTAGGAAGCCACTTGATGTGCTGAGATACCACTGAGTCTACCTGTTCTGCCCCCTTTAACTTGTCTTGCTGAGCCAGGATATTGTAGCATCCTTTAACACACACACTGGCAGGGCAACACCCCGCTGCAGATGAACTTTGGGAGAACTCGGCTTCAGGGACTTGCTTCAGCACTCAGGTGTCCACCTCCCTTGGAGTGCAGACCCAAAGGTATATTATGAAATCTGCCTCCTCCCTTAATGTGGAGGAAGGTATGCACAACTTCTCCCTCCCCCTCCCCACAGTTAGAAATTACAGAAACTGGATTATATTATAAACAAAACAAATGTTATTAACTACAAAAAGCAGATTTTAAGTGGTAAAAGGGGTAGCAAACAACAAAGCTGATTACTAAGCAAATGAAACCTAACACACAAACTAAGGTAGTTTCACTAAAGACATTGGTTACAAACAGTATTTCTCAGCCTAGATATTGTTGCAGGCAGATAACAGAAAGTCTTGAAAGGCTGCTGCACTGGTCTCCCTCTTGAGACCTCAGGTATTATTACTCACAAGTTAGATGCCCTTCCAGCTTGGGTTCAGCCCTTCTCTCCTCAGTTCAGTTTTTGCTTCCATGTCTTTTTCGGTGTCTCTTTGGGTGGGGAGGCAGAGGAGAACCATGATGATATCACTCCTCTGCCTTATATAGCTTTCGTGTAAGGTAGGAACCCTTTGTCTTCTAGTGGAAAACCACTGGCATTCCGAAAGGGGAAGAGGAGTACCCAGCATCAGGTGACTAGGATCCATGTCTCTGCATGAATGTGGCAGCCATTGCTCGTAGCCTGTCTCCAGCGTCCACAAGAAGACTAAACTCTTTCACAATCCATTGTTTCTGCTAACGGCCCATGAGCCCTGTCTGGCTTTTTCATTGTTGTACCTGAAGGGCTGGTTGGAGTTAACACCCAAAGTAACACATTCCTAATACAGATACATAGTTAATATTCCTAACTTCAGATACAGAAATGATACAGGAATACAGATTGGATAATCACATTCAGTAAATCAGAAAGTACGTCTCAGTTATGTCATATTCATATCATAAGCATATGTTCATAAGGAATATGGAATAGGATGTCACAATATGTTCAATTACATCAATGAAAATGTAAACTCAAATATAAAATCTGACCTACAGATACAACCCCTAGCACTGGATTCCATCTCCATATCGTTCTCTGTGCCAGACACCAGGGACCGATTATCTGTGCAACCGTCTTTAGGCTCCTTTGTGCATATGTATTATGATACAGTAATTACGTGATCATATACCACTTTTTCCACAGAACTCCTGCCTCATTCAGTGCACCGAGCATTTTATAAAGTGTTTTGGGATGTTTATGGCTGAAATGTACTATGTAAAGGTAAGTCTCATGCATAATCATGCTTTCTCGGGGATCATTTTATATCTTGCATTGAAATGCAGGGAGATATAATCTAAACCTTGCATGAGGGGAGACACAGGCTGCCTGAGGTTTTATACCATAAACAGTGCAATATTAATGGACTGCTACATAATTTGAAATTTTGCCTTTCAAATCATTACTAAACCTTACAACCCAACATTGGTGGCTGTTCAGATATAAAATATCCCAGGCTATTAAAAATAAAGAGCATGGGGATAAACCTAGTGTTTGGCCCACATTCCCTCACAAAACAACAGGTTCTAATGTCCTCAGTTGTATGTGATCAATTGCTTAGCATCTGATGGTGCCAAATTTGCCTGCAAAGCTATTGCACTGCTAATTAGTAATTCATTATTGCAAAGCACTTTGGGATACCTTGAATAAGTGAAGTGCTGTATTAAACCGAATTCTATTTTGTACTATGATATATAAAAATGCAGCAATGACCCCAAGGAAGACACATGTGCATGGAAAATCAAAAAAGGGCAGAACAAAGTCTGACCCTATAGTGCAAAAATCCATAGATCTCTCTCATTTAGGAAAAATCAATTTAAAAACAATCCCAGCAGTTAATTAGAATGTTCAGATGATTTTTGCTAAATATCAGAAACTGTCTTGTGTTTTTAAATAAAGATAAGAAATCTAGTGAAGATTTCATAATTGGGCAGTGTAACTAGGGTAGCATGGCCTAATGGTAGGAGGCATCAGACTGGGAGTTGGGAGACCTGCTTTGCTACTGACCTACCATGTGCCCCTGGGCAAATCACTTAACCTATGCTCTTCTGTTTCCCCTTCCATCCTTTGTCTGTCTTGTCTATTTAGATTGTAAACTCTTTGAAAAAGGGATAATTTCTCAATCGGCATTTGTACAGTCCCAAGTAAAATAGAGCCCTGATCTGAGTTGAAGTCTCTAGCTACGGTAATACAAATTAATAATGATGATAATGTTGTACAAGATTACCATAGGAAGTTGCCTTTTGACTTTGACTTGTAATTAGAAACTCATATGCCATTTGCTCTGTGTCATAGATTACTTTTCTTTCCCCCTTGCTATGGACCTCATCTAAACCCTATTGAAGTCAGTGTTAGGCTCTTGGCTGACTTTGGTAGTCTTGGAACTGCTCTACCATACTCCTACTTAATGTTTGCCACATACATTTGTGCAGTAAAAAAATACAATAGCACACCTTTACAAATTTCAGAGTAACAGCCGTGTTAGTCTGGTGACACTCTCACAAATCTTGGGAGACAGGCCAGTCCTTGCCTACACACAGCCCCCCAACCTGAAGCAAATACTCACCAACAACCACATACCACAACAGAACCACTAACCCAGGAACCTATCCTTGCAACAAAGCCTGTTGCCAACTGTGCCCACATATCTATTCAGGGGACACCATCACAGGGCCTAATAACATCAGCCACACTATCAGAGGCTCGTTCACCAGCACATCCACCAATGTGATATATGCCATCATGTGCCAGCAAGGCCCCTCTGCCATGTACATTGGTCAAACTGGACAGTCTCTACGCAAAAGGATAAATGGACACAAATCAGATGTCAAGAATTATAACATTCATAAACCAGTCGGAGAACACTTCAATCTCTCTGGTCACGCAATTACAGACATGAAGGTCGCTATCTTACAACAAAAAAACTTCAAATCCAGACTCCAGCGAGAAACTGCTGAATTAGAATTCATTTGCAAATTGGATACTATAAGTTAGGCTTAAATAGAGACTGGGAGTGGCTAAGTCATTATGCAAGGTAGCCTATTTCCCCTTGTTTTTTCCTACCACCCCTCCCCCCCAGACGTTCTGGTTAAACTTGGATTTATGCTGGAAATGGCTCACCTTGATTATCATACACATTGTAAGGAGAGTAGTCAGTTTGGATGAGCTATTGCGAGCAGGAGAGTGAGTTTGTGTGTGTGGGGGGGTGAGAAAACCTGAATTTGTGCTGGAAATGGCCCACCTTGATTATCATGCACATTGTAGGGAGAGTGGTCACTTTGGATAAGCTATTACCAGCAGGACAGTGAGGTTTGGGGGGGGGGGGGAGGGCGGAGGGTGAGAAAACCTGGATTTGTGCTGGAAATGGCCCAACTTGATTATCATACACATTGTAAGGAGAGTGATCACTTTAGATAAGCTATTACCAGCAGGAGAGTGGGGTGGGAGGAGGTATTGTTTCATGGTCTCTGTGTATATAATGTCTTCTGCAGTTTCCACAGTATGAATCCGATGAAGTGAGCTGTAGCTCACGGAAGCTTATGCTCAAATAAATTGGTTAGTCTCTAAGGTGCCACAAGTACTCCTTTTCTTCTTTACAAACCAACTTTGGTATGTCCTTCTCTGTGGCAGATTCCCCTTCCAGGATGCTGGCACCTCAGACAGAGGGGAGGATCCCTTCTGGTGCAAGCTGCAGCTTGAGCTTTACGTTGCCGCTGCTGTGTGGAAGGTAGCTGTCTTCATATAAATTTGGTGCCAAAGCTAAAAGATGAACCTTGCTCACTCCAACACTTAGTCATTACTTCCCCTCTTCTCCACCAGGGAAAGGACATCTTTGTTGCTAAAGCTCCAGCAGACCTGGATTCTCTTCTGGATTCTATCCTTGATTCTGCCACAGGCTTCCTGAAATTAAGCCCTTGGACTTAACTCCCAATATCAAGTCAGCTACCAATACGAAGTTCACATTTTGTGGGGAGGTAGATACAGACTGGTGGACCAGCTAATTTATACCCTTTGAAAGACCTATTTTATAACTATGCATGCTGCCCTTTATGTTTCAGCACTATCCCAAATTGTATCATTTTTCAAAATGCTGAGGCTCTAAACCCAAGTGACAGTGGATCGCAGGACAGGCACTTTTATTCAGAGAAACTGTTTTTTTATAGCTCCATCTCTGGAAGTGGAACATGTCCTGAGGTGAAATTTATAACGTATATTAATGATGGAATGCTTCCTTTTACTTCCTCTGGGGCATATGACTCAGTATGTAATGAGAAAGACGACAAGATGAACCGTTTTGCTACAGCAAACAAAAAAAGATTTGTTATGATTTTCCAATCTGTCTTGAAAGCTTTTTGTACATGTGGAAAAATCAGGTGGCATTAAATTTCATATTCATTATAGCAGGTCAGCTATTTTAAAAAAATTATTCCTTTACATGTTATGGACATGTTTAGTCATTTTTGTTAGAACCATGTCTTTCTTTCCATTTGGACTGTATTCCTATATCAGATGAGAAATAGAGAAACCCTTTTCACAGATAAGAGGAAACCCTCCAGACAACCCTTGGGGATTGTTTCAGTATATGTAAAGTATTATAGAGATATACTGTTACAATGTGCTTAGACTGATTACTTCACCAAGATGATTTATTTAGGACTATTGTGTGGGGGGAAGGTGGTGTAGTTTCTGTTTAGTTTAAGATTCTCCCCCCCCCCCCCCCCCATCAGTTAACTATTACCCTATACAGTACAGTTAATGACAGGGTCAGGTGGAAGACAAGAGGTTTATAGCAGAATGAGTAGGGCATGTAGTAAAGCCATCATGGAGGGAATTCATTCCACACTACTCTGTTCTGCTTTCCACCTGTGAGTACCTGGGAATGATTGTCCACCTTGCTGGGGCTTCTGATAAAAAGACAAATGGCCTACGGTTGGTCTCAGTTAGGAGTTAATGTTCTCACCACAGTCAGGAAGCTTTACAAAGAATTAGTACAGAGATGAAGAGAATTTGGCAGAAGGAAAGCTAACTAAGGCATCTGGGGAAAACAAGCTGGAAAAAAGATTGTTTTTGTTTAGCTCACCTCAGCCATTTCTTTCATACATTAAATTTGTGAGCATTCTGGCACTGAACGTCCTTGAGAAAGCGATCTCTGTGCAAGACCCAGTTACTTAGTTGCAGTTGGTGTGTTTATGAGTTTATGATCTGCTAATGCCCTTTGCCCTCTCCTAGAATGTGCTTCAGGTTTAACTGCTGCTGTCTCTGCTCCTCCCTCAGATTTCAGTCATCAGTTTGTTGTTTGAGAGTAGGAGAGAAGTCTCACACACATATATATACTCCTGGAGCCTGAAAATTCCACCTTTTAAAGTAAATTTCTCTGGATAACACTGAGTTTCTTTTTTAAAAAGGAAACAGAATGAAAACAAACAAAAAACTGCAGAACATTCCTTCCCTGAAGACCAGGTGGAATTTTAAAACTTCAGAACTGTGAAAGCCGAATGCTGGGAGCCAGCTACAACAGCAGGCAATGTGCTCACCAAACAATCACTAATATACTAAGAAAAAGTTGCTTATCGTACTGCTGAGGTATGGGATCCCCAACCTCTCTCTATATAATTGGAGTCTTTTTGGTGTGGGGTTGCTTTGCTCCATTCCCTTCTACCCTCCACCCCGTCCACTCACTATGTCTGATAAGACAAGAATTTTTTTCATGATCCCTAGCTCTGGAAATAAATATCTCTGCATCTGTGGGAACATGAACCCATTCTTCTATGGTAACAGTCTATGTAAACTAGAAATGGGTTTAGATTTTGAACCACGCAAAGTTTGAGGGTGTTCAGACCCAGAGTTCATCCCATTATACAGAGAGAGGGTCAGACATAAACTAAGGATTTGGGTTCTGGTTTTGAAACAATATTCTTTAGATGTCTGATTTAGGTGTCTGATTTAAGTACCTAGGTGCTTTTGAAAATCCCATTAAGCACCTACCTGCATCTTTAGGCACCTAAATACCTTTTTTAAATGTTGCCCAAGTCACTTCTGGAAATGGGACTTAGGTACTTTTGAAAATGTCACCTGTAGTGTGCTGCCTATTTGCATTTCAACAGTTCTAGTCTGCCTTTCCACCCACACCGCACCCCCAACTTAAAAGACTGGACCATTTCCCATGGCTGTTCTGAATATCACGATAAGTACAATGATTGCACTGTATTAACCCCAAAATAGGCCTTTCCTCTCTAGTCTTTGGCTAGGCTAGACTAATGGCACACTGTATGGATTTTAAGTAAGGGGACTCCCTTTTTGCTGCTGTATTAGGGAACAGATTACGTAATGTCAGAAACAGACAGGTGGCTGGCCTCTATGAGTAAGCAGAGAAATTGTTAGAATTCAGACAAAATTAGTGATCCAGAAACTACTCCTACTCCTGCTCTTCAATGAATGCTGTTGTTTCTGAAGTCAGAAAGGCTATGGTTATCCCATCCTCTAGAGCAAGTATCAGTGTGTGCAAGGGATATGAGGAAATGGAGGCCTACATTTTCAGAAGTGGTCTGTAATGCAGGGTGCTTAGCAGGCCTGTAGCATCTTATTTTTCAAGGGCTGGCCTGAATTTTTCCATACAAAAAAGGAATATAAATTTCAGTTTCCCCAAAACACGGAAATAATGTTGTACAACAGTAATCCTACTGACTGTTACATATCACTGGAGTCTTGTAGGGAGTTTTTCCAACACAAGACATTAGGGCTATGAACAAGTTCCTCTTACACAATCACTCCCATGTGATGCTGTATAAGGGGAACAAAGAAAAATGTAGATATTTATAGTGACTGGGATTGTTAGGGTAGTGATACCATCATAGGCATGTTTCAGAGTAGTAGCCGTGTTAGTCTGTATTTGCAAAAAGAAAAGGAGCACTTGTGGCACCTTAGAGACTAACCAATTTATTTGAGCATAAGCTTTCGTGAGTTACAGCTAGATATGTTTTAGTCATCCAAGTCCAAACACATGGAAAAGAAATATTAATGACTGATCTTAATGGGAAATTTGTGCACAATTTGTCTGGGAAAATTGTTTCAAAGCCATTAATCTCTGTGGAAGTATGACTCCTGCTAATGCCTGTTCGTTTTAATTCATACACGAATACCAAGGTTTTTTAAAAGTGAGGGTTTTGGTAAAATATATGTAACCTTGTGAGATAGTCCCCATCGTTTTCTCATTTGTAGTTTTGAACACGAATGGCAAACTCAGCTCTTATCCCTGAGCAAGAAATGCAAAACAATTTCAAGAACGGGTACTGTACTGACGTAATGGAACTAAAATGAGGGATACTTTTACATGGAAAGGAAATGAAGATCTAGGCTACCTACAGTATTGTAAAAGCTAGTGAAGGACCACCATAAATTCAGCTGAATTCTGAGAGGCATTGAGAGAGTCAGGTAATCTGATAAATTAGTGTAATGCACAGAACATTCAATCACTAAGACCCTGCTTCAGCAAAACTCTTAAGCACATGAGTAAGTCCCATTGCAGTTACTGGAACTACTTATCTGTTTAAAGGGGCTTGCTTTAAAGCCCATTCAGGTGAATTTGAGTTTTTCCATTGACTGCAATTGGCTATGGATCAGGCTCAAAATGCTTAGCTGAATACAGATGAACTTATTCGTGCTTACTATAAGGATATGTTTAAGTTCTTTGCTGAGTTGAGCCCTAAATTCCACTGAAACTAAAATTATCTCATTAAACATATCTGTATGCCTGTTTTGCCTTCCTTTCCCTTCCCCTTCATTTCATCTTATAACAAGCAATAATGACTTCAGTGCTATGTTTTAGGGACTAATGACTGAGTGGAGTTAATAGGCTGATCTGGATCATCAACTCCTCCTAAATTGTCATTAATCCCCAGAAATTGCCATGCACCTCAGTTGTTACTGCTTAAGCAATCATCAGGCTCAATGACAGAGGTGCCCCGGGTTAATTTTACACCCACTGCAAAGCCTCACAAGAGGCTAGAGTAGTAAGAGCCACTATTTCCTTTTGAATGGCTTTCCCCATATTTTACTATGGTGAAAAAGGTTGTTGCATTGCAATAATCAAACATAGTCAATTCTGGTGATCACCTTAATGTAATAACATTACATGACGTTCACACACTTTTAAATTTATATTCAACTTCAAAAGTTGATTTCAGACTGAATTAAATATTGTTTCTGTCTGGGATAGTATTGATCTGAAATCTTGGAAGATATATTCCATGAGTATTGTGCTAATAGGGTCACTTTCTAATAGTGCTTGCCTGAATGTCTGTAGCTTGTAGGAGCATCACTCTGATTAAATAGCGTGTAATCAATGTGAAGCTACATTATTTGTCGGGCTAGACTAGTGGTTCTTTGGATGTTGGTGCTATATGTTATCTCCATTACTCAATTGCCATGGATCACAGACAGGCTATCATTCACTGTATGCTGAGCTCCAAAGAAAGTCTCTCTATTGCATTCATGCTGATTCTAAGTTAATACAAAGAATGATTTAGAAAGCTATCTTGGTACACTCAATGGGGATTGCTATTGAATGTCTTCATTCTCTTGCATATAGTGTCTCTTATGAAAGATCCTCATTCTCACACCAAGATATATTGACAAATTTAATAAAAAGATATACCCAGCTTTTTGTATTTCATCAACAACAAATCACCATTCTCCCTCCCTAAATTCCTTGTTAAATAGCTGCCCTACAGGTGGACTAGAAAAAAAACTGGGTTAGTCTTTGAGAAGACTGTCCATCCTTACATTTCTTTCCCTATACCTTTGTATGAATTGATTAAATCAACCAATATAAAGTCAAATAATAGGCAAGTGGTTCCCATTATAAGTTTAACATTCAACATGAGTTACCACACAGCAGTATCTGTGAAAATACAATATTTTCCTCTATTTAGAATAGCTAGATACCACTTTATGGTGACGGTTGGTAAATCTTGACTTTGTAGGACAAGAAGAAAGCTTTTGCATTAGAAAACATGAGCATGTGGCAAGACTAATTCTCCATTAAAAATCTCTAACTGGCTTCAGTTCAGAAAACTGAATACAGGGGAAAATATCTGGATTCTTAATGTTGCGAGCTAACCAACAACATAAAAGTAAGTCCTCGGAATGTGTTATGTGAACAGTTTCTCTTGGGTGGGTATTTTTATTTTTATTTCCTCCAACAGAGAGGAAAACTCATGGAACTTTCCAGATATGGATCATTGGAGGTGCATGGCCCAAAACAATTACACAATTACAAATTAACCATGATGAAAAAGCATTTACTGTTGTGCTCCTTTCAGGACATCCCACCCAGATAGACCACTTCTTCCAAATATGTCTGAGTTCTGTTTTATTTACATCATCTATTTCTTGTATCCAATTAGTTCACTTTATCATCCATTTGTTATTGTATTATGTGATGTTATGGTCAATGTATATGCTATTTCATATATAGTCAATGTATGCTAAAGAGCTTTAAGGTATAGGATATAGAAGTATAGCACTGATAAGTATTTAGGAGTGAAGAGTGTGGAGTGGGTATATAAGTAAAGCATGGCTGAAACTCAAGGCCTACAGGCTGAGATCTGTAAGATTTAACTTAGCCATACTAGACCATAGGCTTAAGAATATTTAGCACAAGTGAGTAACCTAGGAGTAACCCTATGCACCTAAGGTCACAAGGTTGCTGTAAAGATGTGCCAGTAGGTGATTGCAATGACCACAATGTATTTGTGATGGGGTTTGGTCACAGAGACCCCCTTGGGACTGTCACCTGATGTGCTGAGATTACCTCTGAGCCCGTTTTCCCTGCCAGTTTAGGACTCCAGAACCCTGTATTGTTGAGCCAGACACGCTAGCCTGCTGCAACCCAGACTCAGGGTCTAGACCATGCCCCCAAAGCTGCAGGCTTTAAGTGACAACAACTCAGCAGGCTATTTTCTCCAGCACCCAGACACCCAGCCTCCAATGGGATCCAAACCCCAAGTAAATCTGGTTTACTCTGTATAAAGCCTATACAGGGTAAACTCATAAACTGTCCACCCTCTATAACACTGCTAAAGAGATATGCACAGCTGTTTGCTCCCCCAGGTATTAATCACTTACTCTGGGTTTATCAATAAACAAAAGTGATTTTATTAAGTATATAAAGTAGGATTTAAAAGTGGTTCCAAGTAATAACAGACAGAACAAAGTAAATTACCAAGCAAAATAAAACAAAACATGCAAGCCTAAGCCTAATACAATAAGAAACTGATTACAGGTAAATCTCACCCTCAGAGATGTTCCAATAAGCTTCTTTCACAGACTACACTCCTTTCTACTTTAGGCTCAATCCTTTCCCCAGTGCAGTCCTTGTTAGTCCCAGCAGGCATCTTAGGTGAAAAGCATGGGTTTTTTCATGATTGGGACACCCTTTGTTCTGTTCCACCTCCTTTTATAACTTTGGCACAAGGCAGGAATCTTTTGTCTCTCTGGGTTCCCACCCCTACTTCTAAATAGAAAAGCACCAGGTTTAAGATGGAATCCAGTATCAGGTGACATGTTCACATGTCCTGTGAGACCCCCTCCATTCTTCCAGGGCTGGTCCGCACTTATTCAGGAAAGCTTGCAGGTAAATAAACCATTTACAACCAACCAATTGTCCTAGTCAATGGGAGCCATCAAGATTCTAAGTCACCATTAATGGCCCTTTGCATAATTACAATAGGACCTCAAAGTTATACTTCATATTTTCCACTGCATGCATCCGATGAAGTGAGTTGTAGCTCACGAAAGTTTATGTTCAAATAAATTTGTTAGTCGCTCAGGTGCCACAAGAACTCCTTTTCTTTTTGTTCATATTTCTAGTTTCAGACACAAGAATGATACATTCATACAAATAGGAAGAACACACTCAGTAGATTATAAGCTTTGTAATGATACCTTACAAGGGATCTTTTGCGTAAAGTATATTCCAGTTACATCATATTCACACTCATAAGCATTTTTCCATAAAACATATGGAGTGCAACATCACAGTATTGTCCAAGACTACAAGACACGTGATAGTAACATCTTTGAATGTCTGTTTTGACCGCAGGATACATATTATGCATAAATGCTAATGAGAATAAAAGGAATTACAAACAACCTAAGAAAAATGAGGCATCCCAATATTCCTGGGGTGTGGAAGTACAGATAAAGAAAAGAGGGTTGACACCCTTATGCATATGCATAAGGTGTTAGGTGTGGTCAGAATTACAATATAAAAGAGGGTTCCATGATTGGGTAAAAGTGGGAAGACCCAAGAGATGACCCCACAGGAAACCCGAGCAGGAACCATCCCTCTAGCGATGATCATCTATTGAGTGGTCGGACCCTAGAATATCATTGAGAACTTGACTATGACTACAGATATAATTATTGCATAGGTTTTTATAGGATTTCTATATGCATGGGTAATTGAAACTTATTGCTTTAATAAAACCTGTAGTACAGATAAGACTTTACTTGTGATTGTGTCTGTGGTCATTATCTTTGGACTTTATGTGTTCTTAGAGTCTCCAAATTTGAGAAAAGCACCAGAGGCAATTTCACACTGTTGAGCTTGAACCTGTAGCAACTGGAGCTGAACCCATGGTGGGGTAATACATCACTACATTCACTTTAAATAAAATAAAAGGCTACATTCCCCAACAGTGCTTGTCAGAAGCTAGAACTAGAAATATGGTTTTCATATTCATTTTGAGGCAAATAGAAAAGATTCATTGACAAAAACTTGAATGATTACATGATCATTTCTGAACAAAAGGAAAATTGTTTTTCTATCACATTTTTTAATGGAAAGTAATTGCAATTTTCCAACCAGATCTAAATGGCTGGCACAGTGGACTAAAGTTCCCAGTTTGCCTTGCTCCCTTGGATGCTGGAAAAATAGACTACCAGGGAACTCCAAGAGTTAGCCTTGTCCTCCACCACTGAGAAGTGAGGGCAGTTCCAGCCCCAGCCCCAACGCCAGCCTGAGAGCTTAAAGCCTGGATCAACAGAAGAAACTCTCTTAAATAAACCCTATAACACTTCCTCCTCCCTCACTGACCGCTTCTCCCTGTACTCTCATAGGCATGCCTGAAACAGGGTGAAACTGACTCAAGAGGATTCCCCTCCTGAGACTCAAATATCCTGAATACCTCGTTACACTTAGTGTCCCAGATACGTTCATTAATTTAGATTTAAATTTGGGTGACTGCAGCTCTGTCCTGAGGATTTTTTTTTACAGAGATCCCCTTCCTGTTGCGCCTTTCACCAAAAAAAGGCCAAATACATGTGGATTGATGCTTTAGAGGAGCACACTTGCAAGCCAGTAGAAACTCTAAATCAGAAACAGTACATGTCCTTAACAGAGATCAGCCATTTTGTATTCTTTATACATTTAAACCACAGTGCCTAGAAATAATTAAATACAAATATTATTTCAAATCACTACTTCTGTCAGGTTATATTTATAAAGTGGCTAACCTAGACACCTGTAGAGTAGCTAGGGAGAATAAAGTACAACACTCAGTAAGCCTTATATGAAAAGACAGTACAGACCAGCCAAGACTGGGGCCCCATTGTAATAGCCACTATACAAACACAGTATCAGACAATCCCTACCCCAAAAAGCTTGTAGGCAAGACAGACACAGGGTAGAGGAAAGGGGTATAATATAGAAGCAGAGACATCAACATAGTAGTGGCAAACATCATGTTAATTCTGAATTTTTTTCTGTGTGTGGGTTTAATGAGACTAGCTGAACAGAAAGAGAAGAGAGGCGTGATGTCATAAATATAAAGGGAAGAGTAACCACCTTTCTGTATACAGAACTATAAAATCCCTCTTGGCCGTGAGGCAAAACCCTTTCACCTGTAAAGGATTAAGAAGCTAAGATAATCTCGCTGGCACTGACCAAAATGACCAATGAGGAGACAAGATACTTTCAAAGCTGGAGGTGGGGGGGGGACCAAAGGGTCTGTCTGTGTGATACTTTTGCCAGGAACAGATCAGGAATGCTCTTCATAACTCTTTAAGTTAGTAAGCAATCTAACGCATTTCTAGCTAGCTTACTTACTTCCATTGACTGTGAACCGCTTTCCGCTGGTGCACTATGTTGGCGTTCAGGCTCCGGCTGAGCCTCTTGTGTAGGGTTAGGGGCTGCTGCCAGTGCAGGTTCGGTGGGGCCCTCTGGTGTTGGGGTTGTAAGTACTGGATTCAGTGCTGGCAATGGTTCTGGTGCTGGTTGTTCCGCCGGTTCCAGTTCTGGGACTGGCTCTGTCTGGGTCTCTGGGACTGGATCCACTACTGCCGTTGCAGATGTTGGCATGGGGTCCAGCTCCATTACCTCTGACCGGGTCCTGGTAGAAGCTTCTGGAACAGAGCTAGGCATAACAGCTTGCTTAGCCTGACTGCGGGTGACCATTCACACCCTCTTGGCTAGCTTCACATGATTGGCCAAGTCTTCCCACAACAGCATGGGGATGGGATAATCATCATAGACTGCAAAAGTCCACATTCCTGACCAGCCCTTGTACTGGACCGGCAACTTGGCTGTAGGCAAATTGAAAGAGTTGGACTTGAAGGGTTGAATTGTTACTTGGATCTCTGGCTCAATTAAATTGGGGTCCACTAAGGAAGTATGGATAGCCGACACTTGCGCTCTGGTGTCCCTCCACGCGGTGACCTTCTTTCTGCCCACACTCACAGTTTCCCTCCACTCCGAGGGTATCTGGGAGGCATCTGGGCCTGAGGACCTCTGGTGTGATTCCAGTGCAATGAACTGTAATCTGTTGGGGTTCTTGGGGCAGTTGACCTTCACATGCCCCGGCTCGTTACATTTAAAACATCGTCCAGCTGACGGCTCACTGGGGCGAGGTGGGTTGCTGGAGAACGGTGTGGCAAGACGATAAAGTGTCTGGAGTATTCCTTGGTGTGTAGTTGGGGCCTTGGACTGTCCCCGGTAGTAGGGTGAGGTCGGAGGTTGTCCCTTCTGGTCTCTGCTCCAACTGCAACCAAGACTGTTCCTCTCTCCTCCCTCCACCTGTTTTGTTCCGGTTTGCCCCTTCTTATATTCGCCCCAACTGCTACTAGTTTTTTTCTTTTCTGCCACCTCCACCCATTTGGCTCCAATCTCCCCCACCTCGATTATAGTTGTGGGCTTCCCATCTAGGATGTATCTTTCTATTTCCTCAGGAACACCCTCTAAGAACTGCTCCATTTGCATTAGGAAGGGCATCTCTTATGGAGATTTAACACTTGCTCCTGATATCCAGGCATCCCAATGTTTTACAATGTGGTAGGCATGTCGGGTAAATGACATGTCTGGTTTCCACCTTAGGGCTCTGAACCACCTATGGGAATGCTCGGGTGTTAGCCCCATTCTGACTCTCGTCTTGGTTTTAAACAGTTCATACTTGTTCATGTGTTCCCTCGGCATTTGAGCCGCCACCTCTGCTAAGGGTCCACTGAGCTGCGGCCTCAGCGCTACCATGTATTGGTCTGTTGAGATGCTGTACCCAAGGCAGGCTCTTTCGAAGTTTTCTAAGAAGGCCTCGGTATCATCGCCTGCCTTGTAAGTGGAGAACTTCCTGGAATGTGAGGCGGTACCTGGAGAAGGATTGCTAGGGTTGGTTGATATATTCTGCTGAGCCCTTGCCTTCTCCATCTCCAGTGCATGCTTCCTCTCTTCTTCCTTTGCTCCTCAGCATACTTCCTCTCTTTTTCCTTTACCTCCATAGCTCTCCTGTGGGCAGCCTCCATTTCATTTTCCTTTGCCTCCATTTCTCTCCTGTGGGCAGCCTCTTTGACTTTTTCTGCCTTGGGTTCTGTCATCTTAGCCTCTCTGTTTTTAACTAACTTTACACCTGAGAGTTAAAAACAAACAAACAAACACAAAAAAACAGGCTTGTAAAATTTAGTTGTGCTGTAACCTGATACCTATGTTCTGTGATAGCTATTCTCCGCCTACAGAAAAATCCTCTAGCTACTCTTAGCTTAAAAAAAAAACGAAAACAAACCTCTTCAGGTCTGTGGAATACTTGTGAATTTCCCTGCAGGAGGTTAACTACCCTGCCTTTAGGTAGAGAGAACTCCAGCTCACAAAAGGAAGATCCCTTTGTTATGCTTGCTGCTGTCCCCTTTTTACAAAACCCTTTTAAAATCCTGCTGTGCTTCTGGTTCAAAATGATCTAAAAAAAAAAATCTCAGAATGATCCCACCTGCCACCATGTCAAGGTTCCTTTCCCATTCTGAACTCTAGGGTACAGATCTGGGAACCTGCATGAAAGACCCCCTAAGCTTATTCTTACCAGCTTAGGTTACAAACTTCCTCAAGGTACAAACTTTGCCTTGTCCTTGAATCCTATGCTGCCATCAACAAGCGTGTTAAACAAAGAACAGGGAAAGAGCCCATTTGGAGACATCTTCCCCCCAAAATATCCCCCCAAGCCCTACACCCCCTTTCCTGGGGAAGGCTTGATAAAAATCCTCACCAATTTGCATAGGTGAACACAGACCCAAACCCTTGGATCTTAAGAACAATGAAAAAGCAATCAGGTTCTTAAAAGAAGAATTTTAATTAAAGAAAAAGTAAAAGAATCACCTCTGTAAAATCAGGATGGTAAATACCTTACAGGGTAATCAGATTCAAAACATAGAGAATCCCTCTACGAAAAACCTTAAATTACCAAAAGACACAAAAACAGGAATATACATTCCATTCAGCACAGCTATTTTACCAGCCATTACACAAAAGGAAATCTAACGCATTTCTAGCTAGATTACTTACTAACTTAAGGAGTTATAAAGAGCATTCCTGATCTGTTCCCGGCAAAAGCATCACACAGACAGACAGACCCTTTGTTTCCCCCCCAGCTCTGAAAGTATCTTGTCTCCTCATTGGTCATTTTGGTCAGGTGCCAGCGAGGTTATCTGAGCTTCTAAACCTTTTACAGGTGAAATGGTTTTGCCTCTGGCCAGGAGGGACTTTATAGTTCTGTATACAGAAAGGTGGCTACCCTTCCCTTTATATTTATGACAGGTGAGGAGAACAGAGCAGGGGAGAAAAGGTTCCTAATGTTTCCAAATGTGTCTTGGCTTAGAAAGTAAAATGTGTTTTGTTTGCATTGCTGAGCAGAAGTGCATTTTAGTATTTTGAAGGGTTAGTGGGGAAACTGCAAAGTGTATGCCGTAAAAATTAGAACCATCTTTGTATAATGTTTATGCCAAAAATGGAAAAGCAAAATGTTGTAAGACATTGCCACACCAAGGAAAATACTTATTCAAGTCAGCACAAGCGCACCCTTCCCCATTCACAAACTCAATATTTCTACGGTGTTGAATGAATTAGATTATTTTATTAGCAAGTACTCTACACCCCTAAATAGGTGGCAATATCACAGAACACCAATTTGATATCCCATTTTGAAATATGGGAAAATGCCAACATGCTCAATATTAGATCATTAAAATGAAACAAAGCAGAACAAGAAAAAAATTAAACATGAATCACCTCCAGGATTCTAAACTGGATGAAGCCACAGCAGAGAGGCTTATCTAACACCAGATACAGAATGTGAAATTGGTCAGAAGTAATGAGGGGAACTCAGATACCGTCTAACTTCATCATGTACAGACTGGATACAAAAGCCACCTGTTTGGTACAAAGAAATCCACAAGTCACAATACATCCAGCCTCATCCTGCGTACAGAGATTCCATGACTGCTGTGGAGATTTTGACATGATGAAGATTTTGTTTTGGATGAGGAGCTGCTTATGAAATAGCATTATTAAGTCCCACACAATCCCAGAGAGAGAGGTAAACATTATAGTCATTTTACAAGGAATAGGTTAACTATAGCTTGAGACATGAAAGTGCAATCCAGAAATGCTGGTTTATATTGATCATATGCTCCAGTGGCTTTGACACGCTTATTGTAAATGTTGTATATAAATGCCATTCATTTTGTGTGCGTGAATTCTGACAATCTGGCATTGCACTCCTTTAATATATGAGTACACATCCAAAAACACTACACAAACTTCTGAGAAGGTGAACCCATAATTTATGATTCTGCTCCTAAATCTCCCAGTGATATTAAAAAGAATATCCCACTGCTAGTGAGCATGTATAATTTGAAGAGGTATGCACAACATATACAGTAAAAAGAAAAGGAGGACTTGTGGCACCTTAGAGACTAACCAGTTTATTTGAGCATGAGCTTTCGTGAGCTACAGCTCACTTCATCAGATACAGTGAGCTGTAGCTCACGAAAGCTCATGCTCAAATAAACTGGTTAGTCTCTAAGGTGCCACAAGTCCTCCTTTTCTTTTTGCGAATACAGACTAACACGGCTGTTACTCTGAAACATATACAGTGTATTTAATGCATATATATATATATAATACACTGTATGCAATGCCCTACTCCTCAGATTATATATGCTTGCCACCAGCAGGATTCTATATTTCACCTGTGTTATATAAGAATTGCTAATTTTATCCTCACTTCAGAGAGAGAGGGGGACCAGGACTCGCAACACGCCAAAGCTCAAGCAGGGCAGATATCCTCCCTTCACTGACTGCACTAACTCTACCAACCCTCAGTCATTCACATTTTGAAATTCCAACTTTTCCACCATAATGAACAAATTCCTAACTTAGAAAAGTTATTAATGTAAAGAAATCTGGTAATAACACTGATAGTTAAGGTTGCCTGACACTTTGCAGTATAAGCCCCTATTCTCAGTGGCTTATAAAACTTCTCTGAACTTTAACCATTCAAGCTGAAATTTTCCAGGAAGATTTTCTGGGTCAGGCTACATTTAAAAAAAAAAAAAAAAAAAAGTTTCAGTGCAAAATGGTTCCGCTGTTTCTGAGACCAAGGTTAGGAAAAATAGGCAGTTTTGCCAATGATGGCAAAATATTCCAACTATTTCTTTACAGAGTTCTAATGCCTCAGCAAATCCTGGCCATCTAATTGTAATATTTGTCATCTTGTTTTAACATTGACAACTTTTTTTTTTTGTTTAGAAATACCCGTTCTGAGAAAATAAAAACCTATTCTTGGGAAATGATAATACCCCACAACGGAGAGTATTAGTAAGTGCAAGGAAAAAAGACCCTGCCTTTTTTCATCTTGCCGGCTCATGAACTATGTGAAAGGGTTAGTTAAAGCAGCTGCAGTGAGCACAGAAAAATAAAGATGCTCAGCTGAGACAAACCCCACAACAAATTGAATCCATCTTTTCTTTGTATTAATTAAATAAACCCTCTGGTTAAAAAAACAAAACAAAAAAAACCCCAATGTGCAAAGGTAGAAAGTGGAGGTCCATCATTATCCCTACAACTATAGCCAATCATTTTGAATACATTTCAAAGGCTAATCATACCATGGAGTTGGCCTTTTCCCATGAATATCAGCCATGCAGGGTCATGGCCTTTAATATATATTACAGTATTATTGTAATTTCAAGCAGACTTTTATTGAGGCACATCTAAGTTTGCCCTTGGTTCTTTTATAGTATTCAGTAGATATTTATAGTTTTAAAAATAGAAATGCAGTCCTGAACCACTCCTTTCTTTGTACTGAACTGAAGTAATACAACCTGTTCAAGGAATGAGAAGGGGTGAGGGCAGCATGGAAGAGCTCTGATTTCTAATCTATTAATTGTAGGTGAGGACCCCAGAGATAAGGGATATCAATATTACAGGGTGTGTGGACATTGTAACATACCGAAAGGCTAGAACACAAACATTTATTTATTTTGTTACGTGGAGAATGTCATGGCAAGCATACTTCTTGGCAGAGTGTGTTCAGGGTGGAAGGGGAGCTAAGCTTTCAAACACACCCCCTGTACTATAATGCTATAAAATTTTCAGGAAAGGACTAAATTAAGGAATTCTAAATCCATTAAAACCTCTTCATGCTGAAGAATGCCACCCTCCCAGAGCTTTCGAGAAAGATCCAGCACTGAGAGGTTTGTAAGACAAATAAAATGTGGATTTCAAAGAAAGTATTAAATCTAATTATAACAAAGATTGAAGTACCAAAAGCTGCCTAACTTTGCAGCTTATCAGATCTAATCTTGTAGCTGTTTATGTGCCTTTTGGGACCAAATAAGTCTTCTGGATGCAGCACTTGGCATGTAAATCAATGCAGCCCTCTGAGGGTGTTAGCCAAGGCCAGTTCTGTTTTTGGAAATGGGGAAAGGAGCACTCAGCCTCTCCAAAGATTTGTCTACAGCTGTCACTCTGTGTTGGGAGGGAGGGGGATTGGGGAAAGAGCCAAGCTGCATCAGGCAACACACATTTTTTAGATGATTTCAGTACTCCCAACAGCTGGCTTCTCCTGTTCATAGTCAATAGGTGGTCAGAATTTATTTTGGGCAGCTCTTTTGACCCAAATCTAATTCAAACACTGTAGTCCATAGCTCAGTTCTCCACACAAATGTTTCCAAAAACTTCACAACCACGTGAAATCTGTCTTCAAGCAATCCACCACAGCGGACCAGGGGGAAATAAATAAAGGATCTCCAGTGCATTTTACCTACTATGGAGAAAAAACTGCCATGTATAATTTTTCCTCAGTGTCGGGCACTACCCTGATTTTTTCAGATTGATTTTTTTCCAGATTCACAGTGCTGTGCGTGTAGGGTTTGTGGGGTAACACCTGAACAGCCCAACTGTAATTTAGCTCATCTAAGGTCCAACATCACTACCTACAAGGAAATGGGAAATTTGGCTGAAACTTCTTTGCATCCTGCCCCCCTTGAGTGAATACTAATCTTTCCCCTTTGACCATATATGGATTTTAGTTGGTTTTAATGAAATCAGACAGACTCCACTAAACACTGATCTCTGCTGAGATCTTGGACTCAGCAGCATTACAGTACCAGCTCCTTTATAAATGTCAAAATAGCAAGAATTTTATTAATGTCAGATTGCCCTTGATAGAAGACTGGAACCCTTAGTTACATAAAAATGTTATTCCTTTTTGTAAGAAAACAAGATACTTTCCTATTTTGCCAGCCAGAGGCACAAGGCAGGCAGGTGATGCATAACTATAGAGCCATAGACTGCTTGCTTGTTTTTTTTTGTTTTTGTTTTTTTTAAAAGTACTACACTATTACACAAATTTTGGCCTTCATGGACCTAGCAGAGGTGGAAAATCTTATTTACTTAAAGTCCAATGCCTTCGTTTCAACTCTTCATGACCCAAACTCATGCATTTCTAATGGCTAGGCCAGATGCATGCAAAGCCTAGACCAAAGGCTTCCACACATGTATAGTAGAAAACCACTTAGTGGTTTGGATGACTGGAGCTCTAAAAAGCTGAAGCCTTTAGATGGTAGGGAAACATAACAATGAAAGTCTTGAGTGGCACGAAGAGTTGGTTCAGAACAAAAAAAGAACAATTAATTATCGTACCAGACACTGTTTAATAACAGAGTAGGTTTGGTTTGATTTGATTTGAGAAGGCTCCTTTCAACATGAGTGGCTGTGTCTCTCTAAACTTAAGAAACTGAGAATAACAATGTGTTTTTTAGTCATGGAATTCAGATTTTCTGAAAAAAGAAAAGGAGTACTTGTGGCACCTTAGAGACTAACCAATTTATTTGAGCATGAGCTTTCGTGAGCTACAGCTCACTTGCTCAAATAAATTGGTTAGTCTCCAAGGTGCCACAAGTACTCCTTTTCTTTTTGCGAATACAGACTAACACGGCTGTTACTCTGAAACCAGATTTTCTGAGATACTTGGGTCTTTATTTTCATATTGCTTCCTTGTTGAACAAGCATGTGCCCTGTGACCAGGGACAAAGTAAATACAAGAGCCCCCGTCTCAGAACTATTGGCCAGGGATAATAAAGATTCTGTCCAATTTGGCTGTAGTGAAGAGGAGTCAGTTTTTTGCTTTTGATCAGTCAGATGAGAATTTCCCCCACCATCCCAGCGTGGGAGGGAGGGAGGGATCCAAGGGTGGCATGAAGACTGCCAGGGACAGAGAGATTGCAGGGCAAAGCTTTGCCCACTCTACCAGTCCTCAGCTGTCATGCTCCCTTAAGAAATATGTGTCAGTAGAGCCAGTTACAGAAATACCCTGCTGGGCCTGGCACAGACCAGCTCACAAATTCAGGGAGTTGTAGATGGCTCTGGTGGTCCCCCTCCTGGACCAAGCAGAGCTGTCAATTACAGTCTATGCTGGGGTTTTTATGCCAGAATCTGGCATCATTTGATATTGGAATTAAAAATGTCATAGGGAAAAGCATGATGTTATTGGTTCAGGAAGCTTTTATCCTAGGGCAAGCAGGCTGTCTGCATACTTGTCTGGATGCTTCCTTAACCTTTACCCTCTTTCTGCCCTGGTGTAGAGAACACAGTGTAACCTATGGGCTATACTGCCTATAAACTACATAATTCATAGCTATTGTTTTCCTTCCCCCCACCTCAGTCTAACAACTCTCCTCCTGCCCCTCCCCCACCTCTTTGATCTGCTGATAGGCCTGGCTGTAAAGATAAAGGGTCAGTGAACAAATGAACCGAGGACCCAGAGGTGATTAAGAATTGCATAAGGCCCCAGGGGAAAGGCCTGAAAGCAACCAAGATAGAGAGGGTATGGCCGGAATTTTGCCAGCTTTGCCAACCCCTTTATCCATCCCCATTGGTTAGTGGATCCAGAGAACTCATTTTCCTTGTTCATTTGTAGCGAAGGGATTTTGCTGGGTATAGGTACTGTAGCAATACCAAGTAAATAACAATGGTGATCAGTATGCTGTTTTGTCAAGGCATCACGCGGTGTGACCTCTGTGAATATATTTTCTGGAAATGGGCTTAGGTGTTATTAAGATTTAGAATCTGTAGATAACTGCTAGAGTTTAAGAAGAATCCCTTAGATCACATAAAAATTGCTGTGAAACATACACTTTGTTGCAATTCACAGAAAACGATATTCTTTCAGAGGCTAAATTCACCCCAAGTCCAGGCTCCCTTCTGCCAGGAAGCCAGCCAGAGGTGAGGTGCATTGGGGTACAGAATATGAGGGTTCACTGCTTCTCTGAGTTTGGGTCAACAGTGCTGGAACAATTTGTATAGTGGGGGTGCTGAGAGCCATTGAACCAAACTGTAAGCCCTGGATATAATAAAAACCACTTCAAGCCAGGGGATGCTGCAGCACCCCCAGCACCCCTCATTCCAGCACCTCTGGTTTGGGTAGGGCTGGCTAGAGTACATGCTATTCTGCTCATCCCCCTCTCTCTACTGGAGCAGCTCCTATGGAGCTCTCAGGCTAGAATCCCTTAGGGAGAGCAGGCAGCAAAACACTGCCCTCCCTTCCTGTGATTTGCTGGGGTGTCAGAGATCAGTGAAACTGGCAGGGGAGCTGACTAGTATTAAATACAAAGTGTTCTGAGGAGGACAGCAGTAAAATTTTAAAGCCTGCAAGATCTAGGAACCTGGGTTTCGGATTTTTTTCTTCTACATTTTGACAGAGAGTTTCAATTACAGGAGTAATCTTCTGTATTACTGAGACTGTTTGAAAATCAAGCAATAGCCTCATGAGCCTTGTCTGGTATTTCAGAGCAACATCACCAGGAACACTGGGATTTTGTCTTGCTTACCGAGTTAGATCTTCCTCCACAGAATGTCAAGTTCCCCTGGTTCTTTGATCTATCCTAATATGTAAGTGGATAAAGCTCTGAATGGAATTCAGGGCTCTTGGGGCAGCACAACATACCCATGACCAAGACAGAAATGCTGCCAGGCACCTTTTCATTTGTTGCTAAGGGAACCTAGGAAGAAGTGCTATAATTATAGCCAGGAAGAGGAGACAGCCAGAGAGAGAGCAAGCAAGCGAGCATGTGGTATGGGCACTCATGACAGTTCCCTCCAGATTAAATATTTTACTTTAATTTCATTTACTGCTTTATAAATCACCCATTGAAGGCACCTGGGAACTGTACATGCCTTCAGATAACTGAAATCAATTGGACTCCTCAGCCTGGAACCATCATCCACTTCCAAAAAATAAAAGAATGAAAAATTGGCAAAAACAAAGTCCCCCATTCATTCACACCCAAAGGAAACTGCAGGAAGCAATAGATACAAAGAGATACAAATATTAAGTCCATTATTTGGGGACAAATTGTGATCTGGCTTGCGCAGACATGCAGGGAGTAAGGGGGTATAAGGCACAGGGAGGAGAGTAATCTCTGCAGGGTTGCACAAATGGACAGGGTGGGGAGTAGACTAGGCTTTGAATCATAGAATCATAGAATATCAGGGTTGGAAGGGACCTCAGGAGGTCATCTAGTCCAACCCCCTGCTCAAAGCAGGACCAATCCCCAATTAAATCATCCCAGCCAGGGTTTTGTCAAGCCTGAC
Organism: Eretmochelys imbricata; assembly: GCF_965152235.1. Taxonomy (NCBI): domain Eukaryota; kingdom Metazoa; phylum Chordata; order Testudines; family Cheloniidae; genus Eretmochelys; species Eretmochelys imbricata. Next base: position 295,475,764 of record NC_135572.1, read on the forward strand.
CTTTAAAACGTCTAAGGAAGGAGATTCTACCACCTCCCTAGGTAATGCATTCCAGTGTTTCACCACCCTCCTAGTGAAAAAGTTTTTCCTAATATCCAACCTAAACCTCCCCCACTGCAGCTTGAGACCATTACTCCTTGTCCTGTCATCTTCTACCACTGAGAATAGTCTAGAACCATCCTCTTTGGAACCACCTCTCAGGTAGTTGAGAGCAGCTATCAGATCCCCCCTCATTCTTCTCTTCTGCAGACTAAACAATCCCAGTTCCCTCAGCTGCTCCTCATAAGTCATGTGTTCCAGACCCCTAATCATTTTTGTTGCCCTTCGCTGGACTTTCTCCAATTTTTCCACATCCTTCTTGTAGTGTGGGGCCCAAAACTGGACACAGTACTCCAGATGAGGCCTCACCAATGTCGAATAGAGGGGAACAATCACGTCCCTCGATCTGCTCGCTATGCCCCTACGTATACATCCCAAAATGCCATTGGCCTTCTTGGCAACAAGGGCACACTGTTGACTCACATCCAGCTTCTCGTCCACTGTCACCCCTAGGTCCTTTTCCGCAGAACTGCTGCCTAGCCATTCGGTCCCTAGTCTGTAGCGGTGCATTGGATTCTTCTGTCTTAAATGCAGGACCCTGCACTTATCCTTGTTGAACCTCATCAGATTTCTTTTGGCCCAATCCTCCAATTTGTCTAGGTCCTTCTGTATCCTAGGAGCTTTGGCTCCTCTCTCCTTCCCTGCCACTCCAGTTTGCCAGTGAATGTAGCGACACCAGCATGCAAGAGGAAGTACACTGTGCCCGTATAGACCTGCTGCACTACAGACCTCAAGGCAAAGAGAGGAACCCAGAAAGTAGATTGTGACTGAGTTGCTGTCTGCCTTCTGGTCTCTGGCTATGCAAAGCCGTGACTGAACTCCAAAGCATCACGGCTTGCACTTTGTGGTATAGCTAGTGAGTTTTCCAATATATAGTAATATTAGTATTAATCATTTAAGCAATAGTTTCTACTACACCTGCAGGCAGGCATTGCCTTCCATCTAAGAAACTCCATGTCTAGACAACATTCTATTAGCACAATGGCTCTACTTTGTGTGAGTTACAAAGAGGTACTGTTACACCAGAAGCAATTTGAATGGGCTTTAATGCAGGTAGGTGTCTGGATTAGTAGGCTCATATCAAAAACTGTGCTAAAAGAGAAGGAAAGGAGAGGTTAGAGGGTAATTACAGGGTTGTTGTTTTTTTTTTAGCAATTAGCAGTTAAGTGGGAGCCTGATCAGTAAAGATTATAGTTCGCAAACAGGTGATTTGATTTATACTACAAGAATAAGATAGGTACAAACGGCACTTTCAGCCTCTAAAATTCTATAGATTACTGTATTTGTAACTAAGGCAATAAATACAATGCTTTCACCGCTACTCTGACTTTGGATAAGGGCTAGGTAAATCCATTCATGTGAACTCAAATGCATCTTCTAACTGCATTCATGGACAGTCTTAAATTTCATGACTACTTTTCTCAGTGTGCTAATGAAAACAGCACCCAAGGATCCATTAAGATGACAGACACACCTACAAGTTTCTTTAATGAACTTTTTTTGCTTACTCAAAACTATAATATATTTCAGTTGTTTGCAGTGTTGTTGTTGCCATGTTGGTCCCAGGATATGAGGGGGACAAGGTGGGTGAGGTAACATCTTTTACTGGACCAACTTTTGTTGGTGAAAGAGACAAACTTGTCTCTTTCAAGAACAGAAGTTGGTCCAATAAAAGACATCACCTCACCCACCTTTTCTCTCCATTATATTGCAGTGTCATTCTTGTTTTTAGGTATATGGACAGTCAGGGTACGCTGGGGAAAAAATACCACACATGAAACAATGACTCCTAGCACCATCCACTGCTGGCTGGGCCAGATTCAGAACTTGTGTAAGCAGGTACAGCTCCACGGAGTTCAGTGGAATTGCAGCTGGTCCCACTGTATCACAATTTGGCTGAGTATTTAATACGTAGACACATGTGCAACTACGCAATGATTACAGTAAACAAAATGGGCCAAATTCATTGCTGACCTGACTCTGCCAAAGTCAAAAGAGCTACCACAGAGAGGAATTTGGATGTGTACAGCAAAGAGAATTAATGTATTTGCTGTAGTCCATTTGATTTCATGTTTGTCAGTGCACACGCACGCACACACAGAGTAATTACTGGTTTCAATTAAACATTTCAGCACAGTGTAGCTGGCTCCTATTCCTTTTAACTTACCCATTCTGGATGTTGTAGGGGAAGCTGTTAGAAACAGTTTGGATAATTGCTAACGTACCATTCTTAATGAAAGAATGCTGTGCATTTCAAACAATATGTAATGGAACAGAAAGCTACCTAAACTAAACAGGAACTGCTAATAATAGAGAAGCTGGACATTTTGGGGGAAATATGTCCTGGGAGAATAATATTTTTAAGGGGAAAAAAATCTAGCTGAACTTATTGGTCACATCTTTACAAATGGATGATTCCTCAGCACCTTCCCTGAATTTCATACTGACCACCATTGACCCCTCACTGCTTTGTACCCCAAACTTTTGTTTCCTAATATTCATAGAATTAAGGACTTATGGTTAGAATTAATCCAACACCCACATAAAGCAACAGATGTCATTTGCGTAGTTTTGAAGCATCTGTAAGATTGAATGGCTCCTCTCCCCTTCCAGAATGCACAGACAACCCTCTTCCCCTCTGGAGATCTCCTGATCTGCCCCTCATGTCTCTGACATCCCTCCACTGTCCACAAATCTCCAGCTTTTCAGGACTCTTTAGCTTTTACATTGAGAGTAGCTGCCCCCAGATCCCTCTGTGCACCATGCTGGATATTTCCAGTTTGAGTTTTATGAAGCAGTGTGGTATGCATTGTGAGATGCACCAAACCCTACAGCGTGTGGAAATTTGAATGGGAGGCAGACCAGCCACCCTCAGTTTAAACGTGAGACAAGGGTGACCGGAACACAGTGGGTTTCACTGTCTATCTGAGTACATGAGTAGACTGCAGTCAACAAGCAAGGATATAGAGTATGTATTTAATAAATAAAAAGAAAACAAAACCAAAACAAAAAAAACCCTCCACACCCACTACCTATACCACGAAGTATAGTTGTAAGGAAATATGACAATGGCTAGGCCTTGCCCCTGGAAAATGTGGGATTTTACCACTCAGATAGTGTATTCCTACATCTATAAACAGGCACACGGCCACTCTTTCAGTTAAAGACAGTGGAGAATGGTCATCTAGGTATGTCTGCAGAAAGGAACTAAATGCTTGAGCCAAAGCCCATCAAACCCAATGGGAACCTTTCCATTGACTTCAGATAGGGCTGGATCAGGCCCTGATGCAATCAATGGGAAACCTTCCCTCAAGTAGCATTTTGTACATCTTGCAAATTACGCCACTTTATGTAAATTGAGGTGTGCTGGTTTCCTGGGCAGCACAGGGTCTTCATAATGAGGTTTCTTTCAGAAAGGAGGATTACTTAAACTTTTTGGAAGAGTGTTTCAGGCATTTTATTAATAGTTTAAAATGGCGTATTATATTTATTTTACTTAGCATTTATACTGCTCTTTACGGTTTCAAAGTACTTACAAACTTTGGAATTTAATTTTAAAACAACAAGCTAAACAACTGTACATAGAAGGAGACCACCATGTGCCAAACAAACTGATGCTGACTACACATCAAGAATTCCTTTCATTTGGTTACTACATTGCAAGAAAAACGTTGTGATTAGATTGATAACAGGGCATACAAGAGGAGTTTCTAAGTTAGGAGCCGGAGATCATCTGATGAAGAAAGAATGGTCGTGCCATATCACCAAGCCAAGCCAAACCTCATGAATGTCAGGAAGTCCCCCACCTAAGTGTGCACCTTGAATATATACTGAAGAAATGAAATCCCTCAAGAAGAAAAGAAGTGATCCTTTACTAAGTGGCAGTCCCATATGACCTGATCCAAAGCCCACTGAAATAAATGGAAACACATCTTTTGGCTTCGATGGCCCAGGATATTCCCATGGCAGAGATAAAAAGACCAACAAGTGGAGTGGGAGGGAGCCAGAATTCAATATTTAAAAGGAGTCAGTAATCAAATCACAGTAATCAAATCAATGTCAAATTGTTAATTATGGAACCAAACAGATGATCTGAGTCCTTTGAAATGAAGACTGCTGACTGTATAATTTGAACACTGTAATTATTCTGGTTAATAACTCTGACCAAATCTTGCTCCTCTGACTCACACAAGTTATTCTATTGTTCCTTTACTCAAACATGCCGAAAAACAGAAGGTGGAATAATTTGTGTCTGGAAGGGCGAATAAGAGAGTAGACTTTGGCTCCAACTTAACCAGAATTCTGAACTGTATTTTTTCTACCCGTCCACCCAGGAATTGTGTGTCCCTTGCCACCACAGCAACTGATCACCAGCGATATTTATTTCAAAGGGCTGTTACTGTGTGTGTGGGCCTACCTCTACTGACTTGCTTGTGGCTTTTCTATATATACATTGCATGTGATTTATTCTTTGTACACTCCTGCTGCCAGTGAAAAAACATTAAAATTCCCATTGACTTCATTATGAGAAGAATCAGGCTTTATACTGTTTTTCTTTTTACATGGAGATTTTTTTTAATAAATTATAAAATCAACATTTGTATTGAAGACCAACCAAGCAATAAAACCAGGAACACTGTATTTGTCCAACTATCCACTTCCACCTTTACATGCTTATACAGGTTGGTATTGTCCCTTATGCCCCTTCAATCCGAGTACCTAGAATGGCTTAGCATATGAAAAGACAAATACTAGCCATGGAAAAAGTCTTCCATTGCTTTCTCCCAGATGGAATCTGAATGCCATACCTGATGAAATGCTGCCTGATACCTGGCATTCATTGTGACTGACAGAAAAGTCAGAAAAGTTGGTCACCATTCTAGGTGAGTGCTAGTTGACTAGCATTAATTATTCCACTTCCTGTGTTTTTTGAGTTACCTTAGAAGTTAATGTTTTGTAATCTCCCAATTATACAACCACTTCAATGTATTAAACAAAGTGAAGAACGTCTCTTTGAAACAGCCTGGCCATTTCAGGGTAAAGCAAGGATGACTGATAATCAACATGAGTAAGGGCGAATAATGTATCAATGACATGCAACTCTCCTACAACAGAGGAAAGTGTCACATCCCTGTTTGAAATGTCCTTTCCAAGTAGTCCTTCAGGATGCATTTACCAGAATAAGGGGGAGCTTTTAGATTATCCCCCGCCTCCCATCCCCCACAGTTAGTATAAGAAGGTTTTCACTCCTGTTCCATTTTCATCACCAAGTAGGTTCAGAAAGAAATCAAACAAAGGATCACCCATATAGCTGGCACAAATGAACACTCCTAAACAGATCAATTTCTGTTTTTTTTCTTTTTCATTAGAGTAATTGATTAGTGATATAGGAGAAAAAAACCTAACCTTTCTCTGCAGCTAAATTGATCAATGGCTTTGAACATGTAAGTCACTAAGTGCCACATTAAGAGGTTCCTTTCAGTAAGTTTTTGGAGCTTTGTTCATGCTGGCATGTCAGAACATTTAAAAAAAAAATCAACTCAATGCACTTGACTTTTAGAAAGTGTTCATCTGTTCAGTCAAGATGCATCTCTCAAAATTCAGCTGTAATACAGAAAACTTGGAAAGTAGGGGCTGGATCTATGAATCTGCACTTTGCCTCACTAAACATGGCTGCATTAATACTTAGCGTAGTACTGTATACTGGCACAGAGGCCCTAAAAAGAGACACAGCTTCAGCCCTTCTCAATTTCCCCAAATCCTGCAGTAGTAACATTCTGGAACCCTCATAAGGTCAACTGTATTTTGACTGGAAGCGCACCTGTCCCAAAACGTATGCCTGTGTGGGTGACATCCCTCCTCCCCCGAAATGTGCTGCTAATTATTATTTATCTGCCTCAATGGCTCAGCACTTTAACTTGTTACTATGACAAACCACCCTTGTCAACCCACATCCGACCCTTCAATTTATTTATATATTTATGTAGAGGTCTTCTAAATAGAGCAGCGTTTCTCAAACTTCATTGCACTGCAACTGACAAAAATTACTCCATGACCCCAGGAAGGGGGACTGAACCCTGAGGCCACCCCAGCCCTGCCGCCTTGGGATGGGGCAGGGGGGTCAAAGCTGAAGACCAGGCTCCACCACACCGGGTCGGGGGTGGAGGGCAAAGCCTGTTGCGACCCACTTAGGGGTCCCGACCCACACTTTGAGATCTGCTGAAATATAGACAATGCTTAATATTTCTAAGTTATAACAGTTCAAACCAAAGCTTAACTGTATATTTCCCCTCTGTGATAAATCCATTATGGACACAAAGCTGTCATCACAGCTGTACATGTCAGTGTTTGCTTTGTGTCAGACACCTCAGTTTCTATTTTGTTACAGGACAATACAGGACTCTCCGGTTTTAAGTACAAGACAATATTACATTTGTTCCAGATGGATGAACATGGAAGATATAAATGCAACTAACGAAAATTTTGTAGCAATCCATAGGCATGTACAGTATGCACCAGGCCTCACTATTCAGAATTAGCTACCCACAACAGGAAAACGACTAACTTTTGGATCAAACCACTGCTGTCGACCAAGCTGCCTGAGCAGCACCTCAGACAATGGAAACAGATAACTGCTTTATTAATGAAACTGAAATAACTCTGCTTACATTCCCCTCCTCCCCCGAAAGCTAGTTAGAGGCACCAGTGCTCTTCAAGACCAACAAATTAAAGCAAATGTAGAGCTATGAAAAGCCCCCAAAACATGTTCAGAGTGAAATCACCTCACTTTAAAATTCTGGTATCTCCCAAAGGCCTTGCTTGATTTGCCTCCAGCTTCTTGGGAAAATGCTGTGCTGATGTGAGAACACATCTGTGAAGTATCCAGTGAATGGGCTTAGTTCTGGTGAAGTTATAGAATGCGCAAAATTGGCGTTTATAATAGAAGGCTAACTTCAGCCCAGCTATCAGCAGTAGTATTATCAGCCCTAGTAACTGGACCAGAAATCCATTTTGCTTTCCTTTGAATTTACACATTGCAGTTATTGTGATTTTATTTGTTTCACTGCTTACCTAAGGTCTCAGAAATCAACTGCCTTACCCGGCACCGGTTTTAGTACATAACAAAATCTGTGATATACAGTCTTTCTTGTCAGAGTCTGAACAGGACTGGTCCCTAGCTCTCAAAGGTTTTTTTGGTGTTTTTTTTTTAACCACAACTTCATCAAGAAGGCACCGCTTCTCTTACAGGTGGCAGGCTCAGTATCAATAATGAACAAAACTGAAACCAATGTAAAGGGTAAGAAAGTACTAGAGACGCATTAATTAATGGACACACAAATATAAACAACACACACTAATCTTACTACAGAACATTCAGCGGTGATAATGCACTGTAGCTTAGAAAGGCAATTTATATGTGCATAAAGTATTAAATCAATGTATTTAACATAGAAGTAGCCCTACATGATAGGAAAACAGGAACAAAGACAGATTGTCACTTGAGGGGGAAAAAAAATCAGACTTGTAAGGAAAGGGAATCCTACCAAACCCCACAGGGAATCTGAAAATGTTAATGCTACCTTGAGCTGTATTAGCTTTTCCACAGGCCCCTGCTATAACAAAGGGAGATGCCAGGGGCAGATGCCAACAGCTGAAACCTTGGCAGCATGTTTTAATGTTTAATGTTGTGCTGCTAGCAGCCAGCGAGAAGGGCCAGAGGGTTCCAGATGCAGAACAGAAACACAGAGCTTATATGTGGAAGGCTCCAGGCTGCCAGAGGATCCAGAAGTCCTGAGGAAAATGCCAATCCCTATTTGTATCCCCACAGAATCAAACCTCCTTCTCCCACCCCCAAATGGAATGAGTTGGGGAAAATTCCATGAGGGGAATTTAGCAGTTTCCCTCCTCTCGAGTCCCCTCCCACAAGTTTTCCCCTGGGTACAGTGATCCGGACCCACATGCTTTTCATAGGAGGTTATGTGATCTATGGCTATTGCAAATGAATGGGAGCCAGGGGAATCCTACCTTCTAATTTCAGCGGAGCCACTGACTCACTGTGTGTGACCTTCCAGCAGTGACTTGACCTCCTGGAGTTGCAATCAGCCCAGCTACTGCATCTGGGCTTTCCTGGGTAAATACCCACACAGTACACAGGTGCATCTCTATGGGAAAATGAAGTTTATATTTATTTCATCAAATGAACTTATGCCCTTAGCTGAGCGGTTAGTTTGTACTGGTTTTTTCATTTAAGATTTTTGCTTGTTTCATCATAGCAGTACGTTGTGCAAATTAATTTCTGTTACAAAACATTAGTACATACAATAATTACAACTGAAGCCCCTTCATTTAGTAACAGTACACTAAAGCAGCCATATGTGGAGTGTGTAAGCAGGCCCCAGAATCTCTAAAACACCACAGGCATCTCTTTCTCCTTTTAAACAAATGTCCCTTTAAACTCAACAGAGAGGGCAGCCACAGCAGTCCTTTATCTATTAGGAAAAAAACTGTTTTGCACAGCGTAATTACTGCCATAATTGCATTTGAATGAAATGTTCTTTTGCTGATTAGTTTGCATACTGTTGAAACAAGGGGGGAGGGTAAACAAACACTTTTAACAGAGTTTTTATTTTGGTGTGTAATAATCATTATTAGTCATCTAAACTACGTGGTCAACGTACATAATAGCCAGACGGCTTTCCTGTTTTAATGCAAAAGCAAATAAAATAATGAAAATTAATTTATGCACCAGACCCTCTGAAGAAAGTGCAATATGCGATCTGAATTCTTTCTTAAAGCTTTCATCAAGTGTCTAGCAGATTAAAAAAACAACAACCCAAAATCTGCATTCAAACAGCCCCCTCCCACATTTAAACTGCTATTCCCATGGGCCTGTCACTAAATATAGATCCTGCTCTTCAGATTGACAGGAGAGTTCCTGCTGTGTGTGCCAGGCTTCTAATTTTTGCTTCACACACTCCTAATATGGTAGAGACTCACAGCCAATCAGGCATTTGACGAGGCTTCTAATGGGTAAATTAGGTTTGCAGCATTGTACCTCCCCCACTGCCACCCTCAAATTACCCACTTCACAGGAAACAGAACAGCAGCCACCGTACAGAGGCTTTGGCTTAGCCTTTTGTTCTCTTGGCTCCACAGCCTCTGCTCTGTCTGTGCAGCTGATTGATTTCTCACTTGTGTGCAGAATTGCGCAACAGCGGGTGACACGAAATAGTACATTTTTTTACAGTAGCAAACAAATATGCAGCTTTATCTGGCTATTTGGAGAAGAGCAGAAATGCTGACAAAGAGTGGTAGGCATGAGTTGTTTATAGGCTCACTGGCACAGATATCTAAAAGCAAGAGGAGAGCCTCTTTAGCCATTGCCTCCCTCCCCCCAACCCTCTGCCTTCCCATTTTCCTGACTGAGACATAAGTTAGTAAGTGGCTATTTCAGAGAGAGCAACAGTTGTTTTATCTGTGTCTATTTGCCTTTTTTGAATCACTTGTTTTAAAGCCTCTCCTACTTTACTGTATTTTATCCAGCTGGAGGCCGTGAAGTCAACAATCCAGTAAATAGGGAATTGCGGTAGGTAAGGCTCTATGTGGAACCTTCTTAGGGGGAAGTTCACCTTTGTGGAGAGAGCCAGCAGGCCTGCGCACTGCTCAGGTCTCACTTAGAAGCTTAAATACAATTTAAATGGTGCATTGGCCTTTTGCTGGCCCTCTCTGAATTTCACCCACATTTGTTCTCTCCCCACCCCAGTGAATATCTTCACCATAAACCTAGCCCTATAAGATCCCAAGCAGCTCCCTTGGACACTGTGCAGGGTCAGGCACTAGAAGTGGACACTCAATATAAGTGACCCTGCAGGATGCTCATTGCAATACACTGTTTGGTATTTTCAGTCCAAATTCACATAGCTAACCGGGGTCACAGAGCTGGGACTAGAACCCAAATATCCCAACTCATAGTTTCATGCCCTGTCTGCTAAATTAAGCTACTTTTCTTAAAGGAGGTTTTTGGTGCTTTCTGGGAAACCTATTTGAAAAATGTTCCTTGCAACTTTAAAATAAATAATTTATTTATGATTCAGGTGAACATTTGCATCACTTGAGTTTTTATCTTCATGGGCATGTAAGCTCCTTTAGCCCCATTAGGTCAAAGGAGACAAGCATCCTGCAGGGATTTCTTGCAGTATATTAGGGCTCAAATGAAGCCTGTGGCAGAGTTTTCACAGTTTCTTTTTATTTTATTTCGTCTACCAGTGATGCATGAGGCTAGATGAAACTGGCGATAAATGTAAATTTCCTGTTGCTGAAGCTCAGCCAACAGTGGTTGCCCTATTGACTCCTGGAAACCCCCCAGAGGACACAGCCAGCTACTGCCCCATCTATCTCCTCTCAGACACCAGCAAGCTCATAGAATGGGTATGCTCCACCGTCTGTCTGATATTATTGAAGACATCCTCCCAGTTGAGCAGGCAGGATTTCGCCCAAAGAGGAACTGCTGTGACCAAGTAGCTTCACTTATCAGCCACGTTGAGGCAGGATTCCAACGTAAGTGGAAGACAGGAATTGCCCTGGTTGATCAGTCCTCGGCATAGGACACTGTCTGGAGACAGGGCCTCCTCCTCAAGATCTCTTGCGTCATTCACTGCTGGCATACGATCCGCTTCTTGACAGCAATAACTGGGGACCACTGCTTTAAGATACACCTTAATGGCCAGATCAGTAGACCAAGAACTCTTAACTCGGGCATCCCTCAGGGCTCTGTCCTGGCTCCAATACATTTTAATCTATACACTGCAGATATACCAGCGATGGAGTCAAGGAAATTCATGTATGCGGATGATATTGCCCTAGCTGTTCAGGATACAAACCTCTATACCATCAGCTTCACCCTAACCTGGCTGATTATTTCCAATACTGGAAACTTAGGCCTAATTAAAAAAAAAACAAAAAAAACCCCAACCCTGGTAACTGCTTTCTATCTGAACAATAAAATGGCTAATACCAAACTTGATGTGCAGTTCTGCGGTGAGAGCATCAACCATGAAGCTAATCCAAAGTATCTTGGTGTTACACTGGACCGGAGTTTGACCTTTGACAACACCTTGAGAACACTTGTGATAAGGTCAGGTCTTGTGTCGCGCTTATAAGAATATTGGCTGGAACATCGCGGGGCTCCAGTTCACGGACCTTATGAACCGCAATGATTGCCTTGGTATATTCTGCAGCTGAATATTGTGCACCAGTGTGGTCTCATAGCAGTCACACTAAACTCCTTGACATTCAACTCAATAATGCTATGCGCATAGTGTCGGGGATGCTCAAATCTACTCCAGTTGACTGGCCCCCGGTCCTATAGCACATCCAGCCTCCACAGATTAGAAGAGCTGCTCAGACATCTCACTTTCTTAATCATGTCAATGCAAATATGAGGATCCCACTGCACATTTGACCTGCAGAAGCTGCCAAAGAAAGATTAAAATCCCATAACCCTCTATGGAACTGTATCAAGATCCTTAAACCCAACTTTGATGCTGAAGCTCAATGGAGAGTCACATGGAGCACTTCGACTGCTCGAAACAAACAGCTCATCGTTGATCCTGTTGAGGAACCACTGGGTTTTGATTTATGTCGGAAAGACTGGTGCAGATTGAATTGCATCAGGACATCTCATGGGAGATGCGGACAAACCCCTCTTTAAATTGAAAATGAGGCAAACACCTGTATGCAACTGTGGTCACAAGGCACAAATGAGAGAGCACATCATATCTGAATGGCCCCTTCGTTCTTTTGCTGGGAGCCTGAAGGACATTCTCCAGCTCATTGGTGGGGCAATGTGCTGGCTATCAAACCTAGATATAAATTTGTAGTTGTTGCTACCTACCCAAACCATATGAAAGAAGAAGAAGAAAGTACTGAAAGTGACATATATTTGTAGGCTGGGATTTTCAAAGCACCTATGGAAATTAGGGGCACCCAAATCCCATTGAATTTCAGTGGGAGTTGGGGTGTCTAACCCCCTTCAGCTCCTGTGAAGACCCCAGCTGTAGTGATTAATTTTTATGCACCAATAACCATAGTATCTGTCTGCATTTAAAAAATATCATCTGATGGTAAACTCTGGAGCCAGTGGACCACACAGAGAAAATAGCTCCACCCTTGGGTCCCACTCCAGGACATTTTGTATCCACAATCCTCAAAAATGCACACCTAGAGATAGAATCATAGAATAGTAGGACTGCAAGGGACCTCGGGAGGTCTTCTAGTCCAGTTCCCTGCACTCAAGGCAGGACTAAGTATTATCTAGACCATCCCTGAGAGGTGACTGTCTAACCTGCTCTTTAAAACCTCCCATTACAGAGATTCCATAATCTCCCTTGGCAATTTATTCACAGGTGTAATATTGCTGGCCTACTCTGCTAATCAATCAAACTCTCAAATTATCTATTTTATATTAGACTAAACTTCCCATTGCTCATTAATGGTACCTCCAAAACCAGCATGTTGCAATCTAACCTGAAGGTGATGAAAGTATGAAAGACTAGCACCAAGTCAGCATCCTCAAGGGAAGGTTGAAACTTGCTACATAAATACAGACGAAAATAAATGGTAAGAGTCACTGCTGTCCCTGGGAATTCAAGAGCAGACAAGAGGCCAATAATCCTCTGGAATTGCAAAACTTTGGCAAGGGTGAACATGCTCAATAGATGGAGCGGTCACAACCATTAACGGTTCCTGGAATTGTTTCTCCTTGCCAGCATTCTCATACCTCGTCATTCTCTTGCCCAATTATCTGCCAGCTGATTCTCATCCAGGTTTCTATACTGGCCAGGTTCACGGAAAGGAAGGAAATTACACCATCTGTATTTGATGAAAAGAGATGTAGAGCTGAAAGTCACCAGCATACTGATGGAACCGCAGGCCAAATCACAGCACAATCCACCCCGGCAATCAAGTGAACTCTGAATGTGAGTGGTGACAGAAAGGAGTCTGGTGTGATCCATGTCTGAGTTCTCTGAAAAAGGAAGGAATAGAGCCACTGAAAAACAAACCATCAAGTCTTGCCAGATCCTCTAAGCAAGTCAGCAAGACCTTCTGATCCACCATCTCAAAGCCAGATGCCTGAGCAACTAGCAGACTCTTGATATTAGTCCATCATCAGGAGAAGGATCATCAGGACCAAGGATACCAAATCAATTTCAATACCACACCCAGGTCTGAAGCACAATCCCACAAAGCCAAAAGAACCCAGTGGTGACCCTTGAGCTACCCTGCTATGCTTCAATAACCTTCCCCAAACAGGGAAAGCTGAAGACAAGGCAATAATTGGACACATCAATTCTGACCACATCAAGTGATGGCTTATTGAGCAAAGGCTTAGCCACTGCTTTTTTACTTAGTCTGTAAACATTTACAACTCTTCTCAATAATAGACCTCCGACCACACTATTGGCTTTGACCAACTACAGAGGATATGCTTCCATCTTGTAGGCATATACTAGCTCACCACTCCCACGAGTGCACCTGGGTCTTCTGCATATGAAATCATTAAAACTTTTGGTATTGCTTTACATTTCATTTTTTTAAAGTGAAGTGTACAAAGTGCCCTGCACCTCTTTTGCAGGAAGCTATGTAAATGTGTGGTATGCTACCACACACCAAACCCTACATGGCTGGATTTTTAGGTACTTGCTGGCTCTTCTGTGCCAGAACAAGGATGTCCTTGAAAATTAAGATGATTCATCTGAATTGAATCTACACTGACAGTTTTAAAAATCACTAATTTAGCCTGCATCATAAAAGCATTTTTAACGCAGGCACATTATTATTCTTTCTAATATACAGCACTGTTTTTTTATGGGCATTCTGGCTTTACTCCTAGAAGCTGTCTGATTTCTAATATTGGATGAATGATTAATCTGGGTATTTTTCTCTCTTAAATCTTTCAGTGGGTCTGGATAATATATTTTAAATCAAGAAGGGGATTTATACGTACAGTTATGTATTAGTATACGATGGATACAATATTGGCCAAGTATGGATGTACTAAGTGTATTTGCAAGAAAGAGTTAGACCCTGATAAATAATTGTTAATAGGTCACATATTTTCAGTGATTACTGGGGTGGGGTGAACCAGTTCAGATAAAATAAGAACCAAACTCATTTGAGCCATGCCATGAAGGAAAAATTAAAACAAACAAATACACACACACACACTCCTCCCCAAGGTATTTTATCATTTCCAGTTTGTCCAGAGTCAGAGATTACTGGGAATCTAGGGCTGGCCCTGCATCATGTGGCAAAAATATAGCCCCACAGGACCCTTCATGCTTTGGGGGCTTACTCCATCAGCACCACTGCTCACTAGACACCTATGACCCTGTACTCTTTGGCCATTCCCTGCGAGATGGATGGGGGAGCTCCTCCTTCTCTAGTTCCACAGGACTAAGCATCCAGTCTAAATCCCCTACCAGCTCTCCAGCTGGCAACCACTCCTCCAACCCCCGCAAATGCAATGTGTGTTGCAGAAGTTTGCCGCGGAACGGTGCAAAAACACGGAGCTGCAGCTGCCAGGTTGAGCCTGGATGCAGGATGAGCCCACCAAGTGTCACATGGCTTTCACCTTAAAATATTAATTGGTTTACTTGAAATTCAGCCCAGGCTCACTAAGAAGTTTAACCAGGTGGTGTCTTTGTACATCTCTAGTTCTAGAGGTGAGCTGAGGAACCAAACTGCCTCTTCATTCTGATTTTCTTGGAGGCATGGCGGTTTAGTCTCAACGAAACCTTTACCATTATTTTAATTCATGATAAAATGGCACACACGTTTTCAGACTGTATTACCTAGGGTTACAACAAACCCAGGGCATTGAGTGACACACATTCTTACATATTGCCTTTAGATCTAGTATCTCTCCTATCTCAGGGTATGTTCTTCACTGCAGAGTTAACTTGGAAGCTCAATACTCAGGTGTGAGCACCCAGCTTAGCCTCACCCAGGTGGGGAGCAACCACACAGCAAAGCCAACTGCATCCAGACTGGTGCTACACCTACTTGTGTGTGTTGCTAGGACTTCTAGGGGCCAATCCCATGGGTTTTAGGATTGCAGTAAATTGAGCCGTTCTGTGGGTATGTCTACGCTTGGAACTGGGGCTGTGATTCACAACTTGAGGAGACATACTCACTCTAGCTCTCATTGAGCTAATACACTAAAAATAGAGTGTAGCTATAGCAGCGTGAGCTGCAGGACAGGCTAGCTACCCTAAGTACATGCCAGGGGTCTCCGGGGCATGTGCTCAGAGCAACTTGCCCATCCTGCCACTGGCAACTGAGTGGAGGCACCTTTAAAAACCTGGCAATAGGGTCTATTCAGATTTTATCTGCAGCCTGACCACTCATCTGATTACAGTAACATTTCTCACTTTTATTTCCAAAGGTGGGTGTAGGCCCTGGGATGTCACACACCGTTCCTCCAGGTTCATCAGTGGGTTTACAATCTGTCCCAAGACTACATGATGAGGCCACTAGTTTGGGGTTGAGACACCTTGAGACTGATTCAGGAGTGGCAAGACCTGCAGCTCCCCAAGTTGAGCCACCCCAAATTAATGGGCAGTTTTGAAACTTTGGGTCTGAATTCTTTTGAGTTCAGCTACTACTTCAGCCTGTGGCTGGTCTGAGTGTTACAATTCCAAGACTGTTCATTTTAAATAACTAACCTCTTCCCATTCCATCTTCTTTTGTTACTAGCATAATTTGGCATCAAAACACATAGCTCTCAGGCAGCTAATCAGAGTTGTCAATTCTCACTCCTGTCTTACAGTCAAAAAGTCAGGCAAACACCCTGCACATCCTCGATGGAATCCCTCAGCAACACTGATAGGCCCCATCTTTCAAATTGATACCAGTGCTGCTATGGAGCTGAGGAGTTGGCATGGAAGGCCAAACCTGGGAACCTAGATTCCACAGCTGCCAAAGAAACTCATTTCTACTTAACAGAGCTTAGTTTCCTTTTCCGCGGTATCACCCTCCAAATACAGTTTTACATTTCTTAAATCTCAAGGTTAAATATATATATTTTTTAGCAAATTGAGCAATTTTACTGACTACAGGAAATGCAGATGCTGCCAGCCAGCTGGAGCATTTTTATTAAAAAAACTGAACCTAGCCAGATGCCTAATTTATAACCTCAAGGCTGTAACAAAAGTCTATTCAATTTGGAGATTCAAATGCACATAGAAATCCAGAGGTAGCTCTGGACACTTGTAACGTTAATTTCTTTTGCAGGGGAATGGTTAATTAAGGATGACCCCAAATAATTGTAACTGCAACTGTGTTAGCTATAGCTGAGTCAAGGGCATTCATTCAAATAAACTTGGATAACAAAAGGTAAGTTAAAGTGAAAAAACAATTAATTTAGTTCACAAATATGTTACATGGTTGTTGCAGTTAAGTTTTCTCCCTAGGGAAATGGTGCTTTTTCATCTCATTACTTCCGTAGGGATAAATGTTTTCCTGCAGTTAAAGCCTCAAATTTGAGATCTCCCATTGTATGTTCACATGTCTAGAGAAATACAGTGTATTTAATGGTGATGCACAGTCAGGAGGATAGACTGACAGGCAATATAGTCTTATAGCTGATCACTGTAATTTCAGGCTTCAGAAACCATGTACGCTGTTGTTCAAATAGTTATATTAAAAATACAGGGTACAGAAAAGGAGCCTATGTCCATGTGTCTGCTGCTGTTATCACTGACATGGTTCGATTACAGAGAAAAGACTGAAGGCTGGTAATTTACAGGTAATTCAGCTGAAGTGGCAGCCCTAACAGCTCTATTCTGACAGGTTTCAGAGTAACAGCCGTGTTAGTCTGTATTCGCAAAAAGAAAAGGAGTACTTCTCAAATAAATTGGTTAGTCTCTAAGGTGCCACAAGTACTCCAGCTCTATTCTGGTCATTCCTTTCTCTGTTCCATTGCACTGTAATCCAAACATTGTATCCCTTCCCACCACTAAATACATGACAGGATCATTAAATCATCATTAAATGGGATGAATAGTTATTTCTTTACCTTTCATATTCTATCATTGGTTAGAGCCAAAAATCATCAAGCTGGGTTTTGTTCGTTTGTTTGTTTGTTTGTTGTAAACTGAATCTAATGCTCCTGAAAGGAGTCCCGTGGTCAGCCCTTTGTCCACAGCAAAGGGGAAGCACAGGCATTAGCAATGAAAGCATCCCCTATACTGCCTGCCAATGTACTTCAACTCAGTCACCAAGGGACCCGGTCTTGCTGGGGACTAAGTAATTTAATTTCATGCTCTTCATACTCCACTCTTCATTCTTGTGCTGAGACTTCCAAAAAGGAGGCCAATAAAGTTGGGCTTAAAACATATTTAGTTTAAAATGTGAGTTATTTTACTATAGCAACCCCTCCTCCTGCCCTCCCCCAACCCCCAGAAAGCCAAGTTAGGCATGCATGTAATATAAAAAAACATGAAGTTTCTTCCAGAAGAACAACAGATGGGAAAAAGAGTGAAAGTTGTCTCTCTCAGGAACTTTGAAGGTCCACAGACAGATCTCAATTTTATAAAAACAAGAAGGATCATTCCTCTTTGCTTTATAGCACTAAAGAATGCAGAATTGTATGTCCTCCACCACTAGTGTTAGGGGGCTTATTCCTTCACCCACTTACTTCCCCGGTCCTTCTCGCATGAACAGAGAGCAACAATACCCGAAGTCCAAAGGTGCGAACAATTCGATGTTTATTGGAGTGAACTTCCAGCAAGCATGATTCCAGTTTCCTTCCTTAGTATCCTCCTTCCCAGCTCTGACACCACAGAGCCTTACACCTGTGTCCCTGTTCCCATTCCTGCCCTTAGCCAAACATGATTCCAATTTCCTTACCCCCATTCCCTGTTCCCATTTTCACCTTTAGCAATACAAGGTTCCAATTTCCCCACCCCCATTCCCTGTTCCCATTTCCCCTCCCCCACACCCACCCCCTCACTTTCTGATTGACTGCAGACTATATAGGAAAACTTGAGTTCTGCTTAGCTATACCTTAACCAATCATTTTCTTGAAATTTAACTAACCAATCCTAACATATTGTAACATGATTATGTAACCAATTATATCCCATCACCTTAATTAGTTTACACCCAGCAAAATTAATTATACAGCAGATAGAAACAATCACAGAACCAGACAGAGATTATACAGACAAACAATAGCAAAGTGGGAACTATAATGATAGTCTCTAAGGTGCCACAAGTACTCCTTTTCTTTTTGCGAATACAGACTAACACGGCTGTTACTCTGAAACCTGTCATTATGCAAGGCACTGCATTTAGCCGTATGGAGTGGAAATCTATCAACTGCATGAAAAAGCTTGCACAGATACAGACAGACATCATCTTCCTTTCCAAATGCAAACAGATGGACATCGTACCAAAAGGACTGAAGGTAAAAAAGCCATTACAATCTACATACCACACAGACTATGCTGACAGCTTCTGCCACACGCTCTCAAAGAAACTGCGGAACAACCTGATCAACATCCTCTACAGCAAACAGGGAAAGATAAAGAATGAGCTCTCAAAAATGGATACTCTCATAGAAAACCAACCTTCCACACAAACTTCCTCGTGGCTGGACTTTACTAAAACTAGACAAGCCATTTACAACACACACTTTGCTTCTCTACAAAAGAAAAAGGACATTAAACTTTCTAAACTACTACATGCCACAAGGGGCCACAGCAATGGTTCCCTCAACCCACCCAGCAATATTGTTAACCTATCCAACTATACTCTTAGCCCAGCAGAAGCAGCTGTCCTATCTCCGGGCCTCTCCTTCTGCCCTTCCACCCCCACGAACATGATACAGTTCTGTGGTGACCTAGAATCCTATTTTCGAGATCTCCGACTCAAGGAATATTTCCAACACACCTCTGAACAACATACTAATCCACAGAGACCTCCCTACCAACACTACAAAAAGAAGGATTCTAGGTGGACTCCTCCTGAAGGTCGAAACAGCAGACTGGACTTCTACATAGAGTGCTTCTGCCAATGTGCACGGACTGAAATTGTGGAAAAGCAGCATCACTTGCCCCACAACCTCAGCCGTGCAGAACACAATGCCATCCACAGCCTCAGAAACAACTCTGACATCATAATCAAAAAGGCTGACAAAGGAGGTGCTGTTGTCATCATGAATAGGTCGGAATATGAACAAGAGGCTGCTCGGCAGCTCTCCAACACCACTTTCTACAAGCCATTACCCTCTGATCCCACTGAGAGTTACCAAAAAAAACTACAGCATTTGCTCAAGAAACTCCCTGAAAAAGCACAAGATCAAATCTGCACAGACACACCCCTGGAATCCCGACCTGGGATATTCTATCTACTACCCAAGATCCATAAACCTGGAAATCCTGAGCACCCCATCATCTCAGGCATTGGCACCCTGCAACAGGATTGTCTGGCTATGTAGACTCCCTCCTCAGGCCCTACTCTACCAGCACTCCCAGCTACCTTCGAGACACCACTGACTTCCTGAGGAAACTACAATCCGTCGGTGATCTTCCTGATAACACCATCCTGGCCACTATGGATGTAGAAGCCCTCTACACCAACATTCCACAAAAAGATGGACTACAAGCCGTCAAGAACACTATCCCCGATAATGTCACGGCTAACCTGGTGGCTGAACTTTGTGACTTTGTCCTTACCCATAACTATTTTACATTTGGGAACAATGTATACCTTCAAAACAGCGGCACTGCTATGGGTACCCGCATGGCCCCACAGTATGCCAACATTTTTATGGCTGACTTAGAACAACGCTTCCTCAGCTCTCGTCCCCTAACTCCCCTACTCTATTTGCACTATATTGATGACATCTTCATCATCTGGACCCATGGAAAAGAAGCCCTTTGAGGAATTCCACCATGATTTCAACAATTTCCATCCCGCCATCAACCTCAGCCTGGTCCAGTCCACACAAGAGATCCACTTCCTGGACACTACAGTGCTAATAAACGATGGTCACATAAACACCACCCTATACCGGAAACCTACTGACCGCTATTCCTACCTACATGCCTCCAGCTTTCACCCTGACCACACCACACGATCCATTGTCCACAGCCAAGCTCTGCGATACAACTGCATTTGCTCCAACCCCTCAGACAGAGACAAACACCTACAAGATCTCTATCAAGCATTCTTACGACTACAATACCCACCTGCGGAAGTGAAGAAACAGATTGATAGAGCCAGAAGAGTTCCCAGAAGTCACCTACTACAGGACAGGCCTAACAAAGAAAATAACAGAATGCCACTAGCCGTCACGTTCAGCCCCCAACTAAAACCCCTCCAACGCATTATCAAGGATCTACAACCTATCCTGAAGGATGACCCAACACTCTCACAAATCTTGGGAGACAGGCCAGTCCTTGCCTACAGACAGCCCCCCAACCTGAAGCGAATACTCACCAGCAACCACATACCACACAACAGAACCACTAACCCAGGAACCTATCCTTGCAACAAAGCCCGTTGCCAACTGTGCCCACATATCTATTCAGGGGACACCATCACAGGGCCTAATAACATCAGCCACACTATCAGAGGCTCGTTCACCTGCACATCTACCAATGTGATATATGCCACCATGTGCCAGCAATGCCCCTCTGCCATGTACATTGGTCAGACTGGACAGTCTCTACGTAAAAGAATAAATGGACACAAATCAGATGTCAAGAATTATAACATTCATAAATCAGTCGGAGAACACTTCAATCTCTCTGGTCACGCAATTACAGACATGAAAGTTGTGATATTACAACAGAAAAACTTCAAATCCAGACTCCAGCGAGAGACGGCTGAATTGGAATTCATTTGCAAATTGGATACAGTTAACTTAGGCTTGAATAGAGACTGGGAGTGGCTAAGTCATTATGCAAGGTAACCTATTTCCCCTTGTTTTCCTAACACCCCTCCCCCACCCCCATTCCTCAGACGTTCTTGTTAAACCCTGGATTTGTGCTGGAAATGGCCCACCTTGATTATCATACACATTGTAAGGAGAGTGATCACTTTACATAAGCTATTAGCAGCAGGAGAGTGGGGTGGGGGGAGAGAAAACCTTTTGTAGTGATAAACACCCATTTTTTCATGATTTGTGTGTATAAAAAGATCTTCTGTATTTTCCACAGCATGCATCCGATGAAGTGAGCTGTAGCTCATGAAAGCTTATGCTCAAATAAATTGGTTAGTCTCTAAGGTGCCACAAGTACTCCTTTTCTTTTTGCGAATACAGACTAACACGGTTGTTACTCTGAGTACAGAAGTGAGGATTTCACATCCCAGCTATTGATAAGTGAGTTCTTGCCAGACAGGATGCTATCAAACTAAGTTTCCTTTTACATCTTCTAGGCACTTCCCTTTCTCTGGAGGTGACAGGCATTATGACGACAGGACTGTATTCCTAACAGCCCAGTAGCACCTTCTTTCAATGTGACTATTTTGGAATGTGAGGATGTGACCGTTCGCGTCCCAGCTTATGGCTGCCTCTGCTGCTTAGCCAAAGGCCTTAGCCTAAGAACAGGGCCTCAGACTGTCACAATAAGAGAAGGATCTTAAACTGGCAGACAGTGATTTTGATTCTTTCTTTTATACCTCTAACTAGTCAAGTGATAAGAATACACCTAAATTCTTAAAGTACAGGCGTTTGCAGACAGGCCTGAATATCTATATCCTAACACTAAGTATTCATTTTGAATAAGAGAGTGTGTTTCCCAGGTAACAGCACATACAGGGCAGTAGTTATTTTAAAAGATTAAAGGCCTTCTCTAAACACCCATTAAAGTCAACGGAAGGACTCACATTGACCTCAATAGGCTCTAGATCAGGACCTCAATTTCATCCAAATAGATTTTGAATGCCCTAAATCCAGTTTATATTTTCTCTTTGGGGAGAGGTAGGTACAGAAAGAACACGGATGACAGTTGCATGGTGGATATTACTATTACTTGTGTAGGAATCCAGCGTTCCCCAGAGAATTATTTTGTTTTCATCAATTTGCAGGTATGTAAGATTAGTCAGTTCTAACTGTTCTCCTAGCCTCCTGGTTTATATAATCTGGATCACCACCTTCACCATCAGAAAAGATAATGGTACCACCCCACAATGATTTGGAGTTGTGTACATATATGATTTAAATTAAATCCCATTGAAAAAATATCCCCTTGCCACTTTATGCAGATCTAAAAAGCTGCCCTCAGACAAATTTTAACAAACAATACTTTTCTCTCTGTTGTTTAGCTTCATTAGAATGATCAAGCTAACAAAATGCAATGCTCCCAGCAGGACATTAAACCATTTGGTGAGATAACGTTTAAAACTTTCTAGAACCTAGCATTCACAGAATAAAGAATACTCAACATTGGATGAAGTCTAGTCTTGAAGTACTAGAACATGTGAGTCACTATGGAGACCAATTTTTGAACCTGTGAGCATGAACAAGACTACTCCATATTTAATATTTTCAAAAACAAAATGTTTTTTCCCAGAGCAAATATGAGGCCCAGTCATACAAACTCTTAAACAACTAATCCCTTTTATTTCAGCAGGGTTACTTACATGATTAACGACTGCTTTTGTGAGTAAGGGTGTGTAGGAGAGGGCGTCCATCAGTCTCAATAGATGGGGGGAGGGATAGCTCAGTGGTTTGAGCATTGGCCTGCTAAACCCAGGGTTGTGAGTTCAATCCTTGAGGGGGCCATTTGGGATCAGGGCAAAAATTGGGGATTGGTCCTGCTTTGAGCAGGGGGTTGGACTAGATGACCTTCTGAGGTCCCTTCCAACCCTGGTATTCTATGATACTATGAACCCTGATGAACGGGCTAGGCAAAAACATCAGATTTCAGCAATGTTATATCTATATCTAGCTGTAGTGATTTTTACCATGAGTCTCATGATACTTGATGCTTTCCTTTAAGTCTCATGTTCCCGGAATGATGTGATTACACAAGAATCTCAGCTTTCCTTTTTAAAAAGGAATTATAATAATAGATCTTTTATAACTTTTCATCCACAGATAGTCAAAGTGCTTTACCTTGCATCACTCCCATTTTACAGTTGGGGAAACTGAGGCACGGGGTGGCAATATGACTTACCCATGGTCACTTGCCCAGTAGGCCAGGGCAGAGCTGAGAATGAGAACATAACATACAAACAAAAGCATGGCCATATTGGGTCACACCAGTGGCGCATCTAGCCCAGTATCCTGTCTTCCAACTGTCACCAGGTGCCAGATGCTTCAGAGGGAATGAACAGAACAGGGCAATTATCAAGTGATCCATCCAATGTCATCCAGTCCCAGCAGCTGGCAGTCAGAGGCTTAGGGACACCCAGAGCATGAGGTTGCATCCCTAACAATTTTGGTTAATAGTCATTGGTGGACTTGTACTCCATAAACTTATCTAATTCTCTTTTGAAGCCAGTTATACTTTTGGTCTTCACACTATCCCCAGACAATGAGTTCCACAGGCTGATTGTGCCTTGTGTGAAGAAATACTTCCTTTTGTTTGTTTTAAATCTGCTGCCTATTAATTTCATTGGGTGACCCCTGGTTCTTGTTTTATATGAAGGGGCAAATAACACCTCCCACTCACTTTCTCCACACCGTTCATGATTTTATAGACCTCCTATTGCATCCCTCCTCAGTCGTCTCTTTTCCAAGATGAATAGTCCCAGTCTTTTTAATCTCTTCTCATAGAGAAGCTGTTCCATCCCTGTAATAATTTTTGTTGCATTTCTCTGTACCTTTTCCAATTCCAATATATATTGTTTGAGATGGGGTGACTAGAACTGCATACAGTATTCAAGATATGGCCATACCATGAATTTATATAGCAGCATTATGATATTTTCGGTCTTCTTATCTATCCCTTTCCTAATGGTTCCTAACATTCTATTCGCTTTTTAGATGGCTGCTGCGGATGTTTGAGCAGATGTTTTCCTTAGAACTATCCACAATGACTCCAAGATTTCTTTCTTGAGTGGTAACTACTAATTTAGACGTTGTTTTGTATGTATACTTGGAATTATGTTCTTAATGGTCATTACTTTGCACTTATCGACATTGAATTTCATCTCCCATCTTGTTGCCTAGTCCCGCAGGTTTGTGAGATCCCTTTTGAACTCTTCACAGTCAGCTTTGGACTTAATTATCTTAATTATTTTGTATCATCAACAAACTTTGATACCTCACTGTTTATCCCCTTTTTTAGATCATTTATGAATATGTTGAACAGCACTGGTCCCAGTACAGATCCCTGTGGGACATCTCTATTTACCTCCATCCATTCTGCAAACAGTTACTGATCCATGAGACCTTCCCTCTTATTCCATGACTGCTTAGTTTGCTTAAGAGCGTTTGGTGAGGAACCTTGTCAAAGGCTTTCTGAAAGTTCAAGTATACTATATCCACAGGATCACTCTTGTCTATGTGGATGTTGACACCCTCAGAGAAGTCTAATAAATTGATGAGGGATGATTTCCCTTTACAAAAGCCATGTTGACTCTTCCCCAACAAATCGTGTTCATCTCAGTGTCTGAGCATTCTGTTCTTTACTATAATTTCAATCAATTTGCCCAGTACTGAAGTTAGGCTTACCAGCCGGTAATTGCCAGGATCACTTCTGGAGCCTTTTTTAAAAATTGGCATCACATTAGCTTCAGTCATCTGGTACAGAAGCTGATTTAAGTGATAGGTTACATATCACGGTTAGTAGTTCTGCAATTTCATATTTGAGTTCCTTCAGAACTTTTGGGTGAATCCCATCTAGTCCTGGTGACTTATTACTGTTTAATTTATCAATTTGTTCCAAAACCTCCTCTACTAACACTTCAATCTGGGACAGTTCCCCAATACCCAATTTTGTGTATTCAAGTTTGCTTCCCAAAAAACAAAATAGCATGAATATTAGGTCTCCATATCCAGTCCCAGTAATCACACATATAAAGTAGCTAATATTTTGCTGTCATTATATGTAAAAGTAGATAGCATTACCAGGGTGTCAGTACCAAAATACCACCTAATGCACCTGCACACCTTTTAGCCAATTTCTCTTGTGCATGGATCACAAGGATGTAGACGGAAATATTACTTTAAGCAGAAATTTATGAGAATAGACTCAAACTTATCTAAAAGTACAATCACCTCATATTTCAAAGGTCAGTACAACCCCATTATCATCTTTTTTACTGTTCATACTGTCTGCCAGTAGGACTACAGGATATATTTTAGCCATGATGCATTTCCTAGACTGTACTAGGATAAAGCTTAAATGAAGGTAAGTCCCAGTTAACCAGTAAATAGAATTAAGGATAAAAGTGGAACATAGGTGATAACAGGTTCATATTACATGGAACAGGAAGTCAAGAGAGATTAAAGGTCAGAAAACAAGTACTGAATGATAGGAGCGGGGCCATAATTGTAAATAGTTGGGGAATAGAAAGACAGATGAGGCATGTGAAGCAATCTAATAAATGGAGCCAAAAGAAGAACATTTAAAAGTTTATCTCAAAAAACATTACAAAGTCCAAATGTGACACACACACACAAGTCTGATGCTTAATGGTACTACGAAACTAGTCATCACACTCCAGTTCAGTAGTAAAGAGCCTTTGGATAATTCAAAATAAAGAACAACAAAAAACATATAAGACTGTCACCCAGAGATCTAGCATCACAGAGAGAGAGAAAGAATTCTTTACTGTCTCGGATGCTGCACTAGGATTTAGGAGATCTGTGGTCAGCTGCTGGCTCTGCCATACTTTTTCTGTGTTACCATGGGCAAGTCACTTCGGCTCCAATTGAGCAAAACACTTAAGTACATTGAAATCAAAGGGATTACTCAGCTGCTTAAAGTTATGCATGTGCTTAAGTATATTGCTGGACTGGGTTCTTAATTTCTCTCCATCTCAGTTCTTTATTTGTAAAACTAAAATAATCCTACTTCCCTTTCTCTCACCTTTTGCATGTCTTATCTATTTAGATTACAAATGGTTCAAGGCAGGGACCTTCTCTAATTATGTATATGTTCAGTAGAGCTGGTTAAAAATTCTCATCAGAAATTAGTTTTGATTAGAACCAAAATTTTCATGGGAAAATGTCATTTGATGACATTTTTTAGATTAAAAAAACCAAACCAAACCAAACCAAAAACCTTGGGTGGGGGGGAGGGGGAGTGAAATGTTCAAGTGAAAATCTTTTGGTAAAACAATAAAACCAAACTTGATTTTTTTTGTTTAATTGTGGGTTTTCCCACACACACTTTCTTGTTATTTCCCAACTTGGACACAATGAGAAAGTGGGAGAAATACTATTAAGTTTTGATAGTAGCACTTGCAGAGAGAAGAATAAATCTTTGATTATTTTCCAGTTAGCAAAATATGGGACACAGTCAGAAAGTGTGAGAAAGTGGTGAAATACCGACTTTTTTGAATTTTTGGTAGGAAAATGAATTTTCCAACATGAAAATATGAAAAGGGAATTTTTTTCCCCATGAAAATGTTTGTGGGGACATTGCCATTTTCCCAACAACCTTAATGTGCAGTGCCCAGCACACAGGTGCCACCCCTTGTTTGGGTAACTGAGTATTAATGTATTAAAACAAATATTGAATGCTATATGACAGGAAAACAAAAAACACAAAGAAGAAGGGGAAACATTAAGGAAGTGCTATTGAATACCTACAAACAGACTAAGGAAATCTCTTCACTGCAGAGTTAACCTGGTCTCTTACTTGGGTGTTGCTCTTAATCACTCCT
This sequence comes from Eretmochelys imbricata, assembly GCF_965152235.1. NCBI lineage: Eukaryota > Metazoa > Chordata > Testudines > Cheloniidae > Eretmochelys > Eretmochelys imbricata. Next base: position 295,502,713 of record NC_135572.1, read on the forward strand.
CTCCCATCCACACATAAAAACCTCTCACCCAAGTTGTCATGCCTTCAGCCAAGGCTAGAGCCTGGGTTCCACTTTGGATTGGTAACCTACCTGCTTTGCAATGAGCATAGAAGCCAAGGACTGATAGTCCTCCAGTGCCTTCTCAGAATTTCTCCCATGTGCTGAGAAGGACAGACAAGTTCTCCCAAAAGTTACTGGGGAAAAATCATAGAGCAGCGCAGATTACTGCAGCACTAAGAACCATGGGATAAGACCGCAGAAGTCCTAGTGACACATATGGGTGAGTGAAGCACTACTGAGGACACTGTATGGAGGCAGAGCTTTGCAGTGTGGTGGCTCACACTGGGCTAGTCTCATCCAAGTGCTGTTCTCCCAGTCTAACTCAGCAATGAAGTCATACCTAATTGTACATACAGCATGCACTGTGTGCTCAGGTTTTTGTTACTTCCTCTGTAACCCCAATAGTTATATCCTTTTATTTTTTTATTTCAGAAAGAAAAATTGCACCCTACTGCCAATGGTTGATATACTCTACTCATATACAGTGTCCCATTTCCAACCTTTTCTCATCATGCTGTCACCAATTAGGTTGGAATGCAGTGACTGGCTATGTATGACTGTGTTCTTTCATCACAGCTGAGAAGGTTAGTAAATCAATTTTTTTTAAAGTTGGTTCTTATAAGGGCTAGTGGTTTTTTTCTTAAATGGCTGTGTTGATATTCTCCTGTGGTGTTTTTGAACATAGTTCTGGGATCCTCTCCCTACAATATAATTTTTAGTAGAAAGACTTTCTGGAAGACTGGGAGGGGGGACAGGTAATGCAGCAGTCAATATCAAGCCTGGTCTTTCAAAGGGCTCTTCTGTGACAAACAAGGGTTTGAAAGTCTTCCCTTCCCCAGCCCCTCTTTTCATTTTCAGAAGGCTATTTGCCTGTACAACATAATTACTTCTTGTTGTTCTTGTCTTAATAATATTCCCAATGGGGATTAGTCTGTAAAGTAAAGAACTCTCAACTTAAGCCACCCACACATGTAAGGTTAACTCTTCAGTCTGCTCAACCCAGACACCTACTCCTCCTGCTCATTGATTTTTGGGTTTAAATCAGCAGTTCTCAAACTGTGGGTTGGGACCCCAAAGTGGGCTGCAACCCCATTTTAATGGGGCTGCCTGGACTGGCATTAGACTTACTGGGGCCCAGGGCCAAATCCCGAGCCCCCACTGCCTGGGGCTTCAGCCCTGAGTAGCGAGACTCAGGCTACAGGCCCCCTGCCCAAGGCTGAAGCCCTTGGACTTCGGTTTTGCCCCCCTCCTCCTCCCGGGCTGTCGTGGTGGAGCTCGGGCTTCAGCTTTGAACTCCCGCACCCAGGGTGGGGGGGGGCCTCGGGCGGCCTCAGGGTTCAGTCCCTCTTCCTGGGGTCATGTAGTAATTTTTGTTGTCAGAAAGGGTCACAGTGCAATGAAGTTTGAGAACCCCTGATTTAAATAATAACTTTAAAAATTAGCCAGCATTTAGCCAGATGATTCTCTGGGCACTGCCAATTTTTTCGAGGCCAATAGTTCTAAACACTTGAGCATATCTCTGCTGATAAATTTCAGGAGGATGAGAAGTATCTTCATATTATGCAGCAGTGCCAGAATAGCCCCAGCAGTGATCACACTCCAGCAGATATTCCCTGTGGCAAAAGTTCAACAGATGAGTCTTCACTGGCATGTCACAGTACCAGGCACAGCAACAGCTGAGAATTGCTTATTGTTCATATTTCTAGATGACAATTCATTTTGCCTTCCATTGTGGGCAAATGGGTTTCTAGCGCTGTTTATCAAGCCACACATCCTCCTCGTGGAATTGCTAGCGATGTCCTCCACACAGCTGCTGGCCAATCTGTTCAGTTTTGCTTAGGACAGTTCTCTCTAGCCAACACAGAGTTGAAACAGTATTAGCATTTTTTTAAAGTTAGATCAATGCTGTTGATAGTCTTCAAGGAAGACGGAAAAAACCCACACATGAATCGTGCCTGTCAGCCATACATACATAGATCATACACTTCAGTGCAAGAGCATCAGAAGCTTGTAATGAGTTTGCCAATTGATATATTATATCCTAACCTAGCCCCCACTGACTTTGGTTGGAGCAGGATCTGTTTCCTGGTACTCCAAGCCAGCTCCATTCATCTGTTGATATACCTGCAGCATTTTGTCATTATCCCAGACTGAGTTTTCTGGGGCTGGTATCCTCTTTGCTTTTCTTGTTTGCACAGTACCAGCGCAGAGGGGCCCTAACTGGGGAGCCTAGGAGCTACTGCAGTATAAATAATAATCTGACCCTGAAATATAAGAGAAATGTGACAGTTTTTGATAGATTAGTTTTTAAATCCTGTCTCTGAAGAGTCTTTTAAAAATAAATGATTTGTGATAAGCTATATTAGGCCAAATGCTGAGGGAAAAAATTTCACAGCATATACATCACTGAACGTGTGTGGTGGGTGAGATGAACTGTACTCAGAGGCCTGTTACTGGATGCTTTCCACACACACAGAATTAGCACTAGGTTCAGTGGGAGAAGGACCAGTCCTCCATGATGCAATCTGGAGTCCACTGGGGAGGGGAGGGGGGGCAAAGGGGGATGGAAAGCTTCCTGATTCATGCCTTAGAGCACAAGGGAAATCCACCTACCTCATGCAGGGAAACTGGTTTAGGGAAGAAAGTGCAAGGAAGCTGGTTCATGCAGCAAGGCTGAATGTTGACTTTATGATGTCCCTCGTACCTACCCTGTCTTCCTCTTCCCATTTTTCTCTCTCTCGCAGTTGTTCTGTTAACATCTTCTTCTGGAGAGGTGCACAGCGAAGGTTATTCCTTCTCAGACCCCTATGTTTTCCCTACTCTTCAATTTCTTTCATCTTCTTCTGATGCTTCATGAACATCTTGCTGGCTGAGCTCGCCAAGGCCTTATACTCAGTGTGATGGCAGTTCTGTGTTTGTCTGTCTATAACATGATACCTTTGAACACCACCTCTAATCCATTCCAAAATGGCCTAGGAATTAATGGCCAGACCCCCTCCTGATCTGGGGGAAAACCAGAAGGAGGAAATGGGGAACACATGGAACCCCTGCCATCTATTTTGCAGAGGAACTTGAAGCTCAGGCTCTACTGTGGAGAGAAGAGGGCACAAAGTACCCCTGGTAGGGAGAAATTGGGGGACCTGCTATGTGGGAAAGGGACACACAGAGTCCCTAGCATGAAGAGAAGGTGGGCAGTGGTGCTGCAACAATTTTTATAGTCAGGTTGCTGAAGATGGAAACCATATATTTGGGTTGTTATTACTACTTAAAGACAGTTATTACTACTTAAGGCCCCTGCACCCCTAGTTCCAGCACCTATGAAGGTGGGAAAGGGGGGAATATAGAGCCCTGGCATGAGGACACACACAGATCTCCTGGTATGAGGGGGATATTGGAAGACTCAAGTGTGTGGAAGGGAGAAGAGGGCAATTGGGGCACACACAGACATGGGGGAAGATTGGGGGGCCCTAGTATGGGGAGAAGGGGTCACACACAGATCCCCTGCTATGGAGGGGGGAGAATGGAGAACCTAGTATGGGTGGAGGGGAAATCGGGGGGCATGCAAAACCCCTAGAAAGTTGAGATTGGGGGTGTTGCCAGGAATCCTTGAAATAGAGAGGGATGGGGAGGGTGCCACACAGGGAGCTCAGGGTGGGGAAATGGAGGAATGCAAGGAGCTCACGTTGTGTACAGTAAGCTTGGCCTACAGAAGCTACAGAGTGTATGACTTCCTAGTTAGTGAGTGGTGGGGCTCTGACCGAGGTAACAGAGACAATGGATTTAACTGCACCACTGGCACCAGGTCTGAAATGGTGTGGGCATGCGCCGCTTCATTCCTTGAAGGATTTATTTAATTTAATCCAATAGGATTTCAAGATACAAATAGAGGGAATAGTGACTTGCATCTGATACTACAACCTACCACTTAACAATGGTTTGCCCATAGGGGAGAATCAGTGGAAGAAGAGGGCAAGGAAGCATCTGAAATCATGCCCATTCTGGGCCCTCATCTGTAAGTTATTTAAACACACAGTATGTTTAAACGTTGAAGATCAAGATGGTGAAATAGTATCGCCATGTTGTGCTAATGGACAGCACTCTGATTAAGAGAGAGTTCCTTATATACATCTCAGGTAAAGCTTCTAGTAGCCCAGGCAATCACACCAATTTTTGCTGATCTCAAATCTTCCCAGTCACTAAATTTCCGCCCCTTAAACTTTCCTTAAGGGACAAACAGGAAAGAAACAGGTTGCAACAACTGGAAGCATTTATATGACAAGCTGGCACACGGCAGGCGCATTCCACTCCTGAGGCACAGTAGATGCACGTCACTGGTTTCACGTTGATTCAGTGATCACTAAAGAGCTTGGAGACAGCAGCGTGACAAGTGCTATAGGAAGCATACTTCATTCCTTCAAAGCGTGATGAACCACATGTTGATCCTTTACCCATTCATTGAAAGAGTAATAAGTATTATGATATTACACCAGACAGGTTTTTTTAAATGGGACATAAGAACATAAGAACGGCCACACTGGGTCAGACCAAAGGTCCAGGTAGCCCAGTATCCTGTCTTCTGACAGTGGCCAATGCCAGGTGCCCCAGGGGGAAGGATCAGATGATCCTTTCCCTTTCGCTCATTCCCAGCTTCTGGCAAACAAAGGCTAGGGACACCATCCCTGCCCATCCCGGCTAATCAATGAGCAAGAGTTGTAGCTGCCCTCGTCTGGCTGTCCCTCATTGTCTCCAAGAGACTCCGAGGGCAACCTGGCTTAAAAAAAATGAACAAGCAATGTCAGATAACAAGTTTGAGTCAATATTAAATAAGGAGCTTAAGAAAATTAGAGAAAGCTTTTTTGAGACAGAATTTTCATTGTAATATACCATTTGTAACCAGTTCTACACATGGTAATTTAAACCTGCTATTAAGTTGTGTAAGACCCTGGCAGGAGTAGGCAGGACTATACATAAGGACTTTACCTCCAGCTCTGGGAAATTTGTGAGCTGCAAACTGAAGTTTTCCAACTTTAAAAGGAGTTTGGACTTTATTAATACAAAGATCAGTAACTGAATATTATTTTAAAAAATGCTCATTCCACCAGGTTGTTCATGCCAGATCTTTCATTCCCACTCATGGCTGTGCATGTACAAAAATGAAAAATGAAATCAGCAATTGTTTCTCCGACTCTTTGTTGGGGATAAGAGTGACTTTTTAAAGAGGGATTAAATAACTAAATAAAACCAGTCATAGTTCAATATTTATATATATGAATAAAAAAACAAACATTTAATTTGTGCAGTATTTCCCCCTATTCCCACACCAATTAATGAACACACATCAGCACAGTGAATGGTTTGTTCTCCAAAGTGTTCTATTTTTGGCATAGTTCTGATATGCTTGGCACTGCTCATACTAATTTAGAACTTGCTCAGATGTTAACTGCTTTAACTAGCCATTACTCTTTTATTTCCTAAAAGTGAAATCCCAGACGTTACTAGTATTTCAGAGGGAGGATAGTACTGCTTAAAAATCTTACCAAAAAATAATAAGGTAATGAAAATATAGCACTCTTAGAAGAATTCTCATACATTTATCGAAGCTTCTTTAATAAAAAAACAAACTTGTCATTGTAACCAATGAATTGGACAACTAATTGTTCATTTCTTTAGGCCTTTTGTGTTTCCCACACCCACTCATAAAAGGGTGACAAATGGATGGAACTAGGAGGGGGGTTGTATTAGGAGGGAAATAGCTGCTTATTACCTGGTCCCAGAACCCCCAGATGCCCTACACCCTGCCTATAGCGGATCAGAGGGCATTTTCAGGGGGTAGAGCAAGAGAGCAGCTTCCATAAGCCTCCTGGGGGAAAAAAAAACTCCACAGCCCAAATCCATAGAAGGTTAATGCTAGTAGGACTGCCATTAGTTACCCCCCTGCAACAGGAACTTGCGGGAGAATGGGCTCTGATACAGTTATGATTGAGGAGCTAACTGGAACATGATTTGGTTAGAATTGTTCTACTCTGCGGAAGCCAGGAAGCTGGCAACAGAAGGGGCTGCAGGGAAGGAGTCTGCAGTCACTCCCTGGGACAAGGGAGGCGTGTATAGGGCTAAAGGCAAGTAGCCTATGGTTATTTCTGGGAGGAAGGAGTGTGGCTTGACAAACCCAGAGAAGGGGGAGAGCCAAAGAGGCAGGCAAGGCTCAGGGGAAAAGCACCGAGGTATGGGGTAGGTCAAACCTTGGCTGCTCATGAGAGGGCCCCTGAGCCAGGACCCAGAGTAGATGGCGAGCCTGGGTCCCACTACCAGCCACTGACAGAATGGCACCAGTGGGACAGAGAGCAGGAAAACTGCCTGATCCCAGTTGTCAAGAGGGACTTTGATACCCTGGAAGTGGGGAACACGTATGGTGACCCAGCCAGAGTGCTGAGTCATGAAGAGGAAGCTTTGGTTCCTGGAGTGAGAGAGGTCCACAGGGCGAGTGGATGACAAGAGAGACACTACCAGAGGAGGGCACTATGTCAGGCTGGAGCTAATCACCAAAGTAGCCAGTAGGAGGTGCCACCAGTGGTGAGTGCACCTCGTGACATTTGGTGGCGATTGTGGACACATCGTCCCCCTACAGGGGAGGTTGAGAGACACTGGTAGACTAGCCATCACCTTCAGCCCCCAACTAAAACCTCTCCAACGCATCATCAAGGATCTACAACCTATCCTGAAGGACGACCCATCACTCTCACAGATCTTGGGAGACAGGCCAGTCCTTGCTTACAGACACCCGCCCAACCTGAAGCAAATACTCACAAGCAACCACACACCACACAACAGAACCACTAACCCAGGAACCTATCCTTGCAACAAAGCTCCTTGCCAACTGTGCCCACATATCTATTCAGGGGACACCATCATAGGGCCTAATCACATCAGCCACACTATCAGAGGCTCGTTCACCTGCACATCCACCAATGTGATATATGCCATCATGTGCCAGCAATGCCCCTCTGCCATGTACATTGGCCAGACTGGACAGTCTCTACGTAAAAGAATAAATGGACACAAATCAGATGTCAAGAATTATAACATTCATAAATCAGTCAGAGAACCCTTCAATCTCTCTGGGTCACTCGATTACAGACCTAAAAGTTGCAATATTACAACAAAAAGACTTCAAAAACAGACTCCAACGAGAGACTGCTGAATTGGAATTAATTTGCAAACTGGATACAATTAACTTAGGCTTGAATAGAGACTGGGAGTGGATGGGTCATTACACAAATTAAAACTATTTCCCCATGTTTATTCCCCCCCCCCCACTGTTCCTCAGACGTTCTTTTCAACTGCTGGAATTGGCCCACCTTGATTATCACTACAAAAGGTCCCCCCCCCCCCCCGTCGCTCTCCTGCTGGTAATAGCTCATCTTAAGTGATCACTCTCCTTACAGTGTGTATGATAACACCCATTTTTTCATGTTCTCTGTGTATATAAATCTCCCCACTGTATTTTCCACTGAATGCATCCGATGAAATGAGCTGTAGCTCACGAAAGCTTATGCTCAAATAAATTGATTAGTTTCTAAGGTGCCACAAGTACTCCTTTTCTTTTTGCGAATACAGACTAACACAGCTGCTACTCTGAAACCTGTACAAGATAGTTACCCCTGATACAAGGGGAGTGCAAAAGGCCACAGCAGGAAAGAAAAAAATAAAAGACAATGGAGCAGCAGTATGTGGAAGCTTTTTTGCAGAGGGCACTTATACCTTCCCAGGCTGGACTCCAGAGTCGCAACCCCTGCAGAGGAGGACTGACAAAAGCAGGGACGGATCCAGGCCCTGCTGGAGAAACAGCAGAGACAGGGGGAAACCTAGGTGTACCTGCAAGACTATTTGGCACAACTATTTGGCAGAAGAGCAGTTCTATTTATTTAAGCTCCTGCGAGAACAAGTTAGTAGAGGCTTCAGGGAGCAAGACTGGAAAATAGGTACCAGGGCCAGGAGGCCCAGTCAAAGCAATGTTATGCCTGTGGGCAACGAGGACACCTGAAAAAAGAGTGCTCCTTCTAGGATTGGGGAAAGGAAGCCCAAATAGTCCATCATGTGGAGAGAACAGGAGAGGGAGTGGCGTGTTTTGCCATTGGTCAGATGGGGTACCTAAGAAGGAAATGCCCATATATGAGCTGCAAGATGAAGGCTAATCCAGGAGAAGTGGCTAGAAAAGAGAAGGTCAAGGCACAGCCTACTGAAAAGGCAAGGGAAAGAGTCTGTTCTGGGGGCCATGAGGCCAGCCATATAATAAGGCACTGCCCTCTTAAAGGGCAGGGCAGCAAAGGTGAAGACACACACCCCAGTGAAATAGGAAAAAAAGAAGGAGGTGTCTGGGGACCAAAGTATGCCAGAGACTGTCAGGGTAGACGTGGTGGTAATGACCACGGACCTGGCAAGTGGTCAACCCACACACCCTGTAGGGGTAGTAAGAAAGTAACAGATAAGATGATTGGGACAGAGAGGGCCCAGACAGACATAGGAACTAACACTGAAGCAGAGCAAGCTATGGTGGGAACTCATACCTTGAGTGAAAAGGTGCTTGGGGATCCTGTGGGGCAACTGAAGGGGCTCCAGGGGAAGCTAGTAGCAGCAGAGCAAGGCCTGCGAACAGCTGGAGAAGGCCTGGAGTTCCAAAGGGAAAAGTTTAGGGATGCCATGGGGGAATATCATAATCTGTGGCTCCTGGTGGATGAAGTGGAACAACAGTGGGATGACCTGCAGGCACAGCTCAGGCAAATGCAGGGCAGGAGACATCCACACCCCTGAAGGTTGCAGACTTGAGGGGGAGAATACATGATGGGGTATGTATTCATCCCACAATTCCTAACTGGAATCACTTTATAAACAACGATGCTTTTCTCCCTCTGCATTTAAGAGACTAAAGCGAATAACATACTAAAAATAGTGAGAGACTTTGTGATGCTGTTTTGATGGGGTGTGTAGCAAAGAGGCATGGCTGGCCTCAGAGACTGACAATGAGGGACGGCCAGATGCCCCCAGGTGGGTGGAATCAGGAAGCTCACACTCTCCACGCTCGAAGCAGAGGGGCAGGAAAGGAACTGGAATTATAAAAGGCAGGCCCTTTAGCTCAGTTGAGAAGCAGCTGCTAAAGGAGATGGACGTGTTCTCCCCACTGTGGACCCAGGAGCCCACAGGAGACTTCTGCTGTCCCAAAGAGGGCCCCAAGCTACCCAAATGGCCACACCCACCTGATGCTGAGGTGTTGCTGGGACTGCCACTCACAGCGTACCCAGGGGAGATGGAGGACGTCCCAAGGGGGAGTATAGGAAATAGCCCAGGGCAACCAGACTGCTGTCTGGATGTGATGCCGCCAGGTCAGTGTATTGCTGACCCAGTGGCAGACCACTTTGCCTCTGTTAGGACTCTGGGCTGGCCCCCCTGAGTCCCCCCTGCCACCCCACCCCTGGAGTGGCAGTACTCCCCCTCCTTAGGTCAGGAGGCCTGTGCTTTGTGGGCACCCCTTGCCTCAACATCCTAGACTATTTGCTGGGTGCATCACTCCTGCCGGCGCCCTAGATTGTTTGCTGGGTACTCCACCCCTTGCCTGAGCCTCATAGACTGTGGTTGGTGTTTGCCCGTTGGGGGGCCCCTCGACCACTTGGTGCTTGCCCCTGCCTGAGGGCTGGAGCACTAGACTGCAAGGTGCCCCGCCCTGCCTAAGGGCCTGGGCCCTTGAACTGTTTGCTGCTCTACCTGCCTGCAGGTCTGAGCCCTAGAGACAGCTAATTCCCCCCTTGTACAGACTGCCGTTCTACGTGCGTGACAGCAAAGAGGCATGGCCGCCCTTGGAGACTGACAATGAGAGACGGCCACGCAAGCCTACACGCCACAGGGCATTATTGCATGTATCATGGTAAATGAGATATGTAATAGCCATGTATTACTATTATGGAATATTACATGCAATGTTGATCATTCCATGACATAACCTAAAAGCCTAGATTGCAAAGGATTGTCAACAGTTTTTCTAGTTTCTACAGAAAGCTTTTATAGAATATTCCACCTCAACAAAATGTGTGTACTGAACACCTAATCCAGAAGGTTACTGGCTTAGCAAATCATAAACCCAGAAAGAGCAAGCAATTTCTCAATATTCCATTTGAAAATGTCTGCAGCTGCAGTTAATTCCAATGGTAGTAAATCAGCACCAAGTCCCAAACAGATTGACTACACATATCGAGAGCCATCCAAAAAATAGCCCATGTTAACTTGCATAAACTCCCATACGAATTATTTTGTTACATGAGCAGAGAGGGTGTCAGACATGGAAGGTAAATGAAGTTGTAATTTGTTTAAAACTCCTCCTGCACACTGGATTAACGTACAAAAAGAGCAGTGTTCATGTGAACTGGAAGAGATCGACAAGTAGAAATGGACTATAATTAAATGAAAAAAAATATTAACACTACAGCCTGGGAGCTGAAAGTCAGCCATGGTACATATGGACACAAGTCTTTTCAAGTCAGTCAAGTTACACCAAATAGCCAACACATCCCTGGAGCTCCACCTGTCCTGCCCTGCAAAGGATTTCTTGTCCTATAGAGTGAACTGCGTCGAATGACAATGAGCTCCTGCACCCCACACACGTGTGCACACATGCACACAGCCCGTAACAGGACAGGAGGATTGCTAAAGTTAAAGAATGGTAGTTTCACTGACCAAACTGAGTAAAATAAAAAAAAAGTAAACAAATTGCATTTGGTCAAGAGGAATTTTCTGTTTACTACAATAGTTAAGGACCAATTTTACAAAGACCTGCCATGTGCTTAACTTTACACATACATATAGTCCCACGGAGGAGCCCCTGATATTTCCCCAAAGCCCTCCCACCCCTTCAATCATGGTGGATGCAACATAATTAAGAAACCAATTTGCAAACACCTAGAAGATAATAAGGTGATAAGTAACAGTCAGCATGGATTTGTCAAGAATAAATCGTGTCAAACCAACCTGGTAGCTTTCTTTGACAGGGTACCAAGCCTTGTGAATGGGGGTGGAAATGGTAGACGTGGTATATCTTGACTTTAGTAAGGCTTTGATACTGTCTCGCATGACTTTCTCATAAACAAACTAGGGAAATACAACCTAGCTGGAGATACTATAAAGTGGGTGCATAACTGGTTGGAAAATCATTCCCAGAGAGTAGTTATTAGTGGTTCACAGTCATGCTGGAAGGGCATAACGAGTGGGGTCCTGCAGGGATTGGTTCTGGGTCTGGTTGTGTTCAATATCTTCATCAATTATTTAGATAATGGCATATAGAGTACACTTATATAGTCTGTGGACAATACTAACCTGGGAGGGGCTGCAAGTGCTTTGGAAGATAGGATTAAAATTCAAGATGATCTGGACAAACTGGAGAAATGGTCTGAAGTAAATAGGATAAAATTCAAAAAGGACAAATGCAAAGTACTCCACTTAAGAAGGAACAATCAGCTGCACACATACAAAATGGGAAATGACTGCCCAGGAAGGAGTACTGCGGAAAGGGATCTGGGGGTCATAGTGGATCATAAGCTAAATATGAGTCAACAGTGTAACGCTGTTGCAAAAAAAAGCAAACATCATTCTGGAATGTATTAGCAGGAGTATTGTAAGCAAGACATGAGAAGTAATTCTTCCACTGTACTCCACACTGATTAGGCCTCAACTGGAATACTGTGTCCATTTCTGGGCGCCACATTTCAGGAAAAATGTGGACAAATTGGAGAAAGTCCAAAGAAGAGCAACAAAAATGATTAAAGGTCTAGAAAACATGACCGATGAGGGAAGATTGAAAAAAATTGGGTTTGTTTAATCTGGAGAACAAAAGACTGAGAGGGGACATGATAACAGTTGTCAAGTACATAAAAGACTGTTACAAGGAGGAGGGAGAAAAATTGTTTTTCTTAACCTCTGAGGATAGGACAAGAAGCAATGGACTTAAATTGCAGCAAGAGAAGCTTTGGTTTGACATTAGGAAAAACTTCCTAACTGTCAGGGTGGTTAAGCACTGGAATAAATTGCCTAGGGAGGTTGTGGAATCTCCATCATTGGGGATTTTTAAGAGCAGGTTGGAAAACACTCAGGGATGGTCTAGATAATACTTAGTCCTGCCTTGAGTGCAGGGGACTGAACTAGATGACCTCTTGAGGTCCCTTCCAGTTCTATGATTCTATCTTACCTGTCACTCAAGTCTATATTTTGGCTTCAGCTTGGCCCTTTCTCTGTTCCATACATCCAAGCAAAGTCATCCAAGTCTAAATCTTGCCAATTTTTCCTCCACATCTCCAAAACAAGGCTCTTCCTCTTTGCCCACACTGCTGAAGTTTTGAGCATCTCACACCTTAATTTCTGAAACCTCCCCCCTCAAGTCATTCAAAGACAATTTTCCAGCTTGTCTCTCAGACAATATTACCCACCCAACTCCTTTAAGTGCCTCCTTCAGTTCCCCATTTTCCACCACATCAAAACACAAACTTCTTGTATCAGCCCCTCACTATATGCCTTGCCTATCTGCCCTGTTTTCTTACTGTGAGGTTAGTTCCCACCATTGCTCCACCAAGGATGCCAGCCTTAATCACCTGATTCTCAGTTTCTTCTGCAAGACCCTTGCACTTTCTCCCATGCTATTCCTTGCAACTGGGAAAATCCTAGTAAAAATGCATAAAAACACCACCTCCCTTATCCTCCTCCCAGCTCACCTCTGCTGTCATGCACACAGGAGACAGCAATCCTGATAATGGCTAGGCAAGCAGAGAGTAATGATCGCTGCCAAGAATTGCACACACACCATTATTTCTCTCATCCTGTTTGCCTCTTCCCCACTCCTCTCCCCCAAGCCTGCTTGCTTGCTTGATCTACCTGCTAAATCTTGTTTTAGCTCTTTGGTGCAGGGACTGTCATTTTCTATCCAGTTATTTAGCACTTATCATAGAATCATAGAACCATAGAATACCAGGGTTGGAAGGGACCTCAGGAGGTCATCTAGTCCAACCCCCTGCTCAAAGCAGGACCAATCCCCAATTAAATCTTAACATAATGCTGAGCTGGTTAACACACAGAGACACACCTTGGTTGGCCTATAAGACACTACCACAATCTAAGTTTTAAGTAAATTATCTATTATAGTTATAGATAACAGAACTTAGATGAAAGAGATCAGATCTAATTTTTTTCTCTCTCTCTAACTTGCTAGGTGAGATGTTTTGTGGGTAGAATCAGTTCAAGGTAACATCTTTAACTGGTTCCTGAGAAAGACTTCAGAATTTGGAATCATGACTTAGATTTCCACTTGTGAATGATATATAGAGAAATCCCTAGTAATAAATCTAAATGTCTGTACAACATTGACTAGAAGTGATTTATAAAGCCTTCTCGTCAGAATTCTCTGAGATCATGCATCAGTTTTTAATATTTATTTAAAAGAACCATGACCTTTTAGAGGTTCACTCAAAGGCTTATTACATTTTGTATAGAAAATGCAACTGCATTCATTTTAGGGGTTTATAACAGTGATAAAGATGAGTAATGTTAGGGTGCAGTCAATTGTGATATGGCAGAACATAACAAAATGGTTAATACAGGGATTTCGCAAAGCATTCTACATTTTAATTGCATGAGAATGAAATCATTTTAAAAACACAAAAATACACAACTTGGGAACTTCTTCCTGTAAATAAATGAACCAGGAAGAGTGCTTTACGAATTTTGAGCTTGTTAAATTACATTAAAAAAAGAAAACTAATGAAGGAATGGAAGGGCTAAGGATTTGATAATGGGATGTGTTGTGTAGTGATTCTACAGTCTATAGTGTACATTTCCCCAATATAGGCATACCTTGGTTGTCCTGAGACACCATAGAGAAGTCAAAGCCTGAAAGTGCATGTGTCTGTGTGTATTAACCAAATAATGCACACACTGCAGTGTTTCACGATACTTATAATTTCAACAAACCATTTTATTCTCTAAAATGTTAAATATTGAAAGTTCTTTCTTAAATATTCATCCATCATATAAAGTAATTCCATTTTCGTTGAACTGGATCTTTCAAAATCTGTTGCAGTTTTGCAAATGCTGAGATGGTTCACTGAAAATTCCCCTTCTTTTCCCCAAAAGGATCATAAGGATCTGGGTGGAGTGTGAGGGTCCTTCCATAGCTAAGGCACTAGATCTGCCAAAATCAAGTAAACAATGGGAGTAGGGTGCCAAAGAGGAAGCCTCTGCCACCACTAAGCAGACTGGGACTTGACAGATTCTCCTTTGAACCTCTGCTACTGATGCTCAGCTGAGCAGAGTGGAGCTGGTGGGTTTTTTTTCCTAAACCCTCCTACCCCCACTTGAATTCATGTGGAAGAGGGAGAGGGTAAGGATTTTGGGAGATTGCCCAGCCACTCTCCAGTGTAGCACATTTGCACAGCCAGCCAGATTCCAGTTTTTATCTGACCCATTTTAACTTTTCACCTTCAGGAAACCTGCAATTTAATTCAATCCAGATTGGCAGTTGCCAAAAGTCATCATGAGGGTGCTGGCTCTTTGACAATCCATGTGAAATGAGTTCCCCACAGTTTATTCCCTAGTGGGTCTATGTCCATAACACAACAACTGACACCTTTTCACGTGGTTTCAATAAAGAGACCAGGTTGTATCAGCAGCATAAGTGAAGTGACTGTTCACAAGAAGTATCGCACAAACAACATTACATGGTTCTTTAGGTCAGAAGTGAAATAATTGATTGGGGGGAGAAAAAGAGGACTTCACTCTCCAGTGATATTCTCCATCCTCCCTCCCTGTACATCATGCTGGTACCATTCATGACCACTAATTTCACTTTTAAAGTTTTAGAAGAAACAAATCAAAAACATTTGGGAAAACAGTATGTTTGCCGCTCTTCCTTCATTGTGTTCTTACTTTTACCATGATGCAGATTAAAAAAGATAACATACAGCTGATAGAGAATTAGCTAGTTTTCTTTCCACACAAATGTATGATTACAAAACTAGGTTTGCACTGGAGATTCACTGGAATTTTCTAGTTTAACTGAGAACTAGGTTATGCCATTAGGGTCAGAGTGTAGCAAAGAGATATGTTGTACTGTCCCATGCAGAGAATTCTTCCCAGAGCTCCCGAGCACACAGATGCTGCAAACCCACTGAAACAATGCTTTATTTCCCATGCAGCTGGCCACTGTGTGCAGAGAGGAAAAAGCCCTCACCTCACCTCCTCCCTTCTCTGTGGCCTTTGAGGAAGCCATCTGCCCCCATAGAAATAGTGAGGGATCAGTCCCTGTATTTACTACTGACCACCCGACCATGGTGACAGTGACTGTGAAATGCCCAGGGAGACTAGAGAGGTTACAAAAACAGAAAAGCCAATAATAATGGGGGATTTCAACTATCCCCATATTGACTGGATACACGTCACCACAGGACGGGAGGCAGAGATTAAGTTTCCAGACACCATTAATGACTGCTTCTTGGAGCAGCTAGTCCTGGAATCCACAAGGAGAGAGGCAAGAACCAAAGAAACCCACCACAGTAGCATTTAACTTCTAAAAAGGGGACTACACAAAAATGAGGAAGCAAGTTAAATGAAAATTAAAAGGAACAGTCACAAAAGTGAAATGTCTGCAAGCTGCATGGAAACTACTTTAAAAATCCATAATAGAGGCTCAAACTAAATGTATATCCCAATGTTTTAAAAAAAAGTAAGAGGACCAAATAAATGCCACTACGGATAACCAGCAGAGTAATAGAGGTGGATAGAGGCAAAAAGGCATCCTTTAAAAATTGGAAGTAGTATCCTACGGAGGAAAATAGAAAAGAGCATAAACTCTTTGTGACAGGGGCCCCATGTGCTGAGCTGGGTCGCCTCCATTGGCCCCATTTGGGGTTGATATAACCCATCACCCAGTCGTCCAGATTCCCTGTTAAGTGGGTGATTACGGCCAAGTGGGTTCTGGTCACCTGAAGGGGTCACATAAATGAATAATCCATTTTGCCCTGGGTGGGCAAAACAAACAGTCCAGAGCCCTGCAGCCTCCTGGCTGGGGCAAACCGTAGCACTTGGGGTATAGTAGGAGAACCTGGTCCCTCCCTCTCCACCAGGTCTGACCCAGGGCCTTGTGAAGCCAGAGAACATCAGGGACTCAGGTATCCATTTCTCCTACCTCCCCTGGGTCACTTCCTACCACCAAGTGTGTCCTGAGCATCTCCTCAGCTGGCGGTGGCTTGGCTTTCCTGTCAGTCTCTGCAGTCAGCAAGTTGTCTGCAGCGTAGTCTGGGTCTACCTGCTCTACTTCCGGGAGCATCACACGTACTTCTGCAGGGATCCGCAGCACACGTCCTGCTCCCTGCGCCGACAACCCCGACTGAGCTGGGCTATCTCCTTTTATCTGGCTCTTCCACCTGGAGCATGCACAGTAGGGGAAGTGGGTGTGGCCGCTGTGTGACCACAGTGATTGGTCCACCCCGTTGGTCCTGTGCGGGGTTGGTACACACTGTCACACTCTTGCAAGTCAAGTGTAAAAATATAATTAGGCAGGCCAAAAAAGAATTTGAAGAGCAACTAGCAAAAGACACAAACTAAGAACAAACTTTTTTTAAGTACATCAGAAGCAGGAAACTTCCCAAAGTCAGTGGGGCTACTGGATGATCGAGATGCTGAAGGAGCACTCAAGGAAGAAAAGGTCATTGCAGAGTTCATCAATGAATTCTTTGCATCAGTCTTCAATGTAGAGGATATGAAGGAAATTCCCACCTCTGAGCCATTCTTTTTAGCTGACAGCTCTGAGAGAAGATTGAGGTATCAATAGAGGCAGCTTTGGAACAAATAGATAAATTAAACAGTAATAAGTCACCAGGACCATATGGTATTCACCCAAGAGTTCTGAAGGAACTCAAATGTGAAATTGTGAACTGTGAAATTACTACTTAAATCAGCTTCTGTACCAGATACAATCAGAGGGTTACAAGGGACTGCAAGGGTCATCTAATCTAACCCCCTGCCAAGATGCAGGATTTGTTGTGTCTAAACCATCCAAGACAGATGGCCTTTTGAAAATCTCCAGTGAAGGCAGTCTGTTCCATTGTCCTACTGTTCTTACAGTTAGGAAGATTTTCCTGAGATTTAATCTAAATCTGCTATGCTGTAGTCTGAACCCATTGCTCTTGTCCTGTCCTCTGTGGCAACAGAGAACAACCTTTATCCATCTTTTTATGGCAGCCTTTCAAGTATTTGAATACGACTATCATATCCCTCCTTAATCTCCTCTTTTCCAAACTAAACATGATCAGTTCTTTCAGCCTTTGCTTATATGGCTTGCATTTTGTCCCTTTGATCATCTTTGTCATTCACCTCTGGATCATTTCCAGTTTCTCTACATCCTTTCAATACATTAATGACCAAAGCTGGACACCGTACTCCAGCTGAGGCCAGCCAGTGCCAAGTAGAGCAGTACTATCACCACCTGTGACTTGCATGCAATGCCTCTGTTCATGCAACTTAAAATTGCATTTGCTTTCTTTGAAACAGCACTGCATTGCTGACTCTTGTTGAGGTTGTGATCCACCACAACTCCCAAATCCTTGTCAGCAGTGCTGCTGCTATGCCAGTCATCCCCTATTTTGTATTAGTGCATTTGGTTTTTCTTAAATGTAGCACCTTACATTTGTCTTTGTTGAATTCATTTTGTTGTCTATAGCTCAGGTCTCCAATTTATCGAGATCCTTCTGAATATTAACTCTATCCTCCAAAGTGTAGGCAAACCCCCATAGCTTTGTGTCATCTCCAAATTTGATCAGTATGCTTTCAATACCTATATGCAGGTCATTAATAAAGATGTTAAACAGCACCGGACCAAGAACAGATCCCTGTGGAACTCCACTTGAGACCTCCCTCTAATCTGACATCATTCCATTAATAGTTTTTGGGTTTTTTTAACCAATTATGTATCCACTTAATGGTAGTTCCACCAAGCCCACATTTCTTTGGCTTACTTATCATAATGCATGTGGGCCTGTGTCAAAAGCCTTGCTGAAGTCCAGATGTACTGTATCCACTGCATTCCTCCTATCCACCAAATGAAATTACCCTGTCAAAGAAGGAAATCCAGCTGGTTTGGCATGATTTGTTCTTAGTAAATCCATGCTGGCTGCTAGTGATCACCCCTCATCCTCCAGATATTCGCAAATTGAATGTTTTATACATTACTCTAGTAGCTTCCCAGGTATCAAAGTCAGGCTGACCGGTCTACAGTTCCCCAGCTCCTCCTTTTCCCCCTTTTAAAAGATGGGCATGATGTTAGCCCTTCTCCAGTCTTCTGGGACCTGTCCTGTCATCCATGACAAATATTATTGCCAGTGGCTCTGAGATTTCTTCAGCTAATTCCTTGAGTACCCTTAGGTGAATAGCATCCCTGCTGACTTGAATTCATTCAAATTGGTCAGAAGATCTCGGATGTGTTCTTTACTTATCCCAATCTGCATTCCTTCCCTTGTATTTTCCATGGTAACTTTGCTAGTTGTCCGGTTACATGTTATTTTTTGTGAGCAGACTGAAGCAAAGCAGGCATTGAGCAGCTCTGCCTTCCTATCATCTTCCATTACCAGCTCACCTTCTTCACTGAGAAGATCACATCATCCCTGATCTTTCTTTTTTGCCTGACATATTTGAAGAACCCCTTCCTGTTGTCTCTAACATTCCTTGCCAGCTATAACTCATTCATTGCCTTGGCTTTCTTGATTTTGTCCCTACATACTGGTATCCCTTTTTGTTTTTAGATACCTAAAAAGCTCCCTGTGCCTTATGTGGGCCACAGGAGGGGTTGGAGAAAAGCTTCCTTGTGGCCTCTCTGAAATCCCTTATACAGGTGCACAGTATCTAGACAAAATCTGTCCTCAAATTGTTATTCATTGGTACCATCTCTGGTTTGTATTTCTTAATGCAGTAGCTGCAATATTTTAAAGGATAACATGAACAATTTTACTGCAGACTTTCAGTACCTAAGATTTGCAAGCATATCTGTTTACTGAATACTAATAGTCTCTGTGGGTTAGACAGCTTGACTTTCTAATATCCATGTTCATCCAGCACTGATGATAGTAACTCCGTAGGGAAAAGAGTCATCTCTGCCAAATCTAAAAATCCGACTATTTCGCCTTCTTTTCCTTATTACAAACTCAATTCTGTATTTTAAAAGCCATAGAATCATAGAATCTCAGGGTTGGAAGGGACCTCAGGAGGTCATCTAGTCCAACCCCCTGCTCAAAGCAGGACCAATGCTCAATTAAATCATCCCAGCCAGAGCTTTGTCAAACCTGACCTTAAAAATATCTAAGGAAGGAGATTCCACCACCTCCCTAGGTAACGCATTCCAGTGCTTCACCACCCTCCTAGTGAAAAAGTTTTTCCTAATATCCAACCTAAACCTCCCCCACTGCAACTTGAGACCATTACTCCTTGTTCTGTCATCAGCTATCACTGAGAACAGTCTAGATTCATCCTCTTTGGAACCCCCTTTCAGGTAGTTGAAAGCAGCTATCAAATCCCCCCTCATTCTTCTCTTCCGCAGACTAAACAATCCCAGTTCCCTCAGTCTCTCCTCATAAGTCATGTGTTCCAGTCCCCTAATCATTTTTGTTGCCCTCTGCTGGACATTTTCCAATTTTTCCACATCCTTCTTGTAGTGTGGGGTCCAAAACTGGACACAGTACTCCAGATGACGCCTCACCAATGTTGAATAAAGGGGAACGATCACATCCCTCGATCTGCTGGCAATGCCCCTACTAATACATCCCAAAATGTCATTGGCCTTCTTGGCAACAAGGGCACACTGTTGACTCATATCCAGCTTCTCGTCCACTATAACCCCTAGGTCCTTTTCTGCAGAACCGCTGCTGAGCCATTCGGTCCCTAGTCTGTAGCGGTGCATGGGATTCTTCCGTCCTAAGTGCAGGACTCTGCACTTGTCCTTGTTGAACCTCATCAGATTTCTTTTGGCCCAATCCTCCAATTTGTCTAGGTCCCTCTGTATCCTATCCCTACCCTCCAGGGTATCTACCACTTCTCCCAGTTTAGTGTCATCTCCAAACTTGCTGAGGGTGCAATCCACACCATCCTCCAGATCATTTATGAAGATATTGAACAAAACCGACCCGAGGACCGACCCTTGGGGCACTCCACTTGATACCGGCTGCCAACTAGACATGGAGCCATTGATCACTACCCGTTGAGCCCGACAATCTAGCCAACTTTCTATCCACCTTATAGTCCATTCATCCAGCCCATACTTCTCTAATTTGCTGGCAAGAATACTGTGGGAGACCGTGTCAAAAGCTTTGCTAAAGTCAAGGAACAACACGTCCACCGCTTTCCCCTCATCCACAGAGCCTGTTATCTTGTCATAGAAGGCAATTAGATTAGTCAGGCATGACTTGCCCTTGGTGAATCCATGCTGACTGTTCCTGATCACTTTCCTCTCCTCTAAGTGCTTCAGAATTGATTCCTTGAGGACCTGCTCCATGATTTTTCCAGGGACTGAGGTGAGGCTGACTGGCCTGTAGTTCCCAGGATCCTCCTTCTTCCCTTTTTTAAAGATGGGCAATACATTAGCCTTTTTCCAGTCATCCGGGACTTCCCCGGATCGCCATGAGTTTTCAAATTTCCATCATCCATCTCTCAAGATATTTACCATAATCTGCTTTCATCACTATGGTTTCTGAGCACGTATATCAAAGAGTTAGTCTGAAAAATAGAAAAAAAGGTATCCATTTAATTATGATCTAAGAAGAGGGGAAAAACACATTGGTGGTGCACTGGATTGCTGAGGGGAGCGGTAAAGGGACAGACAGCCTCTCCCCTTGAGATTGCCTTCTGAAATGAATGACTGTTCAGTGGTTCAGGTGAAGTGAGTTTGATGGTATGATGGAGTTTACAGACCCCTCTCTGCGACTTCCAGAGTGATGGAGCAATACTGGACCAAGAAGGCCCTGGTCCTCCTGCAGAGCATGCTCCAAATGGAGGACTGGCTTAAAACGGGACTCTGGCAAGTAAGCAGGGGGAGAGTGAAGGAGAGGCTGTCTGCAGGAAGGAAGCCAGTTAATGCTTCTGGGACAGAGAAATTCATAGAGGAAGAGCCTGCCTGGACTGTGGGTAAGACCTGGCTGGGTAGCCAAGGACCAGACCCCATTTTCTTTCCCCTTCTCCCTGACAAGAGGGGATAAATGAACACTGAAAATGAAGCTGAGAAGCCCCTCCTGACTAGCTGAATAACCAAAACTGTTTGAGCAAACCTCTACTGAGAGGGAAGCAGAGTGTCCCAAACTGAGGAGAGGACAGGGGAGGTCAGAAGTGGCCCAGGGGAAGCTGGTCTGGTTTCATCAGATAGGGGGAACTGAGTCACTCCGCATCCCTTCAGCCTTGGGCCCAGACATAGTAGAGAGGGAGACCCCAGGTCCCCCGACCCTTCCCTCTCCCCTTTGTCTGACCGGGACAACCTGGGAATCACCGAGGGATGACAGACTGTAACTTGGCCGCCAGGCCCTCAGATTGTTCAGCAAGGCCACCCCAGGACTTTGGGGATGGTTAAGCTGCAGCCTGCCCACTAGGCCTGCTGGTCCCTAAGTCCGTTACAGGTGGTCTCAGCCAAGCTCCTGTTAGGTGGTTGTTCACCTCACAATTGACACCTGGCACTATCAGTGAAAAGCCCAATAGCTGAACAGCCCAGGAAACTGATCTATTACCAGCTCATTCTTAGAGGCGGACAGTTCAGAACAGGGTGAGATATCTTGGTCAATTTTGTGGGGAATCTTTCCCTGTCAATGGCTGGCTGGGCTGCACCTGTACTGGGGATAAATAGACTTTGTGCTCCAGGGCTGTCAAGCCAGCATTCCTTGTAAGAATTAAGTTAGTGACAACAGTTTTTAAAAAAAGAAAAGAAGTCCCATGTGCAAGGAATAGCTTTAAAATAGCAACATTTAAAAAGCATGAGATTCAAATCTTTTGTATTACAATGTCTGTAAGTTGCTCAAAGTCTAAGTTACATCTCACATATAGCCACGGCAGGGGAATCCAATTACCAACAAGATATTTCCAGAATTGTAATGCACGCTTCCATTTGATACTACATAGAGGACATTTCTGGCTTAGAAGATCCTATTGCTATACAAATAAGAACTAAGATAAGGGTAAACTAAAATAAGGGTCTATTTGTAACATGGGTGGGCCCAAAGATTTCTTTAGGAGGCCCCACAACAAAGCAGAGGCCACATGAGCTGTCCTACAAGTCCTTAGCTTTGAGAACAAACCATATGAATTCTATAGTGCATTATTGATATAGGCCAGATTTTTAAAAAATAAGTCCAAATTTAGGCTCCTAAATAAGGTGCCTGATTTTTAAGTGCTGAATATTGGCACCTGTCTTTGGAGTCAATGGGTGCAGAAAAACGTTGAAAATTTAACCACTTATTTAGGAGCCTAAAATGTTAGAAATTTTGTCACTGAGTGTTTAAATAGGTGTCATCTACATGACATAAGCTAATTAAGAGCCACTATGTCTTTCTAAATAAAATACAATAAGAGCATAAACATGACAACCTGAAAACCACTTAAGGGTTACATTTGCTTTCTATAACATGAGGCTACCCTGAAACAAAGTGCATTTCTGTAAGAATTGTGCTCTGACCTTCCTGTGCCCTGGTTGTCCTGGAGACTGTCCATCTCCACAACTGATAAGAATAGAGGAGCAGTGCTCCACTTCATTTACATACCAGAACCTGAGTTTGACCTGGGAATTTTGAGACTAGAGAAGCCGAGTTTTGCTTAGGAAATGCTCCTGAAAAAGAAGAGTTCTGCAATCTATGCACAGAAGGAAAAGCAGCATCTTAGGTTGGGAACTTAAAGACACGCTTGGCAGGTACCAAGGCAAGTTTATCTGGGTATTTTAACTGGCAGAGTGAAACTATTTTGAGAAAGTCTGGAAAGGCCCATTTGTTTCAAAATGGACTATTGCCAGCTGTAACGTTGCACTCTGTATGACTTTATGAAAACATGCTAATGAGTGTGAATATAATATAACTGGAATATGCTTCATGCAAAAGGTCTCTTGTAAGGTATCATTACAAAGCTTATAATCTATTGAGTGTGGTCATCCTATTTGTATAAATGTATCACTCTTGTATCTGAAACTAGAAATATGAAATATAACTCTGAGGGCCTATTGTAGTTATGCAAAGTGTGGGCCATTAATGGTTTGGAATCTTGATGGCTCCCATCAACCAGGACAATCGACTGTGGATGGCTCTGTTTGCTTGCAAGCCTTCCTGTGAGTCAGGCTGGGAGGCATGAAGGCTTGGAGTCTTACAATGACATGTGATCATGTTATCTGAACTGGAATCCATCTTAAACCTGGTGCTTTTCCATTTAGAAGGAGGGGTGGCAACCCAGAGAGGGACAAAGGATTCCCACCTTGTGCAAAGCTATATAAGGGGGCTGGAGCAGAACAAAGGGGGCTGCAGTCATGAGAAATCCCCTAGCTACCACCTGAGCTGGGACAAGGACTGGACCAGGGGAAAGAATTGTTCCCAGACTAGGAAGGTGTCCAGTCTGTGATAGAAGCTTATTGAAACATCTCTGAGGGTGAGATTTTATCTGTATTCAGTTTTCTTACTGTATTAGGTTTAGACTTGCGTGTTTTATTTTATTTTGCTTGGTAATTCACGTTGCTCTGTCTGTTATTACTTGGAACCACTTACAGCCTACTTTTTGTATTTAATAAAATCACTTTTTACTTATTAATTAACCCAGAGTATATATTAATACCAGGGTGGAGGTGGGGGGAGGGGGAAACAGCTGTGCATATCTCTCTGTGTTATAGAGGGCGAACAATTTATGAGTTTACCTTGTATAAGCTTTATAAAACAGATTTATTTGAAGTTTGGACCCCATTGGGAGCTGGGTATCTGAGTGTTGGAGACAGGAACACTTCTTAAGCTGTTTTCAGTTAAGCCTGCAGCTTTTGGGGGACATAGTTCAGAACTGGGTCTGGGTTTGTAGCAGGCTAGTGTGTCTGGCTCAACAGGCATGGTTCTAGTTGGCAGGGAAAACGGCTCAGGGGTAGTCTCAGCACATCAGTTTTCAGTTCCCAGGGGGTTTTCTGTGATCCAACCCATCACACCAGCTTCTATGATTTTCTCATAAGTCTCATAATATTTGGTATTTTTCTTAAAGTCTGAGATCTTGGAGTCATGTGATTTCATACCCTGGTAGTTGTAGAGAAAACCTTGAAAACATGAAGCCTAAAGGCTCAACAATCAAGACAAATAAGAAAAACTCATTCATATAGGTCTCAATTTTTAAGCCAGACTTATGTTTTTTGAACATTTGAGGTTGGCAATACTCCAATGACAGCCCCTTTGCAGTCAATGAGTGTAGGTCTGCACAAATTAAACACATAGGATCCCGGCCTTAATGACAACTTCACTACAACTGAAAAGAAAAAAGGAACTTTGGTCTTCGGTCTCTGCCAAATTCCAACCCATGGCTAGGAAAGTTACCTCCAATAGATTTACCTTTAACTGTAGAGAGATGAGGATGTACCTGTGTATGTGGTATTACTGCATTTATTCTCTCTTTAGGTTGTCCCCACCTTCCCTCCTGCAACTACACTTTACACTCTCTTGGGATTATTTCTTTTTGTTTTATATTACTAGGTTTCCTTTATAGATTTTTTCTGTTTATTTCCCCCTGTCTTGTGTTACAGAAGACAGCACACTAAGTTTTTCCCTTTATCAGCCTCGGTTATTTAAAACCAAAGAAAATTAAAACAAACCACTAAAAACATTGACGAATCCCATTTTAATATAAAAAATACAAACTAAATTATATATACAATTAATAAAACATACAATTTACTCTAAGTGGGGATGGAGCAGTTTGCCTTCCATTTTAACTACTACTGCGTTAGTACCTGGCCCAATGGAGCTCTTACTAATCCTGCCCTTCCAATGCAACTAATATTGAGGTAGAAAGAGGGGGAGGAGGAGGTAGGCATACCCAGCCCTCCCCAAGCACAATGACAACATCACTCAGTGCTAGCATTGTGATGGATCCCTAAGGCGGAGGGACAGGCAAAGTGTTTCACATGACTGAGCACCTGAAGGATGATAACTGATTTGTATGTACATAAATGGTGATACCAAAGCACATTTCTTTAGCCACAGAACAAATCCAGGACAGTCAGCAAGAGTGCTGCAGCTGCCTACAAACCCTGCTTTTCAACCCCGTCTGAGGGGATTACTTCTAAACATAAGAGGCAGTTCAGTCTATCCTTTTAGTCCCTAGCTTCTTTATTCAACCTGCCATTCTGTTCCAATGGCCCAGGCAGCTTTGCGAGCTGGGTGAGAGGTAGGAGTTGGACTGAGACCATCAACTCATTTCACATAGGCCAAGTTACCTTTAGAGTAAAAGGACTTTAACTTTCACTGGGAACCATCTTTTACTGTATGACTCTAAATCCCATTATGAAGCGCCTAATCTAGCCAACTCCTCTGATAATGGATATTCTGTCATGTATACCTCTCTAGTTTTTAATTCCATGTTACATGAAGATCTCTATTATACTGGATCATTAAGGATTCCTCGACCCATCCTGCCATTACCATGTACATTTTCAGATTAGTATAGACCATAATGAAATGGACACAATAAACAGATTCCCTGCATCATAATTCAATTAGGCCTTTCATTGAGTGAGTTTACGATTATCTCCTATGAGATGGGCTAAAATGATCTGGGCTAAAAGAAGGCATATACCACATAATGAGGCTCTCCACTTTTCCGTGATGTGCATAGTATTGTAAGAGGGAACACACCATGCAAAAAAAGTTATGAGATTGAAGGAAGGTCTTTAGAAACTTTATTTACAGAAGAAGCTGAAAGATAAGTGATATCAGGCAGACTGCTACTTCACTAGCTGAAAGGCAGACACAGCATATTACAGTAGAACCTCAGAGTTATGGACATCTCTGGAATGGAGGTTGTTGGTAACACTAAAATGTTGGTAACTCTGAACAAAGCACAGTTCGGGCTCTAGATCCAACAGCTGACACTCCAGGCCAGACTCCAGCAGCTTCTGACCAACCTCCTCAGGGCTGGCAGCTTCCTTACAGGCAACTTCTTTCCCTGGGTTGAACTGAGTTTGGAAGCTTGTCCCCCTCCCAGCCAGAGGGGAGGGAGGATGAAAACAGTGCATCCCCCACCCAGCTGGGGGGAAGGAGGGGTGAAAGTGGCACAGATCCCAGGGCTGCTCTTGCTCTGCTGGCTCCAGCTGCCTTGGGCTGGCAGCCCCAGTGTCTTCACCTCCTAGCTGTAAGTGGCTGCCCCGCATATGGGGGTGGAGGTGGGGTAGGGTGGGGACAGGCAGCCCAGATGTACCTGTCTTTAAGATACAGTACAGGCACAGTGCAGTATTTGCTTTTTTCCCCTCTGCTGCTGCCTGATTGGTTACTTCCTTTCTCACAGGGTGCCCAGTTGACCGGTCAGTCCATAACTCTGGTGTTTGTATCTTTGAGGTTCTACTGTACTTGGCATCTTTTAAAAACACTGTTCTCTTGGACAACAGGGGTCACCTTGCCAAAGTTAAGTAAGTTTGTTGGCAATAGGTTATACCGCACTTCCAAATTATTCCTCTGAAGCCAGAATCAGTGCTGCTTACGGTTCTACAGCTAACAGATTTCCTTCTGGAAAACTCAAGAGTTAAATCTCCCTCAGAGAAATGTTTACAACAGTTACCAAGGAGATGTACTGTAAAAGATACAAAGTTAATATTTCTCTTGAGAATAAGGAACAGAGCACTGTAAATAATTGAGCAACAGGACATCACAGTGGCAAATGAAATTGGGTGTACAGAATAATTAATAAAAAGAATCTAGCTCTTATATACTATTTTGTATCTTCTGCAAAGTCCACATGCCAAACTGCCCTATAAAAGGTATTAGAACTAATAGTTATAGACTGCCTTAATCACTTAAAACCGTGTGTAAGTATTTTCCATGAACTCTTAAGAAATGTATCTAATTTCAAAAATGAAATGTTGAATAACACTGCGGTAAGAATTTTAACTTATAGGCTTTCACACAAGGCATCAGGCATATGCAGAATCTGCAGCACAGTTAAATCATTGAATAATCAAATCTCTAATCAGACATCTTATTAGCCCTTCCCTTATGGGAACTGCCAGTTAAGCATTTTAAATATACTATATCGTTTTAGATAAATATGTTATAAGAGTGGAGTGCTATTAATGTATCCTAAAAAAGTCTATTCCAGCAAGATCCGTTACCTTATTAGGCAGGAATATCAGTCTTGACGTTGCAGTTATTTATCTGATTTTCATTTAGTTCCAATTTTAAATGAAAGTTAAAATATAATTCCATTTAATTCACCCAGAGGGTGAAATGGTTCATTTAACAAAGGGCATTCTGGCTTTATTAAATGATAACGAAGGAAGCTAGGAATCGCTTGACAATACTATTCCAAGTCCCATGAGATTTAAGTCAAATATGTTACATACATTTAAAGGAGTCAGTTCTAGAACCCCACTAAACGAAACCATAAATTACACTTTAATTACACTGAAAGTGCTGCCTTACTCAAATGGAATTTGTCACTCTCAAGATCAAGACAGAGAAAGTGATTCTAAAAGGGCTTTATGGATAGCAATTCACAAGACAACGTCATTATATTGTGCTTTAATCTGTCACATTGGCATCACTATTTAAAATAAAGAGCTAAACAGTGTATTTCAGTCCTGAAGTGAAGTCTAGATATAAATAATTTGCTACAAGTTAATCCTCAGATTCAGGGAAGATAATGGAAAATAATGTCAACTAAATTCGGCAAATACATGTGGAAAAAAAGCATCTATAAAAATTATTGAAGCATTGAACACTCAGTGTGATTGTCATGGCCCTTGCACATAAAAATCAAAATGAATATTTCTTTCTCTCGTGATTCTGCAGAAAAGATATTTTACAAGGCCTGCTCTTCAAGAACATTAGAAAAGTGAAACTGCTCTCAAATAATGCACAAATACCATAAACCAGTGGGTTGACTGGATAAATCACAAATAGAAGGCGGTAGGTAGCTGACAGCTCTCCATTTACCTACATAGGCAGCAAAAGCAGAGAGCCATGAAGAGTCTATTCTTATAAGTGTTGGATTTTTGGTAAGTGTTCCCTTATCTGGACTCCAGATGTAAGTGCTTTACTTCAAAGTCATTTCACTCCAGTCCTTCTGTAGGAACTGAGGTGGCTTGCTAATATTCGTATGCTGAAGCACTGAAAGGTTAAAAGACCTGCAGCGTAGGTCCACATATATTAGGTATATAGCTAATCTATTATATTGTACAGCCAACTATTGCTGATACATCTATACTATTTTAAAAATGAATTTTCATGATCCTTAAAAATAAAGGATGCTAATGTACTTGTACTAATATATGTAGGGCCTAGTTTTTAGAACTGGCCTCCAGTTTTGTGCCTGAACTTCATTGTGGGCAAAAGAAATCTTAATGTAAATTTTAACACTAAAATGTTTGGGGTGAGATTTTCAAAAGCACTCAGCATTGGCCTAACTCTGTTCCCCTGACTTTAAATAACTACCCAGTTGCACTCACAAATCAGGTAATTAGATTATGTCATTTGTGCGTACAATTAATTTTGTCCATTTCCTCCCACAACCACATGGAATGTGTAAGGGTATTGTTTCTGACATTCCGTAACTGGTTCAACCAAATAAATTCATCTTTAATCAGCACAGAATAGGTGTCACATAGAAATGAAGGCAACTTTGGCCAATGTAAAATCTGTCATTGAAAAATAAAATACGAAATGCTTAAATTCAAAATGTTTCCCTCCCTTTTTCCTAGTTGTCCTTTGATACTGTAAGACAGTAAACCTCCTTAGAACAATTATTACAGTACCTATGGCTGATGTCACTGTTCTGCTAGGTATGTTTCCATGGAAGAGGCATCCACAATTATTAATGTGCATTGAATGTAGTGTTTTAAATGGGCTGATTTTCAAGTGAGAATTGATTTTCAAAAGGGAAGAGGGTTGATTTGCTGGTTTAACTATGAAAACCTTCTGGACAGAGGCAAGAATGCTGATAAACAGTCCTATCATGAGTCAAAGTATTTATTTATAACACGATGGTTTCTCTTTTGGCTCTGTTGATTGTACTAGAATTGGCATGAGAAAAGCTATATTTTGTCTCTTTAAAAAGATCCTGAATTTTCCTTGTGCTTTTTCACCCCCTGTAATGTTCAACTTGTTTGGTGTTAAATCAATAATTGAAGAGATTATTAATCCCATGATCAGCCATATTCTGAGTACTTCTGTCCGTCCATCTCAAGATATTTATAGTACACTTTCACCAGGGTATCCTTCTATTCACCTTTGTAAACTGATACATTACTACTAGCATGTCATTTTTCAATACAACAGTTAACCTATATTTACAGAATAGTACATTTCAATTTGTGGTGGGATCAGAGAATGAAAATTCCTCATTATAAATAGGTGCAAGTGGACAAGTTTTGAGTTACTATGGGAAACATAATGCTTAGCTCACTGACTTTTGAGTTTAAAAGTTTCCTATGTGCATCACTGCATTTAAAATGGATTTCCTTGTCTCCCCCCACTCCAAGCCATGCACAGAGGAGACTTGCCATGCATGCATTTCCCCTGGACTGCACAGAAATGAGGGGGTAGAAAGGTATGTAAGTCATCTTCATGGTATCATTGTCCCCTTCCCAAGATAACCACAGAGGGACACTCCACAGGGGAACAAAAAGCTTCCCTGCATCAAAACAACAAATTTATAGTGGGTTTTCTGAAGCAAGGGATTATTCCCCCCCCCCACTAGTTTTTTACTTTATATTTCAAACCTGTAATTATATCTATCCAAGTACTTATAAAGTCCTTAACATGATTGAATCTGACTAAGAATATTAGTAAGTACATTTTTCCTGAGAACAAGTGAAAACATGAAATAAAAGACGTCTGTGTCAGTCTCTGGAAAATAATGATTCCACAACCCCAAGTGTAGACACTCTTAATACCTTAGTTATTGGGGAAAATATCTGGTACTAGAGTGTTCACAGTTATCAGACAATAAAGAAAAACAATCTGGATCAGCATAAAATAAGGGCTGCTATATGCAGTGAAGTACACCATCCTTGGGAAGCTATTCTTGGCAATTAAAAGTAGACACAAGTCAGGCTTGTGGGCAGCCAGCATCTCCATAAATCAGTTTCCAGGTATCTAAATCTGGGTACTCAAAATTAGAGGCCACTTTGAATCCATGAACGTTGGTGGAAAATCATGCCCTGCACATAAGTAACAAGCATTTATAACAGTTTATTTCTAAGCCAACACTTCTTCACATATGTCAAAAGCATGTGTCCTCAGCAAGGACAAAATTCATGGGTTAGTCAGAGCTTTCACATTATGTCAAATGCAAAACCTAAACAAAAGAAGTATCAGAACAATTTGTTGTTGCATGGAAAAAATACGTATATGCTAAGAGAACTCAAACAGGACTTCATCAAAAACTTCACCTTTGTCCCAGAAACAAGAAAGGAGAGCTTTAGTTTAATTGATTTTTTTCCCCAGAAATGTTGAGCATCTGAAAGCGGGGGCCTAGAGTGTTGGCTCAAGAATGAATTTCATTGTAACTGAAAGCTAGAGTCCAAAAGCCTTATCAAAACACTTCATTTTGATTTTTTTTTCTCCCTGAAAAGAAGTTGACTTGGGAACATCTTGATTGCCACAAATTTTCAATGGAGTTTTTTTTAAAACATGCCTTTTTTTTCAGATCTAATTTTTATTTCCTGTCTCTCCATTGGCTTTACCCAGTTAATTCCCTTTTCCATTAGGGCTAAGTGTAATTTTTTCCCCTTTCATTAGCTGATGTGCCACATCCTCGTAGCCTCTACAAAACTAGCTTTTCCTTTAGAGTTTGCTTTCAAGCTGCCTTCCACTTTCTTCTGACCCCTACTCTAAAATGCACTTTTATAAATTATGAATATAGTCATCTCCCTGAGGAGTTAGCACTTGTCTCTTCTATGGTGTCTGCCTGTCACGGGCTGTTACTGAGTTACATCAGCTGGACAGCAGCTGCTAGTAATCAAAACTTGTCCATTCTTTACCTTTGGTTTCTGTACCACTCAATACACACACGCTGATATATTTTACAAGTTTCATTCCCTTGCCTGTGCTGAGGTTCAGGCTGGATTGACTATTTGTCAATTCAGTCCGGGTATTAAAGGCATGCAATGAAAATTAGATAGCTTCTTCTGCTGATTGTATGGGCTTGGATGGACAAATGCACATACCAAAACCAAAATCCCTCCCAGACAAAGACCTTAATAGCTTCATATCTAACCATAACTTTGATACTTCATGTCATGTTGACATTAACACATTCTCTTAGCTCAGCTGGGTTTTATTCAAACAGCATTCTAGGCAAGCCAAAATATTATAGCCCCTTAAGCCCTACAATAAAAAGAAAGTAATAGTGGTGTATAAATATTTATCTAATACCATGGATAAGCCCTGGTTTTCATTTCTTAGGTCACTCATCCCCAGTCCTCTACTCCCCAGTAGCAGGTGTAGAGCAGAACAGATGATTATGGGAGAAGAAGATTCCATTTGTGGATTTTTGCTTTTTACACTTGTAAATATCCTTCAAGATGTCAGCACAGTTAACTATTTCTCACAAAAGGCATTATGGTTAAAACTTCTAACACTCCCGAACAACAGTGAAATCTAAGCACAGTGTAATGCTTTTCATGTTTGATGCCTCTAAATTACATTTCCGTTAATATATTAGGTTTTTTGTTTGTATCTTTTATCTCCCAAAATTTATAAAAAACAAGCTACAAGTAAATCTAAAATTGATTGGAAATACATTTTATTTTAAAAAACCTCAAAACAAAACATGCAATATTTTCATGAAATGTTTCCTCCCATTTTAAACTAGCTCTGTCGGTAACACTTTCCTGTCCCCTCCCTCCACAGATTAACATTTGCTTAGTTAGCATAGAGCATTGAAAAAATTGTTTGTAGGTAAGGGGTTTTTTTTCATATTGAAAAGCAAGGTGTGGAGAATCCAAACCCACTGTACTTTATTTTAAAATCTGCTGTACACCACAACAAAAAAGAAAAGTTGTAGGATCTAATTGTGAGAATTCCTTCTTGGTCATCAGTTCCTGGGCACATGACTTTGTGAGAAATCTGCATGATTTTAAAATGCAAAGTTCTAGGGAACATGCGGTACTGTTGGTCAACATACCAACTATCACACCTTTGGAGATGTGGTTTCAAATTCTGGACAGAAGTCACATATGAAAGTGAGACCTAATTTAGTTCATATATGACCCAATGGCTCTCATAAACAATAATCTTTTCTTGAGTGGTCGAGCTGTGGGAATAGGCAGAGCCAGGTGCCAGCTTACATCACAGATTGCATGAATTTAGCAATAAGCCCGCACCATGAAGCTCAGCTTAGCTGTTCCCCCCTCATAATCATCAAAAACTAAATTCACCGACCATTTTAAAAATACTCCCTATTTTCCACATCTAGTTTATTGTTGGCCTCTACAATTTCTTTGGACTTACCTAAGAGTATAAAAACTGTATTCAGCTGCTGAGTTCAAGGAAGTGGGGTGCAGCATGGCCAGTTACAACCATAACAGGGAAAGTCTGTGTGGTCTCTCTCCACAGCAGAGGGATCAAACATTTGTGAATGAAACAAAGCAGGTGCAGGGCCTTAGAAAACCAGATGCAGCTTCTCCTTACAACTCCCCCCGCCACAGCACACATGCTGCTTGGTGTCCTTCTGAAGACAGAGAACCCTTTCTCCTCACCCTGACTTTGCAGAGGGCATGCAGACCACAGCACAAACTATGAAAAATCTATCAAAGTTACAGCACCTGTAGAATTGATCATAAATCTTGGTTTTTAAAAGCCCACAGAGTGAGACATTCACTGAGCTGCAGTCATTGGGCACCAAGCTGTCACACTTGGCCAGTGTCGGGGGAGAAACTAAATGTTGGTCTGGAAAATGTGTGATTTCAAGAAATATGAAAATGCATTAGCGTACCTTGATGATGACACTGGCTAGATTTGTTGGCTCCAAGCAATTCTCACTGAATATGTGTAGAGTGCTGCTGTTAGTTAATTCCTAATTATGTCATTTCAAATAAAAATATAGCTCCTCAACTATGGAAGTGTGGATCACTTTATCTAAAGAACCTCACATGGAAAGAAAATGGAACACTGCACTGGGACAAGGGTAGGGGAGACGTTTTTATTTTAACAGGGCACGAAAAAGAAGGCCGCAAAATCCCACGTGTGGCGGGATTTTTGTTGCACCTCAAAGGCGTGTCTGGGCTGCACCCGTGAGCAAATCTACCAGCCTGGGTAGACAGACTTGCGCTAGCTGAGCTCACCTTAGCATGCTAAAAATAGCCGTGTGGATGTTGTGGCACCGTCAAAGGCTCCGGCTAGTGTGGGTCTGAGCTCAGGCGTCTAGACGAAGCCTTTCATGTCCACACAGGTATTTTTAGTGAGCTAGCACGAGCACTACCTACTCAAGTCCATCTACCTAGGCTGGAAGGCGCCCTCCCAGCTGCAGTGTACACCCACCGTCAGTGGCACAGGCCAAGGAGAGGTGGTGCTTAATAGGCTTGGAGACACTGTTGCATCATCCTGATTCTGCGATGCTGCTTGCGCCACCACAGACTCTGGAATAATTTAGACACCCCTGCAAGGTTCGTTAGGGGTTTCCTGACCACAGCAGTTTATGGACAGAAGTACTGCCCTAAATCCCAGCAGCGCTATGCATGGCAGCCCCTCTGCATTTGAGTCCTGAAATGTCCCTCCCGCTCCACCCTCTATGCAGGGCCCCAAGCTGATCTGTGTAGGTGGACCCCAGCACCGATAGGGAGCCCCAGAGAGATCAGTGGGGCTCCGTGTGGGATGCAGGTCGGGCTGTGCAGCTCCTGTGTTGCGTGCACACACACACACACATTCCTTCCACATTTGAGCCAGAAACACTGCCATTTCTACATAATGTAGCCTAAGGCATTCTGTTCCTGTTGGTAACAACAGGTTCTGTGCTGGACAAAGCTGTGTAAATTGATTTCTGAAAATATATCTAAAGCTTTGGAAACTGTATGGATTGTTTACAAAAAATTAAATGATCTTATTTTCTGTATTGCAGATGACCCATTTTATCATGATGCTAAGACACAAATTTAGCTCTTAAAGGCCATTTTGATTTTGAACCTGGGCTTTAAAAGCTCAGCACTGGCTTAGGTTATTGTTTCTTTGGTTAAAAAGTTTATAGACTCCTTTTGTATTCATGGACTCAGGCTTTAATTATTAAGGAGTCATTAGTTGCCAAGTGGAAGAAGCTAGATGGACAAAATCTTTTCCCCAGCTTATTAAAAAAATTAACATTGAGAAAATATTACTAGTGACTACTGTTGTGAATACTTTGGCTTTATAATTTTGCCCTCCTAGTAACTAGACACACTCTTCTTAGTACTTGGGAAGCCAAATTAATGTCTGTATACTTCATCCAGTTAAGTGGCTGTTCAAACAGATGTAGTTTTTGTTAAGGGGCTTATTCCTTCACCCACTTACTTCCCTGGTCCTTCTCGCATGAACAGAGAGCAACAATACCCGAAGTCCAAAGGTGCAAACAATTCGATGTGTATTGGGGTGAACTTCCAGCAAGCATGATTCCAGTTTCCTTCCTTAGTATCCTCCTTCCCAGCTCTGACACCACAGAGCCTTACACCTGTGTCCCTGTTCCCATTCCTGCCCTTAGCCAAACATGATTCCAACTTCCTTACTCACATTCCCTGTTTCCATTTTCCTCTTTAGCAAAACATGATTCCAATTTTCTTACCCCCATTCCCTGTTCCCATCTCACACACCCACATGCCCACCCCCACCCTCCTACTTCCTGATTGACTGCAGACTATATAGTAAAACTTGACTTCTGCTTTGCTATACCTTAACCAATCATGTTCCTGAAATTTAACTAACCAATCCTAACATATTGTAACATGATTATGTAACCAATTATATCCCATCACCTTAATTAGTTTACACCCAGCAAAATTAATTATACAGCAGACAGGAACAATCACAGAACCAGACAGAGATTATACAGACAAACAACAGCAAAGTGGGAACTATAATGACAAAACAATACAGAAGTGAGGATTTCACATCCCAGCTATTGATAAATGAGTTCTTGCCAGACAGGATGCTATCAAACTAAGTTTCCCCTTTTACATTTTCTAGGCACTTCCCTTTCTCTGGAGGCGATAGGCACTATCAGGGCAGGATTGTATTCCTAACAGCCGAATAGCACCTTATTTCAGTGTGACTAGTTTGGAATGTGAGGATGTGACCGTTCGCTTCCTAGCTTATGGCTGCCTCTGCTGCTTAGCCAAAGGCCTTAGCCTAAGAACAGGGCCTCAGACTGTCACAGTAAGAGAAGGCCCTTACACCAGCAGACAGTAATTTTGATTCTTTCCTTTATACCTCTAGAACTAGCCAAGTGATAAGAATACACCTAAATTCTTAAAGTACAGGCCTTGGCAGACAGGCCTGAATATCTATATCCTAACAGTTTTCTTTGGCATGCTGCATAAATGTAATGATACTGTACTTATTCTGAAACGTCAAGGTGCCCTGCAAAGGGAGGGGGGAACAAATGAGATTGTGCTAATTTTTGCTTCTAAGTTTTTTTTTGCTTTTAAGTGTTATAAAGAAAGCCTGTGTTTTTTAAACAATAATAATACATTCTGCTTGCTTTTAGTGTTCAGATCTTGTCTACCCGATTCCCCCTCTCCTCCATAAACACACACAAACACACCCCATCTGGGAAGACACTCTGGATGACTGGAGAACTGGAAGGAATATGTCATTAGAGCCAATGCGATTATTCACGTGAGACAAGCTAAGTAAGTACATGCACGAGAGTTTGGGCACCTCCTGCAGGGATTTGGACAGTGAAAGATATAGCTCAGAGGTTGGATCTGAATCTGAATTTCTCCAAAATTTTGAGGTGTTCAAATAGCAGATGTTAGTAATAACTTAGATATAGCCACCCATAAGGATCATCTTCTGTTTGTAGTCAGAGCAAAGCCTAATAAATATGATTTTTACAGTGCTCTCCATTACGCATTTCAGAGTGCTTTAAATTCAGTGAAGGCTCAAGCCTCACAATGTCCATAGGAAGTCTGAAAGTATTTCTTAAAAACAACCCCCGCCCCCCATGTAAAAAGGGAAAATGACACAAGGAATTTGAGTTTCCAAGAGTTACAGAAGAAGACTTTGATAGAGCCAGGAACAAAATCCAGACTCTCTGAATAAGTCATGTGCTGAATCTCAAGATTTCCATTCCTCTCTACTATTTGATGTCACTATGAGACCTTGATTACACAGTACTTGAAACTATAGGAATTATACTCTTCCTCCCATAACTTTAAAATATTAACCAGAAGACTGTGCTAACAGTATCATTACAGAAGTTGGTCCAATAAAATATCTTACCTCACCCACCTTGTCTCTCCCATGAATACCAATTACATTTTTAAAGGAAAGTTATAACAATGTTATGAAGTTTAGCATAAAAAAAATCACACTTTAAAATTATCCTTTAATTATTAGCGTAGGATTTAAAATGTCAAGCCTCAAAAAGCAGAGCAGTAATACTAATTTTGAAGACACTTTTATACTGAAATAGTTTAGTCAGCAATAGTTTTCAAATACTTATCCTTATTTAAGGTTGATCCTATCCCAGCCCCATCTAGAAGTCTGACCAGATCCTGCAGTGAAGCCATAAAGCAGAATGTGTTACACCACATTCATTTCCAAAGGAAACACACTGACCTCAAACACAACTGTCTGGTTTTCTCCTATCAGTGTCTTTGTGCGTTTCCAGGCACCTCATCGTCTGCACAGACAGTCCTCCCTGACCTGCTTGACCAGACCATTAGCCTTGCTTGTCATGTTTTGAAATAGGATACGGGCGAACTTTACGCTGATTCAGAATACTGAAAAAAGGTCTTAAAACTGGGATTTAAAAGAAAAGCAGCAGCAGTAGCACATATTGAGGAATGCTGTCCTGTAACGTCATGAATATTTATGCTTCTCATATTCTGTATTTGGATCAATGTATAGGAAACCTGGAGAATTATAACCAGCGCCGACAGTACACCCCAGTTACCTGGCCATGGAAAGTGCTGCCAAGATAGAAGCAGCCACAGGAAATCTGTAAGTGTAACTCAGCCGCTGAAGTGCCATGCACATTTATGCAGCTGTCTACTGACATTTTCGCCTCCTGGTCTTGCGACTTTACGGCTCGTATTGAAAATGCTGTTTAATATGTAGTTACATAGTACATGAATAAGCAGAAGTAGCAGATAGAAAGAGGAGTTTGCATAGAAGGATATAGGGCTGGGGGAAGGAAGAATAAAGGCAAGGCAACGCATTTAGGAGGAAAAGGGAATCCTTTAAAACAAAATACAGCATCTGTCATGACCCCAAAAGAGCATGGAGATGGACCAAATGGTGAACTTCTAACTCTTATTTACAAAGCTTAATTTTTACTCTTATACTATAAAATTGTATTGGAATTTGTTATGTGAATGTGGGAATATACACTTCATTTAACTGGCATTTAGATTTCTATGCATTCATTGTCCTATTGCAGAAATTACTTTAATCTGTTGCAGAAATTCCCCAGCCACAGTGAGAAAAGTATACTAAAAGTGCCATCCAATTCCATAGGCCCTCAATGTCAGTTTATTCTCAGTTATACCAGTGTCTTTCTTCAATGAATTGTATAGTGACAGGTTTCAGAGTAGCAGCCGTGTTAGTCTGTATCTGCAAAAAGAACAGGAGTACTTGTGGCACCTTAGAGACTAACAAATGCATTTGAGCATAAGCTTTCGTGGGCAACAGCCCACTCCTGTTCTTTCTTCAATGAAGTTACCGTGGATATACACTGGTGTAACTGAGAAGAGAATTTGGCCCATTAACTGTAATTGGGGACCCATATAATCTGGCATTGAAGAATAAAGTTATTCTGGATTCACACCAATTTAACTAAGAGCAGAATTTGGCCCAAAACACACATTTAGCGCTGAGGAATACAACGGTCTCTCTGCAAAGTCTGACAAATACATTCGTACAGTCTCCAGTATCTGTTTGTTGTCATGTTGACCAATCCTGTAACTGAGTCTGACATTTATTTTTTACTGGAAGTTTTGAAGTAAAGAAAAAACAAATTTTTGTTTTCATAAAAGACTTACAACAATCACAGAAGACACTTAAAATTATTTTTAAATAGTTTTTAAAAGCAACTAAAGACCAAGTCCTGCCTTCTTTATACAGACAAAACTTTCATAAAAGGCATATTTTCTTTGGTGCGTGGCAACAACTTGACTTTCAAAATCATTTTAAACATTATACTCCAGCTCCTGAGATGAACATTAGAAATTTCAAGCCAAAAGCTGCCTTTGGACAAACAACAACAAAAATCAGGATCCATTAATGTGTCGATACTGTATATAGGTCCCGCTAACCATTTAGGCCCAGATCCTCAAAGGTATTAAGGTGCCTAACTCAATGAGAGTTAGGGACCTAAATACCTTTGAGGATCTTAGCCTTAGGGCCTCGTACTGCACTGCTGAAGACAAAGGGCACTTTGCCATTGACTTCAATGGGCACAGGAAGAGGCCTTTATTTGTCTAGGAAATGCCAGCATTCCAAGGGCTCCATACGATCAGAGAAAACCCAAACTGCAGTAGAAAGAGGAAAAGTAGGACATAAAATTTTATTCTGAAATGATCTCTGGCCACAACAATAAACTGTAACAAATATGCACTAAAACAGTCTTACTCCTGTCATCAGCTGTACAATACATACAGTATCATAAAACTGGCCACTAGGATTAAAATCCACTACAACATATTTCATGTTAAGTGGCGACAGCAGCATCTCACAGAAAATTATACAAACATATATACACAGTCCACATTCAATCATTTTTCACGTTTTCAGTACACACAGTTGCAGCATATTACAGTCACGTGTCTAAGTCGTTGCTCAATACAAACCCAAGCTACTGCTTAGACGTAATTGTAGCAGTTGAGCAGAGTAATTACAATTTGTAGCAGAGATGTACAAGCCCCTACAAACAATAATTCACAAATGCTTTTTTTTATTTAAATGCTACCGCAGCATCAAGTTGGGCAATATTAAAATCTTTACTGACAGCAAGAATTTAAAAAAAAAAAAAAAAAAGTCTCCTACTTACCAGAAATATTTTTGATGGGGACAAAAAGGTGTTATAAAAATGGAGAGCATCAAATAATACACACACTTTCCTAAAGATTCAAATATAGCCCAATGCTACTTATGTCTAAAGTGTTTTAACATTCTTATGGAGTCCTTTATCGCTCCAAACCACCCACCAAGTTAAAAGTGGCTTAAGTGCCTTGCACCCAAATTGTAAAAATCCCTGGCCATCTTTATTAGAGCCAGGCACATATAAAAGGAATGCACTTTGGTTCATACCAAATGCCCTGGGATTAAATCACACTATAAAATTAAGCAGTTTGAGGTAAATTTTTACAAATACAGTTGATTTCCACTAGTGTTACCATAACAAAAACATATTAAAAAAATCAGTCTGATGTTAAGATACAACTAACCATGAAGTGCCATCTTTAACCCCTTAAGCAACATAGAAGTTACTACAATAACAGAATGTTTTATCTGACATAGTGTGATTGCCTTATGTTTTCTATTAAGGCTTTGAAAATGTACAGGATGTTTTAAGATAGATCTAGCATTTAAAAATAGATTTCATCCTTATTATCTCGTATTCAAAGGGTTAAACAGGCCAAGATGTCTGCCCTACAAAATGGCATTTATAACAAAAGGCACATTGTTAACACCAAGAGCACAATCTATCCTCTGTTGTTAATCTACACGTCTTGCATCACTCTGTTGTTCCAATACACTTAAGTGGTAATGAACACTCCAGTGGTGCAAGAAACTGAGCCCAATGAGACTGCAACCAAAGACAAGACAACACTGTGCTATTACTAAATCTGAAAATAGCTCAGACATCTCTAGACAATGGTAACATGTGAGACTAAGCACTGTTTCCAAGCCACTTCTATCAGCCTAATTATCAGAGCCCTTATCATTAAATCACATCAAAGCAAGAGGCAATATCAGTTTCTCCCCCCCCCTTCTTTTTACATTTATAAATAAGCTACAATAACAAGAGCTATATCACTAAAATCCATAATATAGCTGTTCTTTTAAATGGAGAGGAAGTTTACTGTATTTGGGTTAAAAATAGCTCCGCACACTATATTTTGGCTTAAAAGTTTCCGGTAGCATTTATGAATAAAGTCCATCACAAATGCATTATTGGTATTTAAAAAACTGGTTACATGAAAAAGAAAATGTAGTGGTTTTAGTCTACTAATGACCCATGAACATTATGTATATTTTCACCTTAAATTTACATTAAAGGCAGGTACAGGTTCCAATGTTTAATTTAGAAAACATACGGGGCGGGGGGGGGGGGGGGAATCACTTTTTCTAACAGAATGGAATTCCTGTTTTATCCCTTGCTGATTTCCTAAACAGCTGGAGGGTAGGAGCTTAACTGGTTTATTTTACATGTAAATAAATGTTTTTCCAAACCTAGAAATTACCAATTGTCAATCACCAGATATTTAGATTCCAGAAGCCACTGTTACCTATTTGTATTATATTTCATTTTTGAATATGATTCCATACATGTTTATATATTGCACTTCCACATATTGTATAAAATTGTTTACATTTAACATTTTCTAAATAATTTAAAATTTGACTAGAGGCAGGAAACTATAATTTAAAAAATATAGTAAGAAAAATTAGTTTATCAGTGTTTGAATGTTTAATGTTACCAATCATCAATAAACACCATCCTTTATCAGAAATTAATTTTCAGGATTTCTTTGTGTACTCACTTTTTGGCAAATAGTTGTATTATATGTTTCCTGAGAGTAGTGTCATTTCTTTTCCATACCCCGCCCCCAGAGTCTTCAGTTAAATAAAACTTATGTTGCTTTCTTTTTAAATGAAAAATCTGAATGAATATGAATGAGAACTTAACCGGAAACTTTCTTGGCCTCTCTGGGGACCATGCTTTAAGTATTTTTAACAACTTTTACAAGTAATTTAATGCAATCTGTGCATATAAACATTGTTTATAATAAAGTTATTGAAGTTTTATTCAACCCACCCAAACTTCTCTTGTTCTGACATTCGCAAATCCTTCTAGATTATGTTCTACTTTCTTCAAA
This sequence comes from Eretmochelys imbricata, assembly GCF_965152235.1. Lineage (NCBI taxonomy): Eukaryota > Metazoa > Chordata > Testudines > Cheloniidae > Eretmochelys > Eretmochelys imbricata. Next base: position 295,544,273 of record NC_135572.1, read on the forward strand.
ATTTCCTTTTCATGTACTTCATACATCCAAGGTAGATCACGGTCATTGCTTGAGATATAATACTGATTTTAACAAACTGTTACTAGTGAAAACATATTACATGTGTGACCATTCTCATCCTAACTCTAGAGATCACTCCTTGAAAATGACCATCTTCCTTCTCTGAGTTCAGTTTAAAAAAAAAACACACAAATACAAATCTACTTAAATCTCTACCATTCCTTCAAAGTTTTCTTCAGCTACCATGCTAAAGATTAATTCAAACCACTTATCTTTTCCTTAATTTTTTGTCCCCTAGAGATGTAGTGCATCAGTTTATTTCACTGATTAACTTTATGTCTTCCAATCATTCCACTGAGGAAACAATTAACACTTGCAGATGCTCAGAATTAACAATCTTTAGGTTAGTGACTTTCTTGTCTAGTGTCTTGTTTTCTAAAAATGAATAGTTATCTTGAAGGAGCAAAACAACATTTGCCCTTGTACACTGATTTGATCTGAAGTTAAAATGTGCCAAAGAATTCATAATCCATCAAACAGATTATCTGGAAAAAAAATCTGTGAAATTTGTGTTGCATTAACAGTCTGGAAGATACAGTATGAAAATGACAGAGCAAACAGCTCTGAATGTATGATGTAGTGAGGCCTAGCTGTACTTAAGCAGAGAGAGAAGAAAACAGGAGAAAAAAAGGAAACCAAACATGAATATAGGTTGTACACCTAAAGTTATGTGCAAAACATTTTGCTTTATATAACTTCATCTATAGAAAGTAGCTCATTTGTCACATTAACACATATTCCCACCTTCATTTATTCTCCCACTGTCTGTTCATCTCTCTCTTTTTTACATAATATGAATGCCACTTGGGTAATTTTAGTGCTGGACACAGCTTCTTCTCTTTTTTTTGGCTTACATTTGAACATTTATTTTAATCATTAATGTTGTTTTTTCTTTTCAAAAAAATCTATAGGATGTAGCTATATCATTGTTACAAAATATCATTTCTTCCAAGCTACTATATGGAAAATGAAAACATGCTATGGCCCCCATTCCACAGGTGCTTGACTGTACTCATGTGACTAGACTCACCGGCATCAAATTAAGCACTTGTGTAAGTGTTTGTAGGATCAGGACTTATATCTGTAAATGAATTCAGAGAAGGAAGAGTATTGCAAATTTACCCCAAGGGCAGGGGTGAAAGTAAGATAAAAGACTTACCAGTATGGGCCCCGGGAAGGGGCGGGGCCTTGGGTGGAAGGGGTGGGGGTGGGGGGTCAGCCTCCCCCAGCCAGCCATTCCACGCTGCCTGGCCTGCACCACCCAGGGCTCCGGTGGCAACTGAAAGGGCCCGGGGCACCAGCCGATGCTGCAGTAGCAGCAGCTAGGAGCCCCGGGCTCTTTTAAATCTCTGGGCCCTGGGGCAGCTGCCCCATCCCCCCCACACTGGCAGCCCCGGGGTGGGGGGGGGGCGGGGAAAACGGGGAAGTGACTTTAAGGAGAGTCCTTAAAGCACTGCTGCCGGTACCAGCCCACTTTCACCTCTGTCCACGGGAAAACTAACATGAACCATGTGGAAAAAAATGGTTAACACCTTTGACACTAAGCTGTAATGCATGACAGTCGTGTTGTAACCAGTGGCCTGCCACTGATGTTTATTACTGTACCACACTAATTACAGTAAGGCTAATTGTACTTTAGAAAACAAACACTTTTAAAAATAAGTATAAAAACTTAAAGCATTGTCCCCATATTTTTATAAAAACAAAATCAAAATTTCTTACATTTAAAATGAGTGCTGAAAAGATACAAATGAATAAAGTTATTGAGCAAATAAAAATCTGAGCTACTTTTTCATACGAATAAGGCTCAGCAATGTAGCATTTCTCGTATGACCAGCATTGGGTTATTCAAACTCAGCTAACGAGTTTTGGCAACACTGTTCTCTGCTGAATATTCCCATTGGCATCTGTCATCTGTGCCAAATTAGTCCTAAGTTTTGAAGCCGAGCTTGATGTTGGAGGTAACTTGGAAATTGACGTTATAGCACCAGTGCTTTCTGTTATTCGTTTTGCCGATGCCTTCTCTCCAGTTGGAGGCTTTGGCAAACGTCTCCTAAGCCAGGGATGCCGTAAAGCCTGGCTGGGTGTCATGCGTATAGCAGGATCCCATTCTAAACACTGTTTTAAGAAGTCAAGGAAGAGGGGATCATCACATCCCTTTAATGCGTTCCCCCACTCTCGGCTCTCCGGTGGGCCACGCAATTTTCCCCTTCGGGAGCGGCCACCATTGAGTATTATAGAACCATCAGACAATGTGGTAATGGTACAATAACGGGGATAACCTTTAGAGCTCACAAAATTTTTGGCTCGTTTGGATGAATCCAGTAGTTTTTGGGACGGCATGCCCAGTAGCTCTATCATACAAGCCAGTTGGTCCCCTTCATCTTCTCCAGGTAAGAGCGGGTAACCGGTTAAAAGCTCTGCTAGAATGCAGCCCAAGCTCCACATATCGATAGGCATTCCATAACGAGCACCCAGGATCACTTCTGGAGCACGGTAGAAACGTGACTGAATGTATGTATAGACACGTTGATGCTCATAACAACTAGAGCCAAAATCAATAACTTTAATACCACTTCTACCCTGTTGCTTCAACAGAATGTTCTCTGGTTTAAGGTCACAGTGAATGATTCTATTCTTGTGCAAAGCATCTAAGCACTGTAAAATTGAGTGGGCAAACTTGCGGACTAATGGCAGGCTGAAGCCCTGAAATTTGTTTTTCTTTATTAGCTCGTAAAGGTTCATGCTCAGCAACTCAAATGTCATGCAGATATGGCTGCGGAATATAAAGTTTTCCAGCATGTGAATAACATTCATGTTGTTATCCTTATCCTGTTTCCTTAGATGCTCCAGAATTCTAATTTCTTCTGCAGCTTGGCGGTGGAAACGTTTTTCATTTCTCACCATTTTTAACGCCACATGTTGATGGGTCTTGTGATCATAAGCCTTCACAACTTGCCCAAAACTTCCTTTCCCTATTACTTTCAGGACCTCATACCTGTATGCAATATGATCATGGGGTACTTGCACGTAAGACCCCTGGTCATCATCATAACCACTATTGTTTGGACCTTGAATCACACCTGGCCGCTTCTTTGCATTTGGACCCAAAAAGTATATTTCAGGGTAACTGAAAATTTCATGATGCTCAAAGGTTGTTAGTTTTTGCATGTATTGCTTCATTGCTTGCTCTGGTATCATAAAGGAGGCTTTCACCTTCCCTGTCCCATCTGTCGATTTTAAAGAACTGGAGCTCCCCTGTCGTCTATGAGCACTGTCTATCTGTCTGTCCGGCACCACTGACAATCCAGATTTGCTTACTGCTGCAAGCCCATTTGGTTGTGTTGTTAGAACTGTCCTCTTGTTGCTATTATCTTCAAACAGCTGTTGAACCTGAATCTGTCCGTGGCTACCAACGTGCAGGTGCTCATTCATTGTGTGCTTATTGCCTCCAACCTAAAATTCAAAATAATATTTTTCCAATTAGAACATTCAGTTCTACACATTTTTTAATGTTTCAAAATTACTTCTTCTGTCCCCCCACCAGGCCCAATTTACTTCAATTAACCATTTTTCTAAAGCTGCTTACAGCTAGGTTAAACATATGACCAATATCCCAGGATATCTTTCGTTACTGGTCCCATTTTAAAGATCTTAGCATCTCTTACACTTCTAGACTTTCCTCACTGTCATGACCATTTAAATAAGAGGTCTGCAGCAAGGCAAATAAGGGTATGGTAATATCATGGGCTTAATAATTTCTCCAGAGAATCTGTAAGGCAACAGCCCAGTAATATCAAAAAATATGCTGGAGGGAAATTAAACTTGACTCTAGAGAATACAAAGTAGCAGTTTCAGTTATGCTTGAGATTCACATCACCGGCAGGAACTTCTATTGATAAGGCACCTTTAGTTCCCCCAACTCCACAAATTCTTACAAATCAGGATTTTAACTCCTGCCAAAATTTGCTGTGGGACAAAGGCTGTCATATACAATTTTAAATGGAAGGGAATGAGTTTTGACATTTCAAAAGAAAAAAAAATCTGGATGTTACGAAAGTGCAAGAGACCGAGTTTAACATTTATAGACTCTATAGGTACAATTCAGCAATGCATTTACATCAGTAGGACTTAAAGCACATGCTTAAGCACTTTGCCAAACTGGGTACTGTACTTCTATTACTATAGCACCTATCAGGATTGATTGCTGGACACTGGACAAACACTAAACCATAAAAAAAAAATCCATGCCTCAAAGAGCGTACAATCAAAATCTATTTTCCGCTCTCTGTAATTAAAAAAAATTAGGACTGGATTTAGAAATTATGTTTTGTTTTTGTATAGTTTGTATGATGGATTAAGCATGAATCTCAAGCATTTTCAAACAATAAAATATGTGATCAGAGTTGCGAAAAGCAACTATTTACGTAACAGCTATTTGTAATGAGAAACAAGAAATATATAAGCAAACCCTGGTTCCTAACACAGATATCTTTGTAATTTCTCATTTGCTTTATGCGGAGGACATTCTCTCTCATAAAAAGGGCCTTAAACAATCCATAAATACATTAATTTCAAGCTGTAAATTAAAATAAAAAATAACTTTCTGTAACTTTACAACTCAAATTCATCCTTAGTGTAATTCAATTGAAGTCAATGGAAGAATAAATTTGAGTCTTAGAGTAAAAGGATAACACAACTAAGTTTTAATGTAATTAATTAATTCAAATTACAGTAACAAAAATGTAGTCAATGTACTGATGGGATAAGCTTGGGTCTAAGGACCTGATTTTTGAGTGGTCTCAGAGCCCACAACTCCCAGTGACTTCAAGTGAAGTTGTGGATACTCAGTATTTCTGACAAACAGGCCTTAAGAATCGAAATGCATCTTCTTCATTCCTGCCTGTAATGAACTTGGATATATCAGTTATAATGACATGGGGTCTGATTTTTCTATATTAATTTCTTGGAAAAACTTGCAAGGATAAAATAGTGAAGCTAATGCTATGCAACCCTAAGTGTTTAAGATTCATTTAACAAATACGGGTTCTAAGTCATTAACACAATCATATCAATCTTTGAAGTCAATTTCACAACTCCAGTATCAAGACATGGGCTGTGAATGACACTCACGGATTAATTTCAAAAATATTATTGAAACCAGAATGCCAGACTACCTCTGTGATATTACTCATGTGGGACATAAGCAAAATAAAGGCATTGTCTTTGGTTAGTTTTCCATTAACGAACTGGACAAAGATTATTGGATGAATGTCTTGATAAAATCTTGTCAATAACAAACTTTCAGTTTTTACCAGTGACAGACACTAAAAGGTAGAACAGAGAGGCAAGATGGTTTTGCAGATAAAGAACTGGGCTGGGACTTTGGAGATCTCCCAGCTCTACCACAGATTTCCTTTAATCTCTTTGACTCCTCAATTCCGTATCTGTAAAATAGGAAGGAAATACTTCCTTTCTTCCACTCTTTGACTGCTTGTCTATTTAGAGTAAAAAGAAAAGGAGTACCTGTGGCACCTTAGAGACTAACAAATTTATTTGAGCATAAGCTATCGAGAGCTTACAGCTCACTTCATCGGATGCATGCAGTGGAAAATACAGTGGGGAGATATATATACACAGAGAACATGAAACAATAGGTGTTACCATACACACTGTAACGAGAGTGATCAGGTAAGGTGAGCTATTACTAGCAGGAGAGCAGGTGTGGGGGGGAACCTTTTGTAGTGATAATCAAGGTGGGCCATTTCCAGCAGTTGACAAGAATGTCTGAGGAACAGGGGGGGGGGGGGGGGGAGGAATAAACATGAGAAAATAGTTTTACTTTGTGTAATGACCCATCCACTCCCAGTCTTTATTCAAGCCTAAGTTAATTGTATCCAGTTTGCAAATTAATTCCAATTCAGCAGTCTCTCGTTGGAGTCTGTTTCTGAAGTTTTTTTGTTGAAGAATTGCCACTTTTAGGTCTGTAATCGAGTGACCAAAGAGATTGAAGTGTTCTCCGACTGGTTTTTGAATGTTGTCATTCTTGACGTCTGATTTGTGTCCATTTATTCTTTTATGTAGAGACTGTCCAGTTTGGCCAATGCACATGGCAGAGGGGCATTGCTGGCACATGATGGCATATATCACATTGGTAGATGTGCAGGTGAACGAGCCTCTGATAGTGTGGCTGATGTGATTAGGCCCTATGATGAGGTCCCCTGAATAGATATGTGGACACAGTTAGCAATGGGCTTTGTTGCAAGGATAGGTTCCTGGGTCAGTGTTTTTGTTGTGTGGTTGCTGGTGAGTATTTGCTTCAGGTTGGGGGGCTGTCTGTAAGCAAGGACTGGCTTGTCTCCCAAGATCTGTGAGAGTGATGGGTTGTCCTTCAGGATAGGTTGTAGATCCTTGATGATGCATTGGAGAGGTTTTAGTTGAAGGTGATGGTGAAGCTGAAGGTGATGGCTAGTGGCGTTCTGTTATTTTCTTTGTTGGGCCTGTCCTGTAGTAGGTGACTTCTGGGTACTCTTCTGGCTCTGTCAATCTGTTTCTTCACTTCCGCAGGTGGGTACTGTAGTTGTAAGAATGCTTGATAGAGATTTTGTAGGTGTTTGTCTCTGTCTGAGGGGTTGGAGCAAATGTGGTTGTATCGTAGAGTTTGGCTGTAGACAATGGATCGTGTGGCGTGGTCTGGATGAAAGCTGGAGGCATGTAGGTAGGTATAGTGGTCAGTGGGTTTCCGGTATAGAGTGGTGTTTATGTGACCGTCACTTATTAGCACCGTAGTGTCCAGGAAATGGATCTCTTGTGTGGACTGGTCCAGGCTGAGGTTGATGGTGGGATGGAAATTGTTGAAATCATGGTGGAATTCCTGAAGGGCTTCTTTTCCATGGGTCCAGATGATGAAGAGGTCATCAATGTAGCACAAGTAGAGCAGGGGCATTAGGAGACGAGAGCTGAGGAAGCGTTGTTCTAAGTCAGTCATAAAAATGTTGGCATCCTGTGGGACAATGCGGGTACCTATAGCAGTGCCGCTGATTTGAAGGTATACATTGTCCCCAAATGTGAAATAGTTATGGGTGAGGACAAAGTCACAATGTTCAGCCACCAGGTTTGCTGTGACATTATCGGGGATACCGTTCCTGACGGCTTGTAGTCCATCTTTGTGTGGAATGTGGGTGTAGAGGGCTTCTACATCCACAGTGGCCAGGATGGTGTTTTCAGGAAGATCACCGACGGATTGTAGTTTCCTCAGGAAGTCAGTGGTGTCTCGAAGATAGCTGGGAGTGCTGGTAGCGTAGGGCCTGAGGAGTGAGTCGACATAGCCAGACAATCCTGCTGTCAGGGTGCCAATGCCTGAGATGATGGGGCGTCCAGGATTTCCAGGTTTATGGATCTTGGATAGCAGATAGAATACCCTGGTTGCGGTTCCAGGGGTGTGTCTGTGCGGATTTGTTCTTGTGCTTTTTCAGGGAGTTTCTTGAGCAAATGCTGGGAGTGGATGGGTCATTACACAAAGTAAAACTATTTTCCCAAGTTTATCCTCCCCCCCACCCGCCCCACTGTTCCTCAGAGGTTCTTGTCAACTGCTGGAAATGGCCCACCTTGATTATCACTACAAAAGGTTTCTCCCCCTCCCCCCGCTCTCCTGCTGGTAATAGCTCACCTGACCTGATCACTCTTGTTAGAGTACGTATGGTAACACCCACTGTTTCATGTTCTCTATGTATATAAATCTCCCCACTGTATATTCCAAGGCATGCATCTGAAGAAGTGAGCTGTAGCTCACGAAAGCTTATGCTCAAATTAATTTACTAGTCTCTAAGGTGCCACAAGTACTCCTTTTCTTTTTGCGGAAACAGACTAACACAGCTGATACTCTGAAACCTGTCTATTTAGAGTGTAAGCTACTCAGAGCATGGGCTTTCTCTATGTGTCTGTATGGTGCACCAATGGACAAAATGGAACACCACTCTTGGTTGAGGTCTCTACATTTTACTGTAATACAAATAGCTTGTCATTCTTTCAGCTTGGTCTTACACAAATGTGTGAAGATTTCTCCTGCCATCTCACCACCTGACTTACCGGCCTCAAAATGTGTGCCAAATCAGTAACCAAAAGTGCACTAATGTCAAAATGAAATTCAGAAATGATAAGAGTACACTCTGAGATCAAGCAATGTTTTAACTGCGGAGGAAAGGGCTTCCCCAGGAGAAAATCCCCCGTGTAGTGCACCGTTAGCAGATTACATTGTTTTATCAAGGGTTTTACTCTAATATGACAGACATTTCTTTGTAAAATCATTTGTTTCCTGAAAAGCAGACAACCTGGATGAAAGCTTGAGGTTTTGATGATATTCTTTCAGTTTGCACATCTTTAGTTTTCATAATATGGAAACCCTCTAGAATTCTTGGTGATTTTTTCTGCTGAGTTTATTGTTTTTCTACATACATCTTGACTCAGCTCTAATAACAGGTCTATTTTATTTCAAGATTGTAACATGACTGCATATGTTTATTTGCAAAGCCATTTGGGCCCGGGCAATCAAATCTGACTGATCTTAAATGAAGTTTTACAACATACTGGCGTTCAGAGCAAAGGAGCTTGTATCATTCAAGCATAGTGGAGAGAGACAGAATATTGAACTAATTGCTTAAATTCCCAGAAACACCATGAATTAAACCACCAAGAAGACTTAACTGCCCTGTGACCCCTCCGGACAATTCCTCCAGGTTAAGTATGAAGAATATTGGTGTGGCAGGGTCTGGAAAGTTGCTCTGCTCCTGAGCATGCTATATTTCTTTGGTGGGTAAAGACAGGACTTCAGTCCACATAGCTGTCAGGAAGGCATATTTCACAAGCACGAAATTACTTCGAGGGTTTTTTGGTTTTGGGAGAGGGCTACAGGGAAGGGTTCAGTATAAGCAGAATTAAAAGATTGTGTAAATAAGAATCACATAAAAAAGTGGCGTTAGTGCAAAGTGCAGGTTGCAAACACTAAAGCCAAGAAATCGGAGAAGTTAAGGTTTCTTCCAAAACATTAATCCAACCACATATTATGATGCACAGTCACAACAAAACTAGAACATACTTAAGACACGAGTAGAAAATACTTCTTATGAGCAGTGAGACTGAGATGGTGTTGAGGAAGAAACCATCTCTCTGGCAATTCTTTAAGTGCTCAATGCCACAATCTAAACCTTTGAATTCATTTTATTTTTTCATTTGATTCGCCTGGTTTTAAGGACTATTTGGCTTCTGCATTTTACAAGTACTGTAGGTTTCACTAGAGGATGTACATTGCTTGAACTGTAGCTATTTGTCTTGTATCAGGAGTTAAAAAACAAATCCATTTATCCACTCACCACCAGTAGCGAGTAGGAATTGTTTCCTAATAAAGCTTTCAGATAAGCTTTCCAAATATTAAATATAGTTCTGCCTTCCTGAGCCTTTAGACAGTTTCAGTGTTTCTCCTGCTGCACACAGGTTTTCTAAGCAGAAGAATGAAACTAACAAGACTGCTCAGTTTTTTTACTGCTTCTCACTGGATTCTAGATAGCACTTCCCTGGCTGCTGACCAGTCATTCAGTTTCACTCAGCTGCTTCTTGAGACTGCATGTACAGAAGCAGAAGTAAGTACTAGAAAGCTATTTACAAGGGAAGAGGGCTCAAAAATAGCTGACACACCACTTCCCTACTCCCACAGCATCACGTAGTTCTGGGGTGGGAGAGAGCTCTTTCTCCCAACCAACAGCCTAAACGGGGTTCAGATTTATCAGGCTCCTGCTAATCAGATATGAAAGATGGCACCTCCCTCTCCCACACAGGATCCAGGGACAGCATATCATAGGAATCACAGCACTCTTCTTCTTCCAACCAGTTTGGAGGGATGGGGGTTGAATATTCACCTGGGGTTTTGCCTCTGTGCATCAACCTCTGCCTAGCACAGGGGTAGGTAACTTGTGGCTCTGGAGCTGCATGTGGTTCTTTGGCTGCCCCCTTGCGGGAAGCTGTTTTTTGTGAGGTGCGAGTTGCAGGCTCTGCCCAGGAGGCACTTACCACAGGCAGCTCCAGCTGGCGGTGCAGCAGGGCTTAAGTAGTCTGCCTGCCTGCCCTGGCCCCACGCTGCTCCCAGAAGCAGCTGGCTGCTGGCACGTCTCTGCGTGCCCGTTGTGGGAGGGAGACAGCAGGTCTCCATGCACTGCCCGCGCCTGCAAGCACCATCCCCGCAGTTTGCCAAAGGGAGCTCTGAGGATGGTGCTGGGGGTGGGGGCAGCGTGCGGAGCCACCTCCCCCCACACCAGCGGCACGCAGAGACGTGTCAGCAGCCAGCCACTTCAGGCGCAGCATGGGGCCAGGGCAGGCAGGCAGTCTGCTGAGCCGTGCTGCACTGCCGACCGGGAGCCGCCTGTAGTAAGCGCCTCCCAGCCAGAACCTGCACCTCACACCCCCTCCTGCACCCCAACCTCCTGCCCCAGCCCAGAACCCCCCCTGCACCCAAATTCCCTCCCAGACCCCTCACCTACTCCTGCACCCCAATACCCTGCTGCAGCCTGGAGCCCCCTCCTGTTTATATTCAAATGGCTCATTACAAGGCAACTGTTGTCTACCAATAAAACTCACGGAAGTTCTTGTGAAAAGCAAGTGGACCTGCTCTGTCTGTACTAGTATGTTCCAACGTCCAACAGTTTGAAAAAGTTTAAAGTCAGAAATAAAATAGATCAGCTAAATACCTTCAGTCAAACAAATGACAACCACAAAGAGAATGACAGAAGAAGAACAGCGAGAATTTCAAAATGATTGGACTGAGTCTTACGCTTTTATAGTGAGTTCAGCTGGACTCCCATTGTGCCCCGTTTGAGACAAGAAACTACCCAACAATAAGCAATCAAACCTAGAAAGACATTTTGAAAAGAAAGCTTGGACGTTTGCTGAAACCTAGCCAGCTGGAGATGCAAGGAGAAAATCAGTAGAGGAACTCCGACGCAAAGCAGAGCAAACAAGACGTACGTTTGCTAAATGGATGAAGGCGTCGAGTGGAACCGCAACTGCTAGTTTCGTGGCAGCTCAAGAAATTGTCAAACGAGGGAAGCCATTCACAGGTGGAGAATATGTGAACGAATGTTTCATTAAAACATTTGAGCACCTCTTTGGCGATTTTAAAAACAAATGTGAAAGAGTTAAGAAAAATTAGAGAAATGCCATTATCTACGAAGACTGTAAAGGACAGAACTATTAAGACGGCCGCAGACATAACCAGCCAGCAGGTTAGTGACATTAGAGCAGCACCAGGTTTTTCTATTGCCTGCAATGAGACATGCAATGTGAATGACATCACTCAGGTTGCCTTACTCGGCAGATACGTTAATGATCAAGGTCCTCAGGAAGAGCTGATTGCGTTTTTGCCACTCAAAGGACATGCCCCAGGCGAAGATATTGCATCTGCTGTCACTGAATGTCTGAAACAAAAAGATACTGACATCAACAGAATAATTGCTATTGATACAGATGGAGCACTGAGCATGAAGAGCATAAAGGTTTTGTTTCTTTACTTAAAAAAAGTATGGAACACGACGTAATTTCATTTCACTGCATAATCCACCAGGAGGCGCTGTGTGCACAAACCTTTCCAGAGGAAATCTCAAAAGTAATGGAAATGATCATGCAGATTATTAACAAAATAACAGGTTGTTAACAAAATAATGGCAAGCGCTCTCAATCATCGGCAGTTTTGCGAGCTTCTTCAAGAAGTTAACAGCCAATATTCTGATCTTCTCATGTATAACAAGGTAAGATGGCTTTCCAGAGGCGCAGTCCTGATGAGGTTTTCGTCCTGTCTGGAGAAAACGAGGGTGTTCCTCCAAGAAACGGGCCTTAAATATGCGGTGCTAATGGATCCTCACTCGCTGCAGAAATTCAATTTCATGGTGGATTTAACTTCTCATTTAAACGTGTTGAATAGGAAGCTACAGGGAAAAGGAAATACTACAAGTTCGGTTTTGGAAGAAGTTCTTCCATTTGAACAAAAGCTGTCTTTGTTTGTAAGGGACATTGAGATGGGCATGTTCGTGCATTTCCCAACACTGAAGCAATACAAACAAACAAACAAACGACTGTGACACTGACGTTAGGTTCCTTGCAGAAACAGTCATCAAAATGCAGGCTGCATTTGCTGACCAATTTCACGAGTTCAGAAGAAAAAGGCCACTTTGTCACTTCTGTTGAAACCACTTGAAGCTGACACTTCTGCATTGAATTTTTCAGCATTTGCGGGAATCAGTCGAGCGCAATTTGAACTTGAATTAGCGGACTTGCAAGACAAGGATTTATGGAATTCAAATATGAAAGATCTTATCACTGAACTTGAAAATCTGGAAAGGCAGAAATCCACCCTGGGGCTACAACACAAGTGGTCTGAAATAGACAACCTGAAACGGCAAGACCAGATTATATTCAACTTTTGGAATTGTCTACCTGATCTGTAGTCAGCTAAAGAAATACGAATTAGGGCTTCTCTCAATCTTCGGTTCAACGTACTTCTGTGAACAAGTGTTTTCCAACATGAATTTCATCAAAAACAAACTGAGGAGCCAACTGCACGATGTTAGTCTTGAGTCCTGCTCGAAAATGAAAATCACGGCATATTCACCGACCATTGAGCAACTCTCTAAAGATGTCCAACAGCAGAAGTCGCATTAAAAGTATTGGTGATTAGTAATAACTTTAATATATTCAATTATTTAGTTGATAAATTCTAACTCTACAAGTAGCTTTGCATGTGATGCAGCTCTCGAAAAATTTTGGACAAAGACAAAAACAAAAAAATGGCTCTTCTTCTTTGAAAGGTTGCCGACACCTGGCCTAGCAGGTATAGTCCTCTGGATAGCAGGTGTTGGATATTTTTTTCAAGATCAGACTTGTAGAACTTACATGCTTCCCCAGTGAAGCTTGTAAGTTCCATGAACCATGCTTAATGGGCCTGTGGAGCTATAAAGGGCTATATGCTTCGTAGTCCCGCAGTGAACTGCTTGTTGAACTCACAATCCTTTCATCTGACAGTGTAAGCCTGAGAGGTTTATAAACGCCTTCTGCTTCTGCAGATGTGTTTGTAAATTCCTGTAACCAAACAGCTAGAGAGTTATACATCTGCATATACCTGCACAGCATATACATCTTAATAGGATGTTTTGCTGCCCATATTTTCAAAATCATAACTTTTTTTATACATCATTTCTTCTCACACTTATCAAAGCACACAGTGTTCACTAAAACTTAACTACAATTCCTCTGCTTGAGTTATTTGGGAATATAAATTACAAAAGAGAAAAAAAATAAAAGTAAAAATGTTTTCTCTCTTTACCATTTCATAATTCTAAACTGGCTGCTGCAAAACTTTATTTGTTCGTCTTATGGAAATGGGTAGGATGGGGTACATAACATCCACATATCCCCTTAAATAGAGACCCATCATGGAAAAATTTAGTCCAAAATAAATATATGTTTCAGAAATGTATCGATGTGTGAGGACAAGAGGTTTCAAGGGAAACTGTTCTACAACCACAACTATACTAGCTGTAAATACTTTAATAGTATAAATTGTGTCCAGTGTTTTAAAACCAAATGGGACTGATCAGCAATCAGTTGTACATGTGTGGGCAATACCCAGTCAATACATAAATCTATTTTAAGATTTTCTATACTGCCCATCACTGTAGGATCAAGTAAGCCTTATCCAGAGTAGACCATAATTCTTCCTGGCATTTTCACTTGTTAATTGCATTTCCCAGGAGCAACAAGGTGCTCTATGTAGTCAACACTGAGGAAATTATTTTTCAACTTCAGTTTTTAATCTCAGTTGGTCTCAGGCGCTGTACCCTATAAAATCACCCAAAGGAAATAGTTGCGCTATAATTATTTACAATGACTTAATTCCACCAAAGCCCAAACAACAGTTTATGTTGTCATCAGAACCCCAAAATGATAACGTGAATCATATTAAACAAGCAATGTGACGGGCTGACAAAGGCTCTGATTGTAGAGATATCAAGTAGAACCAGGACTTGTCAATCTGATGTTACAAAAATAGGTGGGGGAAAACATTTTGTTAAAGCAATAAAATACTTCTAGAAAGACTGTTACACAACATACTCTTCTCTCTAGGCTAGGTCAAGGCACTTGGCTTTCAGCCTTGTTGCTCACAACACACCAGAGACATATGGGTATCATGTGTAGCACACTTCATTGCTTATTTAGCTGCTTACAACACAAGCACGCATATGTATGAATGCCCTTTTTTTTATAGATGGATTCAAGTGCTTCTGTGGTTCATAACTTCTAAAAATATCTCCTTATTAGCCAATATTATACCAATGTAGCAGCATTATTGAAATGATTTTGATTATTATCATGTGTTTTACAGATCTAAGACCAAGTCCCTGCCCTGAAGAGCTTGCACTAAGTATCAGATATTTAAAGCACACACAATTTTCATAGCGTGGACCACATCTTAATAAAGAGACTGTCTTACGAATGCCTCTCCTCGCATTCATGATTGTATAGACATTTCCACTCAAATTCACATAACGTGAGCAATTGTGGCAATGAGAGTAACTGATTATATGGGAAAGTAACAGTAATAAAGTAATGTATTTTCAGCTGTCTTAATGAGATTTAGCAACCAAAAACAAGGAGAACTAGCAGCATGTGAGCAATCAGCTCTTCATGGACCACAATTTGGGAACCTCTGTTATACTGTAATTTAAGTTAAATGTTAGAATTATGAGTTGAGGCAAAAGAATAGGGTGTAGATGCAAGATGGTCAGTAATGGAAAGCTAACTACAAATCGGGAAATTTGGGGAGGGTCATGAAGAAGGAGAACAAAGTTGCTTGATGCATTGTAGAGAAAGATCAATCCAGTCCTAGGCAGTGGGAGAAGGAGACTAAGAATTGCAATAATACAGGAGAAGCTGGCAGAGTGGTGCGTACAAGAGTGGGTGCAACAAGTAATAAAAGCACAGATGTAGATGGGAGCAGAGGGCAGAGATAAGAAGCTGGTAGACGGACCCTGTAAGACTTAAAAAGTTGAATTAATTCAAAATGAATATATATATAAGGTCATGTGAGGTTCAGTCTGTTGGCAGTAATAGGAAGGCCTTGAAAGAATATGGCCTAATTGGAAAAACTGGACCTGAAGGGTAACTGATAAGATAACTGGGGCCTTTTCTTCCTTCCATGAGGCATAGTAAATAATATGGAAGGATTGTGTGTGTTGAACCGGCAATAACTCCAAACTGGCCAAAACCTGGTTTTTAGCTAAGTTAGAAACAATGACATCACTTGTTTGATAAAGGGTATAAGAGGGTGAACTCTTTAAGGGTTCATTGATAATAGCAGCCTGATCAAGTTGGAGCTGACCAGCATGGGTCCAAGCACCCCTAGGGTTAGCCCTTTTGTGAGTATTATGATCAAATGCTTATAAATGCTTGTTATTGTATGGATGTATTAAACTGCATTTAATTTAGGCTTTTTAGATATGTTTAGAGCAATTGTAGAATTACTATTCAGCCGTGAGATTGAATAAAGGAATTTATGGTGAAACTGGCATTGTGGCAGTATTCTATATTAATAATAATAATTCTAACAGACTCACAGAGGGATGGGGATTTACATGATCAGGGCAGCAGGTAAGGAAGATTATCTTTGTTGCAGCATGTTGATTGGATACAACAGTGGAGAGATGAGAGACTGAAGAGAAAAAGTTACAGTAGTTTAGGCAAGAAAGAAAGGATTTTGAAAGTAAGGAATAGAGAGGAAAGGGCAGATTTTGGAGAAGAGAAGGACAAAGAAGAATTAGTGATGCTCCCATGTTTTTGAGCCTGACTGACCAGAAAGACAGTGGCAGTATCAGTGGAAAGGGAGAAGGAAAGAATTAGGAGGAAGCCACACACTCTTTAAAAACAAAACAAACAAACAAACAAAAAAACCCTCTACCTGGTGCATACACAACAGCCTGTCTGGTTAGCAACACAGATTGCCATGATTACACAACCTCTGTCCTCATCTTCACACCTCTATCTCTCTGACCATGATCCCCCATGAAGCTATACTACACCAACAATTAAATTGTTGACCAACAAGGTGGGAGACAGAATTTTGACAGGAGTTGGACCTAGACTACTTAACTCACTCCTGTAAGAGGTAAGAATGACAATGGACCTCTTCACTTTCAGAATTAAATGCAAAACTCATTTTTTCCCTTGATAAATTCTTCATATACACAACACACTCAAATCCAGTAAACCAGCCAAGCTATTTCTCCTACAGTCTGGGAAGGCAAAAGGGATAGATTGGTTTTTTTATTTTTAGTTACTTGGGAGGCACTCAGACACTGTGGTGATGGGGACCATTTAAGTATACGGATAGAGGGAGGGAAGACAGTTCAGATAGAAAGATGAGAAGTTCCATTTTAGACATGACTGATTTGAGGAAGCAGTGGGACATAAAGTTAAAGGGATTTTAATCAGTCAGTGTTAACTGAGGTCACTGGGACTACAGTTCCTAGAATGATCATGTAACAGACATATCCAAATGGTTTTTAAAGTTACAATCCGCTATTCTAATGTCACATCTGATTCTTACTATAAAAAGTTATGTTAGCATCTTCTACCAACCACAAAATAACAACCTACAAAATTTAGAGGGACAGCCTGCAATATTTCTAAAACAATATTCAAGGCTAAATATGTTGTGTGCAGTAGATCATATATCCCAAAAGATTCTAACAATCAGAAGTTATAAGGACCCGAAAGCTAACAATACCGGTGGTTGGCCACCCTTGTGCATTAAAAAAAAAGCAAAAAAAACCACCCCACTAGATTGGGGGTCTGTACTGTCAAGACTATCTCCCAACTCTGTAAGTAGAACTATGCAAGTGGATCACTATATGCCCATGCAGAGCCTCAATTAAGTCCAGGGAGCGCCACAAGAATGGACGCATGAGTCTGCACAATCATTACTTGTGTTTTTTTGTTATTATGTCTTATGTTCTGTTCTTAAAAGAAAATTTTAAAAACTGCCTCTAATTCTTTTTAACTCAGTCAGCACTTCAACTCATTCACATACGTGTAACTCAGAACAAAATTTGGCATTTGAATTTGTGGACACATACTGTATTTTACGTATATAGTGATGTTGATTTTATGCATGCAGACACAAATTGTAGACTATCACATTCTTTTCCAGTGCACCCTAAATGTGTTATTTCATTAAAAAAGCCTATTCTTATTGTAAATGGCCAATGCTTTTAACACAAAAGCATAGAAAGTCAGTGCAACAGTAATATCCAAATGCAGAGTTTCACCTTCCATCAGCCCATAATCACATTACAGTTTAAAGCTCTGCCATATGTTTACCACGATAGCATGTGAGCATCCAATAAAGTAAGTATTAGCTCAAAGAAAAATATTCTAGCAATGCTTTTTAAATCATACATTTTTCACCCATTTAAAATCTATGAAATAAAAACATGAGCTATTTAGTGCTAACATATAATCATATAGATCTGCTATCCACTCAGCCACACGTTAAGGAGAGAGAGATGCCCTCTTGCATCCATAAATAGTGGTACACTTGTGAATTTCCATTCCAATGGGATTAGCTAGGACTGGAAGATAATGTGAGATATCACAGACCTGAAAAATAAAAATCCCCTTCAGGTCAGGCAGCACACGCCTCTTTAGGTACACTGTGCTGTAGCAGCAGTGTCAGCCTTTTATCCACCTATTGCCCCTGAATACAATCATAGTTGTTACCCTGGGAAAGAGCTATCAGCCTGAGCTAATCAGACAAATGAGGAAAGAGCAGCTTTCATTCCCCACTGTAGTAAAGGCCATCCTCTAATGACAGTGACTAACCTCATTTTCAAAGCAATGTCATTTCATGGGAACCCATGTACCAGCACAGGCCTTCCATGCCAAATCCACGCAAGGTGCCAGCTTCAAAACGAGTCATGCAACATTTGACCAGACCCTTTCAAATGAAATGAGCCCTGTCTATACATTATTCGTTTTACAGAGAACCACCTGGGAAACCCTCCTACACCAGAGGCCTGCCCCCCTTCGCACAGGACTCATGGCCGCCAGGGGTTCTATCCCAACCATGCAAACTTCAAGTGACTCAAAAAAGTACCCTCCCCAGCCCCATCAGAATACCTGTTGAAACCAGGCTGGTAACAGGAATAATGAGACATGATGAGACAAGCAGGATAATTAACAGGGATCCTACCGCCTTCTGTCCTTTCTAGCCTCATTCACAGCTCTCTGGCAGACGGGCAGGCTGGCAGCCTGACGGCACCTAGCACATTTATTTCTATAAATACGAAGGGGGAGGCGGCTGGTGGGAGGTTATTGCATTTGGAGAATGAACATGCTGGGGCGCTGCAGAGCCCCAGACACCACGGGGAGGATGGGGAGGGTCCTATGGCCCGCACAGGGTCGCTGCAAATAGATCAAGCCAGGCCTTTGCCCCCTGCCCCCTCCATTCCCGGCTCTCACCGTGTGGGCGGTGTTGCTGGACCTAAGCGGCGGCAAGGCGATGGGTGATGGCGGGCCGGTCCCAGCTCCCGTCCGGGATCCCCCGGCTCCGATGCCCGGGGAAGACTGCAGCTGGCGGCCACTGTCCCCTCCCCTGCCTGCCGAGGAAGGGAGAGCAGACGGTGAGCGAGGAGAGGAGCCCGGTGGGGCGGACCTGGCTGACAGCACGCAGGCTGGGGAAGGGGGGAGGAGGGGAAGCCTCCTGCCGCCGCCAGACTCTGTTTTGCCGACGCAGAAAGCCCTGGGAAGCGGCCCGCAAACGTGGCACAGCGGAGGGAGCAGGAAGGGCCGGGATCGGGCCCCGCGTGTGCGCGGAGCTTGTCAGCCCAGCGCAGCCCTGCGGGCCGCGATGGACCCCGCCGCCGGGCACATGCCAAGGGGCAGCGCAGCCCGGATGGGCGCCGCCCGCGCCGTCTGGCCGAGAAACCCCCCACGCAGCCAATCCGATTTCCGCCGCTTCACTTACTCCAGATCCCCGCTCCCCACCGCCGGGGATCCCGAGCCAGCGGGGGGACGGGCTGGGGATCCGCGCCCCTTCGGGGGGGGGGGGAGACAGGCAGCCTCTGGGCGAAGAGGTAACACTGCCCGGCGCCGGGCTTCCCTCCGTGCCCCAGCCCGGGGCAAATCATTATTCCGCCGCCCCGCCCCGCGCCGCTGGGGCCGGGAGGGCAGCGGGCCGAGCCCCTTCCCCCGGCCCCCGAGCAAAGGCCGCGTGTCCCGGCTGGCCGCTCCCGGGCTCTGCGCCCTGCCTTCTCCTTACCCGCCGGGTAGGCAGCTCCCGCAGCCGCGCTCGCCGAGGCTTTCCGGGCTAACATGGCCGCTGGAGAGGAGGCTGAGGGAAAGGCATGTCAGGGCTGCTCCGCTCCGCTCCTCCTCGGCCTCTCCGGGCGGCGGCGGCGGCGGCTTTCCCTCCCCGATCCGCTCCCCCCCGGCCCACGCTCCGCTGCATCCCCCCGGCCCCGGGCCCGCCGGACAGAGCGCAGCCCCGCTAGCCTCCTTCTCCTCCGCCGGCAGCAGCAGCAGCGCCGCCGCCGCCGCCCCTGCCCAGGCACATCAGCGCCCCGATCCCCTCACATAGAGCTCAGCGAGAGCAGGGGAAGGCGGCCGGCCAGGACCCTCCCCCCCCTGCACACACAGAGCAATAGGAACAAACAGCTCTGGAGGGGCGATCTCCGCCCCCAGCCGCTTCTCCTCCCCGCCCTCCAACGCGCCCCCCCGCCCCGCCGCCCCTCACACACACACTGGCCCCGCCAGTTTCACTTTCAGTAGCGAAGAGCCACACGAGCACGCCCCGAAAGTCCCAGCAACCCCAAAGGGGAACCGCTCCCCGCCCCCACCCCTCCCTCCGCTCCTTCGCTCGCTCCCCAAGGGCCTGGGCTGGGCGGCCGCGGTGACCGTCTCCTGCCTCCTCGTCTGTGCAGGTCCCCCCCGGGCAGGCAGAGCTCCAGTGACCGTGAGCTGCATGCCAGCGGCTGTTGGCTGCAGCTCGCCGTGCAAAAATTAGCCCCCGTCCCAAAGAAATGATTTCCTCCCCCTTTTCCCCACTTGCCTGGCTGAGGGCAGTCAATTCTGTGACACTCACAAACGGTGACAACTACAAACTATGCCCGCCCCCCCCCCCCCCAAAAAAAAAAAAAAAACAACCACATTCTCAATCACCTGCATTTGGATGATGAGCAGAACCCATCATCTGGGCTCAAACCTTGAGAGCGTCAAGGTGGCCAGGGCATCAATGGGGAGAGGACAGAGAGGGGGAATAGAAGTGAATGGGGTTGGGAAGAGCTGAAACAATGTTGGGATGAGAGCAATACCAGCTATGATTAAGACTACGTTTATGTCACGGAGGTCATGGAAGTCACGGAATCGGGAATCTGTGACTTCCAGAGACCTCCATGACATTCTCTGCTTCAGCCCCAGGGGCTGTCGGACTCTGGAGCTGACAGCCAGTGGAGCCTTGGCAGAGTTCCAGCGACAGGTGACAGCAAAGTGACAAGTGACAGGGAGCCGTGACAAGTGACAGGGAGCCCCCTGCAAAGTTCCAGCAACAGGTGACAGACTCCAGAGGGGGCCCTCCTCACGGTTCCAGAGACGTGCAACAGCCCCACGTGGGAGGAGGAGGGGGGATGCCTAGGGCAAATGGCTGGGGTGTCCCATTTTCTCCTTGGGAAATATTGTCACCTTGCAGCTCCTGCTGTGGGTGGAGCCCCCCCTCGCCTCCCTCCACAGCTTCGAGCTGCTACGGGCAGAGGGGGAACCCCGCAACTCCCCACCACCACTGTTTATGGCTTGCAGCATCAAAAGTCACAGACAGGTCATGGCTTCCGTGAATTTTTGTTTATTACCCGTGACCAGTCCATGACTTTTACTAAAAATCATGACAAAATTTTAGCCTTAACTATGAGACCCCCGAAAACTGAAGCAAAACTAGAAGGACAAAGGAGGAAGGTCTGGAGGAAAAATAAACTGAAACAGAGTCCTGCTTCTTTGGCAGTTATATTAAAAATAAACTAAATAAAGTTGTATAAATGCTGGTGTCTAACTACCATTTAGGACTCCAATTGTTCCAAAAAGTGGGAAAATGTATACAAGCAATGAAACTGCACATCAGCAGCACCCAAGATGGCAGTCACCATGGGAACATTATCATTTCCCATAAAATGCACTGATAGCACAGCAGTTCAAGGAATGGTCAAGAGAAGTGCAGGATTACTATATATGGAGAGAGAGAAGTGTGAGCAAGAGAAATATTGAGATGAAAAAGTAGCTAGTTTAAATTCAATCCAGATAAGAAAGATATTATGCTGATATGAAGAAAACAAGGAACTAGCAGGAGCTCTGGTCTTACCTTACCTGCCCTGATTGCCATGATGAGGTACAGCCTTGTGCTCCTTCTGGACTCATTGGATCCTAAAACACTCAAATAGCAGAAATATGACTTTTTCCAGTTTCAGCAAGCTAGAAGACTGCACTCTTTCCTATCAGGTGATCAATACCAGTGCCACTTTAAGGCTTGCCTATTGCAATTTGTTCAGTGTTGGATTACTCTGAAGGCTACATAGAAAAGTCAGCTGGTTCCTCATGCAGTGAATAGCCATTTAGATAAGTCCGACCAACAAGAGCACATCATATTGGTGCTTGATCCTCCCATTCGGCTCCCTATGCAATTCTACATCCATTTCAAGGTTTTAGGCTAATCTTCAAATATTTCAACGGACTGGGGCCTAGATATCTCAAAGACTCTCTGGGCAACCCAGCTTGACAGCTGAGATCAATGGGCACACTGTGGCTGATGGAGTCTACAGTGAAACTGGAGATCAGGACAAGCCTGTCATAGAACACAGTGCCAGACACCTCAACATATGCCTTACTGCAATGGTGATTAACGAATGGCTGACAGCTTTTTTTCCAGGAAAAGAAATGAGAAAGAACATATCCCTTAGAAAAATGGTGGTGAGATCACGGAGAGCAGGAGAGTGTTATCTTTGTGGACGAAATTTTGCATTTCTTAATTGGGTACTTGATGGTTGCATGCTAGGCTATGGTGATGGTACTTTAGGAATGACAGGCAGAGAGACAATTCTTGAGAGGTGCTGAGCACCCGTAATTTGCATTAACTGCAACTGAGAGCATCTCTGTGAATTTGGCCTATAGACAGGGAGATGGAGGATGAAACAGTTACAAATGACACTGTAAGTGGCAACACTCAACAACAACCTCCACAAGCCTAGGCACACATATATGGAAGGAAATGTGAAGCATAAAGGAAGTCAATATGAGCCAAGGGATCCCAATATGTCACAAAAGCTGAGGCTTTTGAACAGCACACAAGAGAGCGTGGGGGAACAGCATAACCCAGTGACGACGGTCACAGCTAAAAGGCAAAGCCAGGCCTCTCTTCATTCTTTATATACAGATACGTGGATATCTATCCAGCTGTGTGGCCACATTTCCCCCTTTCTGTTGCTGGCCAGCTGCTTTTGCTCTCGAGTTCTGTGGATACTGCAGTGCAGCAAACATTTGCTGTTCCTTCCAAACCAATGTTGAAAATGCTGGCATGGAGAGGATCAGCCAAGTTCAATACCCATCGTAGTAAAGTATACTAGACCCCGGCTGGAAGAGACGGATACAAAACTGAGAGATTAGAAGGAAAAACTAATCAGAGTTTTCTTAACCCGGTCTCCTGTTCCCATACAGTCCATTGCCAATAATGAAAGAGTAATGTTCCCGTCATCCCATGTACACTAGTGTGTTATTGTGTGGTGATGAGCAGTAGACTATTTGCAAGGGATTTAGGGGAAAATAGCATTGAAGCATTTGTTTTTAAAACAGTTATATGAAGATCCTGGTCTCAAATGATCTGGCCGCTTTTGGGACTTACAGTGCTCAAGCTCCACTGCAGATGAGAATAAAGACAGCTTATTGGGAGGCAGACACTATTGGTGCACAAGGGCTCAGCACACGGGGTGGCCCCAGATTCATTATTGAGGGAAGTAGGAGCAGAGGTCATTGGCTGGAAGGGAAGTGGGGCAAGAAGGCTACTGGCTGCAGAAGAAGAGGAGAAAGGTAGCTGGTTGCCTGGGAAGTTGAGCAAATCGATCACTGGCTGTTACAGTTAAAGTCTTAATCTGGTAAACCAGCACACAGTCTCTCCAAATGCTTGGCCACTATTAGTCTAAATCACAGATGATTAAATAATAAAATACAGCTAAAATTCTATCTTAAAACCACAAAACCAAGATAAGCTAGAATCAGGAAAATCCATTAGGAAAGTCAGCCTCTTGTATGTGGGTATTGCTGATTAGATGATACATAAAAAATGTCATTATAGAATTTTCCACCAATGTCCCAGTACAGCAGGGAGAGATACAGGGCCTGATTGTCTGTTACATTATAGACCATTTGATCCTCTCCTGTGGCACTATGGGGGTCATAAAGCTGATAGATCTGCCTATTGAGGAATTCCCTCCTAAAAAGAGAATCCGCATGCGGCACAAAGCTGGAGTGATAACGCTCTGCCACCCCCAGTGTAGGCTGGATGGGTGGGGAGCAGGGGAACTGCTGTGTTCTGGCTATTCTCAGCTGTCATAAACAGCCCATTCTGGCCATAGCCAGCCAAGCATAAAGTAAGGCAACTCTAACTTACACTGGGGGCCGAGCCCAGAACTGGGGGAAGTACAAAGGTGGCTCAAAGCTACCTTTACTACTAACCCTGCCCTCCCTGCCCACGCCAAGCAGAGCTTGGGGAGAACAGAAAATCTGGAATGAATTTCAACACTGGGTCTGAATTGCCTTAAGACCCACTCCTGATGCCATTGAAATGTCTGGGAATTTTCTTTGGAAGCAGGATCAGGCCCATCCTTTCTGAGTCGTGTGCACTCAAACCCGTAATTGATGACCCCCCTCCACCTTTCTTCCCAGCATCTTATTTTCCCAACACAACGTCCATTGCAGCCAGGGTTAAGATTATATTTCAACACAATTTTGAAAAATGGGGTTGTTTTTTGTAATATATAGCATCAGACAGGAAAGTATTGTATTTGGAGGGCCATTCCCAGAGAACTGTAGAAAGTGTGTTGGGAAGCCCCAGTGTGAATATAGTACCAAGCTGAAATAATTTGCAAGGTTCAAATATCTGCTGGCACTCATAAACCACTCCAGGTACACTCCACTCCAGCTACACTATATTCTCACAGTGTTTTCATCCTGCACTCCAAGAACACATAAGCTGCCACTTTTACTATAGCATTAAGATACAAGGGATTTTTTATTGGTCTATGAATATACCCCTGAAGGCATGCTCTGAGGTACTGTATGAAACTGCAGGCCTAATGGTAATTTAATCCTTATATTATGAAAGCTATTTTGTGAAGCAATTAAGCTTCCAGTATACTTACATCTTAGGACAGGGCCACCATCCATTACTGGAAATGCTTTGCCTCCTCCCTAGGTTACTCCAACATTTCTAAGTCTCTGTATTGCAGATTTGCTGTATCATTTCTGGAGTCTTATAGCATTAATGTTCAGTCTCACAGGATATGTATACACTGCATCTAAGAGCAAGCCTCCCAGTGTGGGCCCACAGACTTGTGTTAGCAGGGCTCCTGCAAGCATGCTAAAATTAGCTCTGTAGACACTGGTGCTGGGGCTCTGCAGCCACAAAAAAGAGGTGGTTTCAGAGCCCCAGTTCCAGACTGAGTCCCAACTTCAAAGCACCAGCTACATAGCTATTTTTAGCATACTAGCATGAACCCTGCTAGCACAGGTCTGTGGAACCAGGCTGGGAGGTTTGCTCCCAGACTCAGTGTAGACATACACTGTGCTCATTCTCTTTTGGTTTTGTACAGATTGTTGCAAAAACTGCTTTGCCCCAGATCTCCCTCCATTGCTCGTTGTCATTTCTTTTCCCATGTTGTCTTCTCAAACAATTTTAGATTTATCCTTTTAACATCTGTTATTGCGTAAATTCTCAGCAGGGGTAATTTGGAGACAACAGGTCCTGTTTTCTTCTCAGTTACACCCCTATAAATGAGGATCAACTTCACTGGAGTCAAGGAAGTAGCACTGGTGTAAAACTAGTGTGAGTGAGAGCAGAAGAGGATCAGGTCCAAATAGTTTTTAACACTTGTAATGAATTAATGTGTTATATAAGGTCAGTCCATTGCCTTTCTCAACCCACCAAACATGGAAAATGCAGCAGAATCCTGGTCAATCATGAAGTAGGAATAGGAACAACTTGGTTGCTTTTCTTCATTCTTTCCCCATCTTCCTTTCCCCCACCATGAGTTTTGTTTTCTTAGTTGCCATCTGTATATGATTTTTATTAACATGTATCAATATGCATGAACAAGCAACTTCTTTGGATCAAATGTAGGGAAGAGGAACAGTAGAGCAAGCAGAAGGAGGTGAAGGATAACAAATAGAAGCAGATGAAGGGGCAAAGGGAAAATGAAGGGAAAGAAGGGATGGAAGAAGAAAGGGTAAGTGAAAAGGATAAAGCTTTAAAGGAGATGATAAAAGGAATGAAGAGAGGGAACAGGTAAAGGAGATGAAGACATTTTATTTTCTCACCCGGTGGGTCCTATCACCCCTTCTTGTGGAATTTTTTTTTATTTGTATGAGGAGAAAAAGCCATAAAGTTCTCCTTATAGAGCTTCCTCCAAATCCTGCTGTCAGAAAGGGCAGAAGGAGGTTGCTTCCCTGCAGAATAAGAGGGATTACAAACTCCAGGGATCTTCCAGGGTCCAAAGGAAACCATGGAAATTCATTTAGAGCTCAGCCTCTATGCTGGCCGTCTCCTGCCACTATTGCTGTCCCTTTGCTTTTCTGAAGCAATGACTTCTAGCCACAGCTGCCTCTTTACCTCCTCTTAAAATAATGTTCCACAGCATAAAATCTGTTGGTTCTTCTCAATAGTTGATACAGTCTTCATCTGCATGAACTCCTGAGAAGATGTACTGCAGGACTGAAGAGAATGATGCCCATCATCCTAGCCCTTCTGGTGCCCCATTCCCATGCATGGACACTGGATCCACAACACTTCCTCTACATGCCCG
Source organism: Eretmochelys imbricata (assembly GCF_965152235.1). NCBI lineage: Eukaryota > Metazoa > Chordata > Testudines > Cheloniidae > Eretmochelys > Eretmochelys imbricata. The sequence continues at coordinate 295,570,480 of NC_135572.1, forward strand.
GGGCAGAGATGGCTTTATAAAGGTGGCTCGCTTTCATTTCCAGTCATGTAGACAAGAGCAGAACTCAGGGGTATGCTCTGGCTCTTAGGTGTGGTTGCAAATGACTGGTTCTCACCCTCATATTGACTTTTACTAAAACTTTAATCTGAAATAACCTAAGTAGGATAATAATCAGTTGGGATAGTAGGAATTTATAACAGATTATTTCAGAGAAAAATCACCAGCTTGTTATAGCCTGTTTTCCTCTAGTTTCCTCTCTCCACATTGAAAGCCAGTTTAGAAACTCTGTGAAATCTCTCTTGCACTTGGCGTGTGGGTGAATTGGTTTCTAGGGCTTTGTTTCCAAACCAGCTGTTCACACAAAGGTAGGGCTCATCCCAGCAAAAGAAACTCTTGTAATCTTTACTCCTCCCACCTTATGCGTAAGTATGACAATCCTTCACAGGGAAGGAGAGGGAAAAGGGAGCTCTCTTCCACTGCAATATTTTGCAGAGATCGGGGCTTAATTCTGTATGGTGCTGTGTGTCCTCAGCTCCCTTTGAAGTCCCTGGAACCTGAGGGAACTCATTACCTCACAGGATGCACTAAAACGGTGAAATTACAAATCTAGGCCACTTATGATAAACCTCATTTAAATGATCATGCTACAAAAGAACCAAAGTGAGACATAATTAAATCGTGTCAGAGACCCTCAGTATCCAAAAGGAACTCACTCCAACCAAATTCTTTCCTCAGACAGGATGTCTCTGAGCAGAATTTATTAATCATAAAAGGAAAATGATTCATTACAACTAGGGAATGAACTGTGTCCCCCAAGGTCCGCTATCATTCACTGATGTGATCTACTGCCAGGATTTACACACAGGCTTCTGAGTTAAGCTGTGAACGAAGCGCTGAAAATCAAAGGTAAGGGTTCCAGCTAAGAAACACCTTTTTCATTAAAATATATTCAGAGCTCATGTTAGGGTAACAAGAAAGGAATCATCCTAATGTACTGGGCTAAATTATGCCTCCCTCTGGTATATCTGAAAGGGAGCAAGAGTACTGGGAATTCTTCAAACCTCTACTTTGTGCACTTGCCAGGGTGCAATGCATAATTGGAATGTCTCTAAGCACTTTAAGGGTGGCTGACTCAGAAACACTAGAGGGCATTTCTCAGTGAAGCAAGAGCATGGTCCTGGCTCCACCCCCTGTGTAGTCATGCTGTAGGAAATGCTGGTTAAACCTGTTGTATGGGTGTAGCAAGGGGATCCCTTATCCATGTTCCTCCAGAGCTCTGAATGTATTCTGCCATTCAGAGGCATCAAATCTTTATTTGGCAATAAATACCCTCGAAAGTGCAGCTCAGGATTGGAAGAGCCGTAAATTATCCCACTGTTTTAAGTGAAGAGGGTCAGACTGAGATTTGGGTGAGAAGAAAGGTTATGTGCGTGTGCGTGTGCCTGTGTGTTAAACTGCAGGCCCAATTTTTTGTGACAGAGTGAAAATTAAAGTAGAAGGTTTTAGTTCATTATAATTTGTACTCATTTTCCTAAGCTGATGTGTACACCTACATGCTCCAACAAACTGTTTGCAATCAATCCACAGGGGAGGAAAAATTGAAAAAATAAATGCATGAAATTTAAAAATCACTGAAGAATAAATTAATGCAAGGGAATTCTTCTCACAGACATTCTGCAAACAGAAAAAGAGAATAAGGTTCTCATCCGAGAAACAGGTATGCATGTGTGTGCAACTGCACAATCCCATTGATTTCAATAGAACTAAGCACATGCTTAAAGTTACACCTATGGTTAAGAGTTTACAGGATCTGGACCTTGATTCATTGAACAAATTGTTTGCTCAGCTCTAATTTGCTTTCTCAACTGTAGAAAGGAGGAAGCATTGGCTAGTAATCAGAACCTATTAGCTGGGATTTAGACAATATCAGAAGGAAATGGGGTTCTATCTGCCAATCTGCCATTGACTTGCTGTGACATCTTAAAGAAAAGGAGTACTTGTGTCATCTTAGGCACTTATGGCCTAATTTTCAGAGGTGCTGGAGTCAATGGGAGTTGTGAGTACACAGCACCTCTGAAAATCAGGCCAATAACCTGGCTGCACCTTAGTTTACCCAGCTGCAAAATAAGTATAAAAATATTATCTACCTACTCGCCAGGGATATTGTGAGGCTTATTAATACATGTCTTTAGAATATTTTGAGACCCTAAGATGAAAGGCACAATAAGAGCATTATATTTATTGTTCCTTTTTGTTTGAAATGGTCTGTCATGTGGGGTACAGCCCATGAATTCTTGTCCTTTCTTCCCCTTGTAAAGAACTGTATTAAGAATACTGCCTCATGCAAGCAGTGCGTAATGTCTCCGTCAGTCAAAGGTGTTGGAATGTGATAAGTATATTTATATATAGTTTAACTTCAGTACACGGAGGTTAATGATCCTTTATCTATCTCTCTGATTAGAAAGCACAATGATGACTAGGTGGTAAACAGCTCAGACACCGGAAAAGCACATAACAGGCAGTAAGAATGCTAAGAAAAAGGAAATTATGGAGATCCAGGTAGAAAGAGGGAGGAAGAAGGGGAAGCTAAGAAGTGAAAAGATAGTCACCTTTTATCTGCTGGCATGCGCTTTCCTTTTACCTGTGACCTCTGTCTCTTTCTCTCTCCCTTTAGTCAGTATTATCTCCAGCTGTCCTCTCCTGTTCTGTGTAAATTCATTGTCTCTCTCTCTCTCTCCTTGTGCTTTCTATTCTATATTTTCTCTCTTTGCCTTGTCTCTTGGCCCTTTTCAATCCTTCATCTTTCTGCATATCACTCAGTGTCCACATAACAATGTGAGAGATTAATAGAATGCACAAAGAATATCTTCTCTACCTTGTGTTTTATGACACAGCATTTCCAATATCAGTAACTTACAGCAATAAAAGGAAGATAACAAGGATTCAGTGACCCTTGCAAGGTCTGGTTTATATGGGTTCATGAACTGGAATGTGGGGGTTCCCTGACATGGGTTAGCTGCTGCTAATATGCTGAGAAGTTTGGATGTTTTTCTTGAGCCCATCCTAGTTCGCTTGGAGGTATGTGTTCTAGAAGACCTGAATCTCCAGGAAACTGCATCCCACAGGGATGAGTGGAGAGCTCACTACCACCCAGGAGGTCCCTCATCCAGGCCTTGGGACTCCCAAGACTCCCAAATCTTACCTTTGCCGTCTTCTGGTGAGGCCGATGGCTTGATCCCCTCCATCTCTCAATGGGCTGTTCCTAGCCCACCATGCCTTTTGCCTGGAGACTCCGTAATATATCAGGTGACTGATTTATCCATTTTCTTGGTTTGGGGACCTTCTAGCATTAGTCACTTTCCTTCAGAACCCACACAGTCTTCAGAGCCATTAGGAAGCAGCCTGCCTTCCCTGTATAGACAGTCGAAAAGAGGAAGCATTCCTCTTCTGCAGTGGCCAGCTCCTAAACTAACTGCAAGAGCAATGTAGCACCATATGAGGCTGAGCAGACAACTCTAAGGGAAGCCCTAGTATGTAGCTCTACTTGCACGTCCAGTTCATTCAGGGAGTAACAGCAGTTGGAGGAGTGTTACCTCTCTCTCTTGCTCACTACTGGAGGAGGGTCAGTTTGATTTCTAACATTACAGAAAAGTCTCTGGATTTGAGGGAACAATGGACCATACTAGACAACTGCCATCAAATCTAGAGAAAGCAGCTACCTGATGCCCTCTGAAGATTCAGGAGAGGGGGTTTAGGAATGAGCAGAGGACTCAAGACACTAGTGTCTGGAAGATAACAAAACAGTGGTTTGGAATGAGGGCCCAGGGCCTCGGGTGGGTGGTAGGGTGCTGTACTGTGCAAATATCGTAAGTGCAGTTCCACTAAATGTTCATGGAGGGTTAGACTAGCATTCAAACCCATTCTGGGTTCTGATGAGAATAATTTATACATTATGTAGTATAATAGAAAAATGCTTCCCGGACAAGATGCTTGGGGCATTGTATGGCATAATCAGGGCTGGCCCTGTGTGTTCTGCCACCCAGGGCTGAAAACTGTGCCCCCATCACTCCTACCTGAAGTGGTAACTGTGAAAACAAAACAAGATGGCCGTCCCCTCTCCTCATGTTGATTTGGCACCCTTCCCAGAATTTAGTGCCCAGGGCGACTGCTCTGTTCACCCATTCCTAAGGCCAGCCCTGGGCATAACAAAATGTAAGTAACAATGTAAAAACTGAGCAGACAGGTCTAAAACAAAATGCTGGGTTTTTAAATGGAACTTCAGAAAGTTTTGATTCAAAATGTGAGACATCACTGGTAAAAAATAATTTCTTATTGGACTGTCCTTCTCAGCTGTAATTCTCTTCTTTTGGTGTTGAGTGTCTCTCCCAAGCCCTCTATCCCAGTCTTCCCTCCAGTTCCTACTTTGTCATCCCTGGCTGCTCCACTCTATTTGCACCATAGAGTGGACAAGTTGTATATGAATCAGTGTCTCCATGTGGCTAGTGGAATGCTGACTGATTTTTACAGTATAACTATTGAGAGTGACATAATCGGGCCTACCCTGCCATGTGCATATGATACCAGTGCTCCATAACCTGAACTGGCTGCCTCTGGGTTTCTGGGTGACATCTGAAGCATTATCTTTGTCTTTGAAACGGGGCTGCTAATAGGGAATTGTCTGAGGGGAGTCCCATGGCTTTGCAACTCATTCTTCTGCCTGGTTTGAAATGAATCAGATAATAATAATAGCTCTTATACAGCACTTTTCATCAGTAGATCTCAGTGTTTACAAAGGAGGTCAGTATCATTATCCCCATTCTACAGATGGAGAAACTGAGGCACAGAGCAGGGATGTGATTTACGCAAGGTCACTCAGCAAATCAGTGGGCTTCAGGGCATGCTGAAAACCACATTGTTTCCCCTCAACATTTGATGATGTCAGGAAATTATAATTGCTGAAGAGGAAGAGTGTTTTTAACTTTGAATTTGCACAGCTCATTGGTAAGGAATTATATGGGCCAGAGCTGAATCATTTACAATGGAATCGCTTTTGTATATGTATTCATGGACACCTAAAGCTCTTTTTAGTGTGTATTATCAAAACAAATAAATACATACTGTCTGGAGCCAAATTCAGGGGTGAGGTGATGTACATTAGACTTCCTTCTATTCAGTTTGACCCATTTACCAATGTGTGAATGAGTGTAAAGGAGCCTACGCTAGTGAAATGTACATCCTGAGGAAAAGGAAAGAGCTATGAGAATGTGTACGGTAAGAAGGGGCTGGCCTGCTTTCACTGCCTCACACCCTCCCGTTGGCCGCTTTTCTTGCTGTATTTCTTTTGCTGGTGTCCTGGCATTACACCAGCTTAATCTCTGCTGCATTAAGTGAGCCAAATTCAGAGGTGATCTGTGAGGGGGGTGCACATGACATGTCTGGGAGAATAAGTTGGGGTAACAGACTGGGGAGACTAGGAGAAGGTATCTGTTTCACCTCGACTTCCCCCTCCCCCTCACTAAAAACTCTACCGAAGTACAAAAATAAAACCAATCCTAACCCCCCCCACATACAAATTCCCCTTGCCTCTGAAATTTGTATCTTCACTTCAACAAAGATAGTGAAAACGCTGCCAGGGCTTCTGTGCAGATTCCTGGCTTTCCAAAAGGAGTGTCAATGAGAAACAAAGGAAACAACTCTGCCGTTCAAAGCAGCAACGTTTGTTATTGTAGTGGTGCTTGGTAATGGCACAGTAGCTAAGAGTCTGCAGCCCCTGTTATTAACGCTTTGTTTTGGAACTTACAATAGAGCTAGTTGATACTGTACCATATAGAAAGCTACGGCCTGTAAGTTTTGTACATTTACCCATATTGTAATTATATAGTATAACTTATTTATAGACCCCTCTGCTGTGCTTATCACTGTAGCATCTGAGTGGTTCACGCACATGCCTGGGTGGTAGGCAACTAATGCTACATGTTGTGACATAGGAACAAAGCCTTGATTGTTGGCTTCACCACAGCTGTGCTCAGGGCAGGATCCGAGAGGTCCTGATTAGAGGAAGCTTTATGCTGCTTTCACACACCTGCTCTCGCCACCCAATTCCAGGGCTGGCCAGGCAGTGCTTGACTTCAGCAAAAATTAGAACAACTCTAAGGCCATGTCTGCATTAGCGAGCTTACAGCGGCAGAGTGGCACCAGTGTAGCTGCTCTATGCCAGCAGGAGAGAGCTCTCCCGTTGACATAATAAAACCACCTCCACGAGCAGCGATAGCTACGTCAGCAAGTGAAGCCCTCCCACTGACATGGTGCTGTCCACTGCGGCACTTCTGTCAGGGGTGTTTTTTCACACTCCTGAGCAACATCGGTTATACTGACAAAAATGGTAGTGAACACATGGCCTAAGTTGCTCTCCCTGTAAAGACCCCTAGGCTAGCATTATACCACAATGGGAATCTCCTGTTGGCTCTTTAAGCCAGTTGTACAGGATTAAAAAAAGGATGGTAGCGTGGCCTAGTGGATAATGAAATGGGATGGCAGTCGGGAACTTGGGTTCTGGGCCTGTCTCTGCTACTGATATGACCTTGCCTAAGCCACTTCATTTTTCTCTCTCTGCCTTTAGATTCTGGTGAGGAGCCGGTACAAAAACCTACAGGGAATATAATAGCTATGGGTAAGGATACCTTATGATACTGCTGAACGTGAAATCATATATTTTTGAATGTGAGGTTTAAAAAAAAAAATCTAAAACATGTAGCCTGGTAGCATCACCCATTTATCTGTATGTAACACAGATAGGACAAAGTACCATGCTCCAAATCCAAATCAAAGGCTGCGCGGGTTAAAAAAGAAAAAAGAAAAAAATGGGGAAGGGGGGACAATTCTGTGAAAATGTTACATTATTTTCATTGTGTAGGTTTGAAATGGAGCAATTTTTAGATTTCTTAATATTTTTCATGAACTACATTTCTGAAGAATTTTGAACTGTCAAATTTTCAGGGTTTCCCTTTTTCCCCCACTTACTCATTTTCTTTTTCTTTCAATTTTTCTTTCTGCTCTCCAATTTCTCCAACTTTTGCAAAGTTAGAGCATTGGCTCTATGATGTTTCATGCTTCCTTTGCCAACCTGAAACCCTTCCAAAGTTGAGGAGTTTTGAAGTTAGTTGCGGGGAGGAGGGGGCACAAAACCAAACCCAGACATCATTCATTCTGTTGCATTCAGTAGCAATAAGCAATAAAGAAAGAAAAGAAAAGGAAAAAACAAAACAAAAAACCCACAAATGAACAAACAAAAAACACATACAGTTAAAGCAATACAAGAACTGTGTGTAGACCATCCCTATTAGTTTTAGGTTATTTTTCCTCCAGGTATAACTTGCATTTTTTAAAACCAAATTTATTTCTCTTCCTTGGGCTTGATTCCACACAATTTTACAGCGCTTCTATTCTGGTGCAATTCCACTGACATCAGAAGAGCTACACCAACATAAACCCAACGTACTGCCATGGAGGATCCAGCCCTGTACTTGCTGTAATGAGAGCTGGAATTCTGTTTAACTGAAAATGTCAGGAGCCAATAGTTCAGAGCTTACATTGTACACAGTATGTTGTACAGGGTACAGAGACAAGTGTTGCCATGTCTCAGGGCTTGACTATGTACAGAGTTGCCCTAGCTTCAATTAAGATTGTGATTATAAACAGATTTAGTTAAACCAGTGGAAAATGCTGTAGGGGCACTCTTACTTCAGTTTCAACCACACTTATTTGGGTTTAATGTGAGGCCATGTCTACACTACCAACTGCTGTGAGGCAAGTAATGTCAGCATAAAGCCACCACAGCTAGTATGTTGCTAACATGCGTGCACACTCAGCTGCTTATGTCTGCACTGCATGTATTCATGAGGAAAGTTTGTGTTAATGCACACAGTAGTGCACGCTGGGTAGGTATCCCAGTGTGCCACTTGCCACCTTCTGGTGCACTGTCCTTTGGAAAATTTTGGCAATGCATGGTGGGGCAGAAATGAGTGGCACAAGGGTGACTGGGAGCATGAGGTCAAGTTCCCGTCATGCAACTTTCTCCATCCCATAATATCATCCATATCTCATAATTTTCTTTTTTTAAAATCCCACAAAAATCACACGGTACTTTTCACTGTCTGCCATGTCTGACAGAAGCATGAAGCCTACAGAGCTCTGCACTATTCTGACGAATGCTGCAACACAGGTTGAACAATCCGCTGGTATTTGCAGAGCTGCAGGAAGAACCACAACAACTGGGGGAATGAGGATTTTATCAAGGCCAGGCTGCTGAGGGTCATAGCTTAAACCCATTCAAGGTTGTTGGTGGAATTCATGGAGCAGCTGCAGGTAATGGAGCAGCACTTCTAGGCCCAAGAAACAAGCACGGACTGGTAGGATTACATCATAATCAGATATACCAAACCCATGGAAAAAAAAAAAAAAGAAAGAAATTGGGCTTGTTTTGGCTTAAGAGTTGGTTGTTGGCTAGTTTTTGGCTTGTAGCTTTTTGCTTGTTGTAGCTTGCTGCTTCTTTTTCTTTTTGTTTTTGATCAGCTCCTGGCAAGCAGGAAAGGGGGGGCGAGAGTTGGGGTGCACAGCAGGCCCACTACAGTCCCAGACTGCACACTGGGGGAGATCTAGTCACAGAGTGTTGGGGTTCTTAGGGACTGGCTTGTTTTGGCCTTGTTTTGAAATGGGATTACCTTGATTTTTTGCTTATTGTGAAAGTCAGGGGTGCTTATTTACCTTGTGAAAGTTGGCAGCTGTGATTGTAATGCAGGTTAGGGATGATAAGCGGTGGCTGCAGAACTTTTGGATGTGAAAGGCCACGTTCTGGGATCAGTGGGCCAAGCTCACTCCAGCCCTCCAGTGCAAGGACACCAGAATAAGAGCTGGACTGACAGAGAATTGAGTGGTGATTGTACCATGCAAACTTGCATCTCTGGTTTGCTACTGGTCAGTGGGCAATCATTTTGGAGTTGGAAATTCCACAGTGGGGGCCCATGTCATGCAAGTGTCCAGGGCCATTAAATCATCTCCAAAATAGGACTGTGATTCTTGGCACTGTGCAGGACAGAGTGGATGGATTTGCAGCAGTAGGGCTCCCGAACTGTGTGCCTCACTGGAGCCCATCAAGGGCCGCACATCTGATGAGGAGAAGCAGCCACAGGGGCCTGGAGAGGAGAGACATGTAGGGTGAGGTAGGGAATAGAGGGTGGTCAGGGAGCTCATAGTGTACAGGGTTGTGGTGGGGAGAGATGCCTTTCCCCCAGTCCTGGGCTGCTGTGGTGGGAAGAGGGCTCTATGTCTAGTTGGCAGCCTGTATCAAGTGGAGTGCCCTAAGGGTCGGTCCTGGGGCTGGTTTTGTTCAATATCTTCTTTAATGATCTGGACGATGGCATGGATTGCACCCTCAGCAAGTTTGCAGACGACATTAACCTGGGAGGAGTGGTAGATACTACTCTACGCTGGAGGGTAGGGATAGGGTACAGAGGGTCCTAGACAAATTAGAGGATTGGGCCAAAAGAAATCTGATGAGATTCAACAAGGACAAGTGCAGAGTCCTGCACTTAGGACAGAAGAATCCCATGCACTGCTACAGTGGCTAGGCAGCAGTACTGCAGAAAAGGACCTATGGGTTACAGTGGATGAAAAGCTGGATATATGAGTCAACAATGTGCCCTTGTTGCCAAGAAGGCTAATGGCATTTTGGGCTGTATAAGTAGGAGCATTGCCAGCAGATCGAGGGATGTGATCATTCCCCTCTATTTGGCATTGGTGAGGCCTCATCTGGAGTGCTGTGTCCAGTTTTGGGCCCCACACTACAAGAAGGATGTGGAAAAATTGGAAAGAGTCCAGCGAAGGGCAACAAAAATGATTATGGGGCTGGAACACATGACTTATGAGGAGAGGTTGAGGGGGCTGGAATTATTTAATCTTCAGAAGAGGAGAATGAGGGGGGATTTGATAACTGCTTTCAACTACCTGAAAGGGGGTTACAAAGAGGATGGATCTAGACTGTTCTCAGTGGTAGCTGATGACAGAACGAGGAGTAATGGTCTCAAGTTGCAGTGGGGGAGGTTTAGGTTGGATGTTAGGAAAAAATTTTTCACTAGGAGGGTGGTGAAGCACTGGAATGGGTTATCTAGGGAGGTGGTGGAATCTCCTTCCTTTGAGGTTTTTAAGGTCAGGCTTGACAAAGCCCTGGCCTGGATGATTTAGTTGGGGATTGGTCCTGCTTTGAGCAGGGGGTTGGACTAGATGACCTCCTGAGGTCCCTTCCAACCCTGAGATTCTATGATTCTCTCTTCTGCCACAGCCACAGGGCAGCCTGTATCCTGAACCCCCTCATCCCCGGCCCTACCCCAGAGCCTGCACACCCAGCTGGAGCCCTTTCCCCCCTGCACCCCAACTCTCTGTCCTAGCCCTGAGCCCCCTCCTGCATCCTGAACCGCTCAGTCACACCCCTGCCACACATCACCTCCATATTGGTGCACATAACAGAATTCATTCCACACAGGGGTGGAAAAAACTAGTGGGAACATTGGCAGGAATCTTTACTCACAAGATTTGAGCTCAGTAAGAAAAATATCCCACTGGTTACAGCTGCCTGTTGTGTCCCGCATAACAGCTATGAGGCAAAGGTGGAAAAATTGCTGCCAGGGTGGAGGGGAAGCACCTATCTGCTGAGTTTGAACAACTAGACACAAGGGCCATTAGAAGAGCTCGATGCACAGCTAGGCAGCTGAGGAGGCCTTGAAAGAGCCTTTAATGGTCAGCCACAGTAATGCTGTGTTGTGGACAGTGCTCTCCCTGGCCCTGAAATTTTGGGAGCTGTTAGGAATTGCTAGGTACCGCTTGGTGTACATTTATGAATATCATGCTGTCTTTTAACTCACCTAGAATTATGTGGTGCTTGCTGTACATTTATAACTATTTCATTGCTTTTCATTGACCCTATGAGTTCTGTGGTCCTGGACGATTCCAAGTAGCAGGTGCTTTGAGCCATGCTAGGCATTCTGCAGTATATGTTATGAAGTAATAAAGATTAATTATTTCCAGAAAAATAGAATGTTATGGAATATCAAAAATAGTGCAAACTAATGTGCAATTAAAAACAAATACAATACCAACTTCTAAAATGAATTAACAAAACAGAACTTTAAAATCAGAAAGGTAGATAAACTGTCCCTTGGCATAGAGTGGTGGGGGTAGGGGTGCAGCCCCTGACGCCACATGGTACGTTATGGGGGTAGGGAAGTACTAAAATGGAGTTCTCCATTAACGTAAAAGGGAGGCGACCCCATGACTGTTGGACCTATAGACTAGAGGCTACAGCAGTGCTCTCCAACCTTTTTACACCCAACATCACTTTTTGAAATTAAGGGCAACCCAGGATCTACCCCACCTCTTCCCTGAGGCCCTGCCCTGCTCACTCCACCTCCCCCCCTCAGTTGCTCCTAGATGGAAGCATGGCCAAGCTTCTTTTCCATTGTTTCATGTTCTCTGTGTATATAAATCTCCCCACCGTATTTTCCACTGCATGCATCCGATGAAGTGAGCTGTAGCTCATGAAAGCTCATGCTCAAATAAATTGGTTAGTCTCTAAGGTGCCACAAGTACTCCTTTTCTTTTTACGAATACAGACTAACACGGCTGCTACTCTGAAACCTGTCATTATGCAAGGCACTGCATTTAGCCGTATAGAGTGGAAATCTATCAACTTCATGAAAAAACTCGTACAGATACAGACAGACATCATCTTCTTTCCAAATGCAAACAGATGGACATCATACCAAAAGGACTGAAGGTAAAAAAGCCATTACAATCTAGATACCTCACAGACTATGCTGACAGCTTGTGCCACACGCTCTCAAAGAAACTGCGGAACCACCTGATCAACATCCTCTACAGCAAACAGGGAAAGATTAAGAATGAGCTCTCAAAAATAGATACTCATAAAAAAAACAACCTTCCACACAAACTTCCTCGTGGCTGGACTTTACAAAAACTAGACAAGCCATTTACAACACACACTTTGCTTCTCTACAAAAGAAAAAGGACACTAAACTATCTAAATTACTACATGCCACAAGGTGCCACAACAGTGGTTCCCTTAACCCAACCAGCAATATTGTTAATCTTTCCAACTATACTCTTAGCCCAGCAGAAGAATCTGTCCTATCTCGGGGCCTCTCCTTCTACCCCTCCACCACCACGAGCATGATACAGTTCTGTAGTGACCTAGAATCCTATTTTCGACGTCTCTGACTCAAGGAATATTTCCAACACACCTCTGAACAACATACTAACCCACAGAAACCTGCCTACCAAGGACTACAAAAAGAAGAATTCTGGGTGGACTCCTCCTGAAGGTCGAAACAGACTGGACTTCTACATAGAGTGCTTCCGCCGTCATGCACAGGCTGAAATTGTGGAAAAGCAGCATCACTTGCCTCATAACCTCAGCCATGCAGAACACAATGCCATCCACAGCCTCAGAAACAACTCTGACATTATAATCAAAAAGGCTGACAAAGGAGGTGCTGTCGTCATCATGAATAGGTCGGAATATGAACAAGAGGCTGCTAGGCAGCTCTCCAACACCACTTTCTACAAGCCATTACCCTCTGATCCCACTGAGGGTTCCAAAAGAAACCACACCATCTGCTCAAGAAACTCCCTGGAAAAGCACAAGAACAAATCCACACAGACACACCCCTAGAAACCCAACCAAGGGTATTCTATCTGCTATGCAAGATCCATAAACCTGGAAATCCTGGACGCCCCATCATCTCGGGCATTGGCACCCTGACAGCAGGATTGTCTGGCTACGTAGACTCCCTCCTCTGGCCCTACACTACCAGCACTCCCAGCTATCTTCGAGCCACTACTGACTTCCTGAGGAAACTACAATCCATCGGTGATCTTCCTGATAACACCATCCTGGCCACTATGGATGTAGAAGCCCTCTACACCCACATTCCACACAAAGATGTACTGCAAGCAGTCAGGAACAGTATCCCCGATAATGTCACGGCAAACCTGATGGCTGAACTTTGTGACTTTGTCCTCACCCATAACTATTTCACATTTGGGGACAATGTATACCTTCAAATCAGCGGCACTGCTATGGGTACCCGCATGGCCCCACAGTATGCCAACATTTTTATGGCTGACTTCTTACAACTACAATACCCACCTGCTGAAGTGAAGAAACAAATTGACAGAGCCAGAAGAGTACCCAGAAATTACCTACTACAGGAGAGGCCCAACAGAGAAAACAACAGAATGCCACTGGCCATCACCTTCACCATCACCTTCAACTAAAACCTCTTGCATCGAGGATCTACAACCTATCCTGAAGGATGACCCAACACTCTCACAAATCTTGGGAGACAGGCCAGTCCTTGCTTACAGACAGTCCCCCAACCTGAAGCAAATACACACCAGCAACCACACACCAGAACCACTAACCTAGGAACCTATCCTTGCAACAAAGTCTGTTGCCAACTGTGTCCACATATCTATTCAGGGGACACCATCATAGGGCCTAATCCCATCAGCCACACTATCAGAGGCTTGTTCACCTGCACATCTACCAATGTGATATATGCCATCATGTGCCAGCAACGCCCCTCTGCCATGTACATTGGCCAAACTGGACAGTCTCTATGTAAAAGAATAAATGGACACAAATCAGAGGTCAAGAATTATAACATTCAAAAACCAGTTGGAGAACACTTGGTCACTCGATTACAGACCTAAAAGTGGCAATTCAACAAAAAAAGCTTCAAAAACAGACTCCAACGAGAGACTGCTGAATTGGAATTAATTTGCAAACTGGATACAATTAACTTAGGCTTGAATAAAGACTGGGAGTGGATGGGTCATTACACAAAGTAAAACTATTTCCCCATGTTTATTTCTCCCTCTCCCCACCCACCCCCCACCGTTCCTCAGAAGTTCTTGTCAACTGCTGGAAATGGCCCACCATCACTACAAACGGTTTCCCCACACACACACTCTCCTGCTGGTAATAGCTCACCTTACCTGATCACTCTTGTTACAGTGTGTATGGTAACACCCATTGTTTCATGTTCTCTGTGTATATAAATCTCCCCACTGTATTTTCCACTGCATGCATCCGATGAAGTGAGCTGTAGCTCACAATAGCTTATGCTCAGATAAATTTGTTAGTCTCTAAGGTGCCGCAGGTACTCCTTTTCTTTTTGCAGATACAGACTAACATGGCTGCTATTCTGAAAGAAGTGTTATTTACTCCTTCACATAACACAAGAGCCAGGGGTCATCCAATCAAATTAATAGGCACCAGGTTTTCAATAAACAAAATGAAATACTTCATACAGTGCACAGTCAACCTGTGGAACTTGTTGCCAGGGGATGTTGTGAGGCTAAAACTGTGACTGGGTTCAAAAAAGAACTAGATAAGTACATAGAGGATAGGTCCATCGGTGGCTATTAGCCAAAATGGTCAGGGATGCAACCCCATGGTCTGAGTGTTCTAGCCTCTGTTTGCCAGAAGCTGGGAGTGGACAACAAGGGATGGATCACTTGATGACTCCCTGTTCTGTTCATTCCCTCTGAAGCATCTGGGATTGGCCACTGTCAAAGAAGACAAGATATTGGGTTAGATGGACCATTGGTGTGACACAGTATTGCCGTTCTTAGGGGGGCATTGTCTGGTTTTATGGAACCAATACAATTTCAGCCCTTATTTCCATGGAGTGCAGGGCAATGGCACTGAGTACTGGTACTATTTGTGATGGACCATGGTGATTTTAGCTGAAATCTCACTCCTGAGGGTCACAAAGGCTCAGAGAACACGTCTCTCACTGGTGTCCTAAAGCCACCAGGGCCATATGCCCCTAACCCGTTTACTGCAGTGGTGCCTGCTGAAGTCATAACAGAGTGGTGTGGGAGTGTTCCACCACAGAGGAAGAAATAAGGCTGCCATCCTCAGAAACTGAGGAGAGAGGATTGCAGAGTACCTCCACGAAAGTTTCATCGAGATCTCTCAGGAGGATACAAGGGACATTCCAATGTACAAAAACAAACTGCTCCACTCTCCCCTGGCCCGCTCCTGTAAAGGAATGAAAAGCAGATACCAACTCTGTCTCAGTTTGTTGCACCACTACCTCTTCTAATGCAAGTAAAACAATGAAAAGTCAATATCTGTGTCCTGCTAACTTAGGGTTAGGTTGGGCACCATCTTTACATTTAGACACTGTAAGGAAAAATGCATGCACATGCTTAACCCAAGGTTCCTTCCCCTTCATTGGCCAGGTCCATGCTCAGCTGGCAGGAATGGCCAGACTGCAATAGAGTCTCAAAAAGATATTGGCTTGCAACAGAGCTGGACCTCCCCCTAGTGTGTCCCTCCCACCACCTCACTGTTCTGGGCAGGGGGCTGTGTCTCAGGGTGCATCTACACTTCAAAACTTAAAAAAACCACAGCAGCAAATCTCAGAGCCAATGTCAATTGACTTGGTCCTACACTATGAGGCTATAAATAGCAGTGTAGATGTCCCCACTTGGGCTGGACCCTGGGCTCTGAGACCTATCCCCCCCACTGGGTTTCAAAGCCTGGGCTCCAGCCCAATCAGTAATGTGTGCACTGCTATTTTTATCCAGGTAGCTCTTTTTAACCCACAAGTCCGAGTCAGTTGATCCAGGCTTTGAGACTCACTGCCATGGAGTGTTCTTTTTTCCAGTGTAGACGTACCCTCTGGCTTGTTGGAGGTATCCTTGGGGGTCTGTGGCATGCTGGTGGGGTCTCCGCCAAATATAGCATGCATAGGGTTGCCAACCCTCCCGGTTTCACCAGGAATCTCCCAGAATCAGGCTCTATCTCCTGGAGGCTACTGAAGCCAAAACCGGGAGATTTTAGGCCGTTAAACATGCAGCGGCACAGTGGGGCTGTCTTCAAGGTTCCTTCCCCACTCTGAACTCTAGGGTACAGATGTGGGGACCTGCATGCAAGACCCCCTAAGCTTATTCTTACCAGCTTAGGTTAAAAACTTCCCCAAGGTACAAACTTCGCCTTGTCCTTGAACAGTATGCTGCCACCACCAAGCATTTTAAACAAAAAACAGGGAAAGAGACCATTTGGAGACATCTTCCCCCAAAATATCCTCCCAAACCCTACACCTCCTTTCCTGGGGAAGGCTTGATAAGAATCCTCACCAAATTGTACAGGTGAACACAGACCCAAACCCTTGGATCTTAAGAACAATGAAAAAGCAATCAGGTTCTTAAAAGAAGAATTTTAATTAAAGAAAAGGTAAAAGAATCACCTCTGTAAAAGCAGGATGGTAAATATCTTACAGGGTAATCAGATTCAAAACAGAGAATCCCTCTAGGCAAAACCTTAAGTTACGAAAAGACACAAAAACAGGAATATACATTCCCTCCAGCACAGCTTATTTTACCAGCCATTAAACAAAAGGAAATCTAACACATTTCTAGCTAGATTACTTACTAACTTAACAGGAGTTCAGAGTAGCAGCCGTGATAGTCTGTATTTGCAAAAAGAAAAGGAGTACTAGGGGCACCTTAAGACTAGTACTCTTTTTCTCTTAACAGGAGTTGTAAGTCTGCATTCCTGATCTGTTCCCAGCAAAAGCATCACACAGACAGACCAACCCTTTGTTTCTCCCCCACCCCCATTCCAGATTTGGAAGTATCTTGTCCTCTTATTGATCATTTTGGGTCAGGTGCCAGCTAGGTTACCTTAGCTTCTTAACCCTTTACAGGTGAAAGGGATTTACCTCTGGCCAGGAGGGATTTTATAGCACTGTATACAGAAAGGTGGTTACCCTTCCCTTTATATTTATGACAGGGGCTAAAGAAGGCTCCCTGCCTGCCCTGGCTCTGTGCCATTCCCGAAAATGGCCGGCACATCCCTGTGGCCCCAGGGGGTGGGAAGAGGTCAAGGGGGGTCTCTGCGCACTGCCCCCACCCTGAGTGCCAACTCTGCAGCTCCCATGGGCCAGGAACTTTGGCCAATGGGAACTGCAGAGGCTGTGCAGGCAGGGTAAGTGCATGGAGCTCCCTGGCCCACCCCCCAGAGGCCGTAGGGACGTGCCGGCCACTTCTGGGAGCGGCAGGGGGCCAGTGGTAAGGAGCCTATCTTAGCCCCACTGCGCCACCACCTGGGAACTGCCTGAGGTAAGCACCGCCAGGCCAGAGCCTGCAACCCTCACTCCCTCCCACACCCCAACCTCCTGCCCAAGCCCTGAGCCCCCTCCTGCACCCAAACTCCCTCCCAGAGCCTGTACCCCACACCCCAACCCCTGGTCCCAGCCCACTCCAGCACCCAAACTCCCTCCCAAAGCTTGCACCCCACACCCCTTCCTGCACCCCCACCCCCTGCCCCAAGCTCAGCCCGGAGTCCCCTCCCACACTAACCCCTCGGCTCCAACCCAGAGCCTGCACTCCCTCCCACACCCCAATTCCCTGCCTCAGCCCGATGAAAGTGAGTGGGGGAGGGGGGAAGAGAGCGATGGAGGGAGGGGGGATGGAGTGAGTGGGGCAGGGCCTCAGAGAAAGGGGAGGGCAGTGCCTCGGGGCAGAGTCAGAGTCAGGGCCAGGGCCAGGGGTGGAGCAAGGGTGTTTAGGTGTGTGTGTTTAGACAGTTGGCAACCCTAAGCATGCAGCTCATTGTAAAAGCAGGAGGTTTGCAGGTCAGCAGCAGCTCAATTGTTGGTCTCCCTGGCCTTGTGGTATGCCTGCTAAAGGTCCTGTGTTTTCATGCAGCACTGCTATTGATTCCTGTGAGACCCTAAGACGCTAAGCTAGGCAATCAGGAAAATACATTTAAAAAACACACAAGGGTTTTGGCGGGGAGAAGGGGTTGGCTTTTGGTGTCTGTGATCCCTGGGAGGTGGAATTCACACTTGAGATCAGAGAGGTCATAGTCGGATAGCTGCTGGAGGGCTATTAGGATCAACAGAGGTCTCGCAGTATCTACAGTCACACTGTGTCACTCTCAATAGGTTGACCACAGCTCAATCCCATTCGGGAAGGTGATATTACTGCATTGCCACGAGAGGGTGTTTATGTCAGCTGCAGACAAATTTGAGTGTCGACATATGCACAAATAGGTAGACGCACAGTGACTTACTAACTTTGTAGTACACACCAGGCCTAAGTTGACTGAGAACAGATTGAAACTAAGTTGAAATAAAGGACTCTTAAACCAGAATGAAGAGAGTGTCCACTTAGGAGTTTTGCACTGGCTTAACTAAAACAGTTTAATTAAATCAGGAAAGTTTTGCATGTAGACAAGGCCTTGGACAATTTCCTCTTTAGGGCAGTACATACCTGAAGTTTTCTATGAAAAACAGTTCATAATTTCAACTCCACTGAGCTGTGAATGAAAGAGACTCAGAAGCCCATCGCACCAGATTGCCAGTACTGTTGAGTGCTCAGGCTTGTGTGTTACACAAGACAGTTCTAGAAGATGAGAGGCACTGGGGAAAAGAGTGAGAAAAGCATTAGAAGAGACTTACGGCCCCTTGGGAGTCCCAGCAGATATGTGCCATAGGCGTAGGAACTAGCGGTGCAGGGGTGCTGCAGCGCCCCCAGGTTTCACGTGGGTCTCCGCTCCCATCCCCGCATGAGGGGTCCCAGCTGTTGGCCCCGCACCTGTGCTCTGCTCCTGGCCCCACACACAGGCTCCCAGCCCTGTGCCCAGGGCGCCACTGGTGGCCCTGTGCCTCAGGTCCAGCTGCCAGACCCATGCCTGTCCCCACCTGTAGCCCCAGCCTCGGCCCCCTTGCCCCTGTCCGGATCCCTCACTCCTGGAGACACGGCCCTGCTCCTGGCCCCAGCTCAGGGGGAGGTGCAGACAGGAGTAAGGGTGCTGGCTTTCGGCACCTCTGCTATTAAAAGTGTTCCAGTGGCACTGTGCTTTGCAGATTTCTGAGAGAATACTGAAGCCAGAGAAGAAGATTGTAAACATAAACATCAATCTAGAGTAGGTCCTGAGTTGTTCTGTTCCTGGCCAGGACAAAAGTGATCTGAGATGTGACTGCACAAAATCATTTTGTGCAAAACCTCTGCTGTGCAACTGAAGGTTATATGGGTGAAGGAACTGCAGAGAAATTTACAAATTTCCTGAGTTAGCAAGTCTGGCCAAATGGTTGTTGTGCTAATATGTAGTTTTTAATATAGTACTCTTCATCCATAGATCTCCCTGTAGTTTACAAGTGGTCTCCATTTTACATGTGGGGAAACTGAGGCAGAGATCTGAAGTGACAAAGCCAGTCAGTGGCAGAGCCAAGAACAGAACTGATGGCTCTGGATTACAGTCCAGTACCCTATCCACTGGCCCATGTTGTTATAATGTAACCTATACTAACTGCAAGGATTAACCCAGCAAATATAGCATTGGTGGCATAAGCAGATCAGCTATCTGCACTGCTGAAATAATTATGTCTCTTTGGCAATCCTAAAGGCTGATTACAGGACAACCGGAGCGTGGAGAATAGGTCTAAGTTACACATAGGGGTGAACGGTCACTCTACAGGGCTTGGCGCTAAACTTCCTCATTAAATCTTTATAAATCAAAAATAAATGTTGTTCTCCTACAAAGGGTTCAGTAATTATATCAGGTAATTAATAAAAAGTACATCAGCAGAGCTTTGGATGAAGACATACATGTAAAGTGACATTGATGGGTATGACGACATCACCAATTAGCTTTCCTCATAAGATTTTCATCCTTACGTTTAAGTTTCAGACACACAAGGCTCATGTCACTGTGAGAGAACGTACCACGTGGCATTCTCCACACGCCTCCATTGCTGGGGAAGTGCTTTATCTCACATTAACACAAATCTTTGAGTATCTGACTAAGATAGCAACTAAAGTGTAACCAAAACAGTTCCTTTCGTAACCACTATGCCGCTGCTGGCCATTTTAAGTGCATGCAGGTAGAAAAAACATCGCTATGCTGCTAAAATAAAAATGGAGTTCATCACATTCTTAGCAGTGTGTGCTGAATAGCACCAATTCCAAGAAGCCTCAGGGCAACCCATGTTATCAGTGATGTAATTTCATAGCATAATGCATTCTGGGAGGTCCTCAGCAAACTAGAAAGTGCCAGTGAATTTAACAGAAAGGAAATCTATTTTTTAAAAAGGTTAAACCTTTTTTTCCTCTGTGCTGAATGTCCCTTAGAGCCTAGTTAGTGGGATCATTCAGCATATAAATCTGTGATTAACTCAATTTTCTTCATTTTAGCTATGCAGGTCACTACCAGTGACATACCAGCTTCATGGCAGATGGAGTTTAATGAAGAATGGAGTAAACTTCCTCTAGAGAGCTTTAATTTTTCCCCCCAGAAACCTATGCTTTAAAATGGAAAGAATGCACTCTTCTTCTCCACACCTTTCCAAATTCTCTGAGAAAGACACTCTTCTGGGGTGGTTTACAGAAATTGTCCATGGCATCCTTTTAAAAAAAATTGCATAATTTCTGCAGTGCAGAAGCCTGAATTCAAGGATCTGAATGCAAAGTGGCCTTATAAACAGTATCCTCAGGCACATGGATGCACTCCCATTAGCCATGGATCTGAACTGGATCCAGGGAGACTAACTCCTAGGGAGAAATATTATCTTTTCCATATATTTTGTTCTTTAAAAATGGAGACGTGAATCATCAGGACACATTGGTCATTTGAGAAGACCTGGAGGAGGAGATATTGATGTATCATGACCATGGGCAAGGTATAAGAATGATAGCTGAATACAACAGATTCTGCCTACTTACAAACATCCATGACAAGAAGCTCTATGAAAGGATGATCAGTCCTTTTTGGGGGTATGAATACTGCCTGGCTATTTTCTACACAGAAAGATCACTACAAGTTTTTTTTAAGAGGACCTAATGTGAGGATGAGAGCGCGCCTTCCCCACATGCTTCACCCCACATGCCGTACACAGTAATTGAAGCACCTTCTTTACCCCTGTGGAAAAACGTTCCCCCAACATCTACGTGAGTGGATAAAGATCAACATCTGCAAGGGCAGACAGAACACCTCAGCCCATGAAATATGAAAATCTTTGAACAGACATCCGGTCAAGAGTATACATTTGTTTAAGGGGGAAAAAAAATCTAACCTCAAGCAATCTAATCTCTTATGAGGAGGCCTTTTCATCTCCTGTCTCCCCTGTGTGCTGTGATGTGAAGTCCTTGAAGTGACAGTAATTGCAGAATAGTACAGAACTGGTACAAGGGCTTAGCCAGAGCGATTGTGGCCTGGGGCATGCAGTTGTGTGAGCTGTGAAGAAGAGATTGGATTTACAGGACAGCACCCAGTGCGGCAGATCTGCAATGAAAATCACATGAAAAAAAAAAAACCAAGATGCAGGTGATTGTTCATGTTTGCAAAAATGCAAAACCACCAGCAACTTGTGAACAGCACAGTTGTCAGTTACATATTCAAAGACATCAATCATTTGCATACAAGAAGCTTGCATGATTCACTTATTAAATTAAGATGGTTGTAGCCATTTATCCATGAAAGCTAAGCACACATACGTACATTCTCATGGTTTTGGTTTTCTCTATTGTATTTTTATCAAGAAAAATGGAGGTTCGCTTTTCTTTAAGAACATATTCAGAAATATGACAACTTTTACTTTTGTGACTAGATTGCTTTGGACACCTTGGGCCTTGCTCTCTATAAAAATCACCCATGCAGTAGGCTTGTCAACTTAGCCCAGACACATCATACAAAGTTGTCATTTTTTTACCTAGATATGAACAAACCCTTAAAATAAAACCTGTAGAAGCCTGAAAAACAAACTAGAACACTGTTTTTGCTTAAGAAAAGGTAACGCAGAAATATTTTGCTTGAATGGGTTTTTTCCTTAGGGCTTGTAAATTGTCAGTTTCACCACTTTCTCCTCCTAAAAAGATTTCTGTACCTGATATTGATCCCAGTGAAGTAAATGGGCCTCCTGCAATGACTTTGTCTAAAAAAAAAAAAAAAATTCTGGTACCTTCTCAAAGGAAATGCAGTGGATCTAATTTACCTTGATTTCAGTAAGGCACTTGATACAGTTCCACATAGGGAATTAGCTGAATTGGAAAAGATGGGGATCAATATGAAAAACTGGAAGGTGGATAAGAAACTGGTTAAAGGGGTGATGACAACAGGTCATACTGAAAGGTGAACGGTCAGAAGGTTACTAGTGGAGTTCCTCAGGGATCGGTTTTGGGACCAATCTTTTTATTGCTGACCTTGGCACAAAAAGTGGGAATGTGCTAATAAAGTCTGCGGATGACAAAAAGCTGGTGTCACACCCCGAGGGCCCCCTCCCTCTAGGGGTCCCCTGGGGAAGGCAGATCAGCATTGTATATTGCTTATGCTGTTGCAAACATTGCAGGATTTTTTGGGACGGTCAAAGGTGAGTGAATGAGTGTGGAATGAAGGATTCCTTTGCAGGTCACGAGAGGCCGGGGTGGGGGAAGGGGTTGGGGGAGAGATGGAAGAGAGCAGAGAACGGGGTTAACTCCACGCTCCTACTAGGCCCGAAGATAAGACGCTAACTCGAGTCAGCTCAAGGCAACAGCACACATCTGACTCTCAGCCACCTGACAAGAAAGAGGAAATCCACCAACCAGCTGTGAGAAAGGAAGATGCAACAAAACAGACCTGCAGAGTCAGCCCATAACACGCAAGGCAAGCAAAGGCTGCAGAGGAGGAAAACAGAGAACAACAGAGTCTAGCCGGTGTGTTTTGGGAAAGTCGAAGAGACCACAGAGAGCCAGTTTTGACTGGTACAAAGAGCACCAGGAACAGAGGTCGCGGAATGGAACACCCCCAAAGGAACCCAGGACTTAAAACCCTCCTGAGAGCCGGAACAACTCGGAGATCACAGCAGACCCTGGGCGACCTGGGCCTAGGACCAGAACTCCTCTCCACCCCTCCCCCTCTTCTTCTTACATTACACCCAGGCTTGGCCTGTCTCAGGTTGTGTGTGTGTGTGTGTGTGTGTGAGAGAGAGAAAGTCAGTTACGGCTTGGGGTACCAATGTTTTCTTCCTTCCTCTGAGTGATGTGGGGAGCACCTATCAATCTCCGCTGTTATTTTATCAATAAAGCTTTAAAACTTAGACTCTTGGTGTGTTCTGTTATCTCCTCCCTTAACAATCCTGTGGCCTTAGACTGATCACCTGATGCTTCAGGCAGATTGGTAACAGAAATCTGTCACACTGGGAGGTATTGCCAATACAGAGAGGGACCTGGATATCATACAGGAAGATCTGGATGGCCTTGTAACCTGGAGTAATAGGATGAAATTTAATAGTGAAAAGTGCAAGGTCACGTATTTAGGGATTAATAAGAATTTTTGTTATAAACTAGGGACGCAACACTTGGAGGTAACAGAGGAGGACGACCTCAGAGTATCAGTTGATCACAGGATGACTATGAGCCACCAGTGTGATACGGCCATGAAAAAAGCTAATGTGGTCTTGGGATGCATCAGGTGAGTTATTTCCAGTAGAGATAAGGAGGTGTTAGTACAGTTCTACATGGCACTGGTGAGACCTCATCTGGAATAGTGTGTGCGGTTCTGGTCTCCCATGTTTAAGAAGAATGAATTCAAACTGGAACAGGTACAGAGAAGGGCTAGTAGGATGATCTGAGGAATGGAAAGCCTGTCTTATGAAAGGAGACTCTGAGCTTGGGTTGTTTAGACTAACCAAAAGAAGGCTGAGGGGAGATACGATTATTCCTCTGATATATTTATAGAGAGCAAATACCAGGGAGGAAGAGGAATTATTTAATATCAGTACCAATATGGACACAAGAACAAATGGATATAAACTGGCCATGGGGAAATTTAGACTTAAAATTAGATGAAGGTTAACCATCAGAGGAGTAAAGTTCTGGAATAGCCTTCCAAGGGGAGCAGTGGAAGCAAGACATCTGGCTTCAAGGCTAAGCTTGATAAGTTTATGGAGGGGATGGTATGATGAGATCTGAGTTACTACAGAGAATTCTTTGCTCAGTGTCTGGCTGGTGAGTCTTGGCCACATGCTCAGGGTTTAGCTGATTGCCATGTTTGGGGTCAGGAAGGAATTTTCCTCCAGGGCAGATTGGCAGAGGCCCTGCGGGAGTTTTCTCCTTCTTCTGCAGCGTGGAGCACGGGTCACTTGCTGGGAGGATTCTCTGCGTCTTGAAGTCTTTAAGCCACGAGTCAATAGCTCAGACATAGGTCAGGGGTTTGTTACAGTAGTGGGTGGGTGAAATTCTGTGGCCTGTGTTGTACAGAGGTCAGACTAGACAATCATAATAGTCCAATCTGATCTTAAAGTCTATGAGACTTCAATAAGAAGAGAAGCAAGGCCTCTGAGACCGATTCACAAATATAAACCATCAGAGAAAATACCAAACACACAATTCTTAGCACAGTTCTCAAAAGCTGGAGAAGCAGCACTGAAAAAAAAATACAAAATATGTTAGATATTTAACAAATGGTAAATTTCATCTAAGCCAGGTTGCAGGGTGACTACTCATCTCATGTTTGCTAGCAAACAGCCCTTTATATGTCAGTTGCCTCAGGCCAGCACTATTACACATCAAAACCCTCCATCACGTGCTGCCACCCTTTGATGGCAGCATCTGCCGAGAGGCCAGGGCATGGGACCTGATCCAAAGCCCACTGAAGTCAATGGGAATCTTTTCATTGATTTCAGTTGGCTTTGGACTCAACCCATGGAAACTGAAGTACCCTTAGAACTCATTGCAGTGGTCCTTCCAGGCTAGAGCAGACACACTGGTGTGGGAGCGCAGGGAAACTTTATGCTAGCACTGCCTATGATGTATCTATTCTCTGATGAAACAAAGGACTTATCTACAGGGCTGTCAATACGCCACGTTTAACATTCAATTACTCAAGGTAAGAGGGAAGCTGCTCTCATGGATTGGTAACTGGCTAAAAAAATAGGAAACAAAGGGTAGGAATAAATGGTCAGTTTACAGAATGGAGAGAGGTAAATAGTGGTGTCCCCCAGGGGTCTGTACTGGGACAAGTCCTATTCAACATATTCATACACGATCTGGAAAAAAAAAGAGGTAAACAGTGAGGTGGAAAAATTTGCAGATGATAAAAAACTACGAGATTGCAGTCTGCTTGGGACTTAACTAAGAGCTACAAAAGGCTCACACAAAACTGTGTGACTGGGCAACAAAATGGCAGATGAAATTCAATGTTGATAATGGAAAACAATGGAATGGAATGGAAAACAATCCCAACTATACATATAAAATGATGGGGTCTAAATTAGCTGTTGCCACTCAAGAGAGATCTTGGAGTTATTGTGGATAGTTCTCTGAAAACATCCTATCAATGTGCAGCAGTAGTCAGAAAAAGAGAACAGAATGTTGAGAATCATTAAGAAATGGAAAGAAAGATATATAAATCCATGGTATGTTCACATCTTGAATACTGTGTACAGATGTGGTCCAGAAAGATATATTGGAATTGAAAAAGGTTCAGAAAAGGGCAACAAAGATGATTAGGGGCATGGAACAGCTTCCATATGAAGAGAGATTAATAAGACTGGGACTTTTCAGCTTGGAAAAGAGACAACTAAGGGGGGATATGATTGAGGTCTATAAAATCATGACTGGTGTAGAGAAAGAAAAATAAAGTAGTGTCATTTACTCCTTCTCATAATACAAGAGCTAGGGTTATGAAATGAAATTAGGCAGCAAGTTTAAAACAAACAAAAGGACGTATTTTTCCCCCCACACAATGCACAGTCAACCCATGGAACTTCTTTCCAGAGGATGTTGTGAAGACCAAGACTATAACCGGGTTCAGAAAAGAACTAGATAAGTTCATGGAGGATAGGTCCACCAATGGCTATTAGCCAGGATGGTGTCCCTAGCCTTTGTTTGCCAGAAGCTGGGAATGGATCACTTGATGATTACCTGTTCTATTCATTCCTTCTGGGGCACCTGTCATTGGCCAGTCAGAAGACAGGATACTGGGCTAGATGGACCTTTGGTCTGACCCAGTATGGCCGTTCTTAAGAATATATAGACACAATGTAAAGAGAAAAATCAAAGAGACACTGTAAATGCTTTTTCTAATCATGGGTTAAACGGCCACCAGCCTTCAAGAGTTACCAAATCTTTGTACAAATGTGCCCTCCATTCAACTCTGACTAGGAATTGCATTAAAATAGCACAGGAGTACTTCATTAAGCTTATGCTCAAATAAATTGGTTAGTTTAAGGTCCCACTAGTACTCCTTTTCTTTTTGCGAATACAGACTAACACGGCTGCTACTCGGAAACCTGTCATTAAAACAGAGCTATCCCCAGCGGTATTACATCTCTCTTTTGTATTTCTCTGTTGGCACTAGGAGCGACAGAGTAGCCTTTTAATCTGCAGTTTTAAAATGTGTTTTAATTCTCGGACATGTCGTCCACTCTTTAGTCAACAGTTCATAGTATGGACTTCAGTTGTAAAAAAATATATATATATAGCATTGTTCTTTTAGGGGTTGTATGCTTCTTACAGGGCTGACATCTTTCCTAGGGTGCTACAGAACTCTATGAGCACTGCAAGGCTCCATCCAGCTCACTCCCTCACCTCTGCATCCCCACACCAAATCATATCCTCCCTCCAACCCTCTCCCACCTGTGGCAACCCAACCTTCCGTTTTATGAGACTCTGAAGCCTTTGTTGCTCACGTAAGTACACCAGGAAGTCAGGAACTGGAGTGAGCAGGGGAAGGATGAGGCAAGGAGATGGATGTGATGAGCGTGCCAGTGTCAGAGTGAGACCAAAGCCTGGATGGGGAACTAGGGACTGAGAGAGAGATGTCTATATGCCTGTGAAGAAGGGCCCATGGGAGAGGAGGGCTCTTTGTGGCTAGATAGACCTAGCATGCTAGGTCTAAGGTCATCACTGACTTGTTATTCCAGCAGGCTCTCGTCAGTTGCCAGGAACACATACGAACAAGCCTTAAGTTAAAAACCCAGGCCAAGATTTTCAAAAGCAACAAGTGATTTTAGGTGCCCAAGGTTTTTCAGGAAGCGGATGCTCGGTGCTTTCTGAAAATCAGGCTCCTTTAGGGTCTTTCCAGTTGGACACCCAAAAACTTAGGCAGCCAAAGTTATGAATCATTAGTCCCAAAGTGCACCTCCAAGGGATTTCAATACTGCACAGGGATCTTTGTTTTTACAGTAATTCTCAGCACAGCTCTTGCGTCTTCTGCTCTTTGCAGAGCATAGGTAACATGAAGGAACGACAAGAACAAAAGCTCAATGAAAGTGACAAAGAAAATGAAAACGCCTATCGCCTAAGAATTGATGAGCATCACAAACTGTGCAAACAGGACTTCAGGACTCATTCTTGCTTTTGGCATGAAGGAAATGAATAATTTGGATTAAAGGGAAATCCTGTGATGGTGACAGTTCCATTTTGTAATGTGAACTTCCTATGGGTTTTGTCTTTCAAACCTGTCAATCAAAAAGTAACAAAGCAAAAACCTCTAGGCAACTAGCAGGTGTTGATGGAGACACAGTAGCTGCTGTAGACAAGAGCAAGGAGACATGCACTAGTTGTGACCCACGATATCCGTTACCATTTCTTTCATCATGCACACTTTTCTAAAATTATATACATCCGTCCTTTTTAGCAGAGTCTTTTCCTAGTTCAGTATTTGAAGATCATGTTAGATATTATCAGTGTATCTAATCTAGATCCACTTGATCGATCATTCCATTTTCAGCCTACAGGCATTTTTCTTGTTAGACAAATGAAGGTCAGCCTCCAAATCTAGGTACTCTTCAAAGTTCACCTTATTCAACAGGATCTCAGCTTCAGGCAAGAGAAAGATGTAAGAAAGTCCATCTATTATAGAAAATAGAGAGGATTCCACAAGTGCAACAAGAGGATTACTACAGCTGTAGTTCCAAACCCGGAAGCTTTCAGGATCAAAGTTAAAACTAATCCACAGCTACCAGTGTAGCGGACAACCAAACTTTTGAGGCCTAATTTTTAAACAGCTTCAATTCAGGCTCTACATGTGTGTGTAGCTTTGCATGCACCTGTCACTGGCACATGATAATTTTTCCCTCAACAAGTCTGAAATAGTCAATAAAATATATTTCAATCTTGATTTTGAAATATTCTATAAAAACAGGAAAAGTGTGCTTTATCCACTACTGTAGATTAGCATTATTAGATATGGGAGTCTACTTTGTCAAACTTTGCTTAAGTGATAGCTAGCCTGTGGCTCACATTGACTGCCATTGAATTCCACAGCCCTTTGAACGGATGGTGCACAAAAATCTGGGTTGTTTTGATGTAGAAAAAAAAATGACAAACTCAAGACTCAAAAAATATCTGAACACTCCATTGCATGCCATCACCTGTAAAAAGAGGTTCAATACAGTAAATCAGAAAGGAACAATTCATTCTAATTCCTTCCACCACTAGATCAACTAAATTTAACTTGTAAAGTTATTTCAGAGTATAATCATAAATTATCCTTACACTCTTACCTTGATTTAGGTAAACCCCAAGATCTCCTTTCAAAAGAAATTTACAAAAAAAAGCAACCAGCTTCATCCTGCAATTGCCTCTGATCTCTCTAGCCTTGACATTCAGTCTTTTAGCAGGAAACCCTTTGTCATATAATCACAACATACACAGTAATATTTTAGATTATGTTAGGTTCTGCACTCCACCCCTGGTTTGCAGTCTGTGCTTCACATACTTAGGGCTTGATGCTGTTATGTCTCGTGATCACAATTAACTCAGTTGACTTGGTTTTATGCCTTTTTAGTGAGCATAAAATGCTACTAACTCAGAAGCATAGTGTTTTATATTTACAGTCCACAGACAGAAATGGCTTCACAAAGGGCACGACCATGCAGAATCAGACCCAGTGCGATTACTCAGGTAACCAATGTTGATAGAACTGGACCATGAGTTCGTGAAATGGTTTGGGATCCTCTGAGATAAGTGCATTAGAACCTTAGGAATATATGGCCGAGATGACGTATCTTCAAGAAAGCCCAAAGAGAGTTCATTGAGCAAATCTTGCCAAAATTCATAGTAGCCACCCATCAAAATGAAATTAGAACGTATCAGTAGAGTGGAATGTCCACTGTTCATCTCAGAGAAATCTGTACACAACTGTAAAAAGTAAGATCCCTGAAAGGATTTTTGGAAGTACATCTTTGACAAATATAAATACTAAAAATATTACCAGAACAGACATGTTAACACAATATCTAACAGTTCTATAGCTTTATTGAATTAAGCAAGTCAAAGGAAGAACAAGCAGCAGCAAATGTTTAATTTTTTGCCTTTCCAGAGGTATTTATTTGTGAAAAATAGAAGAGGGGAAAAAAACAAAGCCTCATTCTTAGGAATGAAACACATGGGTCTGATTCTCATTTACACTAAGACCACCTTACACCACTTTGGCAATGAAAAGGGGCCTTAGAGTACACATAAAAAAATTTATTCTCACTTTAAGATCCCTTCATGCTGCCAGAATGGTATAAGAGGGATGGGGTTAGTATAAATGAGAATCAAGCCTGCTAATATCAATAAACACACAAAGAAAAGGAGTTGAAATAAATAGTATGGGTGGGAGGGAGGAAGAAAGAAACTAAAGGGTATAATATTAAAAAAGCATAAGTTCATGTAGCAAGGCAAGACTCACTGGTGCAGCACCTCCTGCTGGTTATCCTGGGAATTAGCTCAATTTCAGCCCAGAGCACCCTCTGCAGGCCCATGGCTCACCTGCCTCAGGCCCTGTGTCCTGCCCAGACTACAGTGCCCTTTACTTCAGGGTTCTGCCTCTGCAGTACCCCCGCTCTGGGTCTTCCCTCCCAGTCAAACCCCCACCCTCTAAACCCACCTTGCCTCAGTGGCTACTGCTAGTCATCATCTAACCCCCACTCACAGGAGCAGACTGCAGTCTGTAAACAACTCATCATTGGCAAGGTGGGCATTTAGACCTGCTGCCTCTGCCTAACCCCAGGCTGCACCTTTGCAACCCTAGTACCTGTTTTGGCCTTTGACCAGGCTGGAGCTCCCCAGCAGCTCCTCCTCCCTTTCCCCAGCCCTGCTGTCTCAAGTACCCTTCACTCCCAGGCAGCCAGATCCTTCTCTCTCAAGAGCTAGAGAGAGACTGCCCTAGCTCCTGGGCTCACAGCCCTTTTATAGGGCCAGCTGTGGCCTGATTGGGCATGGCCCCAGCTGTGGATTCCTTCCCAATCAGCCTATTCTTATTGGCTCTCAGACCCAGCCCTCTCCAAGGGCTGGCTTTTAACCCTTTCAGGGCTGGAGCAGGGTCACTGCCCCACTACAGTGCAGTTTGCAGCAGGTGGCTATAAAATAGTATAAGAGTCCATGTTCCTAAGCAAGTAGTGAGAAATAAAAGAGAAAAGTGACATAGTAGTTAGAAAAACAAAAACCCGTTGGGGCTGGATTGTTCCATTTACCTACAGGTCTGTTTCAGGGATGGTGCAAAACTCCATGTGGAGTTCTGTGAAGCATTCTACACAACTTAAGTGACTCAGAGTTGGGCTGCCTCCATTTTGGGGTGCCCAAATTATAACCTTTTGAAGGGACCTGCACTTGCAAGGGTGGGAGCTAAGCTCTTTCGGAAAATCAGGTGATACCCAAAAATGAAGACACCCAAAACCACTAAGCACTTCTGAAAATAGGTGCACAGAAGTTGCATGCCTGCTACTACACCCTTTCTTGCGGTATGACTGATTTCCCTCCACTGCATAGTGGACCAGCTCTGATAGCTGGAGTTGGGAGGCCAAATCATTGCACCTCTTCCTCCACACCCCCTTTTGGAGCATCATGCACAGGGGCTGCAATTCAACATAGCACTTAAGTGGGCTGTGCACACCTCAACGTGAGGAACAATCTGGCCCTAAACTAGGGAAGAACAGGATAAAATTCTGAGTCTCACACATCAAAGTGGAGGGAAAATTGAAGGTACACTGGCATTAAAAGTTACTATGTAGGGATTGATTGTCACTGTAACCATTCATAACACTGACCAATAAGATAAACTAAGCAAACAAAACAGATGGCAAATTTAAAACATCACCTGATTTATGGAGCTACCGCTTCAGCAATCGAGGCACCTCCTCAAGGTATGGATGTAAAACCTTACTGCCCAGTTCTTCTTTCCTTGTGCACTTAAAAGTACTGATTGTGTGTCTCATTCTTCCTGGATTTTCTAGGGCCTGGTCCTCCCTCCTTTCCCTGATGTCCCAGGATGAGGCAATAGAAAACTGCCTGGCTCTGCAGCACCAGCAAGAATGATCCCGGAACATGACTGCTCTGCTGGAGCAAACAACATTATTTTCAGTGAAAAAAAGCAATTTGGATTGGAAGTGAATCCAGTGGTGTAAAATTAAAGATGTGTGGTGTTAAATGCCATTCAGCAATGCAGGAATTCAACCTTGTAACCCTACCATGCTGCTTTCTCGGCACAGTCACAGTTACAACGGCCAGATCCTCAGCAGGTGTAAACTGAGCGAGTTCCATTGCGATGGAGCAGCACCATCTGAGGAACTGCACCAATGTATTTCATTCAAAGGCACCTTTGGATTCCTCTTTGGGAACTAATTTTATGTTAATTGGTTCTGGGTTATTACACAGCATTCTGGAACATGGAATACATCCTCCCTTATGGATAATAAGAACTTTAATAACCAGACTCCTCATTCTCCTCTCACTTATACCAGTGTTTACTCTGGTATAACTCCACTGGGGTGGATCCTCAGCTGGCACAAATTGGTATAGCTCCACTAAAGTCAATGGAACTATGCTGACTTACACCAACTAAGGGTTTGGGCCCAGGGTTGCCAACTTTCTACTGGCACAAACCCGAACAATCTTGCTCTGCCCTGGTCCCGCCCCTCCTATGAGGCCCCGCCCCTGTCCCGCCCACCACCCATTCCATCCCCCCCTCCCTCTGTCACTCACTCTCCCCACCCTCACTCTCTTGCTCATTTTCACCAGGCTGGCTCAGGGGATTGGGGTGCGGGAGCAGGTGAGAGCTCCACCTGGGGATGTGGGTTCTGGGGTGGGGCTGGAGATGAGGGGTTTGGGGTGCTGGAGGGGGCTCCAGGCTGTGGGGGTGGAGCTGAAGGGTATGGGAGTATGGGAGGGGGCTGCGGGCTGAGGCAGGAGGTTGGGGTGTGGGAAAGGGTACAGGCTCTGGGTTGAGGGTGCAAGTTCTGGGGTGGGGCCAGAAATGAGGGGGTTGAGAGTGCAGGATGGGGCTCCGGGCTGCGACAGGGGGTTGACGTGCAAGGAAGATGTGGGCTCTGGTGTGGGGCCAGGGATGTGGGATTTGGAGTTTGGACTGTGGGAGAGGGCTCTAGGCTGTGGCAGGGGGCTGAGGCGAGGGGTGTGTGAGGGCTCTGGCTGGGGGTGTGGCCTCTGGGGTGGGGCTGGAGATGAGGGGTTTGGAGGGCAGGAGGGGGATCAAGGCTGGGGCAGAGGGTTTGGGACATGGAAGGGGTGAGGGCTCTGGCTGGGGGTGTGGGCTCTGGGGTGGGGTTGGGGGTGAGGGGTTTGGGATGCAGAAGGTCACAAGTCAAGTAGGGAACCTGGCTTAGCCCTACTGCGCTGCCAATCAGACTTTTAATGGCCCAGTCAGTGGTGCTGAATGGAGCCGCCAGGGTCCCTTTTCAACTGTGCATTCTAGTAGAAAACTTGACACCTGGCAACCCTATTTGGCCTCCTAATTCCAATGAACAAGGCAATGTCAAACAGGAGACTGCAGGAAAAAAGCTGTTTTGACTTTCTCTAGGAGAGGGGGATCCTAGAGAGGCTGTGCCTCCTGGCTGTGCCTCCTGACAGCCTGCAAGTAGCTCAAAAATGTTTCCAAATATAGCCCTACTGTTGGCTATAAGGTTGATTGTGACAATGTGGAACAGCTTTGCATCAACCTTCACTGCAGAGGATGTGAGGGAGATTCCTACACCTCAGCCATTCCCTTTAGGTGACAAATCTGATGAATTGTCCCAGACTGAGGTGTCAGTAGATGAGGATTTGGAACAAACTGATAAATTAAACAGTAATACATCACCAGGACCAGATGGCATTCATCTAAGGGTTCTGAAGGAACTAAAATATGAAATTGCAGAACTACTAACTGTGGAATATAACCAATCACTTAAATCAGCCCTCTGCATCAGATGACTAGAAAATAGCTAATGTGACACCAATTTTTTAAAAAGGCTCGAGAGGTGATTCTGGTAATTACAGGCCAGTAAGTCTAACTTCAGTACCAGGCAAATTGGTTAAAACTATAGTAAAGAACAGAATTATCAGACACATAGATTAACACGATATGTTGGGAAAGAGACAACATGCCTTTTGTAAAAGAAAATCATGCCTCACCAATCCCTTAGAATTCTTTGAGGGTATCAACAAGCATGAGGACAAGGGAGACCCAGTGGATATAGTGTGCTTGGACTTTCAGAAAACCTTTAGCAAGGTCGCTCACCAAAGGCTCTTAAGTTAAGTAATGAGTCGTGGGATAAGAGGGAAGGTCCTCTCATGGATCAGTAACTGGTTAAAAGATAGGCAAGAAAGGGTAGGAATAAAAGGTCAGTTTTCACAGCGGCAAAAGGTAAATAGTGGGGTCCCCAAGGATTTGTACTGGGACCAGTGCTGTTCAGCATATTCATAAATGATCTGAAAAAAGGGGTAAACAGTGAGGTGGCAACGTTAGTTACAAAGGGATCTAACAAAACTAGGTTACTAGGCAACAAAATGGCAGGTGACATTCAATGATAATAAATTCAAAGTAATGCATATTGGGAAACATACTCCCAACTATACATACAAAATGATGGGGTCTAAATTAGCTGTTAACACTGAAGAAAGAGATCTTGGAATCACTGTGGATAGTTCTCTGAAAACATCTGCTCAGTGTGCAACAGCAGTAAAGAAAGAGAACAGAATGTTAGGAACCATTAGGAAAGGGGTAGATAATAAGACAGAAAATATCAAAATGCCATTATGTTAATCCAGGCAGGGGTGGCCAACCTGTGGCTCCGGAGCCACACGTGGCTCTTCAGAAGTTAATATGCGGCTCCTTGTCTAGGCACCGACTCCAGGGCTGCCGCTACAGGCGCCAACTTTCCAACGTGCCGGGGGGGGGGTGCCCACTGCTCAACCCCTGGCTCTGCCCCAGGCCCTGCACCCACTCCACCCCTTCCCACGCCCTCCCCCGAGCCTGCCGTGCCCTCGCTCCTCTGCCCCCTCCCCCCCCCAGCCTCCTGCATGCCACGAAACACCTGATCGGGAGGTGCGGGGAGGGAGGGGGAGGTGCTGATCGGCGGGGCTGCTGGTGGGTGTAGGTGCTGGGAGCAGGGATGAGGGAGCTGATGGGGGGCTACTGACTTATTACAGTGGCTCTTTGGCAATGTACACTGGTAAATTCTGGCTCCTTCTCAGGCTCAGGTTGGCCACCCCGATCCATGGTATGCCAATATTTTTAATACTGCATGCAGTGCTGGTCACCTCATCTCCCTCCCCCCCACCAAAAAAAAAGATATTTTAGAATTGGAAAAAGTAGAGACAAGGGCAACAAAAATTATTAGCGGTATGGAACAGCTTCCATATAAGGAGGTATTAAAAACACTGGGACTGATCAGCTTGGAAAAGAGATGACAGCAGGGCAGGATATGCGAGTGGTCTATAAAATCATGAATGGTTTGGAAAAAACGAATAAGGAACTGTTATTTACCTCTTCACATAACGCACGAACCAGGGGTCACCCAATGAAATTAATACGCAGGCAGTTTAAAATAAACATAAGGAAGTATTTCTTCACACAACACACAGTCAACCTGTGGAACTTGTTGCCAGGGGATGTTGTGAAGGCCAAAAGTATGACTAGGTTCACAAAATAATTAGATAAGTTCATGAAGAATAGGTCTGTCATGGCTATTAGCCAAGATGGCCATGGTTTAACCTCATTGGGTGTCCCAAAACCTCTGACTGCCTGAAGCTGGGACACGACAATGGGGTGGATTACACGATAAATTGCTGTGTTCTGTTCAATCCCTCTGAAGCACCTGGCACTGGCCATTGTTGGAAGACAGGACACTGGGCTTGATGGACCATTGGGCTGACCCTGTATGGCCATTCTTCTGTTCTTAGATAAATAACATAATAGAATGTGTCCCTTTTGAAAAGTGAACAGTTCTTAACCAAATTAAATAACAAATATTCAGACAAATTTGGAAACCTCCTTTTTTCTTTATGGGGAGAAACAAAGTCTGAGGATTAATTTTCAAGTGTAATGGCTTGGAAAAGTTGTACTTCATTAAAGGTCAAGGAATGTCTTCTTTAGTGAAGCCTGGATAGGTGATATCATAAGTGCCAACTCCATAGGTGTGCCAGGGCAGGAGCACCCCCGGAAAAAAATGAGCAGGTCTTTAGCACCTCCCGGCAACCAAGCTTCCCTTCTTCCCCCCACTCCCGCCTGCCAGTGGCCCTGCCAATCAATTCCTCCCCTCCCTCCCACCCGCCATGGGTCAGCCGTTCCGTGGCGTGCAGGAGGCACTGGGAGGGACGGAGAGGAGAGGGGATGGGGCACGCTTGGGAGAGGAAAGAGGCGGGGCAGGAGCGGAGTGGGGGCAGGAAGAAGCAGAGTGAGGGTGAGGGCTTGGGAGAAGGGATGGAGTGGGAGCAGGAGTGGAGTGGGGAGGGGAAGAGGCGGGGCAGGGGTGAGGAGTTGGGGTCAGGAGTAAAGTGGGGGTGGGGTCTGGGGCTGAGCACCCCCTGGAAAAATTAAAAGCTGGTGCCTGTGGGTGCTATTATCATGTATGCCGAGCTGCGTGTGAATTGTTTCACTGGAACTGCCAATATGATAAGAATCAGCTGTGCTTTGCACTAGCTCTGCATTCCTGAACCAGCAATGCTTTGTTAGAACTTTCCTTTAGGCCTGCTAATGATCCACCAGAGCTTTTTGAAAATTGTTTGGTTTTATTTTGGCCTCTGCATTTTTTGAGGCTGTTCATGTTGCAGTTGGAGTTTGAGCTTGATTTGCTGGGATTGGACCCACAGGACAGATGATCTCACTTCCACCTATTCCTTATATTCTCATTCTCTGTGTTTTGTAAGGTGCCATGTAAATGATTAATGATCAACAATAGCAGTGATACATGCATAGGTATAATATCAGTAGCCATTTCCCTTTTTTTAAAATTTCCATTTCATAATAGCCTTGAGACACGCTAGGCAGGGTAGTTTGTAATCGATTTTTAACGTGCTCCAATCACTCATTGCTGTACAAAGTCATCAGTTCTGCACATTGCATCCATTACCAAACATGTTACTGCTTCACAGAAGCCAATACTGCATGAGTGCAAGCAAAGTAATTCTACTTTCGTCACATCTACAGCTCTGAGGTATTTGTCTACTAGTGAAGCTGAGTTTTTCGTCTTCTTGACAGCCATGTCATCACACTGTGCTAGCAGGGCATTCACAGCACTTATGTAAGGGACATGTTGACATTTCAATTTCTATCAGAGATGTAGGGCTTGATTCTCCTCTCACTAGGGCTGGCCTACACTAGAAAATTAGGTCGACCCAGATACATCGCTCAGGGGTGTAAAAAATCCATGCTCCTGAGTAACATAGTTAAGTTGATCTAAGTCGCCATTTAGACAGGGCTAGGTTGATGGAGGCATTCTTTTGGTGACCTAACTACTGCCTCTCAAGGAGGTGGATTACCTGTGCCGACAGGAGAACCCCTCCTATCAGCATACGTAGTATTTATAGTGGGTGTCACTTCACCACAAAGTCTGTCCCTTAATCCCCAACATCCGCCACCTCTGCTCTGCATCTCTACTACTGAAAGCCTCTGGAGAAAAACTCATGACCACATGGACTTCATCCATTACCAGTTTGTTCTCTCCTCCTTCAGTTCTGTCATAGCCCTTGCCAAACAGCACTATTTTTCCCGCCTCATCAGGTAGGTCTACACAGCCCACAGCAGTGAGCCTCCCAACCCAGGTTGACAAACTTGGTCTAGCAGGGCTCATGCTAGTGCTCTAAAAATAGCTGTGTAAACGGCATTTTAAATTTATACCTTGGGCTCTGAAGCCTAGTGAGGGGGGTGGGCTTCAGAGTCCAAACTCCAGTGTGAGCCGCAACTTCCAAGTGCTGTCTACACAGTTATTTTTAGAGCACTAGTGCAAGTCCCACTGGTCCAAGTCTGTCAGCCCTAGATTCGGAGTCTCGCTGTTGCGGGCTGTGTGAACATACCCATTGCCTCCCCCAAGTACAGCCCCATTCACTCCCTCTTAAAAATTCTCCCCACTCCCACTTCCTCATTTCTCTGCACAAAATCTTATTGACTTTTCAAATAAGACTGACAGGATGTGTTGCCTGTCCAACTAACCAGACGGTGAAAACTCCAGTCCAGGCCCTCATCGCCTCTTGCCTTGATTACTGTGACCTCCTCCCCTCTATCCTATAACACCCACAACATTCTCATTGGGTTCGTACAAAATACAGCTGCTAAGGTAGTCTTCCTTGCCAATCATACTGACCTCATCGCCCCCCTCTGAGTCCCTTTGCAGTCTCCCCCCTTCATTACATTGGTTTAAAGCATCTCAGCTTCATGTTCAAAGCCCTTCACAACTCTGCCCCTTCTTATTTATCCTTTATCATCTCTTATCTCATCAACCGTGCCCCACATTTTCCAGCCACAGGTCCAGCCCCATTTACCTGTTTGTCAGCTTCTCATACAAACATCTCTGTGCCTTCTTCTGTGCTCCCACATGGAATGATCTCCCCACAATTGATCCATGAGCCCTCTTGTCCTTTAAGTCTCACAAAACCCACCTTTGCCATAATGCCTACTAGAAATCAACAAATCAGTGATGTCTCAACGGGCACAGAGTTGGCACTTATATCTCTATAAGGAGAAAAATTGCACTTGTTATATGTATGTGTGACGGGTTGCCCCCCAACCCCACTCCATCTGGGATGCCACCTGATGTACTGGGATTTCACTGAGCCTGCTTGCTCCACTAGCCTGGGCTCCCTCTCCCTGTGTCTTGCTGAATCAGGCTCTCTGGCACACACACACAGGTAGGGATGCACCAGCTGCAGAATTGCACAGAGTCTGCAAGCAGCTCTCTATGGGAAGATTCAGCTAGGAAATTATCCAGCACTCAAGTGCATCTCCCCTCTGGAAAGTACAACCAAAATAATATTGTCTTGTGCTATAGAGAAATCTATACAACATAAGCTCATAAATTCGCCCCCTCCCTCAATGTGGAGGAAGATATGCACAAATTTTCCCCTCCCCCCATCCCACCCCCAGTTATAAATTGTACAAACTGGGTTTTAAAACAAACAAAAACAAGTTTATTAACTATAAAAGGTAAATTTTAAGTGATTATAAGGGATAACAGACAGAATAAAGCAGATTACCAAGCAAATAAAACAAAACACGCATATTAAGGTTAAGATCTTAAGGAGATTGGTTTCAAGAAGTAATTTCACACCCTAAATGTTGTTTCAGGCAAGTTGCAGAGTTTCTGTAGCTTAGAGTTCCAGTTATTTCTCTTTACAGACTAGACTCCTGTCTTAGTCTGGACTCAGCCCGGGCCTTTCCCACCACTCAGTTCCTTTGTCTCTTCAGGTACTTTCAGCAGTCTTTCTTCTTGGGCAGGAAGGCAATGGAGAACAGTCCTGTTTGCCTTACTCCCCAGCCATAAATAAGATTTACATACGGAGGGAATCTTTTGTTTTCCAGTCTTGACCTCCCCCACCTTTTAGTGGAAAATTACTAGAACTCCAAGATGGTATTTAGTACCAGGTGACAGGACCATCTGACCTAGTAGCGTCACAGCTATGTCCTAGGATACCTCTCAGGAAGGAGAGAAATTATACCTTCAAAGTCTTTGTTTCTTCTTAATGGCTCATCAAGGCTGATGGCCTGTTGTCTGGTGGGTCTCCCAAATACACACACAGTTGTAATTGTTACATAGTCAATATTCTTAATGTTAGATACAGAAATGATACATGCATACAGATTGAATAATCACATTCAGTAAATTGACAGGTTTCAGAGTAACAGCCGTGTTAGTCTGTATTCGTAAAAAGAAAAGGAGTACTTGTGGCACCTTAGAGACTAACCAATTTATTTGAGCATGAGCTTTCGTGAGCTACAGCTCACTTCATCGGATGGATACCGTGGAAACTGCAGCAGACTTTATATATACACAGAGAATATGAAACAATACCTCCTCCCACCCCACTGTCCTGCTGGTAATAGCTTATCTAAAGTGATCATCGGGTTGGGCCATTTCCAGCACAAATCCAGGTTTTCTCACCCTCCACCCCCCCCCCCACAAATTCACTCTCCTGCTGGTGATAGCCCATCCAAAGTGACAACTCTTTACACAATGTGCATGATAATCAAGTTGGGCCATTTCCTGCACAAATCCAGGTTCTCTCACCCCCTCACCCCCCTCCCAAAAACCACACACACAAACTCACTATCCTGCTGGTAATAGCTCATCCAAAGTGACCATTCTCCCTACAATGTGCATGATAATCAAGGTGGGCCATTTCCAGCACAAAATTTGTGCTGGAAATGGCCCACCTTGATTATCATGCACATTGTAGGGAGAATGGTCACTTTGGATGAGCTATTACCAGCAGGATAGTGAGTTTGTGTGTGTGGTTTTTGGGAGGGGGGTGAGGGGGTGAGAGAACCTGGATTTGTGCAGGTAATGGCCCATCTTGATTATCATGCACATTGTGTAAAGAGTTGTCACTTTGGATGGGCTATCACCAGCAGGAGAGTGAATTTGTGGGGGGGGGTGGAGGGTGAGAAAACCTGGATTTGTGCTGGAAATGGCCCAACCCGATGATCACTTTAGATAAGCTATTACCAGCAGGACAGTGGGGTGGGAGGAGGTATTGTTTCATATTCTCTGTGTATATATAAAGTCTGCTGCAGTTTCCACGGTATGCATCCGATGAAGTGAGCTGTAGCTCACGAAAGCTCATGCTCAAATAAATTGGTTAGTCTCTAAGGTGCCACAAGTACTCCTTTTCTTTATTCAGTAAATTATAACCTTTCTTATGATACCTTACAAGACCCATCTTGCACAAAATGTATCTCCATTATGCCACTTCCATATCATAAGCATATTTCCATAAAGAATATGGGGTGTAGCCTCACATTATGTAAAAATTGTATATAAACGATTGTATTCCTCTCCTCTCACACTTTGCATGTCATATGTCTTCTCAGCCTGTAAATTCTTTAGGGTAAGCACTGTATCGTCATAGGTGTATGTGCAGTGGCTGGCCTAAAGGCGCTCCAGCCTCCAGCGCTAGGGTAATAGCAATAGTTTAATAATAAAATGCTTCTAATAATTCAAACCTCAAGCACAAATAATGCCTCTGACTTCCTGGGTGCCTGCCATTTTCAAAACATTTACTCCCAAGTAGAGAAAGTCCGGTCAAATTATCCCAAGTGTTTTAAGTGCAGCTTTGAAACTGTGCCATTGCACATAAGCTGTAATTTGTTGCAGGCAGTGCTCTGCTGTGGGAACAGAGGGATGCAGATGAATATTGTTATTAGTGCAGGAGACTGGGTGTTTCTCGGTGGCTTTATCCTTCAGGCTGCTCACAAGCTTGTCACCTTGCCTGAGGCCACAAGTGCTTTCTCTTCCAGCTCTAATAACCCAGTGAGGGACTCCACCCCAGCATTCTCACGCTACTTAGTGCTGCCATAAACAGCACCTTGCTTGCTGCCAAGTAAAGGCGTTCTTCACAGCTCATTTCAGCATCAGCGCATTGTAATTCAGTTCTGGACAGAGGTCACAATTGGAACACTGGCAACAACCATCGTTTATTCTTAACTGTCCAGGTTTCTTCTGGAACGATTTCCTATGTTTGTTTGTTTGTTGGTGTCTTGATAGTGTTCCTGCAACCAATCGCATATTTCAAAGATGAGAAGGGAAATAATACAACAGGATCAAGCAAGCACAAGGATTACTACTGTGCAAAATCCTTGCACGCTGTAGGGGTAGGGCAATTGATTGTGCCTCTCCCCAACTTGTGCAGGGGCTGAGCACAATTTTAGACCTTGGCTACACTTAAAGCTTAGGTCGACATAGCTACGGCATTCCGGGATGTGAAGCTATGCCAATCTAAACCCCACCCCACAATGTAGACACGGGTCAAGAAAATAATTCTTCTATCGATTTAGCTACCATCACTAGGGGAGGTGGAGTTCCTACAGTGATAGAAAAAGCCCCTTCCGTTCCTGTGGTCTGCATCTACACTATAGGGTTACAGCAGTATAACTACAGTACCATAGCTATGCCGCAGTAGTGCCCATAATGTAGCTATGGCCTTATTCTTTGGCCACAGAAGACTAAGGCCTTGCCTACACTGGGACTTCAGCCACCAATGTAGATGCACCAATGCAAATCCCTAGTGTAGAAATAGTTTACACTGGTATAAAGTATGTATATGATAGGGGTTTACACCAGTGGCTAAAATCCAAGGGTAGACTAGGTTTTATCAGGGATGGGTTAAGGCATAGACAGATACCATAGTCCAGGGATTGGAGCCCCAGGAAGAAATCAGAATCTAATTTTTCATTAAAAAAATGTTTCCTGCCCTCATGGATACAATCAAAAGCTTGCCAACGTAAGCCACGTGTAACTTGTCCGGTTGAGTCTTCATACAGCGTGAGTCACCAGCTCCAAGAAGTGTAAACTACTCCGTTCATCTTAATGCAACCACCCCAAGGTGATAAATTCCCCCACTCCCTTTTGGAGTGACCTACCCTATTATTTTTGCTTTGTGTTTGGTCCCAAATTCAGTCCCTCTGAGCATGGAGCTACAAGAGAAGCAAATGGGAGCAGGCAATTGTGTACTTGAGTCCTAACCTGGTACATTTATTGGACAGAGAGCTACACATATGAATACTTACATTTCAGTGCTTAGATTCAAGCTTCTTGTCCTCATCCTGAAGGCCCGTCATGATTCTGCCCCTCTGTACTTATCTGCTCTTGCCTGTTATTACCTTCTCCCCTGCCCGATCTGCTTCAACAGTGGTGTCAGCCTTGAATGCCCATTCTCCTGCTTCTCCTACAAAGGTCTCAGTGCTGTTTCCACATGATCTTTTGCATATGGCACACCCTCCCTGAACTAATCTGTTAGGCTCCTACCCTCCCTTCTAGACCCACTCTGATGTGCCACCTTTAGGAAATCAGTTAATGGTAGTAAGGGATTGTTTGGAACCATCAACTTGTGCATGTAGCTAATTCATGTGTACTTTGTTACCATTACCCTTGTCCTCCTTCCCCACTTTCCTCCTCTTGCTGATTACACTTTCTTATGGCATCCTGTGCCAAATCAGAATGTCGTTTCTTGGGGCTAGGACCATATTTGTTCAGTACCCAGAACAATGGGGCCCTCATCCTTACTGAGACCCCACAATACAAATAAATCATAGTATTAAATATAATAGTAAATAATCATCACCATCATCACTGTATTGGAGAAAGCCAGCTGTGGTCTTTGAGCTACACTTTGGTCACCTCAGACGTAGAGTATAAACCCACTTTATTTTTGAAGCTCAGGGTACCAACAGTAGAAGAAAGAGTTTAAGAGGGATATAAAGGGAGAGCTCCCTGAGACCTCTAAGATGATACTGGTCTTTTCATGGGTAGCTACATCCTTTAGGAGTTTGTATGAAAGAGATCAAGGGCATAGATGACCCTGCCTGGGAATGAGACTATAGGAATACTGAGACGTTTCCTGTACAGCAGACAGGGAAACACTGCACATTGCCTGCAGGATGTTGTTGCCATGGGGAAGGTCAGAAGAGAGAGTCAAAGAGAATATACATAGAATGAGAATGAGGAGAAAAGGAATTGTTGATGATGCTTATACAATTGGGGACTAAACATGGATATACGTAGTGTTGGATTCTGACAGACTGCTTCAGATACAAACAGCTGGTACAATACTTTTGATCTCATTGTCCAGATGCTAAGATTCCTCTGTGTGGTTTCTTGGAAATATTTTGGATATGATACACACACACACCCCTCTAATAAATCAGGCAATCTCAGGTCCTGCCTATCCCAAACTCTCAAAGGATGTACAAATAGATATTTTTCAGGACCCAGTCATAATAATAAGAAACATAATGCTCTTTCCTGCCCTTTGGATTAGACACCACCATGCTAGATACTTTAGAAATACTCTAAAATAGAATTGAAACTAAGAAGTCAAAATGGCTATATTCAGCACTGATGAAATAAACAAAACCATCCATAGACAGAGCTTAATGTGAGTGTCCGAAAAGGCATAGTGCAGCCCAGATTTGACACTAGTAGAAGAAAGGTTTTCCCAGCTAATATTTTCTTGTTTCCACACCTCAAGGAGGGTCTGGCTCCTAGTGCCAACCGGGTCAACTCCCAGAGCTTTCCATTTTCTTCTCTTCAGTATATAGGCGTAATTATTGAATTTGACCCATGCTATCCCAACAATCTCTTCACAGAGGACATGTTACTGTGGTCTTTGTATTATGATGAGTGGGAGTGGAGAAAGAGGGACAGGCTTCAGGAGGGACCTCATTTGGCAGGACACCTGGCACTCAGGAATGGAAGATGGTGGCTAGGCTCCTTGCAGACAAGCACTAGCCTCTCAGGGAGTGTCTACTCAGGGATAAAAGACCCACAGCATGGCCATGGCTGGTGCAGATCAGCTGATTCCGGCTTGCAGGGCTCAGGCTGTGGGGCTATATATTGCTATGTAGACATTCTGGCTTGGACTGTAGCCTGAGCTATGGGACACTCGATCTTCAGAGAGTCCCAGAGCTTGGGCTCCAACCTCAGCCCAAACATCTACACAGCAATTTTCAGCCCCAGCACTGAAAGGTTGTACCCACAGGGTCTGTCTACACTGCAATGTAAGCCCAGGGTTAGAACGCGAGTTAGCAGACCCTGGGTTTGTTAACCTAGGACTTGAACATCTACACTAATTTATAACACCAGGTTAGGAATTGTTGAACCCTGAGTTCCAACTTGGGGCTCCAGTGTCTACACTGCATTATGAGGGCCCAAGTCCAAACATACATATCCCAGACTTCCTAGCTCCCTCCCAAAATGTGGCTGCTCTAGCCCTTTGTTCATGGTGCAGTATGGGGAAAGTTTGGTGGACAGTCAAGTTGACTGTCCAGAAGACAAAGTCCCCCCGTGGGATCATGGAATACTTTTGGCAAACTCCCAGAGCATGAGTCCTGTGGGGTTGTATCTACACTACAAAGCTATGGAACTTGAATCCTGGCTTGACTCAGGCTTAGACCCTCCATCTCCGTATGATCCTGCAACCCTGGATCCGAGTTTTGGGTTAGTGAGACTTGTGTGTGTACGGAAGGGAGCTTAGGCTTGAGCCTGAGTTCAAGCCTAGACTTACATTGCACTGTAAACATACCCTCAGCTTATAATAATGGCCTCTC
Source organism: Eretmochelys imbricata (assembly GCF_965152235.1). Lineage (NCBI taxonomy): Eukaryota > Metazoa > Chordata > Testudines > Cheloniidae > Eretmochelys > Eretmochelys imbricata. Next base: position 295,615,070 of record NC_135572.1, read on the forward strand.
TGCATGGTCAACAAATATCTCAGTCCTACAACTCTGCCTGCCTCCTACATCATGTATTGCTAATGAAACTGTCTTCTGTTGAGACACAGAATATCTCCTTGCCAATCCCTGGTGAAGCCTATATATTCTGTTAACATGTACTTTGAGCTTCAAACTATTTCTTTACGGGACCACGTTGTCGCAAGCAGAGAAAGCTAATGAGCAATATGCATTTCAAAGAGATATAGCCAAGACATTTACAATGATTGGGTTGATCATTTGTTTTTCACTGAAACATCTTTTTCACTGTACATTACCTTGTTTTTTAAGCTCAGTGTGTTGTATGAAATATAGCGGTATGCTGGGGTTGATGCTAATTCTCCTTTAACACTCAGCTGGGCATGGCACAATTTTGACCTTTTGCACCTGCGCCTAACTTCTTTTTCTTGATAGGGCTAGCCTTTGTCATGTAAAGCCCACTCCAAAATTATGGAGGAATGATTCCTAGTGTAGATGTGGTTGATAGCCCTAGAGGAAGTTCCAAAAGAAAACTTGCAACTGGTTCCTACTAGTTCCAGTTGAAAGCCAATTTTGGAACAGAGCATCAGATTTATTACTGGTCTCTGGTCTTTCTGGAGATACTAGTCTTCCAGTAGAAAGCACTAGAAATCAGTAGTAATCCATAGATCAGCTGAAGGAGTCTAATAGAGTCTATTGGAATTTCCATTATGGGGATGAGGACAGTTTTGTTACACTTCACTTTTCCTGAATTAGTCAGACACTTCCATTTGCAGGAAGAAAGTCATCTCAAAGATATAAACCAGTTAATTATAAAACAGCTGATCAAAAAGAGGTTTAATGATGGGTGTTTAAGTGAAGATTGGTGATAAGCCATTGAGATAGAATTTCTTTTCAGAGGGAAATTGAAAATGTAGAACTAAGGGTGCTGGAACTATTTGTACAGTGAGGGTTCTGAGATCCATTGAACCAAACCATAAATCCTGTATATGATGGAAACCGCTTCAAGCCAGGGGGGTGCAGCAACACACCCAGAACCCCTAGTTCCAGCACCTATGTGTAGAACAAATTCAGGGTCCAAATCAGCACAAGACAGAGATGAATTTTAGAGAAGAGCCAAACCAGAGAGTACAGAGCCACCTGTAGAATCTAGGGAAAGATGCTGAGGAGTGGATTGAGTTTATGTTGTTTGAAGCATATTGCTTAAATGACAAGCCTCAGTGAACCTCTAGGTCTTCTCCTGGCATTTGGATGTTCCTATGTAACACTAAATTTACATCTCTAATCTCACTCTTGAAGTTCTTTGCTTAGACGCTGGTTTTGTCCTTTATATCATTTTCAGAAGGTTTCATTGAAGGGCTCTCTGTCAGTGCCATTTACATTATCTGCTGGAGTACTACAATGTCAACAGCTGATGCCAGCCCCACCTCCTCCTTTTCAGTCTTTCTGTTCATGACCTACACGGGACATGTGCTGAAATCTAAAATATTTATACAGGGGGATGACATTGTTCTTCTAATTACTGCAAATGATATTTCTTGTGTCTTTCATATTGTCTCCCCTGGGAGAAAATATGTGATCAGCTCAGTAACAGACTTGGTCTCCTGGTCTGTCCCTTTCTTTCTCTTTCTTTCTGTGCCATGCCTGAAGCTGGCTTTAATTTTGGCTGAAATTCCTTCTATTTAGCACTCTCACATTTACTGAATATCATAGAGTAAAATTTGATCACGTTTTCTCCATCAAGGAACAGACTGAATGACTCAATAATAAGAATATTGCATACAGCATGAAGAATACTACACTACCATCCACACTGCTAAGGTTGAAGCCATGGCATTCAGTTAATTTAAACCACCTCATTTTAGCTATAGTAATCTAAACTGGGCATGTGCTTTCAAACAGTCTGTAAAACAATGGTCTAGGTTTAAGCAACGGGAGCAGTTTCTTTGGGGGGCCCTGCTTTGGAAGGTACTCACAATCCTGCACTGATCTGGTACCTCACAAGTCTGAACTGGATCTTCCCCTCTAGCAGCTGCACCAGAGCCTGACTAAATTCTCTCCCTTATGGCAGCATGGAGCTCTTTGCTGGGATCCTACAAATTGTAATATCATCCCTGAAAATGAAAATTTGGTTTGTCAGGTATCTAGGGTAATATTAAATTGCCACAAAACTCTCCTAACAGCCAAGAGAGTGCATAAGTAGACCTTGAATGGCTGCCATTCCATGCAAGGAATAAGTAACAATACTTTCGAGGCTGAGGATTCTCAAGGCGCTCTGCAATAAATCTCACAAGAGCTGTAGGATGCAGGGAAATATCTTATAACCCATTTTACAGATGAATAAACTGAAGCACAAAAAAGTTAAGTGACTTGGCTAAGATCACAAACTGTGGCAGAACAAAGCCAGGAGTCTTATTCCCAGCTACCTGTTCCAACTACCGTATGTCACTAAGAGCCAGAGCCTTTGGTCCAGCTGTGCTGCTCTCAGTGCAGTTTAGTGAGAGGGCTGTGCATACAAGGGTCACTTTAAGTCAACGTTCTGATCTTGAAGCAGCTGGGTATAACTTAAAGCAGCCCAAAGGCCTGTCTAAACTGAACCAGCTGCCCATGGCCCCCAAGGGGGCCATTCTGACATCCAGTGATTACTGAAGTACAGAGGTGCTCAGGCCACACTCCCTTTCCTCGGCTGTGTCCTCTATATTTCCTACACCTAGGTTCTATGCCAGCCCGTCACCATCTGGGAAATCCCTACCCTGAAGGAATTTTGGGACTGACGAATACGCTGGCTTCATGGCCACTTCATACCATTTAACTGACATAAAAGTGGCTACAGAAGGAGAGAGTCTGGGCCTACTGCTCTAGTTTAGTAGTGTAGCTAGATAACTGCAGTACAGACAGACTCTCCTGCTTTGTTGTTCTGGGTCTTTAGGTTCTGATATGTCATATGCACAGAGGCAAATTCAGTACTGACTCACCCCCACGCAACCTCACTGAAGAAAATCAGTGAAGTCAACCAAAGACTTCAGTTCAATTGTGTCAGGTGTAAGTCAGCACAGAATTTTGCCAATCTTCTAGTTTCTATCAAATTTGTTACTCCTGAGATTTCTCAGTGAATATAGCATTTCCTTTTCACGTCACAAATCTTTGAAATCCTGTACTGATATGTGCTGTATTCACAGAAATTAGGTTATATGCTTCTTTACAATGTTATACAGGGTAACAATGTATTTTTTCAGGCAAAACATTCATGTAATAATATTTAATTTGTAATGAGGTATGTGTTATGCGATTTACACTGTGGTCCTGACTCTGACTCTATAGTTTAGTTTTGGTTTTTCATTTGATTTGTTTTTAACATTCTTTATGTGAAGTTAGTGCTTTTGAAAGAGGCAAAACTGAAATTCTCCATTTACAGACAGGTACAAAATGGACTGACCTGTGCATGTTTCTTTACACACAGCCATGCCAATGTGCCTCAATCCTTTTTGAAAAGCACACCAAAAGAGGTTACAGGGTAGTACCCAGGCCCATTCGATTCTTATGTTGAGTGGGAGCAGGGCAGTTATATTACCTCTGGCTTTGGCACTGGTGGGATTGCTACCCAAATACTATGTCCAGTTCTGGTGTCCAGAAACCAAGAGGGAGGTTGAAAAATTGGACAGGGTTCAAAGAAGAGTCATGAGACTGATTAAAAGATTGGAAAAACACCCTAATTTTGAGACCCTTAAGGAGCTATATCTGTTTATCTTAACTAAGAAAAGGTTTAGGGGTGACTTGATCACAGTCTATAATTATCTACATAGGGAGCAGAAATTTGATAAGAGAGGGCTCTTCAATCTGGCAAACAAAGGTATAACACAGGGGTCGCAGACTCAAATGACCACAAGGGCCACATGAGGACTGTATCACTGCCGCATCACTGACCTCCCCTGCTGCCCCGCCCCCACTCCACCCCTTCCTTGAGGCCCCACCCCTGCCCCACCTCTTCCCACCCCTTCCCTGCCCCCATTCCAACCCCTTCCCACCTCTTCCCTGCCTGCCCTGCCCCCGCGCCTCTCTGCTCCACTCCAGGAAGCGGCCGGAACCTGGCGGGGGCGGGGGCACAGGGGTCTGTGTGTTCCCCTGGCTGCGCCTCCAGGCACCGCCCCCCGCAACTCCCATTGGCTGGGAATGGGGAATCGCAGCCAATGGGAGCTTTGGGGGAAGTACCTGGAGGCGCGGCGAGGGCAACACACAGACCCCTGTGCCCCCCTCTCCCCCAGGTCCTGGCCGCTTCCCGAAGCGGTGCGGGAGCAGGGCAGGCTGTCAGGGAGCCTGCCCTGCCCCCGGTGCATGCGGAGCCACTCTAGGTAAACGCTGCGGGGGCCATGGGGAGCTGGCGGGCGGCAGAAAATAACCGCACGGGCCGCGTGTTTGGGATCCCTGGTATAACAAGATCCAATGGCTGAACGTTGAAACCAGGCAGGTTTAGACTGAAAATACGGCATAAACTGCTAACAGTGAGGGTAGTTAACCATTGGAACAATTTACCAAAGTTTGTGGTGGATTCTCCATCACTGGCCATTTTTACATCAAGACAGGATGTTTTGCTAAAACTTATGCTCTATTTCAAACATGAATTAATTCAGGGAAGTCCCATTGCCTGTGTAAAGCAAGAAATCAGATTAGATTATCACAATGGCCCCTTCTGTCTTTATAATCTATTAATCTTATCCTCTGCTATCAACAATGAATGCCATCTGTGGTGCACAAGTCATGTGGATACCTGTTGAATAGCAACCACCCCTGATAGGACTAATTCCTTTTACATAATGCAGTGACAGCTGTCAGATAGTAAAGGCTTATGGTTTCTGCCACCCTGGGCCAGAGGTATACAGGTGGAAGGCCTTGGAACCCAATACCAATCCCCTGGGTCATGCAGTCCCCCTCTCTGGTTTTGTTTTTAAACTGGACCTTGTTTTGTTTGGTAAGAGTTTCACTTCTTGTTTCTGTATCCTGTTACTGATGCTGATCACCCGAGTAGGTTGTCTTCTCTGTTAAAGAGGATGGTGCTATAAACTGGTGGGCTGCAGACAGTTTGAGCTACCCTGTGTGAAGGTCTTACACTATAAGTAAGTGGTATTTTATGAATGAATTTAAAATACAAAGATCTGCCCTGACAAGGGTGTGCAAGAGGCAGGCGAAGGCACAAGGAGCCTCTTTCTCTACCTTAACACAGAATGCAGCTAGCATGCCAAAATGGGAGGGGGGTGAGCTAACAAGGCACTGTACACCCCACAGAGGGTGTACTGGGTGCTGTGGGGATGAGGCTGGAGCCTCAGTCACTTTGGATAACTCCTAGCCCTCAGAGGCTGGTGTTAGGGGAAACATGTGCTGAACTCTTTTAAAGCTGAGTCTACTGCCCCTGAAAGCACTAAGCCTTGTCTCAACACTCCATAAAACGAGTGTCTCCAGCAACTGCATCTAAGCCACAAAGCAATCAAATGAAGGCTGCTTTTAATTACTATCCCGGGAAATCAGCAATAAAAATTTGGCCTCCTTTATAGAAATGAACAAAGGGGAAAAAATGCCCTCTCTGAAGAGCCAGGGTTGTGGGAAGCTGGAGTGTGAGTGGGACTCTCCTTCAAAACTATTATGTTGAAGAAACTTAAGGCACACTACAAAGCTGAAAATAAGCCAGCCTTGTCCAATAACCAGGTACTGTGATGTACAGCACTGCGGATTCAAATCTGATGAGACTCTCCCCTCCAAAACAGACAGATGGCAACTCTAAGTAACAGTAAAAGCATCCAAGCAAAATAAAGGCAGTTAGTCATCTCCTATATAACACTTAATCCTAATCTGGGCATCGGAAACTTTATGGTGATTTGTGACCTACCAGGCAATCAGCTCTCTACCTGGTATACTTTTTCTATAACATACAGAAGATAGAATGCTTTCAGCCTGCAGCTTTCAGTCCAAAGTCTTGTCATACATGGACCTGTCACTATTTCCATTTTCATTGACTGTGGATCTGCTAATGCAGAAGTTTAGAACTGCTAGTGCAAGCCAGGTTATATCCACTGTTTACTCAACTCTCTTATGTTTCGTCTGTTGGGGCCCCATCAAGTCAATGGGAGCCTTTCCAGTGGTATCCATAGGCTTTGAGAAGACCTTTCAGTAGTATCTTTTGTTTGTTTGTTTTAAATAGCTACATCCGGAGCATGCTGAAGTCTCAATTTAGGTTTCTAAATTGAAACCTGCCTACAATACAGGTAAATGTTACTGGAAAAGGCAACCAGTGATTTCAATGTTAAAAACCAGGAGAAGGAGGCGGAGCACTAACTGTGACAATAAGAAATAGCAGCAGGAGAGGAGCGTGTTTCAATTTTTAATAATATGGATTTAAAAAAAAAACAGATAGTGTTAAACACAAAATAATGACCATGCACACCAGCTGTGACTCACTCAAGAAGCCATGTTGTTCTCATGGGACAGAACGCCCTCATGGTTTATGTTTCATCAGAGCCTCTCAACAGAGTAACTTCCCTGTGTTGCTTATTTTTTCTATTTTCACCTGGAAGCTTTCAGGCCAACTCTGATATCAAGAAATGAGTAAAGTGATTTCCAGTGGTCACGATTCTTATCCACAAAGAGCACTTCTCCTTCTATATTACAGGGCATTCCAAAGTCTTCCCAGGCCCATCCCTCATTCAGGAGTTCATCTGTTCCATGCAGAAAGAACTGCACCCGCGCTAATGTGTTCATTTCTTATCTTCTGGCTTTCAGAGCCCATAATATTAGTGTGAGTGTCTTCTCCAAAACCTAGCCTTTCCTTTCAAAGCCAAATATCAAAACCCCTGTCCATTATCTTGGTCATCACCCACCCAGAATGCTGTAACCCTCCATGCTTCTCATCTTGCTCTCCACCAACCCAGTTCAAAGTGCTGGTGTCAAAATTATCGCCTTTTCGAACTGCGCTGACCACAAAACCCTTCACTTTCCCAGTGACTTCTGCATCAAGTTCAAGTTTTTTGTACACACCATTAAGACTCTGCACCGTTCCACTCATGCTTGCACTGTTGTAAGAAAACTGGATTTGACATAGTCCACAGCCGTCTTGTGCATTTTACCCCTCACCCCACCCAAAGCTGGAAGCAAGGACACCACATAGGAATAACTTAGCCTTGCTGAGGCAGACAGAACAAATGCAAGCTGCAGTTTTACTGACTGGAAAAAGGGAAGGACGCATTCATGAGAAGGGGGGGAAATGTGGAAAACTGACCTTGACTTTGATTTGTAAGCTTTTTTGTTGAAGTTGCTTTACTGATACATAGAATAATGAATTGTTACTGGCTGTTGCTAGGGAAACTGTTAGCCTATTAGGGGCTCTTATGAGTTATGTGCTTTGTTTGGATAAAATCTATAAAAAGTTTAGTTAGAAATTGTGCTTTGAAGCAGTCTGAGGAAGCTTTTCTTTGGCAAGAGTCTGGCACCAAAAATCCCCAGCGCTCAGATAGAAGGAGGGCCCCGGAAGGCTGGCTGTTGATTCCTCAAAACCATCTTAAACTTTGGTAGATTGGTAAAGGTTTAGGAGGTTCTGAACCTACTGCTACAACATGCGTGTGTGCATGTGTGTGCGTGTGCTCTTGACACCTAATAAAAAAGTAGTTTTAGGTAAAAATAGTCTTGTTTGTGCCAATCATTTATCAGATTGAGAAGCTGTGTCCCCATTGATTTATTCCAGACACCGTCTGGAGAGAAACAGTTAAGTTACCGGTTTCAGAGTAGCAGCCATGTTAGTTAGTTAAGTTACCATTGCTTTGGGTTCTGAAAACCCTGGGTAACAGCATCTCTGCTCTCAACTCCTCCTCCTCCTCTTCTTGCTGCTTTGGTTTTGTCCTGAAGCCCCTCTCTAACTCTGCCCTTCATGCTTCCTTCCAGGTCTCCCCTTATACCTTGAACACTCTCTCTTTTCTCTTTTATTTTATTCCTTTAAAAAGTTAAGACCAGTTCAGAATGTTATTGGTTTTCTTGGGCCTTGTTCACTGTGTTACACCACGTTCACAACATTGTCACTCCCTGGAAATTAATCATAAAACCAGAGAAACACTGTGGGGAATCAGGATTGTTGCATTTTATTACGTTATAATCACTGTGGCACAGCATTTTGTTGGGCGGGCTACTTTGGAAATCAAATGATTATATTTAGGACCCAATCCTGAATTCCTTACTCAGGCAGAACTTTCATTGAAGCATTTGGAAGTTTTACTTTAGCAAAGAGTTCAGGATTAGGTCGGTAGGCTGAAATTCACCCCACTCCTCTGCACCAAGCAAGCAAATGGGGAAACGTGTGGTTTGGAGAGAGGGAATCTATACCAACCTAGAGACAAAGTGGAGAGCAGCCTCTCGGAATCACCTACTAGAGTCCTACGCTGGGATAAGATTCACAAGTCATATAGAATCACAGAGTTAAAAGGGACTGCAAGGATCATCTAGTCTAACCCCCTGCCAAAATGCAGGATGTGTTGTGTATAAACCATTCAAGAAAGATGACTATCCGGCCTCCATTTGCAAACCTGCAGCAAAGAAGCTTCAACAATCTCCCTAGGCAGACTATTCCATTGTCCTACTGCTCTTACAGTTAGGAAGTTTTTCCTGAAACTCAGTCTAAATCTGCTATACTGTAGTTTGAACCCATTGCCTCTTGTCCTGCCCTCTGTGGCAAGAGAACACTTTTCTCCATCTTTTTAATGGCAGTCTTTCAAGTTTTTGAAGACTGCTATCATGTCTCCCCTTAATCTCCTTTTTTCCAAACTAAACATACCCAGTTCCTTCAGCCTTTGCTCATATGGCTTGCATTTCATCTCTTTGATCATCTTTGTCGTTCGCCTCTGGATCCTTTTCATTTTCTCCACCTTTCTGTACACTGGTGACCAAAATTGGACACAGTACTCCAGCTGAGGCCTAAACAGCACCGAGTGGAGTGGTATTATTACCTCCCATGCATGCTATGCCTCTGTTAATAGAACCTAATATTGCATTGCTGACTCATGTTGAGGTTGTGATCCACCACAACTCCCAGATCCTTGTCAGCAGTGCTGCTGCCAAGCCAGTTATCCCCTAGTCTGTATTTGTGCATTTGGTTTTTCTTCCCTAAGTGTAGCACCTTCCATTTGTCTTTGTTGAATTTCATTTTGTTGTGTATAGCCCAGTTCTCCAATTTATCAAGATCCCTCTGAATCTTAGCTCTATCCTCCAAAGTGTTGGCAACCCCCCCAGCTTTGTATCATCTGCAAATGTGATCTGTATGCTCTCTATACCTCCATCCACGTCATTCATAAAGATGTTAAACAACTCCAGGCCCAGAACAGATCCCTGGAACCCCACCTGGGACCTCCCTCCAAGCTGACATAATTCCATAAGTAGCTACTGTATGTTTGTGGTTGTTTAACCAATTATGTATCCACTTAATGGTAGTTCCGCCAAGCCTGCATTTCTCCAGCTTACGTATCAGAATGTCATGTGGGACTGTGTCAAAAGCCTGCTGAAGTCCAGGTATATTATGTCCACTGCATTCCCCCTATACATGAAACTAGCTACCCTGTCAAAGAAGGAAATCAAGCTGGTTTGGCATGATTTATTCTTGGTAAATCCAGGCTGGCCGCTAGTGATCACCCCTTCAGCCTCCAGGTATTCGCAAACTGAATTTTTTTTATACATTGCTCTAGTAGCTTCCCAGGTATTGAAGTCAGGCTGATTGGTCTATAGTTCCCCAGTCCTCCTTTCCCCCCCACTTTTTTTAAAGATGGGCACTATGTTAGCCTTTCTCCAGTCTTCGGGGACCTTTCCTGTCATCCATGAGTTTGCAAATATTATTGCCAGTGGCTCTGCGATTTCTTCAGCTAATTCCTTCTGTACTCACGGGTGAATAGCATCAGGCCCCACTGATTTAAATTCAGATTGGTCAGAACATCTCTGATGTGTTCTTTACTTATCCTGGTCTCCATCCCTTCCCCTATATTGTCTATGGTAACTTCGCTAGTCGTCCTGTCACATGTTATTTTTTGTGAGCAGACTGAAGCAAAGCAGGCATTGAGCAGCTCTGCCTTCCTATCATCTTCCGTTACTAGCTCACCTTTTCCATTGTGCAGTGGTCCCACGCTGTCCTTGATCTTTCTTTTTTGTCTGACATTTTTGAAGAACCACTTCCTGTTGTCTCTAACATTCTTTGCCAGCTGTAACTCATTTTTCACCTTGGCTTTCCTGATTTTGTCCCTACACTACTCACACTATTCTCATGTATACTTCCATGGGGACATGCCCCTCCTTCCATTTCCTGTATGTATCCCTGTGGGGTTTTAGATAGCTTAAAAGCTCCTTGTGCAGCCACATTGGCCTCCTGTGGTTCTTCTTACCTTTCCTCTGCGTCGGAATAGCTTGATGTTAAGCCTATAGCGTTACATCTTTTCAGAACTGCCAGGCCCCTTCAACTCCTTTTTTCCTAATTGGTATGTCCATGGGACCCTGCCTACTATTTCTCTGAGATGGTTGAAATCTGCCTTTCTGAAGTCCAGTGTCCTTGTTTTGCTGGTCTCATGTCCTCCTCCTTTCCATAGGATCTTGAATTCTATCAGATCATGATCACATATACGCCCTTGTGCAGTAGGCCCTGGCTCCTAAATCTCCATAATAATGGATCTTCTAGCCTATGCTCTTGCCTATGCTCTGCTCCATCCCCCAACCTGAACTGACACTTTAAAACAATGAGCTTTTTAAAAAATACAGTATTCTAAAAATTTGGTCCAGAACACAAAAGGCAATAATCATTATAGTGTCTGACACATTAACTGTAGAATACTATAGTGTTTTTCCAGAAGGCAAGTTGAAGACTGACATTCTCCAATCCAAAATGTTCTTGGGGGAAAAAGATACATAGTCACTTGACATCATCTTGCACTTCACAATATACCTGAGATGTACTGATATCAGTCACAACACAAGGTGTGCTGGGTTTAAGTGTATGTGCGTGTTAGTACATACAAATAATGGAAAGGGATAAATTGCCTTTGTCACTTTTAGAAGTGTACAAGTAATTTATCATGGGCACAGACATCAAAATAGTGCAAACAGGTTGCAAATACAATTTTGTGATAGTTGATTAACTTTATTACCCTGAACTGAAAGCCTAATTAGCTCTGACAGTGGTCGCTATGTCATGGCCTCCCATACCCCATCCCTGCTGCCACCTATGTCGATAACATTGCATTTAAATAAACATCACCTTTTGAAGTCAATACTGTTTCAGTAAAAAGACTGATGGAAAGAATTTGCTCAGGACTATGTAACAAAGTGTAATGCATGCTATTATCATCTCATCTAAGTAAGCATGCATATAAGCAGCTTCTTAAGTGAATCAGTCTTTTTGTAATGAATATATTTTCCTGCATGGTCAAAGAAAGCATTATGAATAATATTTTCAACTCTTAGATGTATCTCTTTTAAATAACGAATTACATTAAAAATTCATTTAAAAAAATCTGTCACTTGTTCTTTTGAACAAATTCTAACCATTTTGCTCTGTTCTTGGAAGGTTCTGCCAAACTATCCTGACATCATTTATGTGCTACGATTCTTGAATTCTCATGCAGTTTTAAAACAAAATTGTTCATGTTATACATTTCTCATCCAACGTAGCTGAGATCAATATTCTGACCTCCCACCTCCAGAAGATGTACAAAAAATGTTGAACATATTCTACCACATGCAGACTGACTTTGCGTTAGGAACAGCCCCAGAGGTTATCATTGCCCTTTGATTATACATCTGACTTTGTGCCTGGATTATAAAAGGTGAAAAGTTGGTCTCCTCCTGAATCACTTTGAAATACCAAAAACAGCAAAATGTACTCTAAACAAATTCCCACCTAGGTATTAGACCCATGCTTTGCAGAACACTGTGCAGAATTACACCCACTGGAGCAATGTACCCCCTGCCTGCAGAATTAATGTAGATAAGGCATGTCATCTCAATGTCAAACATATCACTGGCAAAGCCCATGAATTTTAAATCACATAGATGGCAGTGAAAACTGAATTGCCAAAATTTAGCAATGGGAAGAACCATGTGGTCAGCATTGCTGCTCAAAATAAGCTTGGTCCAAAAGCCCTCTGAAGTCAATGGGAGTCTTTCCATTGACTCCAAAGGGCTCTGGATTAGGTCCAATGTTAGCATTGTGGAAACAGAGTGGAATATGAAGGATTTTACCATGCATATGAGGAGACATGCAGCTCTTAACTTGCCATGCTATAAAGATGGAACAACAGGGAGTCTGAACAACTGCTCCAACTATGTAAACAAAAAACACCTGAGATTCACAGTAGGGGGGTTGTGAATTCATATAATCAGGGCACTTAATCGGTTAAAATTTGTACACTGCTTTGAATACCTAAAGCACTGTGTTAAGATTTATGAACACTGTTAGGACCAGAATTTGTTCAGGGAGCTGCTGGCTCTAGAGTATCTACTATATCAAAAAGTATATTTATGTGGTTGTACCTTTATATTACTTCTGAACTATGTATTGCATTCATTCCCATCCACATAACTTGCTTAACTGCTGTCAGCACACTCTTCAATATGTTCCACTCACTTGTTCTGCAGAGTTGTACAGACTCACAGAAGCCTAGTAAATGTAAATGTTAGGAATGCATTGGCCCTGGAACTGTGATCGTCTGCTATGTTTAGTATCTCAGGAAAAATCAGTGAATTACTGCAGAGGCCAAAGTAAAGGTGCCGTCAGGGGACTCTATGGAACTTGGGACCCTAGATTGTTTGGGTTTCCTACTAAAGTAGTTAAAGTATACAAACAGGACATCCAAAGACCACACATTCTAGTTCTGCGTTGTCTGTTACTTGGAGACAATTGGCCCTGTTACACTGAACAATGTTTTTTTATGTCAGCTCAGACAAATATCTCCCAGAAAACAATTGAAACATCTCCAGGCTGGTCTTCACTACGGGGAGATCGATGCTGCTGCAATCGATGCAGCAGGGGTCAATTTAGTGCAGAGGTGGACAAACTACGGCCCGCAGGCCACGTCCGGCCCACGGGACCCTCCTGCCCGGCTCCTGAGCTCCTGGCCGGGGAGGCTAGTCACCAGCCCCTCCCCCGCTGTTCCTCCTCCTACTCCGCAGTGTCAGCGTGCCGTGCAGCCGACGCAATGTTCTGGGTGGCTGGGAAGCACAGTTGCAGAGCCGTGGCCTGACCCAGTGCTCTGTAGCGGTGCTCCAGGCAGTGCGGTACGTGGGGGGTTGGACAGAGGGCAGAGGAGTTCGGGGGCAGTGGTTGAGGGTGTGGATGGTGTTAGGATATAGATATTCAGGCCTGTCTGTAAAGGCCTATACTCTAAGAATGTAGGTGTATTCTTATCACTTGGCTAGTTATAGAGGTACAAAAGAAAGAATCAAAATCACTGTCTGCTGGTGTAAGGGCCTTCTCTTACTGTGACAGTCTGAGGCCCTGTTCTTAGGCTAAGGCCTTTGGCTAAGCAGCAGAGGCAGCCATAAGCTAGGAAGCGAACGGTCACATCCTCACATTCCAAACTAGTCACACTGAAATAAGGTGCTATTCGGCTGTTAGGAATACAATCCTGTCCTGATAGTGCCTATCGCCTCCAGAGAAAGGGAAGTGCCTAGAAAATGTAAAAGGAAACTTAGTTTGATAGCATCCTGTCTGGCAAGAACTCACTTATCAATAGCTGGGATGTGAAATCCTCGCTTCTGTGTTGTCTTGTCATTATAGTTCCCACTTTGCTGTTGTTTGTCTGTATAATCTCTGTCTGGTTCTGTGATTGTTCCTGTCTGCTGTATAATTAATTTTGCTGGGTGTAAACTAATTAAGGTGGTGGGATATAATTGGTTACATAATCATGTTACAATATGTTAGGATTGGTTAGTTAAATTTCAGGAAAATGATTGGTTAAGGTATAGCTAAGCAGAACTCAAGTTTTACTATATAATCTGTAGTCAATAAGGAAGTGAGTGGGTGTGGGTGGAAGGGTAGGTGGGGGAGGGAAATGGGAACAGGGAATGGGAGTAAGGAAGTTGGAATCATGTTTGGCTAAGGGTAGTAATGGGAACAGGGACACAGGTGTAAGGCTCTGTGGTGTCAGAGCTGGGAAGGAGGATACTAAGGAAGGAAATTGGAATCATGCTTGCTGGAAGTTCACCCCAATAAACATCGAATTGTTTGCACCTTTGGACTTCGGGTATTGTTGCTCTCTGTTCATGCGAGAAGGACCAGGGAAGTAAGTGGGTGAAGGAATAAGCCCCCTAACAGATGGGGTCGGGGCTGTCAGAGGGCAGGGAATATGGGGGTTGTATGGGGCAGGGATCCGGGGGGGGGGCAGTCAGGAAGGAGAGGAGGGGTTTGATAGGGCAGCAGGGGGCAGTCAGGGGTGGAAGATCTGGGGGTGGTCAGGGGATAGGGAGCAGGGGGTGGTGGATGGGGCAGGAGTCCCGGGGGAGCCGTCAGGGAGCGAGAAGTGGGGGGGGTCAGATAGGAGCCTGGCTATTTGGGGAGACACAGCCTCCCCTAACTGGCCCTTCATACAATTTTGGAAACCTGATGTGGCCCTCAGGCCAGAAAGTTTGCCCGCCCCTGATTTAGTGGGTCTAGGGAAGACCCGCTAAATCAACAGCGGAAAGCTCTCCAGTCAACCCCGGTACTCCAGCTCTCTGAGAAGAGTAAGGGAAGTCGGCTGGAGAGCATCTGCCATCAACACAGCACAGTGAAGACACCAGGGTAAGTCGACCTAAGCTACTTCGACTCCAGCTACATTATTCATGTAGCTGAAGTAGCGTAACTTAGGTCGACTTACCCCGGTAGTGAAGACAAGCCCTCCATCTCTCACTATAGGGCCATTCATTGTAAGGTCCCCTCAAGGATCCCTTTCTTCCCATTCCCAACCACTGCTTCTTCTTCTCACCGTCCTCCTCACCCCACAAAATCCATTCCTCCCCCTTCAGCAATCTAGCTCCCAATCTCACCAAAATCCACTATAAACTCCTTCTTAATAATTCACACCTCATTGTAATAATGAGCAAACTGGCTGGCTCCCAAATGCAGAGACAGAGCACTGGAACATAGCTATAAAATGAAAACATGTAAGGCACCAGAGCATACGAAATATTGATTAACTTATATATCAACTAATAATTCATTTTGCCCTCTGTCATTTGTGTTGCTTGTACAGGAGGTTCTTTAAACGTTTGGATTTATCAATTATCTTAATTGGTTCAAAGAGATATTTTCCTGCCATTTAATTAGCTGGATTCATTATTTCAATTCTGACTCCATTATTGTTAGGAACCCGCTGCCTGACTGTCTCATTACTTGTTTTTTTCATTCTTTTGGAAAGGGTAATCAGCCAACTCTGGAGCATTGCAGTATGGGCACCTAGCAGTGCTCTGACAAAGGCAGAACATTGCTCTCTCCATGAAAAAATCATCACGGTGAGGAGTCCCACAATTAGAACCGATTCTTCCACAGAACCACACATTTTGTATAAACTTGAATGCAGAAGTTATTTGGAATAGAGGGCAAAATGAATTAATTAGCTGCTATATCAATTAATCAGTAGTTCATTCTCTCTCGTGTCCTGTCTAGTTCTGGGATTCACAGCACTTTTTACACTCAATATAGCTTCTGCAAATAACCATTTTAAGTAGAGCTTGGCTTCCTCCAGCTCCCTTTAAACAGTCCTTCCCTCCACTTCCTAGCCATTGCTTCCCCTTCCCACAGACCTCTCCAAATGCCCGATGCCTGTTCCTCTCTCCCCGCTACTGTATCTCCCTCCCATTCCTATAGCTAATTCCAAAGACCCCCTTCTCCCTGTGCATCTCCTGACAGTGCACTGTGCCTAAACCACAAGATCATCCTTTTATCAAATCCAGATCAGCATTGGACATGACGGCTGGCAGCTGGGACACTACAGTTCCTAGAAATGTGGCTTAGTCACATCTGTATTGATAAAATATAGGAGAGGACGGCATATGAAGAGAGTTGTCCTTTTAGGCCCTGGTTCAGTGAAGAACTTAAGCCTGTGCTGAAAGGTCCTTAAATATTTAACATCTGAGCTCTGCTTGGAAGATCAGATTGGATAACAAATGCTCCTGACAGGGCAGAACAGTGAAAACATGTGTCAGGTCCAGGACTGCGACCCAGTGAGCCCGTCAATGCCAACTAGCAGAGGGAGTGCCTTTTCATAACTCTTATCAGACCTGAAACATTCATTGCCCCAACTTGCTGTGGTCATAATCTGTATCTAAAAGGAGTCATTTAAGGCATCATATGCAAACTGGTAACACGCTGGTCATTATTATGATTGCATGACGTACATACGGGCAGTGTATAAAGAATTATAGATGTGTGCTGGAAATATGTTCCTAAAATGAGTTTGGCAGGCAGTGCCTAAGCCCAGCTGTCCTAGATCACGGAATGTTTTGCAGGCTTGACTGTGTTTCCGATGTAAATTAAGCAAAGTCAGACCAAGGACAAAGAAAAGGACATTTACATGTAAGGTAAATAAAATTATCAGGTGAGCAAGTAGGGAAAAGATGACCACTTAACAATCTCAATGGGGGATGGAGGCTGTGCCCCCCAGGAAGCCTCCCTGCCTCTTGAAACAGAGTCAATGAAGTTTGGGAAAATATAAGCAAAAACAAAAAAGCCATTTTGCTAGCCATGACTGGACAGACACCAGGGAATAGAGCTCTTGTAATCCGAGAAAGTTGGCTCTTTCAACCAAAGGGGTTGAAGTCTGTGGGAACTGACTATAGGTGAGAAACCTGCTTAGACCAAGATCTTAACTTGCTGAAATTATGTGCTATTCACTAGAAAGCATGCTTTGCTTTACTTGTACTCATAACCATGTCTTCTGTTCTGATTTATTATCACTTAAATATGTGTTTTGTTACTAAACTTATTCTTGTTTTATTAGAAAGCTATCTCAATGCTATGTATTAAATTAACAGGCTGGCACATGTTCTGTCTCTTTGGAGGCAGTGAACTTGATAACTTCTGTGAGAGGAATTGGACCTTGCACAAAGACATCTCTGGGCAATTTGGTGATCACTGATTGTTACCTGCAGGGCAAGGCTGGAACTGGCAGAGTCCTGAGGAGTTTATTAGGAAGGCAGACAAGCTGGTGGGTCAGGGAGCAGACTCATAGCTGAGCAGCAGCAAAGCTCACTGTTGCTGAAGCAGAGCAGTAACACAGTGGCTCAAAGTTTTGGGTGACCTAGGTTGGGCAGCATTTGGCTATGCAAGTGAGCTTTGTGCAAAAGGACATAATTCCCGCAGTGAACTGGCTGGTCCCCAAACTGCCAGTAGATTGGAGAGCAATGATATCTATCCTGACCCTGATCTGTATCAGCTACACTTTCTACACTGTCTCTTCAGGAAACCTGTATAGTAGCAAAGCTATGAAGTCATAGATAGTACTAGCATTGAAAGGACCTAAACGAAGCCCATTCCCCTGTTCTAGTACAGGATTGTCTCTTACACTAATCTGTAAAATCAC